>NW_027555625.1:326701722-327301722 GCF_003287225.1 Phascolarctos cinereus
CATTACTTAATGGGCTACTTCAAAGACAAAATGTCTGGGTTACAGGTAAGACATAGTACCTACACATCTCAAGAGTATATTCACATCCATAGTACATAGGAAATAATCATAAATAGTAAAAAATTAAAAAGCAATAATCATTAGTATGTACACAAATAAACAATGAGCAAAACAACAGATACTAAACTACAAACAACACACTTACATAAGCAAATAAGCATAACAGCAAAAGAATAAAATAAGAATAACTTATCCATTCAGTAATTAACATATATAATAATAAACATGTGCCATTAAATTCAAGGTACACTTCACATGAGCAATCTCTAGTAATATCAGTCAACAAACACTAGTTAAGCACCTACAAAGTGGCGGGTGCTGTACTAAGCATAGGAGATACAAATATGAAAAAGAAAAATGGTCTTTGCTTTCAAGGAGCTTACAATCTAACAGAGAAAGACAACCGACTAACTATCTCCTCAGATTCACCTACAACATCATTAGATAGTTTAAATGACTGGACACATGGTGTAAAGTTCAGCTGTCACTTGTTGACCTCTTAACTCCCATTTAAAGAGATTAAATACAAATAAATATATTGTAGTTAATTACAAGATAGTTTGAAAGGGAGGACACTAACAGTTGAGATTGGAAAGGCTCCATGTAGGAAGTGGTACTTGAATTTGTTCTGGAAGAGAGAAGGATTCTTTAAGGCAGAAGTGAGGAGATAGTGCATTCCAGGCACGAGGGATAGCCAGTGCCAAGGCACAGAGGCCAAAGATGGAGTGTCACATGTGAAGAACAGAGGAAAGGCCATTTTGACTATATTGAAAGTGCAGAAGGGAGAGTAATGCCCAGTTGTGCTGAAAAGATAGTTTGGGGCAAAATTGTGAAATGCTTTAAAAGCTAAACAGAGGAATTTGTTGCAAGAATTGTCAGGGTCCTTCCTAGCTACTGCACAGATAAGCTAGCACATGATATAGACAGACAGGGACACTGTAGTTTATTCACTCAAGAATGTAACACACGCCATCGGTTGGTGACGGACACATGAGCCTCACAACTTCGCAGATGACATATATGACATGTCTATGACACATAAATTGACATTCTCTTCTGAATGAAGTGATCCAGAGAAAGTAACAAAAGAGATGTTTCTTACAAGGCAATTTTGGCAAGATCAGGTAGAGCATAATAGGCAGGAAAAGACATTTTTATTAAAACAAAAAGAGGATGCATAAATTGTTACAAAGGAAAGACTGCGTCCTAGTTAGAATAACTGCGCACCAAAGAAAATAGTACCTTCTTTATCAGTCGATAAGAATTTGTTAAGGGCCTACTAAGTATTTTATCAGATAAGACAAAAAAAAAGGGACAACTTCCCTGAACTACTGAGGTCCTGTTAGTTTTCTTAGGTTATCTTAAATCGCTTAGGGAAAATGAGGTATTGAAAGAGATATTCAGTACAAGTCAAAGAGGCATTGTATAGAAAGATTTTAAGATAGGCAAATATGGGACAAAATGGAGTCAGTTGTATTTTCCCCAAAATCCACTTTCAATAAGCTTTTATTTTATTCTAGGGGTTTATTGAGTAGAAAGTGACACAGTCAGATCTGTACTTGCAGAAAATCATTTTGGCAGTAGCAATTTGGAGAATGGACTGAAGAGAGGAGGCAAAAGATTAATTAAGAGGCCATGGCAATGATCTAGGCATTGTCTCCTCACCTCTGCCTCTTTAAATCCAAGGCTCAGTTTAAGCACCCCCTTCTACATGAAACTTTTCTTGATCCACTCTCTGCTTTCTACCCCCCAAAATTACTTTGTATATTTTGGGTTTTTTTTCAATATACAAATTTTACAAAATACTGATTTTGCAATATATAAAAATATAAATATATACATATGTATGTATCATCCCCCTTGGTGGAATGCACACCTCTCAATGACAGGAACTATTTTATTTCTGCTTTGGCTCCCAAGTGCCTAGCACAATGCTTGGCATCTAGAGAGTTGGTACTTTTATAAATGTGGATTGATTGAACTGAAGCCAAGGCTCCTGGCTACTAGCCCAGGGCTCTTTCCCTTACATTCTGTCCTAACTATGTGGCAAACTCCTGGGATGTTGGGGCAGTCTGACCCACACTCCCCAGGCCTAGCTTGAGATTTCACCTCTAATCCAGAGGCCCTTTGCTCTCTAGCCTGAGGGGTGGAGCTGGCTCCCTCCCACCAGGGTTGATCAGTCTTGGCCAACTGTGTGGCCTGGAGAGAGCTACACCTGCCCTATCTCTAGTTCCCTCCCTTTTGTTCTGCCCCACCCCATCCTCACCAGGCTGGAGCTCCTCCCCTCCCTGCAGGGCTGTACAGCTCCCTTCCATTCCCCTTCTAGCTCTTGGTTCAACCCACACCCAGCTTCTCCTCCCTACTGCCAGACTGATATACCTGGATGCTCTCCAGGTTACTAAGAAGACACCAACCCTGCTCAACAGATATAGACTTGACTGAGGGGGCACAGATTTCACACACTATTGAGATGACAGATATCACACAAAAGGGAACACTGATGCCGCAGAGTAGGCCCAGAATATGTTAAGAGGACACTACAGAGGGGAGGGGGATGAGGATGACAATGATGACAGAGACCTCACTGAGGAGGGCCCCACTTAGTTGACATAGATCCTAATGAGAGAGGACCAAGGGAACCCAGAACTCAGTGAATGGGCCAAGACTCCACTGAGGGGAACACAAACCTCCCAGAGGAGGCTAAAGATCCCATTGAGGAAATACCCTAACCGTAATGCTGAGGGGATATTGATCCCACTGACAGAACAGAGACACTCTTAAGGGAGACACAGATCACAGTGAGAGAGATAAGGGCCTCACTGATTTGAACAAAGAGTCGACTGAAAGGAGGAGAATCCTAACAAAGAGGCAAAACTTGGGCACCTTACCAAGGAAATGTGGACCCCAACTGAGGAAGGCACAGTAAAGGAAAGGGAATAAGCAAGTATTAAGTACCTACTTTGTACCAGACACTGTGCTAAGCACTTTAACAAATATCTCATTTAATACAACAAAGCTGTGAGGTAGCTATTATGGTCCCTTTTTTACAATTAAAGAAACTGAGGCAGCAGTTAGTGACTTGCCCAAAATCACACAGCTGAATTTGAACCCAGAAAATCCTGAATCTAGGTCCAGCTAGCTGTCTCTCCACTGTAATAGAGTATGAGCCCAAGCTGAGACCTTTGCCCCTCACCCCCCAAAAAATTTGGGTCCCATTTGTCTATGGCCCCAGAAAACCCTTGAACCTTCCTTGAACTCACTTACTTTGTCAAGGAAGTCTCTAGCAGTTGCCTGAGGCTATAATCCACTCAACTGGCCTTTCCTTATCCTCTCTGCCCAATTTCCTAATTCTTTGTTAGCCCAATGAAGCCTAGCCCTTCATTTTCCCAGTCACTCACATCCAGATCCTCCCTAGACCCTCCAGTCACCCCAGCTTACTGACTACTCCTATCAGGATACCCCTTCTCCCAGCCCCTCCTCCAGTCACCCCAAACTACTTGGCCACTCCTAGATCTCTCCCATAATCTTTCTGTATATGAGATCCATCCTGGTTGCCATTTAGGGGCTGAGATTTCCTCATGCCAGCTCCTCCTTACGAGTGTCACAAATGTTCAGATTCCTTAAGAGTCTGGCCTGTGTGGCTCATCTTTAATAAACCTTGTCTTTGGCTGAAAGAAGGCTTGGGTCAAATTCTTTCAGACAGGACCCGCGTATTGTGGTTTTGGGGTCCCAGCACCCCTAACATCTAACCCTCAACAACTGCACCATTCAGCCACCTCGCTAAAGGAACACAGACCCCACTTAGGAGACATACAACCCACTAAGAAGGACGCAAAATCCTGTGACTTCACTGAGAGGCCACAGACTCCACTGAAGGGATCTACATCCATGAGGACAGACAAGGACACATATGGAGATAAGCCCCACTGAGGGAAATAAAGGTTCCACTGAGAGGACATAGACTCCAGTAAAAGAGATAGAATTCATTGAAAGGACTTAGATCCTCCTAAGGGGACACAGAATACATTGAAGGAGTCACAGACAAGTCTTAAGGAGACTTAGACCCTACTGAAGGTGCAGAGACAGTATTCTTAGTTATGGGACTCAGCCCTTATGGGTGGAGGAGGAGGGGAAATGTGACCCAAAGCCCATATAAGGGCACAGACAATATTAGGAAGACATAGACCTCACTGAAGATGGCAGAGACCTTGAGAAAATGACACAGAACCAACAAAAGACCCTACTAAGGGGCATAGATCCCACTGGTAAGGACTACACACAAGAGTATGCTGGAACCAGCATGGAGTTCGAGAGTTCAGCTGATTGTGAAATTTTAAACACTAGCATTTATACCTCAGAAATGAGCAAGGCTACAGATCAGGGCTTGACATCATTTAGTGATTGCCTAGATTTAAGAAAATATTAACAATGCAGATTAAACTAAAAAAATGTGTCAAGTTGACATTTCTTCTGTCTCCCCCACCCCCCACCTCCTGGCCCAATTGTTAAATATTTACCAGTATAATTTTGGCTACACGGCTGAGCTGGGGAAAGCTGGGTTTCCTCAGTACCGTGCTGCTTCCCTGCCAAGGACAGAATGAATGAAATAAATGAGAAAGTATTCATTAAGCACCTACTATGTTCAAAGTACTAATTGTGCTTTAGCACAAAGTGCTAATTGTTGTGGGGTACAAATAGAAAATCAAGACAGTCCCCCTGGTCTCAAGGAGTTCACACTGTAACAGAGTGAAATAACACACACAGGAGAGGCTTCAGCATCAAGTCAGATGGAAAGACCCCAAGGTCCTTAGGGTAAAGTGGACACAATGCAGTAGTAATGCAGATTCTTTACCGTTATTTCTTTGAATAAAACTGTGTCAGTTTCAGATGTTGAACCATTTGATGATGCCAAGGACTTTGGCATGAAATCTCTTTTCTGGTTCTTCAGTAGCAGGGGCTGATAAGGAAGAGCAGGGTGAGTAAGTACTGAAGCCCCTGCAGAGTTAGTTGTGGGGTCACATCTCCAGAGAACTGTTTCTTCCATAGACAAGAACTTCAAGAACAGACTAAGATCAGGGCTGGTGGAATGCTGGTAGGAGTGTGTGACTGCTATTCCTCTGGGCTTCTTGGGCTTACCTGTCCTACAATGGCAGAGGGTTGGCAGTTGGCATAGGTGAGGGCAGGAGGCTGGCCCTTTCTCTATAGGAACTGCTCCCCTAGATGATGGCTGTGGTAACTAGGCTGGAAGCAGAGCCAATGGTGGGGAGGGATACCTCTGCTCCCAGCCTGGTATATCATCAATTAATTCAGTCAGCATTTATTAAGCACCTACTATGTACAGAATGAATTAAAAAAGCATTTATTAAGCACCTTCTATGTGTCAGGTACTATGCAAAGTGCTACATACAAATATAAGCAAGCAAGAAATTTATATTCTCATAGGGAAAACAACACATATAGGGTAGCCAGGAAGGAATGTTTTATCCTGCAGGTTATCATAGGGATGGGTGATTGGAGTTGTAGGGTAATTGATGGACGTGTCACTTCTAGTTGTGTGTCACTCCTAGATTACTGTTGGTTGTGTTGATTTGGTTACTGTTCTCAGAGTTGGGAGAGAGGGAAGTGGTGTGCTGAGTTTGGGTCTGGGCTGTGACCTGGTGAATGCTCACCAATCATGAGCCCACGGTCCCAGGATGGAAGCTTGAGTTCCAGGCTGGAGATGAAGTCTAGGCTATAGAAACAAGGCAGCTTGAAGATGACTAGGAACTTGGCCTTGGTCTTTATCCAAAAGTCAGATAAAACACAGTCACTGCACTTATGGAATTTATAGTTCATCAGAAGGATGAAACACACACAGAGCTGACTATAGAATATTATTACATGATGAGTATATTAAAGCAGTGCACATATGGTGCTATTGTTGAGGTTCAGGGGTTTAGGGGTGCTGGGACCCCAAAACCACAACACATAGGTCCTGTCCAAAAGAATTCGATCCAAGCCTTTTTTCAGCCAAAGACAAAGTTTATTAGAACATCTTCCATATTGGCCAGACTCTTAAGGAGTCTGAACATTACTGAGCTATTGGCTAGATTGTAAGAATCTGTGCAGTGGCTAGATTTTAAGAATCTGAGCACCTTAATGGAGACAAGATGGGCCTTATATACAGAAAGACTGTGGGAGAGATCTAGGAGTGGCCAAGTAGTCTGTGGGGACTGTAAGGTAATAGAATGCCAGGGATATGGACCAAGTGTCCAAGAGAGAATGGAGCCTAGCTAGGATTAAGGGTGGGAAGTGGGGGTGGGGAGTCATAGGGAGGTAAGAAAATGGAGGGCTGGGCTAGATTAAGGGTAACAGAGAATTGGGAGATTGGGCACAGGCGATAACAAAAGGCCAGTTGATGTGATTATAGCCTCAGGGAAAGCCATAGATTTGGCCGTGTGGGAAAGTCCAGGGTTTTTCCTTTCTGGGGTCCAGATCCCAACCCCATCACTATGTGAAGTAGGATCTTAGGATCACCAGAAGTTTTGAAACTGGAAGGGATCTCATAGAATCTTAGATCTAGAACTGGAAGGGACCTTAGAAGTCATTGAGTCAAACCCTCTCATTTCATTTTTTAAAAACTTTTTTTCCCCAACTGACAAGCATCTATTTTCTAGCCCTCTCACCTCTCCACCTCAAATGAAAAAAGAAGAAAAATAAAGCTCTGGTAGCTAGATGGTGCGGTAGATACAGTACAGGGCCTGAAATCAGGAAGACCTGAGTTCAGATCTGACCTCAGACACTTACTAGCTGTGTGACTCTAGACAAGTCACTTAACCCTGTTTGCTTTAGTTCCTTATCTATAAAATGAACTGGAGAAGGAATTGACAAACCACTCCAGTATCCTTGCCAAGAAAACCCCAAATGGGGTCCTAAAGAGTCAGACACGACTGAAATGACTGAACCACAACAACAGCACAATAAGCATAGTCAGGTAAAACAGATCCCCATATTGGCCTTGTCTGAAAACGGGCGTCCCATTCTCCATCTTGAGTTCGTCACCTCTCTGACAAAGGGGGGTAGGAGGCTTCATCTGGAGCCTCTGCAATCATGATTGGCCACTGCATTGATCCTAGTTCTTGAGTCTTTCAAAGTGGTTTGTCTTTACAATGTTATTGTTATTCTATAAATTGTTCTCTGGTCCTGCTCACTTCACTCTGCATCAGGTCAAACAAGCTGTTGTAAATCCTTCTGAAAACATCATTTCTTATGATGAGGATGGGATCTGCACCCCCAAAACAAGAAAAACCCTGGACTTTCCCATATGGCCAAATCTCTGGCTTTCTCTGAGGCTGTAATCCCATCAACTGGCCTTTCAATGTGGCTACACCCAGTCTCCCAATTCTCTGTTACCCTTAATCCAGCCAGGCCCTCCATTGTCTTATCTCCCTATGGTGCCCCCTCCCCCTCCCACCCTTAATCCTAGCTAGGCTCCATTCTCCTTTGGACACTTGGTCCAGAACCCTGGCATTCTATTACCTCACAGACCCCACAGACTACTTGGTCACTCCTATATCTCTCCCACAGTCTTTCTGTATATAAGGTCCATCCTGTCTCCATTAAGGTGCTCAGATTCTTAAAATCTAGCCAATAGTTCAATAATGTTCAGACTCCTTAAGAGTCTGGCCAATATGGAAGATGTTCTAATAAACCCTGTCTTTAGCTGAAAGAAGCCTTTGGGTCAAATTCTTTCAGTCAGGACCTGCATGTTGTAATTTTGGAGTCCCAGCACCCCAAAACTCCTAAACCTCAACACTAATATTCCATTATATTCTTATACCATATTTTGTTTGGCCATTTCCCAGTTGTTGGGTACCCTCTTAGAAATCATTTCTTTGCCACCAAAAAAAGAGCTGCTGTATAACGTTTGTGTACACATAGATTTATTTTCCTCTTTCATGTTCTTAGGATTCAGGTTTATTATAGTATCAGTGGGTCAAAGGATATACAGTTTAGTAACTTTTGGAGCATGGTCCAAATTGCTTTTCAGGGTAACCGAACCAATTCACAGTTCTTATTTTCCCATAGTCCCTCTAAATTTATCATTTTCCTATTTTGTTATATTTGCCAATATGATTGATATGAGGTAGAACCTTGGAGTTGCTTTAATTTAATTTTTTCTAATTAACAGTGACCTGAAGGAATTTTTTTTCCATTATGGCTGTTGATAGATTGAATTTCTTCCTTTGAAAACTGCCTATTCATATAATTTGATCATTTATCATCTGGATAATCTCTTATTATTATATATTTGAGTCAGTTCCTTGTATATCTTAGAAGAGATCTTTATCAGAGAATCTTGCTGCCAAGACTTTTTCCCAGTTAACTGTTTACCTTTCTAATTTTAACTGCATTGACTTTGTTCATCTAAAACCTTAACTTTATGTAATCAAAATTATCTACTTTATCTTCTTTAATCCTTTCTATTTCCTATTAGCTCATGAACTCTTCTATTTATACCTTAAAGGTAATTTCTTTCTTGCTTTGTTAATATGTTTATGATGTGACCTTTATATCTAAGTCATATTTCCATTTCAAGCTTATCTTATATGTGGTATGAAGTACTGATCTAATTTGTTACGGATTTCTTTCCAGGTATCTCAACCGTTTTTGTTGAATGGTGAATTCTTGCCAAGTTACTGGGATCTCTGATTTATCAAACAATAGACTGAGAAGTTCTTGGGCTTCTACAATGCTATGCCTCTTCTCTTTGAGAGCTGATACTGCTAAGTCCCCATCCTTCGCACTCTTTTTTCATTATTTCCCTTGAGATTTTTCACCTTTTGTGCCTCCAGATGAAGTTCATTGTTTTTTTTTTCCTAGCTCTATTAAGCAATCTTTTGGTAGTTTGATAGGTGTGGTATTGTACAAAGTAAGTTAATTTAGGTAGTATTGCCATTTTTGTTATATTGGCTCAGTCTATCTCTGAGTGATTAATATTTCTCCAATTGTTTAGGTCTGTCTTCATTTCTATAAAGAATGTTTTGTTTCTTTTCTTTTTTTTGGTGAAGCAATCAGGGTTAAGTGACTTGCCCAGGGTCACAGAGCTAGTAAATATCAAGTATCTGAGGCTGGATTTGAACTCCTGACCCCAAGGCTAGAGCTCTATTCATTGCTCCACCTAGCTGCCCCTAGTGTTTTCTTTCTTTAACCCTCCTTCATGATCCACCTTCAAATGAGAGGCTGGGGTTTGTTGTACTTATGACTAATCTCTCCCTAAATATGCCATTCCTTTTATTCTGCCCTCTCCCTTTTCCATTTCATCTTATTTCCCTGATGAGTTGAGTATATGCCTATACCAGACTGGGTTTTTTTATCCTCCTTTGACTGCTTCAGATGAAAGTGAGATTCAAGTGATGCCTGCTACCCTTCTCCTTACCCCTTGTTTGTATAGTCTTCTACCTACACATACATATTTATATGAGATAGCACAGTTAAACTTTCCTTCCATGCCTTTCTTATCTCATATATTCATTTTCCCCTCCATTTTCTCTCTTCTTTTAAGATCAACAAAGCCACTTCCAGTCCTTTTGTTAACTTCTCCTATGACCCCTGATGACTTTAGGGTTCTGAGGGAACATTTGTTTCTTCTTCCCCATTAGAATTCAATCCTTGAATAATCCCTTCTAATTACTCAGATGTATTTACTTTTTTCTCTTGATGACTATATTTGTATTTCATAATTTCTTTTCAGCTCGGGTCTCTTTTTTTCCTCTCTGGAAATTCTCTATTTCATTAAAGATACATTTTTTTTGAGAAGAGGAACTGGGTAAATTATTGTTGGTTATAAGCTTATGCTTTTGCCCTTTGGAATATTGTATTTTAAGCTCTCCTTTTCTTTTTGGTGCTAGTTACCAAATCTTATGTAATCTTGACTACAGCACTTTAGTACTTGAACTCTTTCTTTTTGGATACTTGAAATATTTTTTTTCTTTGACCTCAAAGCTATGGGTTTTGGCTATGGTATTCCTGGGAATTTTCATTTTGGAGTCTCTTTCTGGAGGTAGCCAGTGGATTCTTTCTATTTTTACTTTTCCTTCTAGTTCTAAAAGGTGTGAGTTTCATTCATAATTTGGCATCCAGTCTCTTTTTTTGGTCAATACTTTCAGGTAGTCTATTGATTTTTTTTTTTTAAGTTTTAGGCAATTGGGGTTAAGTGACCTGCCCAGGGAAACACAGCTAGTAAGTGTCAAGTGTTTGGTCTGAAGCTGGATTTGAACTCAGGTCCTCCTGACTTCAGGGCCAGTGCTCTATCCACTGTGCCACCTAGCTGCCCCCTAGTCCATTGATTCTGAAATTATCTCCGCTTGACCTGTTTTCCAGATCAGTTTTTTTTTTTATGAATTGCCTTATATTTTCTTCTGGTTTTTTTCCCACTCTTTTGACTTTGTTTTAATATTTTTTGTCTTGTACAGTCATTAAATTCTGCTTGGTTCATTTTAATTTTTAGGGAGTTTATTACTTGGGTGAGATTTTGTATAATTTCTACTAAGCTGTTAATTTTCCTTTCAAGTCTTTCCTGTAGTGTTCTCATTTCCATTTTAATTATTTCCATGAGAGACTACATATAATTTATAATATGACTTTTAAACTCTTCATTTTTTTCCAAGAATTCTAGTTGACTTTGCAGTTTAGCTATATTTTCCTTTGAGGCTTTTCTTATAGATATTGTGGAGTTATTTTCGTCTTCTGGTTGTGTGTCTTGGGCATTCTTACAGCTCTTTTTCATAGTTGTTGCTTTTTGTTTACTTGTTTTTCCAGCCTGAATTTGGACTTTATGTTAGGGCTAAGTAAGCTCCATACACTGTGGAAGTAATATTGGAGCCTTGCTTGGTTCTAATCTGTATTCTCTGAGATCCTACTATTGCTTTCTTCAGGTAGTGACTACTGTGTTCTTCAAGGATCTCAGGGGTGGTTCAGATCTGGGACTTATAAACTTTCAGTGCTTCCCAAGTGGTCTGATCTAGGGCAAAATCTGATGGCTGCCTACCTTTTCTGAGTTTTCAAGCCCCACCCTCCCCACCCTGGTGCCAATTGGGATCTGGTAGACATAACTGCAAGCTTGTCCTTGGTTGGAGTTGCAATAGATTACTGCTGGCCCCAGACCCTGTCAGCTAGATATGATATTCCTGCAGATTCAAGCAACAAAAGTATAGATTCACATTTGGTCTGAGCTCCTTGCCCAGGTTACTCAGCTGCGCATGCCATCCCAGGTCTGTGGGCTGAATTCGCAGCTCCAGCCCAAGGTCAGAGCCACACAGCTACGGATCAGGCCCAACCATTCCTCCTACACAGACCTAAAGGATGGTCAGAGACCCAGGTCCAGGATCAAGATGATATAGCTACCTGCTATTGAGGTAGCTAGTGGTGCAATGGAGAGACTGAGGGGCCTGAAGCTAGGAAGACCTGGGTTCACATCTGGCCTTACTAGTTGTGTGAGCTTGGGCAAGTCACTTAACCTCTGCCTCAGTTTCCCCAATTGTATAATCGTAGCACTTACCTCCCAGGGTTGTTGTACAGATCAAATGAGGTAATATTTGTAAAAAGCACTTAACACAATGCCTAGCACATAGTAGGAGCTATGTAAAAGCTTATTTTCTTCCTAGCTAGCTCTATTCCTGCTCCTTGCACGGAACATGGCTTCACACTCCATTAGTTCTGCGACCCTGCTCCTTGCTCTGTAACTAGTCCTGGCCCAGTCTCCATGCTAGAAAGGCTCTGCACAGGACTTCGAGGCTAGACCCCCTCTATCCAGTGCCCGCAGGTCTCTGGCTGCCTCCCTGTGCTTCCTGGGCCAGAAAAAGGGCTCACTATGATTTCTCTTTGGATTTCCTGATCACTGCTTGATCTAGTGTTCTTCCTTGATATGTGTTAGAGCAATTGTGGGAAAGAGCTGGGCTGTACTGCTTCCTCTTATTCTGACATCTTTGCTGTCCTCCTCCCTTCAGTTTGCAGATGAGACAAATGGCACCCAGGCTAGTGAAGTGACTCCCCAAAGTCACACAAGTAGCAGGCATCAATTTGGTTTGAACTGAGGTCCTCTGACCCCAGAGCCAATGTCTTTTCTACTGTATCACGTTGTCATAGAATGTCTGCATTGGGAGGAACCTCAGATAGCACCAAATGATCACCTTAAAGATGGACGAAATTGCGGCCTAGATAGGGGACGGGACTGGCCCAAGATCACACAGATAGCAGGTCGTATTAATCAGAGTCTGAGAAGGAGGGTCTTTAGTAACAGTTGGGATGAGGGAAGGCTTGATGGAGGTGGTTACAAATATACTGAGCTCTACACACACGAAGGCAACTCAGTGGAGGGCACCAGGGCTGGAGTCAGGAAGATCTGAGTTCAAATCTGGCTTCAGACACTTGCTAGGTATGTGACCCTGGGTAAGTCACTTAACCTCAGTTGGCCTTAATGCACTGGAGAAGGAAATGTCAAACCACTCCAGTGTCTCTGCAAAGAAAACCCTACAGACAGCATTGGTGTGCTACGGTCCATGGGGTCGTGAAGAGTCGTACGTGACTGGACAATAACACACACATGGACAGGAGGGGTGGGCTAGACAAAGTCCTGTGATCCATATGAATAGCTGTTTATATTCTTGCTCATACTCATTCACATGTGTGCGTAGTTGCATGTGTACGTAAGAGATAAACATCTATATTAATTTACCTGTTCATATACACGTTTGTGTTTACACATATATACGCAGCAGTGTACCGGATGAGGATCAATTGTAAAATTTTCGGGGTGAGCATTTACACCTCCTCATCACCAAGGCTTGGTTTATTGTTTTGTCTGTTGTCTAGACTTAAGAAAGTGCTGGAGAAAATTTTAATAATGTATATTAAACTTTAAAATGCGTCATATTACATTTTCTCCCCAGAGAGCTGATTGTTATACATTTACCAGCACATCCCTGTAATACGGACAAAACCACTTGAACAGAGACATGGAACATACACTCACAGCCATAAGAATGCACACACTCATGTGCACACAATAATCTGGTGCGCTCATTCCCTTTCTTCTGCTTTTAACATTGTTACCTTCTCAACTGCCAACCCTATACTGCAGAGTTCTGATCCTGTGCTGCTCCCTGCTGTCTATTGGGAGCTTTGCAGGAGCTGACAGTCTGACCCTGGGTTGATTTTTCAAATCATATAATCTTTTCCCTGAGACCTTTCCCCTAAAAGCGAGACAGTGTGGCTTAGAGGACGAAGTCGTTCACTCAACAAGCATTTTTAAGGACTTACGGTGTGCCAGTAACTGTGCTAAGCACCAGGGATATGTAAAAAGAAAACAAAAAACTGGGTCATTGACCCAAGAAGCTCCTGTTCTAATGTAGGAGATAACACGCAAACAACTATGTACATACAACACATATACAGTATAAGAGGAAAGTGATTTCAGAGGGAAGGCACTAGTATATGTGGAGAAAGAGAGAGAGTAAAAGAGAGTGAATACATAGTATATAGAGAGTATATAGTATCCCACTATTGGTGGGATTGATTTTGTTTTTTTAAGGATTTGAGACACATGAGTATGTTTGTAGGTAGCAGAAAAGCATCTAGTAGAAAAGATTGGTGAGAAAGTAGGGATGGGAAAGCGGGTAATCTGCTAGAGAAGTCAGGATGGAAATAGGATTATTCTGGGGACCCATTTGGAACTAAGCCCAAAGAGCTGTGAAACTGTATACCCTTTGATCCAGCAATACCATTGCTAGGTCTATGTTCCAAAGACCAAAAAGAGGGAAAAAGAACTATTTGTACAAAAAATATTTATAGCAACTCTTTTTGTAGTGGCTAAGAACTGGAAATTGAAGGGATACCCATCAGCTGGGGGGGGGGCCATACTTAATAGCAGGAAGAAGCAGGTAGAGTTAAAACCTGGGAGAGTCTGGACAGGAGGTAAGAGTTGGCAATTCAGGGTGGGTGTGATCTGAGAAAGGCCTCTGGAGCACTACAGAAGGCTCTGGGGGAAGACAGGCCCCATTAGGTGATCTGGATCTAGGGCTAGCATCGGGTACCCTGGGAAGTCTCAGAATAGAGTTCTGGACAAGAAGTCACTGCAACTGAGTTGTGGTCAAAGCTCTATGGGTAAAATCACCATATGATCTTGGACAAGCTCCTTGCCCTCTCTGGAACTTATTTTCCTCATCTGGTCAGTCAGACTAGAATTCATTATTTGGTCTCTATGGTTCCTTCTAGTTTTGACATTCTATGGTTATATGTCAATGCACACTGTCATTTTTAAAAAGTTTTAAACAAAAATTTAATTGTGAAGATGAAAAATCCACAGAAGCATGTAAAGACTTATATGAACCAATGCAGTATGAAAAAAAACAGTAAGGAAAACAATATATACAAGCCTGTGATAATATAAATGGAAAGAACATGGAAAAATGAAAATTCTTGTTGAACAATTAAAATAACCAAAACTAGTGGGACACTGTATGTGTCTTCAGACTTCTTCAATGTATTGATTGATTTTGCAGATTTTTTTCCCCTTCTTCCTCTTTTTTTTTTTCCTTTACAAAATGTTTTGTTACATGAGATGGCTCTCTGGGAAGGGACAGCTGGGAGAAATTCTGGTGACACAAAAAAAAAAAGAAAGAGAGAAAGCAATAAAAATTTCTTTTAAAAATAAATGTTTCCAATGAAAAGTAAAATAACTAATTAGAAATCAGAAAATATACCTAACTCCTTTTTTTTTTCCACAGATGTAGGGGGATCCTGGGCGTGGGCTATATTACATATACTATCTGATTTGGTTAATGTGTTGTCTAATTTTGCCAAACTACTTTTCTTTCTCTTTTTAAAATTTGTTGTTAGAAGGGATGAGAAAAGAGAGAGATAAATTTGTAAATGAAAATTGTATAGAATATCAATAAAATTTTTAATAATAAAAATATTTTGACTAACATGGAAATATGTGAAGGAGAAAAATTTGGAATTCAAAGTCTTATAAAAAATGAATGTTGAAAATTGTCTTTACATGTAATTGGGACAAAATAAAATATCATTTACATTAAAAAGAAAGAAAGAATAAAATGTTTTATTGATGCTCTTTTCTTTTCTTATCATTGATACTTTCCAACGACTGCTACCCCCTCCCCCTTGTAACAAATAAGCACAGGCAAACAGAACAAATAAACACATTGGCTACAACTACACCTATAGTCCCTCTCCTCAGAGTCTTTTCAAACTTGGACAATGGTTTGCCAGTGTTCTTAAGTCTTTCAATGTCATTTTCCTTCATATTCTTGTGGTCGTTGTGTAAATTGTTCTCCTGATTCTACTCACTTCATTCTGTATCAGTTCAGTCAAGTCTGCCCAAATTTCTCTAAAATATTCATATTTGTTATTTCTTTTCCTTTTTTTTTCTGAGGCAATTGGGGTCAAGTGACTTGCCAAGGGTCACAAAGCTAGTAAGTATCTGAGGCTGGATTCGAACGCAGGTCCTCCTGATTCCAGGGCTGGTGCTCTGCCCATATTTATTCATTCAGCATGATGTGGTGGATAGAGAGCCGCCCTTGAAGCCAGGAAGATCTAGGTTCAAGTCCTATCTCTGTCACATATTAGCTACACAACCTGGTTTTGTGAGACGTTTAACCTCTCAGCATTCCAGATAACTCTAAAATTACAAGGTATAGAAAAGAGGTCAACTTGCACTAGTAGAAGGAGCTTCCTCACCCAGGAGTCCCCTACACCAGTGAAATTACAAGTTCAATCTCTATCCCTTTCCCAAGATAAATAGAACATTTATTTTATTATTATTATTATTATTATCATTATTTTGCGAGGCAGTTGGGGTTAAGTGACTTGCCCAGAGTCACACAGCTAGTAAGTATCAGGTGATCAAGTGTCAGAGGCCGAATTTGAACTCAGGTCTTCCTGACTCCAAAGCCGGTCCTCTATCTACTGCGCCACCTAGCTGCCCCTAGAACATTTATTAAATACTTCCTATGTGCTAGGCACATTGCTAAGCACATGTGGATACAATTACAAGCCAAAGAAAAAGACAGTTTCTACCCTCAAGCAGCTTACATGACACAAGATAAAGCTGAAAAGTGGGGAGGTATCATGTGGGAGCAAGATGGAGAAGTGGCCCCTGGAGTAGAAGGTGAGAAGTAGTCTAGGGAGTCGTTGGCTGAGCTGGCTTGTGGCCCACAATCCCAGAGCCAGGGCAGCTACAGCTCCTGCTCTGGGCCCTAGGTTACCCTGAAGAGTTGGCCTGTCTCTTCCCTAATTTTATCAGCTCTAGCCCTGACCAGTTCCGTTTTTGCCACTGCTAGCTGCCACCAGGTAGTACCCATGTTCTATTGAACCATCTAATGTCAATTAGCTTTTTATTGTTGTTGTTCAATGGTGTCCAACTCTTCATGACTTCATAGACCAGGCCCTTCTATGCTCCACTATCTCCAGAAATCTGTCTAAGCTCATGTTCAATCCATCTCTTTCTCTGCTGTCCCCTTCTCCTTTTGCCTTCAATCTTTCTCAATATCAGGGTACTTTACAATAAGTTCTTTCTTCTCATCATGTGGCCAAAGTGCTTCAGCTTCAGCTTCAGTATTTGTCCTTCCAATGAACAGTCTGAATTAATTTCTTTAAGTATTGACTGATTTGATCTCCTTGCTGTCCAAGGCAGTCTCAAAAGTTTCTACCACCATAACTTGAAAGTGTTGATTCTTCAGCATTCAGCTTTACTTATAGTCCTAATCTCACAGCCATTCGTTACTACTAGAAAAACCAAAGCTTATGGCTTTATCAACAAGGTCATATCTCTTCTTTTTAGTGTGCTGTCCAGATTTGCCGTAGCTTTTCTTCCAAGGAGCAAGCATCTTTTTTTTTATAGTTAGAAAAATTATTGTGCTTTTGTTTATTTTTATTAATTAATTTTAATTTATTTAATTTTAGTTTTCAACAATTACTTCCATAAACTTGAGTTTTAAATTTTTCTCTCTGTCTACCTCCCCACCTTCCTCCCCAAGATGGCATGCAATCTGATATAGGCTCTACATATACATTCCTATTACACATATTTTCACATTAGTCATGTTGTGAAGAAGAATTAGAACCAATAGGAGGAACCAGAAGAAAGAGGAAACAAAACAAAATGGGGGAGGGGAAGAAGAGTAAATAGTATGCTTTGATCTGCATTCAAATTCCATAGCTCTTTCTCTGGATGTGGATAGCATTTTCCATCATGAGACTTTTGGAGATGTCTTAGATCCTTGCATTGCTAGGAAGAGCTAAGTCTATCAAGGTTAGTCATCGCACAGCGTGGCTGTTACTGTGTATAATGTTCTGCTGGTTCTGCTCACTTCACTCAGTATCAGTCCATACAAGTCTTTCCAGGTTTTTCTGAGGTCTGCAGAGCAAGCATCTTTTCATTTTAATTAATTAACTTTCACTAATTTCATGGCTTCAGTTGCTGTTTACAGTGATCTTTGAGCCCAAGAATATAAAATCTGACACTGCTTCCGTTCCTTTTTCCTCTATTTGCCAGGAATTAATGGGACCAGTTGCCATAATCCTAGTTTTTTAATGTTAAGCTTCAAGCCTGTTTTTACACTCTCCTCTTTCACCCTCATCAAGAGGCTTCTTAATTCTTCATTTTCTGCCATCAGAATGGTATCATCTCTATATCTTGTTCATATTTCTCCTGGCAACCTTAATTCTGGCTTTTGATTTGTCCACCTTGGCATTTCACACAATATACTCTGCATTTAAATTAAATAAATAAGACGACAGTGTACAGCCTTGTTGTACTCTTTTCCAAATCTTAAACCAATCAGTTGTTTCATGTTCAGTTCTAACTATTACTTCTTAGTTTCCACTTGCCCAATTCTAATTTTTACCAAATTGTTTTCTTCAGTTAGCTTTTGTACCTCCTTTTCCATTTGGCCAATTCTACTTTTTAAGGAGTTGTTTTCTTCAGTGTACTTCCCCCCCCCCCCATTTTGTCAATTGCATTTTTAAAGGAATTGTTCAATTTTTCTTCTACCTCTCTTATTTGACTTTTTAAATCCTTCTTGAGCTCTTTCAAGAAGGCTTTTTGGGCTGGAGACCAGTTCATATTCCCCTTTGAGGTTTCAGATGTTGGTATATTGACAATGTCGTCCTCTCCTAAATTTGTGTTTTGTTCTTCCCTGTCACCAAGATATTTCTCTGTGGTCACTGTTTTTCTTTGTTGCCTCTTGTTCATGGTGTTTGCCTTTTTTTCTGGCTTTTAAAGTTGATCTCTGCTTCTGGAGAACAGGGGACACTGTCCTAGGCTTCTTGTGCTAGGAGCTAGGGCCTGGTTACTGGTTTTGAGTGCTGGGGCCTCAGATGTTAGCAGCTGAAGGCTGTAGGTGTCTGGTAGTTTACCTGGTGGTGGCTGGGGTGTGCCTAGTGTTGGCACGTGCTTGCTCCACCACCCTGGGGCTCAGGATCTCCCCCTGGTTTGCTAAGGTGAGGCTTGCAGCTGGCTTGTCAGGATGCCTCCTATCCTGTACTGGTCCTTTTCAGTCTCAGCAAGAGGGACCTTTTCCATTAATCTCTCTAGCCTCCTAAGGTAAAAGACTACTGTACCTCATCTTTCTGCTGGCTCCACTATTCCAGAATTTCTCCTAGGGCAATATTCTCTGACTTTTTCAAGGTCAGTAAGGAGGGTGAGAGCGACTTAGTGCTTGCTCTGCCATCTTGGCTCCCAGAAGCCGAAATAGGTGACTCTCAAACATTCTGTCTGTTGTGTGATAGCTCCAGGAACAGCTGCTGCTGCTGCCAATTCAGTCACTCCCATGGCCTGCTCCTGATCTCCTGGGGCCAGGACTGTTTTGGCTTCTCTCTCGCCCAGTTCTGACAGACCCCCCTCTTGCTGACCTTCTAAATTGTCTCTGGCATCTGTGGGCCACTTGCCCAGCCTGTGCTAGTCTGGCCTCCTCTCTTAGCCTGGTGCAACAAACTGTTCCTGTCGACATTCCAGGTTGTCTTGGGCTGGAAATCTGCCTCACTCTGTCTCTGTGTGGGTTCTGCCACTCCAGAATTTGTTCAGAGTCACTTTTTAAAGGTATTTGAAGGGGTTTGAGGGGGAGCTCAGAAGAATCCTTGCTTTCACTCTACCATCTTGGCTCCACCCCTAACTATTGCTTCTTGACCCACATATGGGTTCCTCAGGAAACAATTAAGATGATTTGGTACTCCCATCTCTTTGAGGACTTGTCACATTTTGTTGTGGTCTACTGAGTCAAGGGCTTTAATGCAATCAATGAAGAAGAAGTAGGTGTTTGTTTGTTTGTTTGTTTGTTTTTTTCTGGAACTCCCTTGCTTTCTCCATAATCCAGCCAATGTTGGCAATTTGATCTCTAGTTCTTCTGCCTCTTCAAAAACCAAATTACCTGTTCAAATTGCCTGTTCTGGTAATTCTCACTTCACATATTGCTGAAGCCTAGCTTACAGAATCGTAAGCATAACCTTGCTGGCATGTGAAATGAACACATTTGTTCAGTAATTTGAACATTCTTTGACATTGCCCTTCTTTAGGATTGGGATGTAAACTGACTTTTTCGGTGACTACTGTTGAGTTTTCCAAATTTGCTGGCATATTAAGTGCAGTACTTTAACAGCATCATCTTTTAGGATTTTAAGTAGCTCATCTGGAATGCCATCAATTCCTCTAGCCTTGTTGTTGGCAATTCTTCCTAAGGCCCACCTGACTCCATTCTCCAGGATGTATGGCTTTAGATTTAGATAGTACCACACCATCATGGTTATCGGTGATATTAAGATTTTTCTTATGCAGTTCTTCTGTATATTTTTGCCACCTCTTCTTAGTCTCTTCTGCTTATGTTAAGTTCCTACCATGTTTGTCTTTTATCATGCTCATTTTTTCATGAAACATTCCTTTGACATCTATAATTTTCTTGAAGAGATCTCTTGTCTCTCCCATTCTATTATTTTCTTCTATTTCTTTGCATTGCTCCTTTAAGAAATCCTTGTTTCTCCTTGCTGTTTCCCTTTCTCCTTTCTCTTTCCCTGTTCTTTCCTTAGCTATTTGTAAAGCCAGGGTGTATGGGGATTTAGGGGAGGACTTGCACCTCTGGTGTGAGGGCTTGCCAAGCCCTTTTCAGAGCTGCTTGACCACAGATGGTGTCCAACCCATTCACTCAACTCTCACCTGTCACTCCAAGAAGCTGTAGCAAGTACATCCGGGTAAACCATCTCAGCAGATGGGCAAAACCAGGTCGAGGGTAACTAGCAGTTTTCAAACTAGTTGGTGAGTTAGGGAGATGTATACCCCAAGCATGTAAAGACTTCTTCCTGGCAGAATGAGCAGATAAGAATAACTTGTTCAAATAGCCACAAAGGCTGCTGAAGCAGGCTCTGTGGAGCACTTGGAGCTTGGTCAGACATCAAAGATGCTAAGGCCATCCACTGCATCCCAGGCCATCACCAATTGTCCTGGCTTTTTTCTTGCCTTTGGACTTTGATAACTCTGAAAGAGAGAATGAGGCTGACAACTTTGTGCAACTCTGCCTCTCTTAAATCCATTTCACACACAAGTCAAGACATTGCCCCATGATGTCATTGGTTCTCTTCGAAAACCAAAAAACAAACATTTGTAAAGCCTCAACAGAGAGCCATTTTTCTTTCTTGCTGTTCTTTTTCTTTGGGATTTTTTTGTTGCTGCCTTTTGCATAATATTAAGACCTTCATCCATAGCTCTTTAGGCATTCTGACTACTAGATCTAAGCCCTTAAATCTCTCCATCACCTCCATTCATAAGGAATGATATTTAGGTCATACCTATATGGTCTGAAGGATTTCCCTACTTTCTTTAAGTCTTTTTGCAATAAGAAGCTCATGATCTGAGCTACAGTCAGCTCCAGGTCTCATTTTAACTGACTGTTTAGAGCTTTTCCACCTTGGGTTACAAAGTATATAATCAATCTGATTTCAATATTGAGCACCTAGGGATTTCCATGTTTAGAGTCGCCTTTGGGTTGTTGAAAAAGAGTGCTTGCTATGACCAGTGAGTTATCTTGACAAAACTCTACTGGTCTCTGCTCTGCTTCATTTTCTACTCCAAGGCCAAATTTGCCTGTTATTCCAATTAGCATTCCAATCCCCTATCATCTTTTTGGGGTGTTATTTCTAGAAGATGATATAGGTCTTCATATAATTGAGCAACTTTGGCCTCTTCAGCATCAGTGGTTAGAGCATGGACTTGTATTACTATGATGTTGAATGGTTTGTCTTGGATTTGAACAGATATCATTATGTCATTTTAAAAATAATACCCCAGTAATGCTTTTCTCATTCTTATATTGACTAGGAGGGCTACTCCGTTTCTCCTAAGGGATCCTTGCCCACAGTAGGATATGTAATGATAACCTGAATTAAATCCACCATCCATTTAAGTTCACTGCCATCCAAGGTGTCACTATTTAAACTTTTCATCTCCTATTTGACCACATCCAGCTTGCCTTGGTTCATAGAGCTTACATTCCAGGTTACTATGCAATATTGATCTTTATAGCATTGGGCTTTCCTTTTATTACTGGACATATCCATAGATGAGCACAGAGGAGCGTCTGGGCTTTAGCTCAGCGGCTTCATTGGTACTGGAGTTACTTGTAGTGGTCCTTTACTCTTCCCCAGTAAAGTGGTAGACACTTTCTGACCTGAGGGGCTCATCTTCTGGTGTCATCTCTTTCATCATTTTAATACTGTCCGTGGAGTTATCTTGGCAAAGATACTGGAGTGGTTTGCCATGTCCTTCTCCAGTGGATCACCTTCTGTCAAAATGCTTCTCTACAACCTGTTCATCTTGGGTAACCCTGCACAGTATAGCTCATAGTTTCATTGAGCTATGCAAGCCCCTCCGCCATGACAAGGCAGTGATCCAGGAGGAGAATTGGCTTTGACAAAGGGATATTTACTCTGAAGGTATACAGCAAGACTATAATTATAGATATTTCCCCTCAACACTTTGGGGTCACACTTTCCCCTATACCACCTTGTTTTCTGGAGACAGTGGGCTCAGATTTAGCTCAGTTCCTAAATAGCATTGTTGCTACCAGATTTACAACTAAATATGGCATAAGTGCTAGGTGAGTCCTTTTCTGAGCCACCATTAGGCTGGGTCCAGAAGCTCACTCCTTTCTCCTTGGGACATTAATGCTGAACTACTGCAAAACCCATCATAGACACCAATAATGGATTCCCAAACTCCCATGCCCAGTTAGCTTGATCTCTTGACCTTTTGGGAACTCACAAGATCATAGTATCCAATCCCTTTAGGTAAAACAAAAGAATAAATGTTAAGGCAAAGGACCTTGTCTGTTAGGGCCTTTTGAAGTTAACCTCAGTTCTAGCTACAAAGCCAATCAAAGAGGCTGCCATTCATCAAGTGGTTAGAAGACCACAACCAGTTACAGAATGCCTATGCATGCTCCAAATTCTTTCCAAAGCACTTCCATCACACATCACCAAGAGTCTTCCAGAAGCAGGCTCCCCAGAACAAAGTAAAAAGTCCACAGCAAAGAACAAAAGAAAACTTTGCAAGGAAGCAAAGAGAAGATAGACAGCTCTGAACACAATGTGTAGTATTTATTATATAGACTTTATTGAGATGGAAATTTATCACTCTGTATTTTGAATCTTCTTTTACGTTCTGCTGTGCACATGGCAATGCTTTTTTTTTCTTTTCTTAGTTTGTATTGAAGTTTATAATGTTTCTTTTTCTTATTGTGTATTTAAGTTTAAAGTAAATTAATAAAAAAAATTAGAACGGGCCAAGTGGAAGCTAATGACTCCATGAGACATCAAGAATCAATCAAACAAAATCAAAAGAATGAAAAAATAGAAGAAAACGTGAAATGTCTCTTTGGAAAAACAACTGATGTGGAAAATAGATCCAGGAAGATGTAATTTTGGTGAGGTTTTTTTTTTTTTGGTTAGGCAGTTGGGATTAAGTGACTTGCCCAGGGTCACACAGCTAGTAAGTGTCGTCTTTGGTCTGAGGCTGGATTTGAACTCAGGTCCTCCTGACTTCAGGGTCAGTGCTCTATCCACTGCACCACCTAGCTGCCCCCCAGGAAGATATAATTTAAGAATTATTGAATTACCATGATCAAAAAAACAGCCTGGACATGATAATTCAAGAATTTTCAAGGAACACTGCCCCAATATCCTAGAACCAGTAAATAAAATAAAAATTGAAAAAAAAATCCACCAATCATCTCCAAAATGAAAACTTCTAGTAATATTTTGGCCAAATTCCAGAACTCCCAGGTCAAGGAGAAAATACTGCAAGCAGTCAGAAAGAAATAATTCAAATATCATGGAGCCACAGTCAGGATTACACAGGATTTAGCAACTTCTACATTTGGATTGGAGGGCTTGAAATATGATATTCCAAAAGGCAAAGGAGCTAGGATTACAACCAAGAATCATTCACCCAGTGAAAATTAAGCATAATCCTTCAGGGGGAAAAATAGAAATTCAATGAAATAGAGGATTTTCAAACATTCTTGATGAAAAGACCAGAGCTGAACAAAAAATCTGATTTTCAAATACAAGACACAAGAGAAGCATAAAAAGGTAAACAGGAAAGAGAAAACATAATGCATTCAGTAAGGTTAAACTGTTTATATCCCTGCACAGGAAGATGATACTTGTCTTTTTTTTATTTTAAGACAATCAGAGTTAAGTGACTTGCCCAGGGTCACACAGTTAGTAAGTGTCAAGTGTCTGGTCTGAGGCTGGATTTGAACTCAAGTCCTCTTGACTCCAAGGCCAGAGCTCTATCCACTGCACCCCCAAAGATGATACTTGTAACTCTTAAGATCTGTATCCCTATTAGTGCAGTTAGGAGTATGCACAGACAGAAGGTGCAGGTGTAAATTGATTTTGATGGGATGATATCCAAAAAAGAATTAAGGGATGGAAAAGAGGATTGCACTAGGAGAAGAGGGAAGGGAGAAGTAGAATGGGGTAAATTATCTCACGTGAAGAGGCATGAAAGGCTTATTACAATGGAGAGAAAGATTGAGGCAGGGGGGTGCCTCACTTGAACCTTACTGTCATCAGAATTGGCCTAAAGAGGCAATAACATACACACTCAGTTGGGTATAGATATCTATCTTACCCTATAGAGAAGTAGGAGGGGAGGGGGAAGAAGAAAGGAGGTAACTGATAAAAGGGAGGACAGAGTGTAGGAAGCAGTGATCAGAAGCAAAAGGGTGAAAAGGAGGAGGGACAGGGTAAAATGTGTGTGAGAGAGAGAGAAAGAGAGAGAAGGATAAACAAGGAGAAGATAGGATGGAGGGAAATACACAATTAGTAATCATAACTGTTAATGTGAATGGGATGAACTCACCCATAAGACGAAAGAAAGTGGATAGCAGAGTGGATTAAAAATGAGAATCCTACAATATGTTATGTTTACAAGAAACACACTTGAAACACACAGAGTAAAGGTAAGAGGCTGGAACAGACACTATTATGCTTCAGCTAAAGCAAAAAAAAAAAAAAGCAGAAGTAGCAATCGTGATCTCAGACAAAGCCAAATCAAAAATAGATCTAATTAAAAGAGATAAGCAAGGAAACCATGTCTTGTTAAAATATACCATAGACAATGAAATAATATCAATACTAAACATATATGCACCAAATGGTATAGCATCCAAATTTTTAAAGAAGTTAAATGAGTTACAGAAGGAAATAGACAGTAAAACTATACTAGTGGGAAACCTCCACTTTCCCCTCTCAGAACTAGATAAATCCAACCATAAGATAAACAAGAAAGAAGTTAAGGAGGTGAATAGAATTTTAGAAAAGTTAGATATGATAAACCTCTGAAGAAAATTGAATAGAGATAGAAAGGAATATACATTTTTCTCAATGGTCCATAGTACCTACACAAAAATTGACCACGTATTAGGGCATAAAAACCTCATAATGAAAGGCAGAAATATTAAATGTATGCTTTTCAGATCATAATGCAATAAAATTACATTCAATAAAGGGCCATGGAAAGAGAGATTAAAAATTAATTGGAAACTAAATAATCTAACCCTAAAGAATGAGTGAGTCAAAGAACAAATAGAAACAATCAACGATTTTATTGAAGAGAATAACAATGAGACAGCATACCAAAATGTATGGGATATAGCCAAAGTGGTGTGTATGGGAAATTTTATATCTCTAACCTCTTACATCAATAAAATAGAGAAAGAGCAGATCAATAAATTGGGCATAAAAAAAACTAGAAAAAGAACATATTTTAAATATATTTTAAATCCCCAATTAAATATCAAATTGGAAATCCTGAAAATCAAAGATAAATTTGAATCAATACATTTGAAAGTTAGAAAAACATCGAACTAATAAATAAACTAGGAGCTGGTTTTATGAAAAAAAGATAAAATAGATAAACCCATGATCAATTTGATTAAAAAGAAAGAAAACCAAATTATCAGTATCAAAAATGAAAAAGGCAAATTCACCATCAATGGAGATGAAATTAAAACAATTTTTATAAGCCATTTTGCCCAATTACATGCCAATAAATCTGACAGTCTAAGCAAAATGGATAAAGATGTACAAAAATATAAGTTGCAGGTTAACAGAAGAGGAAATACAATACTTAAATGACTCCATCTTTGAAAAAGAAATTGAACAAGCCATCAATGAGCTCCCTAAGAAAAAATCCCCAGGGCCAGATGGGTTCACAAGTGAATTCTACCAAACAATTAAAGAACAATTAATTCTAATACTATATAAACTATTTGGGGAAATAAGTGAAGATGGAATCTTACCAAATGCCTTTTATGATACAAATATGTTGCTGATATCTAAACCAGGAAGAGCAAAAACAGAGAAAGAAAACTATAGACCAATTTCCCTAATGAATATTAATGCAGAAAAAAGCTTTCAACAAAATACAACATCCATTCCTATTAGAAACACCAGCAAACATAAGAATGAATAGAGCTTTTCTTAAAATGATAAAAAATATCTATCTGAAAAAGCATCAGCATGCATTATCTATGATGGAGATAAGCCAGAAGCCTTCCCAATAAGATCAGAGGTGAAGCAAGGATGTGCATTATCACCACTATTATTCAATATTATACTAGAAATGTTAGCCATAACAATAAGAGAAGAAAAAGAAATTGAAACAATGAGAATAGGCAATGAGAAAACAAAACTATTACTCTTTGCAAATGATGTGATGGTATACTTAGAAAATCAACTAAAAAAATTACCTGAAATAGTTGAAGGGAAGAACCTATGACCAAAGAAGAAATAGAGAGCATTACAAGATGTAAAATGGATCATTTTGATTATATTAAATTTAAAAGTTTGCACAAACAACCAATGCAACTAAGACTAGAATGAAAGCAAAAGGCTAGGAAACAATTTTGCAGCAAGTGTTTCTGATAAAGGCTTCATTTCCCAAATATAGAGTTAAGTCAAATTTATAAGAATACAAGTCATTCTCCAATTGATAGCTGGGCAAAAGATACGAACAGGCAGTTTTCAGATGAAGAAATCAAAGCTATCTATAGTCATATTTTAAAAATGCTCTAAATCAAACGCAAATTAAAACAAACCCCATACCTATCAGATTGACTAACGTGACAAAAAGGGAAAATGACAAATGTTGGAAGGGTTGTGGGAAAATTGGGACACTGATACACTACTGCTGGAGTTTTGAACTGATTCAGCCATTCTGGAGAAAAATTTTGGAGCTATGCCCAAAGGGTGATAAAACCATGTGTACCCTTTGATCCAGCAATACCACTAGTAGGTCTATATTCAAAAGAGATTTTAAAAATTAAGAAGGACCTATTTGTACAAAAATACTTATAACAGCTCTTTTTGTGGTGGCAAAGAATTAGAAATTGAGGGGATGCCCATGAATTGGGAAATGGCTGAACAAGTTGTGGTATATGATTATAATGGAATATTGTTTTGCTATAAGACATGATAAGCAGACTGATTTCAGAAAAACCTGAAAAGACTTACATGAACTGATGCAAAATGCAGTTACAGAACTAGGAGAACATTGTACATAGTAACAGCAATATCATATAATGATCAACTGTGAATGCCTTAGCTATTCTCAGCAATACAATGATTCAAGACAATTCCAAAGGACTGATGATGAAAAATGCTATCCACCTCCAGAGAAAGAACTGGTAGAGTCTGAATGCAGATCAAAGCATACTATCTTTCACTTTATGTGCGTTTGTGTGTGTCTTTGTGCCTGTGTGTGTGTGTGTGTGTGTGTGTGTGTTTGCTTTGGGTCTGTGTCTTTCACAATATGATGATTATGGAAATATGTTTTGCATGAATGCATGTGTATAACATATCAAATTGCTTACCATCTCAGGGAGGGGGGAGTTGAAGGAGGGTAAGAGAAAATTTGGAACTTAAAATTTTCTTTAAATGAATGTTAAAAATTGTCTTTACATGTAATTGGGGAAAAAGAAAATGTTATTTAAAAACAAAAAAATAGAAATACCTTCCCTCTCAGGTAGTTCTGAAATGAAAGGCTATTAGCAACAAAGAAACAAAGTATTAGTGGTTTTAGCCTTTACCATGTCACTATTATTTTATGCTAAATTAAGTTGATCTTCAGGGTTGAGTTTCCATTTCTTCCTTTTGAAGATCTCAAAATTAAATTAATCTATTGTAACCCTTCACTGC
The DNA here is from genome assembly GCF_003287225.1 of Phascolarctos cinereus. Classification (NCBI taxonomy): domain Eukaryota; kingdom Metazoa; phylum Chordata; class Mammalia; order Diprotodontia; family Phascolarctidae; genus Phascolarctos; species Phascolarctos cinereus. Next base: position 326,729,533 of record NW_027555625.1, read on the forward strand.
TTTAGCATCTCACTGAATTTCTAATGTAGTCTGAGGTCACCCTGATTCTGGGCAGACTCTAGTAACTGCTTCATCTCATAGTGGCAAAGGCTGAGCTGCTGCTGCTGCTGCTGCTGCTGCTGCCTAATTGGGTTCTCTGGGGCTCCCGGTAAGTAATGTCAGACCTTTCAGGCTAAGTATTACTCTTATCACTGAAGACACTAGTAATGACACAACCGAGAAGGTTCCCAGTAGCTGAGCCTCCTGCTAACTCCTGCTGTGGTGGTAGTCATTTGGGCCATCAGACTTGGCTGCCTAACTATGGTAGGAGGAGGTACCACTGCAGATGTTGGGGCTGCAGGTGCTAGCTGAGCTATGGCTTGTCACCAGTGGCTAGGACCAATCAGGAGGTCTGACTCCTGCTTCCTTGGGGCATCTCAGCTCTTGGTGATAGTGATATCATAGGTAAGATAAGTATAATAAATGAAGGGTAGGATTAAGGAAGGGAATTAGGTTGTGAATTAGGAGAGTGGATGGATCAGGGATTGGAGAATTTAACAAGGATGGAGTTGAATATTTGGGGTTTTTAAAAATTTTGTTTTAGGCAATTGGGGTTAAGTGACTTGCCCAGGGTCACACAGCTAGTAAGTGTCAAGTGTTTGGTCTAGGCCGGATTTGAATTCAGGTCCTCTTGACTTCAGGGCTGGTGCCTCTATCCACTGCGCCACCTAGCTTCCCCAGGATTGAATATTTGGATGTGGATATGATTGAGGATTCAGTTTGGTACAGGAAGGACATAAAGGCTGGATTGGAGATGAACATCTGTATAGATATTGGAATGCTGTTGGAGATGGAGATGAAGTTAGAGGTGAGGATAGTTGGGTCTGTGAAGGAGGATGGTTTTTACATGCAACTAAGAAATAAGATACACAGGCAAAGGGGTATAGAAATCCATCCTGCCCGACAGGAAAATAGAATGAGAAGGGGATAAGAGACAGAGGGGGTGATAGAAGGGAGGGTAGATTGGGGGAAGGGATATTCAGAATGCACACTGTCTTGGGGTGGGAGGAGGAGAGAGATGGGGAGAAAATTTGGAACTCAAAATCTTTTGGAAGTGAATGTTGAAAGCTAAAAACAAATAAATTAATTAATTAAACAAAACAAAAAATAAAACTAAAAACCAGCCCTGTGGAAGATATTTGATTGTTGCTCTGTCTCTCCACCCTTCCCAAGGACCTCCTCACCTCCAACCCATTGAGTTCTTTCTCTCTTAATTATTTCCCATTTATCTTGTATATACTTGTTTGCATGTTGTCTCCCAAATTGGATTGTATGCTCCTTGAGGGCAGGGACTGTCTTTTGCCTCTTTCTGTATACCCAGTACTTAGTTCAGTACCTGACACACAGTAGGTACTCAATAAATGTTTATTGCTTGATTGAGAAAAAAAAAGAATAAGTCATGCAAAGTTCTTGAACTATCGATTCCTTTTGATCCTACAGTCCCATTACTGGGTGTTTGAACCAAAAAAAGAAAAATCAAAGACAGAAGAAAAGGTCTCATATATGCCAAAATATTCATAGCAGCACTTTTTTGTGGCATCAAAAAACTAAAAACAAAGTGGATACCTAGTGTGCTGGGGAATTACGGGACAAATTGTGGTATATCAATTCATGGTATATTATTGCTCTGTAAGAAACTATGAATATGACTAACTATAATGCCAGAGGACTGATAATGATCCATGCTACCTACCTCCAGAAGGAGAGGTGTTGGATTCAGAGTGCAAATCGAGACATATTTTTTTGGACATGGCCAACGTGGAAATCTGTTTTGCTTAATTATACCCATTTATAAGAGGAGTATATAAAAGCTGGCTTAAAGCTTAATGTTAAAAAAAATAATAATAACTAAGATCTTAGGAAGTGGTCCCATCACTTCCTGGCAAATAAAAGAAGAAATGGAAGTAGTGTCAGATTTTATATTCTTGGGTTCAAAGATCACTGCAGATAGTGACTGCAGCCATGAATTAAAAGATGCTTGCTCCTTGGAAGGAAAGCTATGGCAAATCTGGACAGCATACTAAAAAGTAGAGACATCACCTTGCTGACAAAGGTCTGTATAGTGTAATGTATGTCAGTAAGAGTTGGACCATAAGGAAAGCTGAGCACTGCTGAATCAACACTTTCAAATTGTGGTGGTAGAGAAGACATTTGAGAATCCCTTAAACAGCAAGGAGATCAAATCAGTCAGTACTTAAGAATTAGTTCAGGCTATTCATTGGAAGGTCAAATACTGAAGCTAAAGCTTAAATACTTTGGTCACATGATAGGACTCATTGGAAAATACCTTGATGTTGTGAAAGATTGAGGGCAAAAGGAAAAGGGGAAGGCAGAGAATGAGATGGATAGATAGTGTAATGGAAACATCAACTTGGACAGACTTTGAGAGATGGTGGAGGATAGAAGGGCCTGGCATGCAATGGTCCACGGACATGACTGAACAACAAAACCATTTCTAATGGGGGTTTTGTTTTTCTTTCTTTCTCACTTGGGATAGAGCAGGTAGGAGAGAAAGGAGGACTTTCATTGATTAAAAACAATTTTTTTAAACACACAGAAGAGAACAGAAGGCAAAAGGAAACACAGAAACAGCCTTGAAAATGCCATATTGAATTTATCATTTACTTAGAAGGCAAAACAAAATGTACATCAGAGAGACTCACAGCTTCATTTACAATCCTCTTTTTCTGTTCTACTTTGTATATAAAAATGCTCTTTTTATTTGATGTTCCTTAAGTTCAGAATTTAAAACATTAAAAAGGAAAAAAGAAACTCTGAATATGAGAAATTCAGAGAAACATGGGAAGAATTGCATGAACTGATTTGAAGTGAAGTAAGCAGAACCAGTAGAACAATAAACACCAATTAACACAATAGTGTAAATGAAAAGAACGACTAAAACATAGCTGAATGCTATGTAATTGTAATGATCCACCCTGACCCCACAGAACAAAGAGAAAATGAACTTTCCTCCTTTCCTTAGAGAGACCCAGCAATGTGAAATGTTGAAAACTATAGTAAACATGGTTCCTTTGTTAATTGGCTTAATTACTTTTCTTTGTCCCATGATGTTCCTCACACACCACCCTCCATCTCTGTCTCGGTGCATTTGCACTGGAATTCCCTCCGGCCTGCCCTCCTCAAGTCTGTCTCCTAGCTTTCCTGACTCCAGGAGTCAGCTAAAAGCCCACCCTTGTGTTTTTCTAATGCTATCAGCTTGAGCCCCCTTTCTAGTGTGTTTGCCTCAGTGTCAAATACCAGTGATTAATGTCCCAGTATAATTTGTCATTCATATCTCCTCATTAGCATCAATAGCAGGGATTGACACTCCATTGCCAATTTAGCCCATTGTTACCTTCTTGAAGTCAATGATATAACCACTTAATGTTAATGTGCTTTTATAAAGGGATATTTGCTGAGCAGATATAATAAAAACGGAAGTACACCAAATCCAAGGCGAACTCTCCACTCTACCACCTTGGCCCCTGGGAAGAGTGGGTTCAAATTTAAAATGGCTCCTACAAACGTTGAACTCATTAAGTTCACATCTAAATGCAGCAAGTCGAATGGATGGAGTCCCTTACTCACTTGCAGGATACAACTTCTCGGCTGCTGGAACTGATCCACTGGAAGGCTGAGTAAAACAAATCATTCCAAAGTAATATGTTCACTCCTGGCTCACTAAGTTCAGTTGTCACCAAAGTCTGGTATGGACTCCAATTCCTGGATCTCTAGCGGCTCTTCAGAGCCTTCCAGGCCCCCTTGGCTGTAGCTGAATCCATTCCATCCTCTATACTCTTTCAGCTAAGTGTAGGAAATAATGAAACGTGAGATAGGAAACCAATATGACCATATATTCAAAGGCACACAGTAGCCCAGGCAGAGAGATAAAAATGTGAGGCTTCTCAGTGAATATTGGATCGGAGAATGGGAAGAGCACAGAGTTGAGGATTTGGTTAGTGTTAGAAAGGAGTTAGAAATGGAAAGGAGCCAGTCTTGTTGACTTGTTTTTCCAAAGGAGACGGTTTTATGGCAGAAGAGACTGGAGTAAGAGAGCAACTTGAGGTCAATAAGGAGAAGGAAATTATAAAGGATTTGTGAAGAAAGCGATTGGATAGAGAGAGGAGAAATTTGTAAGAACATGACAGAAAATTGAAGGCAATTAACTCAAGCAGAAGGAACGGAAAGAGGATAGCTCAATCTGAAAGAGGAAAAGAATTGAGGAAAAGGAATATTAGATGAGGGAGAGGAGGAGGAGGAGAACAAGGAGGAAAAATCAAGAGTAGGTAGTTGGCAAGGTAAGGCAAGAAAAGTTAAGAATTTTGGTAACATGAAGTTAAGAATTTAGTGAGAAAAGAGAAAGGAAGTTAAGTGTGCCTGTTAAATCATTAAGATAAAAGGGTACAGAGCTATAAAAGGGTGAATATATATATATAATATACACACACACGCACACACACATATATTACACACACACACACACACACACACACACACACACACACAACACACATATATATATATATATAAAACCAGTAAGAGCAGGGGGAATTTTGCAATGACTTGCACCAAATGTTCCCTATTTGTATTTCTGCCTTGGTCAACTGACTGCTGATTATTTTACTAATTATGAAAAGTGCAGGCTCATTTCCTACTTAGGAAAAAAGCTGAAAGGGCTTGAGAAATATCATTCCATGTTCCAGGTTTTCAAGGATAATGAAGTATTCCTAAAATTAAAAACAATAACAATAAAAGGTTTGGGGTGTGAAGACCAAGAAGAAAAGGATCTCAAGAGTTAGAAGGGAATCTTGACTTTTGCCAGGAAGTTTGAGAGTGGAAGAATGTGATATAGAGAAGGGATAGAAGAAGAGGGACCACTGAACACTTGCAGCTAGGAAGAAAATTTGAAGGGGATAGAGCTGGATTCCATTAAGGAAGAAGAAGGTTCTTGTCTTCCAAAGAATGGTGATACAGATCTGCAGGTGCTGCCATGTTGGACATCATCCATTAAGGGTCAGAGAAGAAAGAGAACAGAATGGGTCATTCTTTGCTGAAGGGAACTGAGGAAGCTATTTATTAACTTGACATCAACAACAAAGAAATCTGTTGCTTTTTTAGGGCATGTATCCAAGATAACAGAGAACCTCCCAAGAGTTATAAAAATGAGTGACTCCTACATACTTTGGGTGATTCACAAGAACACAAATAATACTGCCAGAAAGAACCTAGAAGGCATTGCCAAAAATTATGCATACAGGGCCAAGAAATTAAAGATGCTAGGGGCAATGGTAGTGTTTTCATAATTGCTTCCCATTGCACACAAGGAGGGTAGAACAGGTAATCAGATTTGATAGGGGAACAGTTTGTTAAACAGTTAGTATATGAGAAAAGGATTTAGATTTCTGGACCACAATTTAAAATAGGAGAGAAAGACTCCTGGCCAGGGATGGAGTATAGCTAGCAAAGTCTGATAAGAATGTCTTTTCCCAGTGTCTTGAAAATCAAATAAAAAAACTTTTTTAAAAAAGTTTTTACAGTGATATTTACTTAACATGTGGCAAGAACAGAAGAGTAAACATTTCCCCCCAATACCTCAGGGGGCATACTCCTACACCATCTTGGTCTCTAAATAGAGTAAGCTCAAACTTAGCTCAATTTGAACTAAGTGGCCGTGAGTCCTAACAAGTCCACGTCCAAATGAGGAATGAGTGTTCATCTCAGCTATCCCTGGCCTGAGTCCCAAAGGTCATTTCTGAAAGTCACTTCTCCGGATGTTGATGCTAAGCTGGCTACAAAACCCAGAAGGTGGAACAACACTAGGATGCCACTCTTCCTTCACCTAAAACCCAAAGGACAAATGCAAAGGTAGGCAAAGAGACTGGGCCTGTATTCACAGGGTCACATGGCCTTGCAGGGGAAAAGGTCCAAATTCCTCCCTCCTTATAGCATTGTCTCTCTCTAGACTCTGTCAGTGAAGGAGTGAAATAAGCAATTTTCTCCCTTCACTATAATTTTTAGTTTAAAGTTCTCTTGACTGCCCTTCATTTGTGTTCTGGTGGTTTTAATCCTTCACTGAAAAATGACATCAGATTTGGAAATTAAGAAATAATTAGCAGCTGTGGAAAGAGGAATTTCATTTGAAAGATGAGGCTGAAACCCAGATTGCAAAGAGTTGAGAAATAAAAGAAGTCAGTATAGATGGTGTTTTCTAAGGGGTTAGCCTAGTTTTATAAAGCAGTAATCCTCAAAACCACCTGGTACTGGCTAAGAGATAGAGTGGTGGATCAGTGGAATAGACTGGGTAAACAATGCACAGTAGGTAATGACCATAGTAATATAGTGTTTGATAAATGCAAAGATCTAAGCTTTTGGGCAAGAACTCATTATTTGACAAAAATTGCTGGGAAAACTGGAAAGGAGTTTGTCGCAGAAACTAGATATAGACTAACATCTCACATCATATACTAAGATAAGGTCAAAATGGATATATGATTTAGACATAAAAGGTAATACCATAAACAAATTAGCAGAGCAAGGAATAAACTATGGATAGGGGAAGAATTTATGACCAAACAAGAGATAGAGAATATTACGGGATGTAAAATATATAATTTTGATTACATTAACTCAAAAAACATTTTTGCACAAACAAAACCAATGTAATCAAGATTAGAAGGAAAGCAGAAAGCTGGAAAAAAATTTTTTACAGCAAGTGTCTCTGATAAAGGCCTTATTTCTCAAATATACAGAGAACTGAGTCAAATTTATAAGAATACAAGTCATTTCCCAATTGATATGGTCAAAGGATATGAACAGGCACTTTTCAGATGAAGAAATGAAAGCTGTCTATAGTCATATGAAAAAAATGCTCTAAATCAAATGCAAATTAAAACAATTCTGAGGTACCCCCCATTCCTATCAGATTGGCTAATATGACAGAAAAGGAATACGACAAATGTTGGAGGGGATGTGGGAAAATTGGGACACCAATGCATTGTTGGTGGAGTTGTGAACTGATCCAAGCATTCTGAAGAACAATTTGTATCTATGCGCAAAGGGCAATAACACTATGCATACCCTTTGACCCAGTAATACTACTACTAGGTCTATATCAAAAAGAGATTTTTTTTAAAAGGGAAAACACATACACATACATATACAATACACATACACACGCACACACACATATATGCTAATATTTATAACAGCTCTTTTTGTGATGGTAAAGAATTGAAAATTGAGGGAATGTCCATCAATTTGGGAATGGCTGAAAAAGTTGTGGTAAATGATTGTAATGGAATATTACTATGCTATAAGAAATGATAAGCAGGCTGATTTCAGAAAAACCTGGAAAGACTTACATGAATTGGTGCAAAGTGAAGTAAGCAAAACCAGAAGAACATTGCACACATTAATAGCAGTATTGTACAATGATCCACTGTGAATGACTTAGCTATCCTCAGCAACACAATGATGCGAGACAATTCCAAAGGACTCATGATGAAAAATGCTATCCGCCTCCAGAGAAAGAACTAATAGAGTCTGAATGCATATTGAAGCATACTATTTTTCACTTTTTGTATTTTTTTCATGTCTTTTTTCTTTTGGGTCCGCATCATCTTTCACCACATGACCCATATGGTAATATGTTTTGCATGTTTTAATGTGTATAACATATATCAAATTGCTTATTCTCTCAAGGTGGAAGAAGGTGAGGGAAGGAGAAGAAAAAAGAATGTTAAAAATTGTCTTTATATGTAAATGGAGAAAAATAACATTATTTAAGAAAAAAAAAAGAAGAGATAACGAGCAGGATGTTTTCATAAAAGCCTGGAAAGACTTACATGAATTGGTGCAAAGACAAGTGAGTAAAACCAAAGGAACATGTTACTGTGTAACATCAATATTGTACAATGATCCATCGTGAAGGACTTACGTATTCACAGCAATACAACGATCAAGACAATTCCAAAGGACTCAGGATAAAAAAATATATTGAAAATATATCAAAAAATATGCATTTTTCACTTTCCCTATTTTTGTGCCTTTTTTGAGTCTGTGTTTTCTTTTATAACATGATTAATATAGAAATACATTTTATATGATTGCACATGTATAACTTATATCAAATTGCTCAAAGTCCCAGGGAGGGGAAGCGGTGAGAGAGAGATAAAGAATTTGGAATTCAAAATTTTTTAAAAATGAATGTTAAAATTTGTTTTTACATGCAATTGGAAAAAATAGGATATTTTAAGAAGAATTTAGTGATTTTTGAAGCAAGTTTCTCTAATAAGCTTCTTAAACATACAGAGAACTAAGTCAAATTTATAAAAATAAGAGCCATTCCCCAATTGATAAATGATCAAAAGATATGATCAGTTCTCAGATGAAGTAACCAAAGCTATCTATAGACACACAAAAAAATACTCTAACTCACTATTGATTGGAGAAATACAAATTAAAACAATTCTGAGGTACTACCTCATACCTATTAGATTAGCTAATAGGACAGAAAAGGTGAATGACAAATGTTGGAGGGGATGTGGGAAAAGTGAGACATTAGTGCACTGTTGGTGGAGCTATGACCCGATTCAACCATTTTGTAGAACAATTTGGAACTATGCCCAAAGGGATCTAAAACCATGCATACCCTTTGAGCTAGCAATATCACTATTAGACCTTTATTCCAAAAGAGATAAAAAACAAAAAGGAAAAGAATCTTTATGTACAAAAATATTTATAGCAGCTCTTTTTGGGGGCAGAGAATTAGAAATTGAGGGGATGTCCATCAATTGGGGAATGGCTGAAGAAGTTGTGATATGTGATTATGATGGTGTACTATTGTACCATAAGAAATGATGACCAGGATTCTCTCAGAAAAACCTGGAAAGACTTGCATGGGCTGATGCAAAGTGAAATGTACCGTGTACAAGATAACAGCAATATTGTAAGATAATTATATGTGAATGACTTAGCTGTTCTCAGCAATACAATGATCCAAGATAACTCTCAAGGACTTATGATGAAAAATGCCATCCATCCCCAGAGATAGAACTGATGGTGTCTGAATACAGATTGAAGCATATTTTTTTAACTTTCTTTATTTTTCTTGAGTTTTTTTTGGTCTATGTTTTCTTTCACACAGTGATCATTATGGAAATGTTTTTCATGAGTACACATGTATAACCTATATGGAATTGATTGCCTTCTCAATGGCGGGGAGAAAGGGAGAGAATTTGGAATTCAGAGTTTTGAAAACAAATTTGAAAACAAATGTTAAAATTGTTTTTACATGTAACTGGGGAAAAATAAAATACTAAATTAAAAACAAATAAATAAAATAGTTTAGTGGCAAAAAAAGCAACAGCTTGTGGAAGTGGTAGAATCCAGGGAGAAGTTTTTTTTTTTAAGGATGGGGGAGACTTGGGCCTGTTTGTAGGTAGGGAAAGAGCCAATAGACAGATAGAGATTGAAAATTACAGAGTGCAAGCTGCTGAAAAAGATGGGAGGAGATGGAATTGGAACAGTATAAATAAAGGTGCTGATCTTTGTGAGAAGAACCACCTTTTCATCAGAGATCAGTGCAAAAGAGAATGGGGGATAATAATAAGCAGTTATGAGATATAGGATAGGGGAAAAGAAAAAACTCAGAGCAAATGGCTTCTCTTTTCTAAGTGTGAAATGAGGTTCTCTGCTGAGGAGGGGAGAGTGTAGCTTGAGAAGAGAAGAAAAGGTTCAGAATAGAAGTTATGAGAACCACAATAGTCAAAGAAGAGTAAAAGGATTGTCTTGAAGCAATGAGTACCTAACTGAGCTTACCTAACTTAAATTTGTAGTAGACACAGGCAACACAGTTTGACTTCTTCCAGCAATTCAGAAGCAGTTGAGTAAGATAGGGTAGAATGATGGGGACAATCTGGGGCTGAGATCTGGCAAGCCATGAGTGATGATACAACAAGAGGGCAAGAGATTCTAGCAGAGAGTACAGTGTATAGTTGCACTGGCTCATTATGAGGTCAGGATTGGGAAGGGGGAAAAGGGAAACCAAAGCAATAGTGATAGCCTGGAAAAGCATTGAGAGATGGAGGGACTGGGAGGAAAAGTGAGGCCACAGAATAGGTTTAAAAGTGAGGCCCAAGGAGAGGTGGAAGGATAGGAGATGATGATCAGATGAAGAAACTTCAGAGCTCTTGATCATAGAAATGGAATACTTGTGGGTGATGGTGAGTTCAGTGGCGTGACTATGTCCATGTATGGTTGAAGTGGAGTTGATGTGAATGTCATGAAACCTAAGGAGGTTGGTGAACTTGGAGGTTAGGATATTTGAGGGGATATCAGAATGTATATTGAAGTCTCCAAGTATAAGGGCAGAAGTGGGATGGAAAGGAAAACTGAATCAGGTATTGAATTTAAGAAAAGAGAATCACCTGAGGGCTGATAGATACCTGCTACCAAGATCTAGATAGGGTAATATATTTGTATAGGGTGAACCTCAAAGGAGAAGTTTCTGAGTAATGTCAGCAGAAGGAGGGACTGGAAGTGAAAGTGAGGGGAAAAGGAGTGTTCCCATTCCTCCTCTTGGTCCAATATCACAAGAAATATAAAAGTAGATGCATCCAGTGATGGAGAAGATAGACCAGGGGTAGGGAACCTGAGGCTTAGAGGCCTTCTAGGTCCTTGGGTGCAATCTTTTGACTGAGTCCAAGTTTTATAGAAAAATCCTTTTATTAAGGGGATTTGTTCCATGAAGTTTAGATTCAGTCAAAGGGCGGCCACACTTGAGGACCTAGAGGGCCATACGTGGCCTCAAGGCCACAGGTTCCCCACTCCTGAGATAGACAAAGATGCAATATTTTCTGAAGAGATCCAGGAGTGCCAGAAGATGGAAGGAGTATAGGAGGAAAGGAAGGGAACTTTGTTTATGTTTGAACAGGGTTTCCAGAGTGTACAATTGAAGAAGAAAGAACTGGGTGGGAAGTTGGTATGGCATGGGGCTGAGAGAATGTGGAATGGTATTGGAGAAAAGGGGTGTAGTTCACTTAGGCTGGCTAACCTAGACAAAGAGAATAAAAGGTGGAAGTTTGCTAGCCATAGGATAGGAATGAAGAACAAATATTTCTACTTTCAAGAGCCCTATAAATGGCAGAAGATAAAATGAGTTCACTTTTAAGCACTAGGGAAGAAGGGAGATTGGATGCTGGCTTCAGAGATCCTATTTGTAATTGAGGAAAAGACAGTAAAATGTTTGGTGCCAGAGTCTATGGTCTTGCACTGGTTTCTAGAGATAAGGGGCCTAGTGTACGAGGTTCAAGTACTGGCTTTGGTGCTAGAGGTGAAAGGTGTGTTCTTAAAGGCACTGATCCTGTGGAATAGATTAGGTACACAATACACAGTAGTGAATGACCACAATAATCTAGTATTTGATAAACCCAAAGATCCAAGCTTTTGGGGCAAGAACTCACTATTTGACAAAAATTGCTGGGAAAACTGAGAAGTAGTTAGTTTGGCAGAAACTAGGCAGAGATCAACATCTTATATCATATGCCAAGAAAAGGTCAAAATGAGTACATGATTTAAACATAGAGGGTGATATAAGCAAATTAGGGAAGCATGAGAAATTTTACCTTGTCAGATCTATGGATAAGGGAAGAGTTTGTGACTAAACAAGAGACAGAGAAGATCATGGGAGGTATAATGGATAATTTTAATCATATGAAATCAAAAAGCTTTTCACAAACAAAACCAATGCAGCCAAAATTAGAAGGAAAACAAGACTGGTAAAGAATTTTTATGACATTTCTTTGATAAAGGCCTCATTTCTCAAACATATAAGTAACAGTAAAATTTGTTAAAAAATAAGTCATTCCCCAATTGATAGTTGGTCAAAAGATATAAATAAACAGTTTTCAGAAGGAGAAACCAAGCTATCTATAGTCTTATGAAAAAAAAATGCTCTAAATCACTATCGATTAAAGAAATGCAAATTAAAACAACTCTGAGGTAACACCTCACACCTATAAGATTGGCTAACATGACAGAAAAAGAAAGGGACAAAGGTTGGAGGGGATGTGGAGAAACAGAGAGGCTAACATACTATTGGTGTGAACTGATTCAACCTTTCTGGAGAACAATTTGGAATTATGGCAAAAGGGCAATAAAACCGTACATATCCTTTGACGCAGCAATACCACTACTAGGTCTGTACTCCAAAGAGATCGAGGAAAAGGGAAGCAATATTTACAGCAACTCTCTTTGGGGTGGCAAAGAATTAGACATTGAGGGGATGCTCATCAGTTGGAGAATGGCTGACCAAATGGTGGTATATGATAATGATGGAATATTATTGTGCTCTAAGAAATGACATGGGAGATAGTTTAAGAAAAACTTAGGAAGACTTATATGAACTGATGCAAAGTAAAGTGAGCAGAACCAGAAGAACATTGTACACAATAACAACAACATTGTAACAATGATCAACTGTGAAAGACTTAGCTACTCTGATCAAGACAATGATCCAAGACAATTTCAAAGGACCCATGATGAAAAATGCTATTCACCTCCAGAGAGGGAACTGATGAATTCTGAGTGCAAACTGAAGTATAGTTTTTTCACTTTCTTTATTTTTCTTGCTTTTTTTTTGCAACATGGCTAATATGGAGCTATATTTTTGCATGATTTTACATGTATAATTGATATCATATTGCTTGCCTCTTCACTGGGTGGAGGATGGCCTAAAAGAAGGGAGCAAATTTGGAACTCAAAATTTAAAAAACCAGCTGATCCTGTGTTGACTTCAGATCTACAATTACATGCTAGATACTAGGTTCAGAATTGATTAAATAAGCAGATTATGGTTTCATGTGAATTTGTTTTGGTTTTTTGTTAATTCAGTTTTATTTTATTTTCAGTTTCAAGTTCTTTCCCTCTCCTTTCCCCTTTCCCCACCCATTGAAAAGGCAAGAAAAATAAAATTCATTACCAATATGCATAGATATACAAAACAGATTTCCATATTAGCCATGTTCCAAGAAAAAAAAGAGAAATAGAAGAAAATATGCCTCAGTCTGAGTCTAAATCCATCACTTCTCTACCCGAAGCTAGATAGCATGTATCATCATGAGTTCTTTGGAATTATGGTTGGTCATTATTTTGATCAGAGTTACTAACTCTTTTAAAGTTGATTATCTTTGTAATATTATTATTATTGCATAAATTGTTCTGGTTCTGCTCATTTCACTTCGCATCAGTTCATACAAGTCTTCCCAAGTTTTTTTGAAACCATCCTTTCATTATTTCTTTCAGCACAATAGTATTCCATTCCATGTGAATTTGGAAGGTGCTCTCCAGTGGAGCACTCCAGGAATCTGTATTTGGTCCTATGCTATTTAACCTATTTATCAATGACTTTAGAGACTACCTGGTATAGTGAACATTAAGCCAGCTTCAGGGTACAGAAAATTCACATCAAGAACCTCTTTTGATACATACAGGCAGTGTGTGGCAAGTCATGTAGTCTCTCTCTAGGTAAGTCACTCAATGTCCACCAACTAGAGAGTTAAGCTGAGGTCTATCTGTCCTTGGTAAAGGAAGGTCCTCACTCAAAGGTTCTTATAACAAATGAAATCACAGGTCTGGGTCCCTTCTCCCCCCTCCCACTGCCAAATCTATGTCTCAGATAAAGGCATAGAGAGGATCCTCATCAAAATTACAGATGCCACCAGACTGGGAGGGATAGCTGATACACTGAATGACAGAGTCAGGATCCAAAAAAGATCTTGACAGGCTCTTAGAACCTAATAGAATCCAATAATGAAATTTAATAGAGATGAATGTCAAGTCTTACACTTGAGTTTAAAAAATCAACTTCTCAAGTACAAGACGGGCAGCCATTGCCTATAATCTAACAAAATATTAGACAGCAAGCAATTTGTCTGAAAAATATCTTACAGAGGAAAATTTAGACCTGATATAAGGGAATCTTTCCTAGCTATGAGAGCTATCCAAAAGTGGAATGAGCTGCCTTGAGAGATAATGAGTTCTCCTCCACAGGTAGTCTTCAAGTAAAGGCTGGATGACCACTTTTCAAGTGTGTTGTAGTGAGAATGTATATTTAAAGGGATATAAATTTTTATTTTAGCTATATCCTGGAAATTAGGTATGTTTTCTCACTGTTTTTTTCTTTTGCATTATTAATTATTTCTCTGATTTGTTCTTTGATCACTTAGGTCAGGATTTCATTTGTAAGTCTACGTTTAGGTTGCATCTTTTGTTTGTGTTCCCTAAATTGAATACTATTTAAATTTCATTATACTCTATAAAGGATGTGTTTAGTATTTCTGGTTTTTTTTTTACATTTGAAATTTTTTTTGCTCCCCAATAAATGGTCTATTTTTTAAAATGTCATAGCACTAATCTAATCTAATCTAATATAATGTAGTAAGTATATACTATCTAGTGATCCTATTTAGAATATGCCATCTTTTGTTAGTTCTAAATTCCCCAACACTTGGTTCAATGCTATATTTTTCCATTTTGTTTAGCTTTCTGTTAGATTTGTCCAACTCTGGAAGAAGAAGATTAAAGTCTCCTACTATTATTGTGTTACTTTATTTTTTAAAAATTCAGTTAATTTTTCCTTTATTAATTTAGATGTTATGCCAAGAATGGGGATGGGAATTAGGATGGGGATGCAATTGCAGATTAAAATGAAGATAGGGATGAAGGAAGGCTGGAAGCATTGTGTAATGAGAAGAGCACTGAATAATGAGTCAGAAGACCTAGGTTTAAATGCTGTCTCTTCTGCTTACTACATTTATGACTTTGGGCAAGCTAATTAATCTTTCTGTGCCCTAGTTTCCTCATCTATAAAATGTGTGAGTTGCAGAAGATGGTTTCTAAGATCTCTTCCACCTCTAAGTCTATGATCCAGGACGGGATTGAGATGCAGGATAGAAAGAAGGATGGGGATGGGGATGGCAAGTGGAGGTAGAGACGGATATAAAGAGAGGGGTATGGGGATGGAGATGGAGGATAAGAAAAGAGTTATGGAGATAGGTTTGGGCTTGGGCCTAGGGATAAAGATGAGAATGGAGATCTGAAGGGGATAGGGAGGAAGACATGAATGGGATGCCAATTATAATGGGCTTCCAATGAGTGAGAAACAGAGATGAAAGAAGAGTGGGTATTGGACATAACTGGGAGGAACTGATGGAGAAAGAAGCCTGGGTGCCTCCCGGGATCAGAGACCCTCCTGAGAGTCATTGGTTGCCTCTTCCATCTCTTCCTCTACACTGTCCTTCCTCCTCCAACTCCATGACTCTTCCTAGAACATGACAGCCACTCAGAATTAGGGTCAACCTGGGACACAGCCCCACTTAAGTGGGGGCACCTAACCTAGTACAACCAACTTAGGGCCCAAGACCCCGCCCCCAGACCACAAGCCCCGCCCCCCTCTGTGCTCCCCATCCCCCACCCCTTCTCCCAGACCCCGCAGTCACTTCCGCCGCTGCGCTGCTGGGGCAGATTAGGGTGAGGATGGCGGCGGAGAAGGAGGCGAGCCAGGAGAGCGCCTTGGGCGCGTACTCGCCGGTGGACTACATGAGCATCACGAGCTTCCCGCGGCTGCCGGAGGACGAGCCAGCTCCTGCCGTCCCTCTGCGCTGCCGCAAGGACGAGGACGCGTTCTTGGGGGACCCAGACACAGGTGAGGGAGGGCCCCGCGGAGCCAGGACTGACCACGACCCACCGCGGCTGACCTGGACCGACTGCAGCACCGCGGGCCCATCTCTGCATCCCTTCCCTGGTTCCATCCATCCTCCCACCATTCGCTCTCCCCTAACCCTCTCTCTCCGTCTTGTACCTCTGTGTCCCTTCCTCTCGGCTTCTCCTTCATCCTCTCTGCTTCCATACCTATCCTCGATCTGCCCCTCCATCCCTATCCGCATCCCCTCCCTGTCTCCCTCTGATCCAACCCTCCCATCTCCCTTCCCCTCCTCCTCCCCACATCTCCTCCCATCCCCCTGCCTCCACACTTCTATTATGTATCCAAGAGCAGAGAATTGCAATGTTGGAGGGGGGAGTGCAAGGGGAGAAGTATGTTTCTACCGTCAGAGATAAGCTAAGGAGAGTGCCCAGATTTTTATCTTACCCCAGGACAGAGCAGAGCAGGGGAAGGAAGGAAGGGACCAGAACTGTAGCAGGAGAAAATAAGGGCTGGGAAAATTAGGTCTGGGAAAATTTGACAGCAGGTTGTGAGTGGAGATGGGGGGAAATAGAATAGGGTACCTTGAAGGGAAGGGGAAATTGATTGGGTTCTCATAGGTCTCCAGTGGCTTACTGGAAAACAGGGGGATGCATTCAATGACCTCTCAAGGTCCTTGGAGTGTTCTTTCCTCTCTGGATTCCTCAGTATTCCATGGGCAGCCTAGCACCCTCTCCCCCAAACTGTCTCCCATATTTTTTCATCAGATAATTATTTTGAATGAAATCAACATAGTTTTCTAATGGGTTGCCATTGTCATTCCATTATCTAGTGCCTGTTTTGGGGTTCAGGAGAAAGCAGGTCCCTGAACTCTCCTGCTCACTCAACACAAGACTGATCACCAGACAGGATTCTTCTATTCCCACAAAACTTAAGGGGGTAGAGGGCAGGGAAAGCACAGAGAGGATCTCAAAGAATTGGGGAGATCTGGGAAGAGAGGAAGGGCATCTGCTGTCATGGTAGCCCTCTCTCTGGTCTCCTCCACCTTTCCATATGGCTCAGCTGTCTCTCCATCCTTCCCCCATTTCCTATTACCCCTTAATCAAGAGCATCACTTCCTGTCTGTGAGGCATCCTTCCAGTAGTAGGCCTTACCTTTGGGACCCACTTGCACTACCAGACACCCAAATGTTCTTCCCATCTTGACCCAGTAAGCCTCACTGGGCCCTCCCGCTCTCCTGTTTCTTCATTCTTAGCTGTCTTTATCCTTGCCCCTAGCTCCAGACCTTTGCATCCCTCATTCCCTCATCTACTGTCTTAGCTTTTCCAATTCCTGCCCTTCAAACACAAACTTCTGCATCCCACCCTCCTCTGTCTTAACCTCCCAATTCAAGTTCTCTCTGTTTCAACCTTCCCAGTTTCAGCTTTCTAGTCCCCAGTGCCCATCATCCCCAGCCCTCTGTGTAACCCTGAATCTCTGGCCTGATCTGTCTCAACCTTCCCAGTACTGGCTTTTCAAGCATCAACTTTGCCATCCCAGCTACCTCCGTCCCATCCTCTCCATCCCAAACCTCTTTGTCTCGGTCACCAAGTTCAGGCTTCTGACCTCAGCCTTCTAATCCCAAACCCCTTGAGTCCCTAGATATCTAGTCCACTTTGTCACTGATTGGCCAGCTCCTTCTACCTCAGCCTTTCTGACCCAAGACCCTCTGAGCCTCTCCAGTTCCAGTCCTTCACTGCCCAGTTTTTTTATATCCTCTCCCACAACACCTCTGGTCCCTAGGGTCCTGACTCTCCAGCTTCCTGTATTCCCGTCTCTGCCCCTTGAGTCACCACCTCCAGACCTTCTTTGCTCCTGCTCCCTTTCCCAAGTCCAAAAGTTCTCTCAGATCTATATTTATCTCCTTAGGCAAGAGACTTAGGTTAGATGGCCCCCCTCAGTCTACACCTTTCCTACCAGTAGATGTTAGTATTGCTTTCAGAACCAAATCTCATCCCACCACCCTGCCTCTTATGGCTTGTAGGAAGGAGGTTGGGGTGCTAGCCCTGCAAAGGGCTAGGAGGTTAGGAGTCAGTGCCTGAGTCTCCAGACTCAGACCTTCTTCCCAGTAGTCTTACCCACTGAATGTGTTGGATTAGAGGAAAACTTCAAGTGGCAACACAGTGCCTGAAAGTTTCAGGGATTTGAATGGGTTGCAAGTTCATTGCGATATTGTGGTCCAAACAGATAATGTCATTTTAAGCTGCATTAAGAGAGGCGGAGTGCCCACCAGGCCTAGGAAGATGTCTCCTAACCTAGTCAGACCACATCTAGGGGATTGTGGTTAGTTCTGGGTGTTGTATTTTAAGGGCATTCATAAACTAGAGACCATCCACAAGAGGGCAGCTAGAATGGGTGAAAGACTTCAATACCAGGACATATGAAAATCTGTTGAAGGAATTGGGAATGTTTATCCTGGAGGAAAGAAAACTTTGGTGGGTGGGAAGAGAGACATGATAACTGTCTTCAAGTATTTGAAGGGCTATCATGTGAAAGTGGGATCAGACCTGTTCTTCTTGACCTCAGAAGGCAAAACTAGGAGCACAACAGTTGAAAACTGCAGAGAAGCAGATTTAAGGTTTGATATAAAGGAAGAACATTCTAACAGAGCTGTTCAATGAATGGGCTGTCCTGGGAGCACCAGTTGCTAATGATGTAGAGAAAATTATTTTTCAGGAAAGCATTGGACTAGGCAACCTCTGAGGTCCCATCTAACTCTGAGAATCTCTGATCCTATGAATGAGGAAGGAAGGAGGTTTTCAGAGCCAAGCAGCCATGTGGGTGGTGCCAAAGGACAGAGGAAGAAATTCAGCACCAACTGCTGACCTCTCGTCCTGAATATTGGACATCTGGTTTCCCTAAGGTGCTCTAGTATCTTTAAGCAGAATGGTCCCCTTGGTTCCCAAGTCTTTAGAGGAGCTTCAGGATGGAGACCCAAGCCCCAAACCCCTCCAAATACTTGTAAAAATGGCTCTAAACAAATTCTAATGCAGAATGGAGACCCAAGTTGTAGTGCGTGTATTTTGCATGATGGCCAACAAGTGTAAGTCTCCTGGCCAGGAATTAGTGAAGCATAGATGGCCTAATGTAAAAAACTCTAATTGGGTGTCAACTCTAGGCACTGAGGAATCTACTCAGGGTTTCTCAGTATGACTATAGGTCAGAACCTGTTTCCTTGGTTATTAGATCCCTGGTTCTCAGGCTTTGTTCCCCAGTGGCCAGGGCAATACCCTCTGAGGCTAGGAGAAGATATGGTCCCCTCTTTAGGGGTTCCCCTTTTTTCTAAAGGAAAGGAATGGCCCTGCCCTCAAGGAGTCCTGAGTCCAAGGGGAAAGAAATACTTCCTGCCTTTGAGGGCATCCTAGTCAAAATGTCCTAGCTCTGGAGTGGAAGAGAAATGTTCAGAACAATTTCAGAAAAGCATTAAGGAGGATGAGGTTATAAAGGCTTTCAGGGCAGGAATTGGGCTCTGTACTTCTGTAATCCTATAGGACTTTGTACATAGCCTTGTCCTCTCTACTGGTGACTAGTGAATGCTTACCCAGTGAATGAATGAGAGTCTGATATCGTGCCATATACCCATCCATATCTTGAGTGGATGCAGTGCCAGTGCCAGATGGGCACCCTGATAGGGTAGGAGGAGGGTAATTTTAAGCAGAGTTTTGAAGGCTATCAGAGATGCACTGTACCCTGTCCATATTGACCCAGACATGGAAACATTGACTTCTTCCACTGACAGATTTAAAGGAGTGATTTTACCAAGCCACTAAAGGTAAACAGCACAGTAATGACAGTCTGAAAGATGACACAGTAGATAGAAGGAGGTACAAGTAGAAAATCTTTGTTGAACTCAAGTGCCTGAATAGCTATGGATACTAAACAATGGTATATGTCTTATTACATTATGAAAAGGAAGCCTCTACTAAAGCAGCTAAGGATGCCATTTACTAACCATTAATTATTCCATTTTCTTTAGAATAGATTTCATGGATATCTTTTGTTTTGACATCACCTAGATTTCCCCCCATGTCTCTCCCAGAGAGTCACCCCTTCTAACAAAGATTTTTTTTAAAAAGAAGAAGAGAAAACATCAGCAAAATCAATAAACACAAAAAATCTGATGTTGTATACAATAATTGTATTTTCAAGATGGTTTACAATTTAGAACAAGATTGAAAGAGGTACCTTTAAATAACCCTTAACTGTTCTCAATCACAGCTCAATAAGCCTAGTCTGCTCCCAATAGCATGTAGATTTTTTTACTTAATAGTATTTTTTCAACTACATGTAAAGATAATTTTCAACATTCATTTTTATAAGATTTTGAGTACCAAATTTTTCTCCCTTCCCTCCCCACTGCCCAAGACAGCAAGCAATCTGATATAGGTTATACCTGTACAAATATGATTTAGATTTTATTAATTTATTCTGCATCCCCACATTTGAAGGTAGAAACTCCGTTGGGCTGGTTCATGGCTCTGGCCCATTTAGGGGCTTCAGGACAATTTTCCACCAAAAGTCCTCTTTTAGGCAGCTTCCATCAAGATGTCACTCTCTTAATAACAGGAAATACTTTTAGCTGCTTGCTTACTTCCAAGAAGAAAACTCTCTTCCATTTTCCCTGCTTTTTCTTCTCCACACAGTTCTGTGAGGAAATTCACACAGATTTGTGATATGCTTACCCTGAGAAACCATCACAAACTTTGTCCACACAGAAGGTAAACTGAGAGCCCACCAGATTTTCCCTCCATAACTTCTCTTCCCTCCTGTGATTCATTTTGGATCTATAGACTCATCATTTTATAAAAGAGGAAACTGAGGTCCTGAGAGAAGGAACTTGCTCAAGGTCACGTAATGATTTAGTATCTGAACCTAGACTGTTGACCTAGGGTTATCCCCACTACACCATACACTTTTTCCGTGTGGTACAGGGTAAAGACATTTGAATAGGGATGTCTGGGTTTCCACCTTGGCTGTGCTTTGAACGTCCCTTCTCTGAGTGTCAATTTCCTCATCTCTAAGATGGGCATAAGAATATATGGAGCAGCTCTGTCACAGGATTGTTGTGAGGCTTGAAGGAGAAAACAGATCTAAAGCACTTTGTAAGCTGCAAAACGCCATCTAAGTGTAAGCTATTATGATTTCTAAAATTTTGTCCTCCCATAAAAAGATTGGCACAGAACTCAAATGAGCCCCATATCCTAAAAACATTCAAGGATGAAACAAATAGATGGAAAATGGGATAAATTTGTCCACATTTCTGTACTGATCTATTTTCATCATCAACGTCAAAGGAACAGCTACATTTGGACTCTAATGCCTCTGTCCCTGAACTACGATACCGAGAAGCAGAAATGCCTGTTAGGAAAATGAACTTGGCAAGAGTAATCAGACCAGACCATGTACACACTAAGGAAGGCTATACTGCTGGCAACAAAACATGAAGGGATCCCTTAACAAGATATCTCAAAGATACTAAAAGAATGGAAAAAATAATAATGTAGAGCCATGTGTAGTAGCATATACCTAGAATCCCTTCTACTAGGGAAGCCGAGGCTGGGAGATTGCTTGAGTTCAGGAGTTTTGAGCTGTAGTAGGGCTAAGCTGATTAGGTGTCTGCACTAAGACCAGCACCAATATGGTGAGCCCCCAGGAGTCTGGAGTCACCAGGATGCCTACAGAGAGGCAGACCTACCCAGGTCAGAAAGGGAGCAGTTCAAAGCTCTTGTGTTGGATTTGTCCGACTGGCCACTGCCTTTCTAGTCTAAATAACACGATGAGACCTAGTTTCAACAACAGCAATAAAAAATAAACGCATTATAATAATAAAAATAGCTAACATTTTTATAGTGCTTACTATGTGCCAGGCACTTTGCTAAGCACTTTATAATTATTATCTCATTTGAACCTCACAACACTGGGAAGTAGGTGCTATTATAATCCTCATTTTATAGATGAGGGAACTGATGGAAACAGAAGTTAAATTACTTGTCCAGGGTAATACAGTTAGTGTCTGAGTTTAGATTTGAATTTAGATCTTCCTGGCACTCTATCCACTGCACCACCTCATTACTTCATGTGTAATATTAATACATAAAAAAGGCTATTGAGAGTACATAAACAACAAACACATATGCTTACTTTGCCATCTTTAAAAAATCTTTAGAATGATATACATACGTATCAAAGATATTCTTGGTGGAAATAGCAGAAGGGAAGGGGCATGCTTTTTCCAAAGGACTCTCTACATCAGACCACATTTTTATAATTACACATTTGACTGAAAAATGGAGAAAATATAAGTTACCATGCAGTGGTATTGTTTGTTGTTTACAAAAAAAGATTTGACTCATTAAGAGAACCTTAAAGCCTTTCTTCCAGTAAGGAGTCTCTCCAGCATATGCTCTCTTCTTATTTTTTTTTTCATCTCTTTCATTTCCCACCAACTCACTTCATCCACCTACTCCAAAAGAAGTCTTCCCTTCTGACAAATAAATGTACTTCAAGAAAACAAATCAACATTTTTGGCTGTGTCTGAAAACGTGTGCCTTATTCTCATCCATCACCTCTCTTCCAAGAGGTGGGAGGCCCGCTTCATCAGACTTCTGAAGCCATTGGTCATGCATTGATTAGCATTCTAAAATCTTTGAGAGTGGTTTTCCTTCACATTGTCATCATCATGTAATTTGTTCTCTTGGTTCTGCTTATTTCACTCTGCATCAGTTCATTTGAATATTCCCAAGATTCTCTGAATTCTTAATATTTGGGTTTTTTTTTTTTGCTTTTTCTTTGGTGAGGCAATCAGGGTTAAATGACTTGCCCAGGGTCAAACTGCTAGTGAGATATTTGTTATTTCTTATGGAGCAATAATACTTGATTATATTTGGTTTATTTTATTTTTAAATTAATAAGCATTTACTTTCTTTCCTTCCTATCTTCCATCCAACTTAAAAGAAAAAAATGAAAAACAAAACCTCTTATAACATATGTAGTTAGTTAAAACAAATTCCAACATTGTTCATGTTCAGAAATGTGTGTCTAATTCTGCATTATGAATCTGTCATTTCTCTGTCAGAAAGTTGGGAGAATGGTTCATCATCAGTCTTTTAGAATCATGGGTGATCATGGCATTGGTCAGAGTTTTTAAATTTTTAAAAGTTTGTCTGTACAATATCATTATTGGATAAACTGTTCTACTTCTAAGCACTTCACTCTGCATTAGTTTATACAAGTCTTCACAGGTTTCTCTGAAGCCAACCCTCATTTCTCATGGCACAAAAGCATTCCATCACATTTATATACTAAAATTTGTTCGGTCCATTCCCCAGTTGATAGGCTCCCTATTACTTTCCATTTCTTTGCTCTATTACATTTACATATCCCATTTTTATCATCCACTCTCCAATTGATAGGCATCTAGTTTGTTTCCAATCCTTTCTCTCATACATATGTTAGGATCATACATGATGCTTTGTTTTTATTTTTAAATCATGTTTTTATTTATTTTGTTAAATATTTCTCAATTATAATTTTTTGTTTTTAAAATTCATTTAAAAAAAGTTTTGAGCTCCAAATTCTCTCCCTCCCTCCTGCTCCCACCCCACCCGTTGAGAAGGCAAGCAATATGATATCAATTATACTTGTGAAGCTATGCAAAACATTTCCATGTTACTCATGTTGCAAAAAAATGCAAAAAAGCAAGAAAAATAAACTGAAAAAGTATGCTTCAATCGGCACTCAGAATTTCAGTTCATTCTTTCTCTCTCTGTCTCTCTCAATAGCATTTTTCATCATGGGTCCTTTGGAATTGTATTGGATCATTGTCTTGATCAAAGTATCTGTCATTCACAGTTGATCATTGTACAATATTACTATTACTTTGTACAGTGTTCTTCTGGCTCTGCTCCTTTCACTTTGTATCAGTTCATATAAGTCTTTCCAGGTTTTTTTTTTTCTGAAGCCACCTTGCTCTTGATTTCCTGGAGCATAATAGTATTCCATCACAACCATTTACCACCACTTGTTCAGCCATTCCCCCGTTGATGGGTATCCCCTCAATTTCCAGTTCTTTGCCACCACAAAAAGACCTGCTATAAATATTTTTGTACAAATAGGTCCTTTTCCCTTTTCTTTTATGTCTTTGGAATACTGACCTAGTAGTGTTATTGTTGGGTCAAAGGGTATGCACAATTTTATAGTCCTTTGGGCACAGTTCCAAATTGTTCTTTGGAATGGTTCACAACTCCACCAGCAGTACATTAGTGTCTCTATTTCTCCATATCCCCTCCAGCATTTGTCCTTTTCCTTTTCTGTCATGTTAACCAATCTGATAGGTATGAGATGGTACCTCAGAGTTGTTTTAATTTACATTTGTCAAATCAATAGTGTTTTAGAGCATTTTTTCATATGACTATAAATGGTTTCGGTTTCTTCTGAAAACTGCCTATTCATATCATTTGACAATTTATCAATTGGGAAATGGCTCTTATTTTTATAAATTTGACTTGGCTCTCTATTTTTTTGAGAAATGAGTACTTCATCAGAGAAATTTGCTATAAAGTTTCTTGCTTTCCTTCTAATTTTGGTTGCATTGGTTTTGTATATGCAAAAACTTTTTAATTTCATGTAATAAAAGTTATCCATTTTACTTCCCATATGTATCATGCATGATACTTTGTTAAATACAAACACAGAGATAACAATATCCAATCTCCCTCCTGATTGATATAAAGTAATACCTAAATTCATGCTTATCAAAGTTGTTTGCCACTGATATAGAGGATATTTTGTGCAAAATTCAAATGGAAGATTTCTTTATAGACGGTGAGGTCCCATAGATGTTCCTTTTTTGCAGATGATAATGGGCTGATTACATCAAGTTATAGAACATCACAAGGCCTCCTTAATGAGATTTCTGATGTTTCAAAAGTGATCATACTAAAAATCCATACAGGAAAAACTACATGGATGAAAAATTCTTGTTGTCCAGATTGTGACAGGTAGATCCATTAAACTATCTGGAAGAGGCACTGTAAATGGAAAATGGATTTGCCTAGATAGGAGGAAGAGAGTAGGATGGATTGCATTTGGGAAATTCCTCAGTTTTTAATACTCCTAATTTGCTCCCTGGTGCAAAGTTGCATCTGTTTAACCTAAACATTCTATGGCTATGTATCTTGAACACACACTCTTTGAGAAAGATACATTGAGACAAAAAATGAGATATAGAAGTCTCATTGACTTCTCCAAGCCCCTTGTGATTTTCCATCACAGCTTCTGGTATAGGCTACATATACTGGTTTAAAGAAGCTTGAAGCTTCTAAAATCTCAGTTGTCTTGATTTGTTAACTTAGATTTCTGCTATCGAAAGCAACCATCAGTCTCGCCTTCAAATCCCCAAAACATTTATGAGGGACTTGAAAACATAGCCATATATACACATGCTTGAATGATTTAACACGAATGACTTTGCTATATGACCTAATTATTAACATCAAAAGAGGCCTAAAACAGGGAGGTGTTTGTGCACCAAAGGTGTTTGCCAGAATCATGGAGTATGGTCAGCACAAAGTCTAAATGGAAAATGGATGCCCCATGGATAGTGAGGTCCCTTAGATGCTCCTGTGTGAAGGTGACATTTTCTGCTTGCATCAAAGCCTGGAACATTGCACAGCTTCCTAAATGAATTCCATAGTCATGCCAAAGAGTTCAACTTAATTATCCACACAGAAAAAGCCAAGTTAATGATAAGTGCTCATTGTCTAAATTATAATATACATTTAGATGGACAGTCCATAAAGGTGATTCATCAGTTCACAATATTATATATAGATGCCATGTGTGGACAACAAAATGAGCTCCGAGTGGGACAAGAGGAGGAAAATGGGCTGTATTGCCTTTGGGAGATGACAGTGTTTTTAAGTATGTGAAGCTTCTCTCTGAGACGATGGCCAATCTTTTTAACAGCAATATTTTTCTCATGATGCTGTATGACTGAGTCTAGGATGCCACAGTTTCTGAAGAACTAAAGTGGAGGGTCATCCAAAGGTCAACAGAGAGGAACATGATGGACACGAGGAGTATATTGTGATATAGAGGATATCATGAGAGAATTGTATAGGAAAAAAAAAGAAAAACAGAGAAAAAAAAAGATAGGCTAGTCACACAAGAACCAGGCGATGACAGAGGGTCAACTCTTGTACTCCAGTGGTATCCACACAATGTCAAAATATCTAGAAGAAGTTCTCCAGTATGTTGGGTGGAATCTTGTAGAAGATGAAATAATATATATAAAGACCTTTACAAACAAAGTGCTATATAAGTATCAGTTGTTATTATTAAGAGAGGCCATGGAGAAGAACCAGGATGGGCAAGCCATGGATAAGGATCTAGATTCAAAATCTAGCCCCTCCACTTACTGCCTGAGTGACTTTGAGCAAGACACTTAACCTTTGTGGGACTCAGTTTCTTCATCTGTAAAATCAATATATTGGACATGGTGACTTCTGAAGTTCCTTCTGACTAATTATATGAGCCTCTGATTTATAATCTATCATTAAATGGAGTACTGACATCAAAAAGAGCAAAGCATGTTTGTGCATGTGTATGTATGTGTGTTGTTCAAATGTTATTAGAAAGTTATCAATATAGGAAGGACACCATTTATGTGGCTTTGTAAGGTTGGGTGCTCTTCCTTATGGCTGGATGAGTTATCAGGCATTTCTCAAGGGGGAGTCTTGAACTTCCATTTGCCCATCAGCTTGATATGTTATTTTTTAGTGAGGCAATTGGGGTTAAGTGACTTGCCTAGAGTCACACAGCTAGTGAGTGTTATGTTTTTGAGGTCGGATTTGAACTCAGGTTCTCCTGACTCTAGGGCTGGTGCTCTATCCAAGCTGCGCCACCTAGCTGCCCCTGCCCTTCAGCTTGAGTAGAATCAGACAGGCCAATGACCACTGGCTCAACAGCTTGGTACAGCTAGGTAACACAGTGGCTAGAGCACAGGACTTGAAGTTTAGAAAAACTGAATTCAAATCCAGCCTTACACACTTACTAGCTGTGTGATCCTGGGGAAGTCATTTAACCTCTGTTTGCCTCAGTTTCCTTATCTATAAAGGGGGATAATAATAGCACCTAGTTCCTAGGGTGGTTGTAAGAATAAAATGAGATAGTATTTGTAAAGCATTTTGCACAGTACCTGGCACACAGTAGGTTCTATATAAATGCTAACTATTATTATTAGGTTTTCCTGACTCCAGGTCCAATCGTCTGTCCATTGCACCACCCGGCTGCCTCTGATTAGGTTGCTCCATTAGGCAAGTTGACTATTTAAATCTTATAAGCAAAAGTAATAACTGACTGGATATGAAAAGCCCTGGGCTAATTGTACACTCATCTAATTTATGTACCTTATACATTCCACCCCTTACTTATAATCATCTATCACTATGGACCATTAAGAACATTGGAAAGTAAAATAATCAAACATAACATGAATATAGCAATACCAATTAATCCTTAGTATTATATACACATATAAACTTAGCACTCTGAATTGTTGTGGACCCAGATATCCTTCATATTCTCTCTTTTCTTCCCTATGAGACATAGGCAATGGTCGTGTGGAGAGCCATCAGTCCTTCTCCTATCCCTACCTGCCTAGTCTACACAAGAAGTGACTGGTATGCATTCAGTCATACACAGCAGCTTTCAGTCAGTACTTTTGCCTCTATTAGGCTGCTTTCACTCTAGTCCTCTCAGAACTCTCCAGGTCTTTCCTCAAGCATTTTGTCTGAAGAACTGCTTTTTTGCCTCTGGTCCTCTCAGAACCATCTATGGTTTTGGTTTTTTTTTCTTTGTATCCCTTGTGCCTAGCATAGTGTTTAACACTTAGTTGGCGTGGGGATAGGGAAAGGAACTGGACATTGATATAGAGAACTGCCAGATGGAAAAATTCTCTCTACCAATGCAGGTCAGAACCTTCTCTGCATTTTACATAGTCTTAGAGGCTAAGGGACTTGCCAATATGTATCAAAGATAGGACTTGAATTCAGATTTTCCTGGCTCAGTGCTCATTAAGTTTTTTTTTCATTACCTCTCCCAACTGCAAATACTGTTTCCCGAATGCCATAAGGAAATCCCAGTATCGGAAATGACTCATTAGGTCTTTTAGGACCTGGCAGCTGCTCCAGACCCCCATACATACAAACAGTGGCAGAAAATGGAACCCAATTGGTGTCATTCCATTTAGATTGGCCATGTTGATGTTCATAGTGCCTATACCAGTCAGGTACAATGGTCAGCATTGTAGGCACCTATCCATCATGTTAAATACTCTGCAAAATTTAAGATATTGGCCTCTATTTTAACAAACTTAATTCTTAACATACAATATCATAGGAGCATACCACAATAAGTATGTATAGTAGGATTCTCTTACTGGCCAAATTAAATCTGATAATCAAAACTAATTCCCAAATGTCTAAATTGGAATATTAAAGAAAAGGGGTAATTAAATCATTGCATTAAAATCTTGGACATAGTAGCTCCTACAGAACTCTATTCCACAGTAATAGGATCAAGAATGATCCTATGGATTCCCCAGGATATCCCTCATTGATTCCTATTATATACCAGGCACCATACTAGGCTCTAGTCACTAGAGTCTAGTGATTAAAAACAAAAATAGCCCCTGCCATCAGAGAGCTTCCATTCTACTGGGGAGAAACTATGTATATGCAAATAAATACAAAGTAATATTG
The DNA here is from genome assembly GCF_003287225.1 of Phascolarctos cinereus. NCBI lineage: Eukaryota > Metazoa > Chordata > Mammalia > Diprotodontia > Phascolarctidae > Phascolarctos > Phascolarctos cinereus. Next base: position 326,758,072 of record NW_027555625.1, read on the forward strand.
GGAAAGGCAGAGACAGCCTAGACAACTATGGCCTCCTGTACAGCTCTCCTATAAAGACCATTACAGTCTCCAGCTTCGGATCCCATACTGGGGAGTATACTTCCAACCTGGTTTCTGCTGCTGTCAGGGAAAGAATGGTAAACTAATGTTGCAGGAAAATTCCACAACTGGGAAGGCACTAAGGTGGTAATGTTTTTACGTTACAATTTTTAGAGGGCAGCGCAAGCCCTTCCAACTCTTACTTTGCCCAGTCAATCAGGATTAGTTTTAATATTCTAGGTTGGGAGACCAGTTTAAGGTTTGTGGCACTCCCAGGGCTCAGCATCTGCTCCAGCCCACTGCAGCTTGAAACTCCGGAGCTCAGGAGATTCTCCAGCCTCAGCATCCAAACACTGGGATTTTAGGTGTACACCACTATGTTCAGCTGCTTGTTAACTTCCCTATGCAAAAAGAAATATGCTCCCTGAATTTAGAGTCGGAGCCTTTTTTGGGAGGAGTCTCAGTCCATTTTCCCAATCCCTCCAAGGATTCTTGAAAAATTGACTTCTATGCCTGTGGTTCTCCTTAGTATTTGCTAAAATTGGGAAGTAATCACCAACTCACCCCATAATACCCACCCTCTGAATTTCTCTTAGCTTATTATTGCTGTGACAACTTTCCATTCCAGTTCGTCCCCAAACATGGAACAACTTCTTGATTTCATAGGATCACAGGGATGAATTGTGACTCTGGATTCTCTGGTGCTTCTACCCCCGATCTGGGAGATTAAAACTGTCTGCTGTACCTGACTTAGTCTTATACCATATCCCTGGTTATTTTCTGTTCCAAGAACTGCCCTCCTTGTTTTCAGATTGTCTTAGTTCATTAACAAGGTTCTGTTATTATGGCAAATGAACTTACCTTCAAATCACTCGTGTGGGGGGGGGCAGCTAGGTGGCACAGTGGATAGAGCAGCAGCCCTGAAGTCAGGAAGACCTGAGTTCAAATACAGCCTCAGACCAAACACTTGACACTTACTAGCTGTGTGACCCTGGGCAAGTCATTTAACCCCAATTGCCTAGAAAAAAAAAAAAAGAAAAATCACCCGTGTGAAGGCTATCAGTACAGCAAGCATACTGTAAGATTGGGCTGATGCTTTCTCAAATGCTCTTTGGCTGTGATTCCTGTAAAACCTTCCTCTGAGCTTCAGTTTACTTCAATCTGGAAGCTTTGGATCCATCAGGTCTCAAGGCAAGGTACCACACGGGCCAGTGACTGCTGGCTAATGTCTTTACTAGGCTGTTGGGGAGATGAAGTCTTATAGTCCTCCAAAAGGCTGTGGCAGTATGCAGTGGGTCATTTCAAATTTTTTTTATCCTTTTGTTGATACCATTCATGCTACTCTTGTGGAATATGCTTGCAGAGGCAAGAGCCAGTCAGTCATGATGGGCCCCATCTCCTGAGTAGAATTCTCCTACTGGCCAAACTGAATATTCAGATATTGTAAGCATAACAGTAGCAGAATATGTGTAATAAGCATTGACAATATTGCAAAACCATTTAGTTTATCTGCTTGATATACCAATTTATATTTCTTCTGTTTCTAAAATACATATAAACAGAATTTAACATGCTTAATGGGCAGCTGGATGGTATAGTAGATAGAGTGCCAAGCCTGGAGACAGGAAGCCTCCTCTTCCTGAGTTCAAATCCAGCCTTAGACACTTACTAGCTGTGTGCCCTAGACTTAATCCTGTTTGCCTCAGTTTCGACGTCTGTAAAATGAGCTGGAGAAGGGAATGGCAAACCACTCCAGTATCTTTGCCAAGAAAACCCCAATAAGGGGGTCATAATGAGTCAGATACAACTAAAAAATGACTGAACAATAAATAACAATGCTTTTCATTAACAAAGCTTATCTTTTAATCCAAGATACAAAGTGATATCTCCATTGACCCCAACACCTCCATTTTTTTTAAGGCAGTTGGGGGTTAAGTGGCTTGCCCAGGGTCACACAACTAGGAAGTGTCTGAGGCCAGATTTGAACTCGGGTCCTCCTGACTCCAGGGCTGGTGCTGTGTCCACTGTGCCACTTAGCTGCCCCCAACACCTCCATTTTTAAAGAGATGGGGGAGGGGGGAAGATTGACATTCCCCAGAGGAAAACCCCTTTGCTAATTTTTTTTTGAGGCAATTAACTTGCCCAGGGTCACACAGGTAGTAAGTGTCTGAGGCCAGATTTGAACTGAGATCCTTCAGACTCTAGGGTCAGTGCTCTATACACTTTACCACCTAGCTAGCTGCCCCTAATCACTTTGCTTATTGATCCACTGTGAACATCTCTCAGATCCCTTCTAATTCCTAGATTCTCCAAGTCTGGTTTTAGAATCAGAGGGCCTAAATTTTAGTGCTGGCTCTGCCAATTACCCATGTGACATTGAGCAAGCCATATTCATTCTCATTCTCTCTCCCTATCCCTCCTTCCCTTCATCTCAGTTTCCTTCCTTAGTAAAATAGGGTTGAAGGAGATTTGTTCTGTGAAGTTTGGATTCAATCAAATGGCCACACTTAAGGAACTAGAGAGATACATGTGGCCTCAAGACCACAGGTTCCCCACCCCAGAACTAGATGATCTCTATAGAGCAGATGTGTGGCTTCAAATACTTACTAGCTGTATGACCCTGGGCAAATCACTTAACCTTGTTTGCCTCAGTTTCCTCATCTGTAAAGAGCTGGAGAAGTAAATGGCAAACCAGTCCTGTACCTCTGTCAAGAAAACCCCAAATGGGGTCACAAAGAGTCAAACACAATTGAAATGATTGAACAATAAGGCACCTTCCAGATTTAAATGATCCTATGACTGGCTATCTTGGGACCTTAGCCCTAGACTCAAGTTGTGAAGACAGCCTTGTCTTTGACAGAGATGGGCACAAACAAGGCTGGAGAAATCAGCAAAGATAACAAAAGATGGAAATAGTCAATGTTGAAAGGTCTATAAAAAGACAGGTACAAGACATAATATATGATTGGTGGCCTTGTGAATTGGTGCAGTCATTCCAGAAAATCATTTGGATTCGTGTTAGAAAAGTCACTAAAGTGCTTATACCTTCTGACCCAAAGATCTTCTGTTAAGTGTATACCTCAAGGAGGGCAAAGACAGAAAGTTTCTACATGCAGAGGATCCCGAAAGTCTTAATGCAAGCTAAGACTTTTGTTTTAATAGCTGAGATTTCTGGGACACTCTATATATGTGGAAATTTTGTCTTTGCTCTCCTTGAGGCATATGTTCATCAGAAAGATCTCTGGGTCAAAAGATATAAACAGAAGAGTTTGCCACAATATTTAGCAATTATTGAGGCAGCCAAAAACTGGAAACAAAATAGGTACTTCACAACTGAGAGAATGAATGACTGAACAAATTATGGCAAATAAATGTAATGAAATATTATTGCCCTGTAAAAAAGAAGGACTATGAGGAATTCATAGAAACATTGGAAGATTTGTATTAACTGATACAGAATGAAATACAAACAGAACCCAAAAACAAAGATCATTAAAATTACACAGAGTTAGGCTTCTTTTTAGTATTCTTTTAATTTCTACTGTTATAGTTATTGTATATAATTTTGGCTCTAGAATAGATAAGGAAATGCAGACATACATCTTCTTTCTTTAGAGTATGAGAAAAGATTGTGGGTACAGAATGCCACATACACTGTCAAAAAAAAAACCAACCAAACAAACAAAAAATGATCAGAGTGGGGCTGGAGGTTTGCCCTTGAAGACTCTCAAGGTCCTCCCTTTCTGTTCCCTGCCAATTACTGGCTATGACCATTGCCCCCTAAGGATCTTCTTTTTCCAAGTCAACTGTGGTCATAGAGAAGAACAGTATCTGGCCTGTCAGCCTTACCCTTTGCTACCTTCCTTCATTTTTCTGCCACTTCTAGGAAATTGGAGTTTTCCCTGTGTTGGGTTTGGGCAGGCAGAGACTGGGGGAGCCAAGGGATTGAGGAGAAGGACTTGTGTAACCTTGGGCTGATCATTTCTCTCTGACCCTCAGTTTCCTCATTTGTAAAATGAGGCAGCTAGTTGACACAGTAGATACAACAATGGGCCTAGAGTCAGAAGACCTGGATTCCAGCCTCACACAGACATTTACTAGCTGTGTGACCCTGGGCAAAGTCCCTTTATCTCTGCCTGCCTCGGTTTCTTTAACTGTAAAATGGGGGTCGTAATAGCACCACCTCCTAGGGTCAGTGTAAGGCTCAAATGAGATAATATTTGTAAAGTGCTTAGTACGGTGCCTGGCACACAGTAGGTGCTAAATAAATGCTTGTTCCCTTTCAGCTCAAAACAGTTCTATCAGCTGATAACTGGAGCTGGGGAAGGGGAGGGAGAACCCAGACTCCGCTTCCCAGAGGGAGGAAGGAGGTGGTGGTCTGTAGAACTTCTTAGCCCAGGGGCCAATCCTGATCCCCACCCATCTTAGAACAGAGTGCGTCAGAAAAAGACTGAAAGATGATACAGGTTAGGGATTAAAGAGCTGGGGGAACAGGGGCTGGGGGAGGAAAAGAGTCTGGAGGAAGCAGGAAAGGCAGTTGCCAGGAGGTAGGTGGAAGTATCACCCCAAAGCTGCTTGTTTGATGTAAACAAGTCCAGCCCAGGGGCTGGAGGGGATTTTTTTTGGGGGGGAAGGGTCAACAGTTGGTATGAGGACTTCTAATATTTCCTCCTTTCCCTTCCCCCATTGGCTGTCCCATAGATCCTGACTCTTTCCTGAAGTCTGCCCGGCTACAGCAACTACCCTCTTCCTCTTCGGAGATGGGCAGCCAGGATGGGTCACCTCTAAGGGAGACCAGCAAGGATCCCTTTGCAGCTGCAGCAGAGTGTTCCTGCCGCCAAGATGGACTCACAGTCATCGTCACAGCCTGTCTCACTTTTGCCACTGGGGTGACAGTGGCCCTTGTCATGCAGATTTACTTTGGGGATCCTCAGGTGAGACTGGGAAGGGGCAGATTGGGAGAAAATCCAGGGATGTCTGAAGGGGAAAGAAAAATGTGGAAGTGAAGGGGAGGGTACCGGGGCTTGGGGTGGGGTGGTGCCTAGGGATCTAAATAGAGATAGGGAGTTCAGTAGGAGACTGGAGGGAAAGAAGGAAGTAAGTTAGAAGAGAAGCCATGGTTAGGAGAGAGAGAGAGAGGACCAAGGACTAGCAGTTCAACAGACAATTGTTAAACACCTACTATGTGCTCAGCCCAACTCTGTGCTCAGTAATGGAAGGAGTTTAGGGGAAGAGAAACTTACCTTGGTGGGTAGGGGGTTGTGATCATCCTTGGACCCTAACAGGTGAGTGTTTTTGTTTGCTCCGCCCCCTGCTTCAGAGTTTTGCTACCTAGAACAGAGGGTTAGTGTGAGGGAGAGATGTTTCATGGGAGCAGACAGCAAGCCTTTGCGCTGTCCCCCCTTAAATCTCCTCTTCCCCATTCTCTCCCCCAGATCTTCCACCAGGGAGCAGTTGTCACAGATGCTGCCCATTGCACAGCTCTGGGCATCGAGGTGCTGAGTAAAGGTGGCTCTTCTGTGGATGCCGCTGTGGCTGCTGCCCTGTGTGCTGGCATCGTGGCTCCTCATAGCTCTGGCCTGGGTGGGTGAGTGGCCTTCTATCTCGAGCTCCCTAAATCCATGCTTCAGCCTCTCCCAATTTTCCCTTCCCAGTTCCTCCACTCAACGGGGACCCAATTGGTCTCCCAAGAGTCTCTTAATCCTTCCCTCAGGTCCTTCCAATCATCCCTCATTAGGTTCTCCAAATAAGCCCCTCTGGACTCTCCCAATTTTCTGCCCCAGATTCCTCTATCAGCAGCTTCCATTTTCTTAATTAGCACCCCCACAGTCCTCCGTTTGCCTCCCCCAGACTCTTTCAGTTGATCTGTTCTAGGGCATTCCCTTCCCTCTACACAAGCCCTGTTCAGATTCCTGGGAAAGAGGGTGGACAGGTAGGCCTTAGCTACTCCTCAGCCCTTCGTAATTTGAACTTGGTGTAAGGGCTTGGTCAGTTGAGAGCTTATGTCCAGGGCCTAAAGTCTTCTCCCTTACATAAGCCAGCCCCAGGGGGTGGGAGCTAGCTGCCACTTCTTTAAGACAGGTGCAGGAAACTGGCAGGCACCCAGCCTATGGCCCCCTAGGATTGGCCCAGTGCCCTCCTCTGGCCGGTTCCTGCTAATCTGGGATTAAAATATTGGGTGACTTGGTGGGGAGAGCCTCTTCAGGCCTGCTTTGGAGAGAGCCAACACCCTTCTCCCCCACCTCCCCCATTAGTCTAGCCACCTCCTCCCTTCCCCCAACCCCTAGAAGAGGTTTATCTCAACAGGGGGGCTGGGAGAGAGTACAGTACAGTAGTTTTGTGTGTGTGTGTGGGGGGGTGTAATCTTGTGCTTTCTCCTAGTTCTCCAATACTATGTGCCCTTGTCTCTCCCTGTTTCCACATGCTGCCCTCCCAATGCTCCCTTTTCTCCCTACCCAGGGGAGGAGTGATGCTTGTCCATGACATTCGGAGGAATGAGAGCCGCCTGATTGACTTCCGGGAGACTGCTCCTGGTGCCCTTCGGGAGGAAGCCCTGCAAAGATCCTGGGAGACCAAGGTGGGGGCCGCAGGGGAGGGGCTCCTCTCCCCTTCCCTTCTGTCACTGAAATCCATTTCTGAGCACCCTTTATGTGCCAGGATGCTCTGCTTCTACAATGTGCCACGCTACTGTCCACCTGTAGTACACAAGGCTCGTGTGAGCTAAGCCCATCCGTCTTCCTGTTCAATTCACATCATTCAGACACTTTCCCCCACTATGTTCTGCTTTGCTCCGGTCTCAGATGAAGAAGTAGCCCTTCTCTATGCAAAAGTCAGTTTCTTTACATGTGCCCTTAATGCCCTCTTCTCACTGACTTCTCTTGCAAATTGTTCCCATTTTCTCTCTCTCATATTCAGTCTATCTACTGGCACCTTTCCTTTCATCCGCTAACATACGCGTGTCTCCCCCATCCCTAAAAAAAACCTCTCACTTGATCCTATCACCCCCACCAGCTCCTGTCCCATATCTGTCCTTCCTTATGGCTAAATTTGAGAAATTTATCTACATTTGGTGCCTCCACTTCCTCTTCTCTCCCTTTCTTCTAAACACTCTGTAATCTGGATTCTGACTTCATTCATCTGGACTCATGCTCTCCAAAGCTACCTACCAATAATCTCTTAATTGCCGAATCTGTTGGCCTTTTCTCCATCCTGATTTTCTTTTCTTTTTTTTTTGTACCTCTCAGCAGCATTTGACACTTTTTTCCTTTTTTTTTTTTTTGCTTTTTTGTTGAGGCAATTGGGATTAAGTGACTTGCACAGGGTCACACAGCTAGTAACTGTTAAGTGTCTGAGGCCAGATTTGAACTCAGGTTCTCCTGACTCCAAGACCAGAGCTTTATTCACTGTGCCACCTAGCTGCCCCAGCATTTGACACTAATTGATTACCTTTTCCTCCTGGGTGCTTTTTCCTTTCTTTTTTTTTTTTTTTTTTTTTGGTGAGGCAGTCAGGGTTAAGTGACTTGCCTAGGGTCACACAGCTAGTAAGTGTCAAGTGTCTGAGGCCAGATTTGAACTCAGGTCCTCCTGACTCCAAAGCTGGAGCTCTATCCACTGTGCCGTCTAGCTGCCCCTGCTTTTACCTTTTTAAGTTTTTGTGAAATTGCTCCCTCCTGGTTCTCCTCCTATCTGTCCAATTGCTCTTTCTCAGCCTCCTTTGTTGGTGTCCTGGGTCATTTTCTCTTTTCCATTTATACTATCTCACTTGATTTAGTTAGCATCTCTGTGTACATGTTTCTCAGATCTACATACCCAGCCCTCATCTCTTTCCTGAGCTACAGTCACACACCTCCAGCTGCCTCTTGCATAACTTGAATTGGATGTCCCAGAGACATATCAAACTCAACATGTCTAAAATGGAACTTTATCCTTTCCCTTCTTCTGAATTTTCCTATTATTGTTGAGGGCACTACCATGTTCCCAGGCTCCCACGCTTACAAACTTGATGTCACCTTCATCTCCTCGCTCATATGTACCCCCATATCCAATCCAGTGTCAAATCTTGTCATTTCTACCCTCATTACATTTCTCCTCTGTGTCCCCTTCTCTCAGCTCATATAGCCATAACACTAGTTCAGGCCATCATCACTTGGACTATTGGAATAGCCTTCTGCTAGATTTTCCTTTCTCAACAATCTCCTCAGTCCAGTCTATTCCTATTGAGTTACCCAAGTGATTTTTTTTCTAAAATTATTATTTTTGTTTTTTTCTCAATTACATGTAAACAAAATAACATTAAAAATTTTTTTTAACATTTAAAAAAATTTTGAGCTCCAAATTATCTCCTCCCCCCTCCACCAGAAGACAAGTAATTTAATATGGATTCTATGTGAGCAGTCATACAAAATATTTACATAATAGTCGTATTGCAAAAGAAAATGCAGACCAAAAAAACCAAAAACCAGGAATAATTAAGAAAGTTTAAAAAAAAAGGTATGCTTCTATCTGCATTTAGATTACATCATTTATTTCTCTGGAGGTGGATAGCATTTTTCATCATAAGTCCTTCAGAATTATCATTGTATTGCTGAGAATAGCTAAGTTGATCATTGCACAATGTTGCTGTTACTGTGTACAATGTTCTTCCAGTTCTGCTCACTTCACTTTGTATCAGTTCATGTAAGTCTTTCCAGATTTTTCTGAAACAATCCTACTCTTCATTTATTAGAGCACAATAATATTTCATCACAATTATATACCACCACTTGTTCAGCCCATTCCCCAATTGATGGGCATCCCTTCAATTTCCAAAACTTTGTCAACACAAAAAGAGCTGCTACAAATATTTTTGTACACATAGGTCCTTTTCCTTTTTTTTTTTTAATCTCTTTGGGATACAGACCTAATAGTGGTATTGCTGGGTCAAAGGATGTGCACAGTTTCATAACCCTTTGGGCATAGTTCCAAATTTTTCTCCAGAAAGGTTGGACTAGTTCACAACTCTACCAATAGTGCATTAGTGTCCCATATCCTCTCCAACGTTTTTCTTTTTTTGTTTCTGTCATGTTAGCCAATCAGATTGGTGTGAAGTGGTACCTTAGAGTTGTTTTAATTTGCATTTCTCTAATCAGTAGTGCTTTAGAGCATTTTTTCATATCAGTATAGATAGCTTTGGTTTCTCATTATGAAAAAATACCTGTTCATATCCTTTAAGTGATTCTTTCTACAGCACAGGTCTGACCATGTTACTCCCTGCTCAATAACCTCCTGTGGATTCCTGTTACCATCAGAATCAAATATAAGCTCTATTAGGCATTTAAAGCTCTTCATAATCGGGCTCCTTTCCAGTCTTCTTAGATTTTACAATCACTCTGTGATCTAACTACACCGGCCTCCTTGCAATTCCTCAAAAGTGACATACCTCTTGCCTCTATATCTTTGCACTGACTGACCCCATTCCTGGGGTCCTCTGCCTCTCACCTCTGCCTTAGTCTCCCCAGCTTCCTTCATGACTCAGCCCAAATCCCACCTTTTGCTAGAAGTCCCTTCAGCTGCTTATGTCTCCACTCCCAGATTACCTTACATCTTTGTTGTTGTTCAGTCATTTCAGTCATGTCTGATTCTTTGTGACCCCATCTAGGGTGTTCCTTGACAGAGATACCGGAGTGGTTTGCCATTTCCTTCTGCAGCTCATTTTATGGATGAGGAAACTGAGGCAAACAGGGTTAAGTGACTTGCCCAGGGTCACACAGTTAGTAAGTGTCTGAGGCCAGATTTGAACTCAGAAAGATGATGAGTCTTCCTGACTCCAGGTCCAGCGCTCCATGTACTATGACGCCACTTAGCTGCCCCCTACCTTCCATCTACTCTATATGTAGTTTCTTCATACCTAGTAATTTACATGTTGTCTTTCCCATTAGATGGTGAGCTCCTTGAGGGTGGGGACTGTTTTTTGCCCATCTTTGTATCCCTAGTGCTTAGCAAAGTGCCTGGCACATAGGAGGCACTTAATAAATGCTTCTTGATTGCCTGTATGTCTGGCTGCAATGTACCTTCTGTATGTGTTTACCATGTGGCCAGTATAGGATGAGCATTGGCCAGGAACGTGTGTCTGTTATGTACCAAATATATACAAGGCTACTGTAGGATTATGATGTACCAACGAACCTTGGGGGGTTCTCTCTACCCTGGGGCTGTGGGCCCTTTAGAGCTCAGCCTAGCCCCTCCCCTTCTAGTGACTTGGTCTCCTCTTTCCCTTGACTGCTTCACCTGACCCAGCCCGGTCTCCTTGTGGGGATCCCAGGAATGGCCAAGGGGCTGTATGAAGCTCATCAACTCTATGGAAGGTAAGGGGGAGGGTGACACCAGGGACTTCACCACCCCTTCACCTTTCCCCACCCCACCCCCTCACCAAATTTTTCATTCTCCTTCCCAGGCATTCTCCTGACTTGGGTTTCCTCTTCCCATATTCCTCTCTCTCCTCAGGTTCCCACTTCCTAGTTTTGTTGCCACTTTCTCTTTCCCCACTCACATGTCTCATCTCCCCAGATTTCTTCTCCTTCAGCTTCGGCTCCACCATCCTTGGAGTCCCCTCTCTTCTACCTCCTTTCAGTTCTCTTTCCTTTTGGTATAACTCCCTCATCCATTTTCTTCCCCTGCCCTGAGGGTCTCTTCCCCCTCTAGCTCCCTCACCATGTTCTCCATCTTCTCTCCCTCAGGCTGCCCTGGTCCAAGATTCTGGCATTCGCCTCAGCTGTAGCTCAGGATGGTTTCAATGTGACCCATGATCTTGGTCAGTTAAGGGCCCTGGAGGTGGGTGGTGGGGCTGCAAAGACAAAGCAACAGCCTGAAGGGCTGGAAAGTCCCTTCACCATATTGATTGGCAAGGGTGGTAAAGGGGAGGGGCAGGGTAGGAAAGGCTTAAGTCTGAGGTATCTTCCCTGTGTCTTTCCAGCCCAGGCCATCCTAGAACAACCTGTGCCCAATGCTTCAGAGCGTTTCCGGGAGATCTTCTTTCCTGAAGGCCGGCCGCTGGTACCTGGCACGTTTGTGCGGAGGCCAGACCTGGCAGCTGTTCTGTCTTCTCTGGGCTCTGCAGGGGCCATAGCTTTTTATGGGGGTGGCAACCTCACCCAGGAGATGGTGTCAGAGGTGAGCACGGGTGGACTGAGAAGCATAGACCAACAAAGTTGTGAGGGACTTTAAAGAGTACTTTATGAGTCCAACCATTTTACTGATGGCTAAATTGAAGCTTGGAGAAAGAAGGGGACTTCTTCCAGTTTGGAGCAAGTTAGTGGCAGAATCAGGACTAGAACCCAGGGTACCTAACACCTATTCCAGGGATCTTTCCACTTCCATACTCTCAGGATCAACAGAAATCCCAGACATTTTTAAAGACTTTAAGAGTCCTAGGGAAAAAGATCAGAGAGCCCTTGGGGAGAGAGATGTGGTCCTCACCAAGGTGGGGAGTGAGAGAAGAAGAAATGATCGCCTAGGAATTATAAATCTGGAGCCGAAAGGAACCTCAGAGACCATCTAGTTCAACCCCCACATTTTATAGATGAGGAAACTTAGGCCCTTGCCTAAGGTCTCATGGATAGTACAAAGGCAAGATTTGAACTTGGGTCCTCTGGCTCGGAGTCGGGGCTTTTTCTGCTGTTTCTAGGGCTTTGGAGTGTTATTGGGGATGGGGAGAGACTGCAGCTACCAACCCCTTCCTTGTGGTGCCCTAGGGGTGGGCAGAGTGGGGGCTGATGCCATCTTCCTTTCTCTCTCTCTTGCTCCTCCCCTCTAGGTGCAGCACCATGGTGGAGTCTTGACCGAGGAGGATTTCAGTAACTACAGTGTATTAGTGGAGAAGCCTGTGCGTGGCGTGTACCGAGGTGACCCTGCCCTCCATTCAGCAGCCTCTCTCACCCTCCCTCTATGCTGTCCTGCCCACTATAGAAGAAAAAATAAAAACTCTGAAACCCTGAGTGGGCCAGTGGCTTCCTGAGGAGCCAGGGTCTAAAGCAGGGACTAGAGTTTAACCCAGTTTCTCAAGTGCCCAGAATGTCAGGATTTAGGGGGCAGGTGTGAAGTCTAGTCTTGCCAAGGAGCCTAGTTTCCCTATTCATGCCCTTTTTTTCTCTCCTATCTTCCCAGTACCACTTGTTGTTGTCATTTCAGTCATGTTCAACTCTTCCATGACCCCATTTGTGTCAAAGATACTGAAGTAGTTTGCCATTTCCTTCTCCAGCTAATTTTACAGATGAGGAAGCTGAGGCAAACAGGGTTAAGTGACTTGCCCAGGGTCACTCAGCTAAAATAAGTGTCTGAGGCAGGTTTTGAACTTAGTCTTCCTGATTCCAAACTCGGTCTTCTGTCCACTGTGCCACCTAGCTGCCCCTTCCTAATGCCATGGTCTCAGCCTAAGGAACCACAGAATGTCAGAGCAAAAAGGGACTTGAGAACATAGTCTGTCACAGCTGGAAGAGAGCTGAGAGAGAAACTAGGCCAACTCTCTCAATTTTATAGAGGAGAAAACTGAAAAACAGGGAGTGGAAGAGATTTGCCTAAGGTTACATAGCTAATATCCTGATTCCTATGCCAGGGCTTTGGGCTCTCTGGACTCAGGGTGAGACTTTGGTAAGATTGTGAAGTTTGTCTCCATCATTCTCAACCTAACTTCTCTGTGTCAGCCTCTTCCTTCTCTTCCCTCTCCACCCCTCCCCTCTTCCTCTTTAAGTACTCATAAAAACCTGGTTTCTGTGATATTCTTGGCCATGTAATTTCCTGGAGATCAATCATTGAGCAATCTTTATTAAGCATCTACTATGTTTGCTACAGGATAAAAAGACAAAAATTTAACAGTCTGCTTTCACAGAGCATATTTTCTATTGTGAGATATACATATATTCATACATATGCATATGCAAAACAGATTCAAGATAGTTTTTTTGGGGGGAGACACTAGCATCTGGGGAATCAGGAAAGGCTTTGTTGTAGGAAGTAGTACTTGAGCTGAGTTCTTTTTTTCCCCACAAATACATTTTTAAAAGGTATTATTTATTCATTCATGCCATCAGAGTAGATCTCAGATGAAACTATTTAAATTCAGATTTTTAAGACCAGTGGGTTTTGATAAAAATGAAATTGTCCAGATTGTCTTGCCCACATTTCTTAGCATTCATCTGAGTTTTGAAGAAAACTAGGAATTGTAATAAGTAGAGAGGAAGTAGAAAGTGTGAAGAAAAGGAAGCTGGCCAGTTTGGCTGGACTGAAGAATGGAAGAGTGATGAAAGGGCATTATTTATTTATTTATTTTCCAGCCAAATACAAGGTTTATTAGGACGCCTATCATATTGAGCAGACTCTTAAGGAGTCTGAACATTAGTAAGCTGTTTGCCAGATTATAAGAATCTGAGCAGTGGCTACATTTTAAGAATCTAAGCATCTAAATGGAGACAAGATGGATGAAAGGGTATAATTTATAATAAGGCTGGAAAAGTAGGTTGGAGCCAGATTGTGAAGGGCTTTAAAGTTTATTGAATAGAGATGTGAATGATGTGGTCAGAGCTATGCTCTAGTAAGAATATCATTTTGGCAGCTATGTGGAGGATGTATTGGAGGGGGGAGAGTGATTTGAGACAGAGAGACCAATTGAAAGGTTTGGAATATAGTGACAGGTGGGTGAGAGGATAAGGGTAATAATCTGTGATCTCTGATAAGGAAACTGAGAAGGATTGGTCAGACATGTAGGAGGATAGCCAAGAGCAATGACATGAAAACTCAGAGACGAAAGACTCTGGGAAAGGGTGATAAGAAGTTTCAAATGCTTCAGAGATGCATTTCAGAGACATCAAGAAAGATGAAGCTTGATACTGAAAAAAGGCTATCAGTCTTGACAGTTAAAACATCATTAATAACATTGGAGAGTACAATTTCAGTTGCATGATCAGAGCAGAAAACCCAACTGCAAACATTGAGAAGTGAGAAGACAAAGAATAGAGGTAGTGATTGTAGATAACTTTGCTTTTTCTAGTATTCTGGCTATAAAAGGAAGGTAAGACATTAGATCATAGCTTGAGTGGATCACAGGGTCAAATGAGAGTTTTTTAATATATCAAAGACCTGGGAATGTTTTTAGGCAGCAGGGAGGTAAGCAGTAACAGAGGGAAGGGTAAAAGATTAGAGACAGAGAGGTTGAATAATCGTGAGGATAATTTGCAGAAGGATCCAGAAAGGGATGCTGGGAATGAGGGTACAAGTAGAGGTGTTGGCCTTGTAAGGAGAATGGGGAGATGATGACAAGGAGTTTTGAAATATAGAGTAAGGGAGCAGGAGCTTGTGGTGGATGGCTTCTATTTTCTCAATAACATATGAGATGAGGCCTTCTGCTGAGAGGGAGGGGAAGAGGGGTATACAGGAGGAGAAATAAAGGTTTGAAATAATAGAAAGTCAATTATAGAGGAGTAAAAGGATTGCCTTGCTATAGTGAGGCCCTAATGGGATTACTCATATCGGTCATGTAGGTTTGGATCTTCTCAATGTCTGCCATCTTGTATAACTCTTGGCCATCTCTTCCCATGAGTCTGCTAGTCTTCACCAAATAGCCAATGGCTTTCCTCAGTTTCTCCTGATATTTCAAGGAAAGCAATAGAGCACATGACTGCCCACCTATAATCCCATGACACATAAGCAGCCCATCTTTTCCTATCATCTCTTTCTCCAGTGACATCTTAATCTCCAGCTCTTCTTTGAAATTCCTCATTGGTTACATATTGCATGTACCTCTCCATAGGGTTCTCTGTGGTTCATGTTCACTTCCTCAGAGACCATTGTGCTACTTGTCTCACAGCTATACAGCCCCTAAAATGATGATTTAGAAAAGATGAACCTTTGTTTCTGGGAAAAGCTTGGGTTCCTTAAAAGAACTTTGTAGTTTCCCAAAAGCAGCCCTGATTTTTCTCCTCTTCCAATTTAATCCTGAAACACCTCATTGTCTATTGTCTGTCCCAGATACGTATACTGATGGATAGGTTCTATAGTAGAAGTTAGATAACGTAAAGGTGTAATAGACCCAGTCAGCATGGGGTCAGCAGGGTCAGCCTTATCTCACTGGGCATAAAATACTTTGCCTTTGTTAGAGACATTTTTGGCTTTGGCAAGTACAGTGGTAGGGAAGGTTAGGAGTGGGGCAGGGCAGGGATTGGAATGGGTCATTGTACAAGCTTGAGGCCAGCCCTGAATGAACAAATATCTTGGATCCTTGTTTTTGAAGGTCTCAAAGCCTAGGGCTGAAATGCAGGAGGCCTCCTAAGCTCTAGCCTCTGCTTTGCCACTGACTAACTGTGTGATCTTCAGCAAGTCCCTTTTTGACTCTGGGCTTCAATTTCCTCATTTATAAAATGAGGACTTCAGTTTCTAAGAGTTTGGTTTTAGTTTCTTTACCTCAGTAAAAGTTCTTTGCCCTTTTGTCCTTATACTGAGATCTGTTTCCCCTCCCCTCCTTAACTTGGCCTCTCCCCTTCTCAAAGGCCACTTGGTGCTCAGTCCCCCACCCCCTCATACGGGACCTGCCCTCATTGCTGCCCTGAACATCCTAGAGGGCTTCAACCTTACCAGCCTGGTGTCCAGGGAGCAGGCTCTGCACTGGGTGGCTGAGGTATGGCTCCCCTTCCCTTTCCCACCATTCTCCTTATCAACTTCTTGGCTTCCTTGTCCTATTTTGTGTTCCTGCTTTCCAGGGAACTGGGGTCAGTGCCAACCTGCCCCCTCCCTGGTCTCTCTCCCTCTGGGTACTGGGGGATACTAAGCAGTCCTTGGAAAGAGGGTTGGGTGTAGGGCAAGCCTGTGGGACATGGTATCAATAAAGATATTTTGGGGATAGGGGAAGGGAAAGTCTTTGGAATTCTGAGGGGTGGGGCATAGATGTTTTAGAGCTTGGGGGTCACAGGCCAAGAAGAGGTCCTGATGTGCCTGGTGTCTCCTGCATGCCTTTGTAAACACAGACCCTGAAGATTGCTCTGGCCTTGGCTAGCAGACTGGGAGATCCCTTCTATGATTCAACCATCTCTGAGAGCACAGAAGACATGCTCAGGTAGGGCCAGGAGATAGGAAGGGATTGGGGGGGTAGGAGGGTAGTATGGAGATATCTAAGAAAGGCATTTATCTGAGGCTTTTGCTTCCTTCTGATTTCCCAGAAACACACACACACACACACACAGAGTATATTTGCATATGTTTATTTATATATATGTGTGTATTGATCTGTAAAATTCAGTCTATTTCTAAATCTTATAAGACTATTTGTGCATACATGTGGAGTCCCAAAAGTCTTAGTTCAGTTTTAAGCTATTAAAACTTAAACTTTATTAAACTCTATTAAAGCTTAAGCTTGAAAGCTTTGAGTCCCTCTGTATATATATGAACACATGTACACATAATTAATTACTAAGAATTATGCTAGGTCCTAGGGATACAAAGTCAAAATAGGAAACAATCCTGCTCTCAAAGAATTTACATTCTATTAAGGGAGATAATATGTACATATGTAAGTATATAGAGAATAAATGCAAAACAAATACAAGATAGGGAGGGAGGACATTAGTAGATAGGGGAATAAAGAAGGGTTTCCTGTAGGAGGTGATGTTTGAGTTGTATTGAATTTATGTCTTATTATTGTCTTTATTTCTTGCATTATGATGTTCAGATTTTTTGGCTTGTCATGTTCTTCTGGGAGACTTATAATCCTTAAGTCGTCTCTACGTATCCTGTCTTCAAGATCAATATGTTTTGCTTGAATGAATGTCATGTTTTCTTTTAACACTATTGCATTTTGCTTCTCTTCTTCTAGATTGTCTTTCAGTTCTGTATGTTTGCATTCCTAATGGGTTATGCTCTCTTTTGTTTCTTCGGGGAGATTTGCCACCTTGGGTTCAAGTTTTTTTCCATTCTGCCAATTATTTTTGCTGTGCAGGCCATATATTCTATTTCACAATTCTTATTTTTCTTTTAAACCATTCAGGAATATCCTACTGTGGTTCCGTGCCCTCTTGAGAAACCATAGGGTCCTCAGCCTCATTGGATGTTGATTTATTTTCCTTTGTCTTACAATACTTATGCATACATGTCTGGTGGTTTAGCTGATTTGGAGGCCATATTCCTTTCTGCTATTAATATATTCCTTGTTTGTTTATCTGCTTATCTGGAAGTCTTTAATTGAGTTTTCTTCCTCCTGGGATCTTTGACAATTTCAGTCTTTTTTCCTCTATTGTTCACTTTCTGACTCCTTCCCCTTTGACTGCAGTTTCTTTGGGAGTTGTACCTTAAAGCTATTTTAGCTTCTTCCCATGCTGGGAAATTCAAGTTTACCAGTCTGTCTTTGCCCCAGGTGGCTTCTGGGGGTGCAGAACTGGCCCCAACTCAAAGCTGGGCTCTTTCCCTCAGGCTTAGTGGAGTGGCACACATGTGTCCTGCCCTAGTTTCCTTTGTTGCTTAGTTGTCTAGTTGAGCTCTGTGGCAGCACAGAGTTCTGAGCTGCTGTTGCAGCCTAAGCAAGCTTTTGACTTTTGGTTTTCCATAGCACTGTGAGGAGACAGTGGGTTTGCTTTAGTTCTGTTACAAGCCCACGTGTTTGCTTGTGAAGCCCTGCTATTAGATCATGTTGAGCAGTGAGGGTGTGGATGCTGAGTGGGTTAGGGGTTAGGGATTAGCCTTCTGTTCTGCTTATTAAGATTTTTGGTGTCCTAGACTGTGGAGAGAGCTGAAATTGCTTTGTCTTTTGCTCATACTTCCTGTGGTCTTTCATCTTGTTGGCATGTGACTCAACTTGTCCTATTACTGTCAAGGTACCACTATCCTCACAATTGCCTAGGCTTACAACCTAGGTGGCATCTTTAATTCCTCACTCTCTCTCGTACCCATATCCAATCCAGTCCCCCAGAGTCCTGTTATTTCTACCTTTGTAAAATCTCTCACACATACCCCCTTCTCTCCTCTGTCACTGCTACTACTCTGGTGTAGACTCTTATTATCTCAGGTATGGACTATTGTAATAGCCCTCTGGTTATTCTCCCTGCTTCAAATCTCTCCCAACCCCTGTCTATCCTCTACTCAGCCAACAAAAGTGATCTTAAAGTGCAGCTCTGACTACGTCACCCCTTCCCCCATTCAATACACTCTAGTGGCTCCCTATTATCTCCAGAATCAAATCCAGACTTTTAAAGCCTTTCATAACTTGTCCCATATATTTCCAGTCTTTTTATACCCTACACTCCCCCCCCCCCGGGTACTCTGCAATCCAGTGTCACTAGCTTCCTTGTGGCTCCTCACACTATCTCCCAACTCTGTGCATTTTCGTTGATTGTCTCCCATACTTGTAATGTTCTCCCTCATGGTCTCTGCCTCCTGGCTTCCCTAGATTTCTTCAAATCTCAGCTAAAATCCCACCTTCTGTAAGAAGCTTTTGCCAGTCCTTCTTTTGCCTTTCTTCTGAGATTATCTCCAATTTATCTGTATCTGTCTTATTTGTACCTAATTGTATGTTGATTCCCTCACTAGATTGTGAGCTTCTTGAGGACAGGGACTGTTTTTGCCTTTCTTTGTATCCCTAGCACTTAGCATAGTGCCCGGAACACAGTAAGTGCTTAATAAATGCTTATTGACTTGACCTGATTTGACTTGAAGTGAGCAAATTTATGAGCCAGAGAATCTATGGTTAGTGCAAAAGCTTGGAGATGGGAAATGGAGGATTTGCATGAGGAAAAAAGAAAAGACTGGTCTGGACCATACAATAAAGGAAAAGAACTAATGGATAAGGACATTTAAAAGATAGATTGGAACTAGGTTATGAAAGGCTTTAACTAGAAGAGTCTATAATTTTACCTTAGAGGCAATAGGAAACCACTGGAGTTTATTGAATAAGAGAATGACATGCTCAGAGCTACATTTAAGGAAAAATCACTGTGACTGCTGCGTGGAGGATACAGTGGAGTGGGGAAAGACTTAAGGGAGGGAGACCAATTGAGAGATCATTATAACAGTGCAAGCAACAGGTGATAGGGGCCTGATCGAAGGTTGTAGCTGCATGAATAGAGAAAAGGGGCCAGATATGAAAAATGTTGTAGTCATAGAAATAGAAAAATTTGGTAACTGATTGGATATCTAGGGTAAAGGAAAGAGAAGAGTCAAGGATAACCAACCTGGGAGATTGGAAAAGGTGTAAGTTTTAGGGGAAAGATCACAAGTTCTGTTTTGGACATGTTGAAGTTGAGATGTCTTATGACATCTAGCTTTATGTGTCCAGCAGGCATTTGTTGTGGCAGAAATGGAGCTCAGGAGAGACTGGGGCTGAATATGTATATTTGTGAATCATTTGCATAGAGATGATAATTAAACCTATGGGAGCTAACAAGCTCATCAAAGCAGAGAGAAGAAAACAACAGGTCCCAGCACAGCTTTGGGAATTATCCATAGTTGAGGGGCATGATAGGGAGGAGAAGCCATCAAAGAGCACTGAGGAGTGGTCAGACCAGTCATGTATGCATGTATCTATCTATATGTGTGAACATATGAATATACATGCATGAATATATATATATATGTACATGTGTGTGATGATACACTTTGCATGTGTATGAGTGCATATAAACTTCATACACACAGTGTATTGTGAGCATGGGTATATATGTATGTGAGATGTTGTTCAGTCACTTTTCAGTTGTGTTTGATTCTTTATAACCCTATTTTAGGTTTTCTTGGCAAAGATACTGGAGTGGTTTACCATTTCCTTCTCTAGCTCATTTTACAGATGTGGAAACTGAGGCAGACAGGGTTAAATCACTTACCCAGGGTAACGCAGCTAGTAAGTGTCTGATGCCAGATTTGAACTCGGATCTTTCTGACTCTAGGCCTGGCGCTATATGCACTGCACCACCTAGCTGCCCAATGTGAGAGATAGTACAAGGCTATCTCTCTCCCTCATAACCCCTGACAACCCTTACACACTTTTCACCTCTTTCTTCTTTTTCTTTTGCCTTTCCTGGGAGTATGGAAATTGTGATTAAAGTGGTCACTATCTAAGTGCTGCTTGGCCCTTCGAAGACTTCTACTTGACACTCCCCTCTCAGTCCTATCTATTGTGTTCCCACAGCAAGCTGGAGGCTGGATACCTTCGGGGCCATATCAATGATTCACAGGCAGACCCTGGCTCACTGCTGCCTGCCTATGAGCTGGATGGTGGTGCCACAGCTGCACAGGTGCTGGTGATGGGGCCTGATGACTTCATTGTAGCTGTGGTCAGGTACAGTTCAGTGTCCAGAGTTTTGGAACCCAGAGTTCAGAGCCCATCTAGGCTGGGGAGGTGGAGCAAGGATTGCCCATGACAAGCATCTTCTCCTTCCTTTGTTGGAACAGGGTACTGGGTTTGGGTGTGAGGAGGGCAATACTGATCCTGTGGGCATACCCCATGGAGAACAGCCAGGAAAGATGGGGTCTCATCTGTGTCTCCTGTTACTCTGCAGCTCACTGAACCGCCCTTTTGGCAGTGGCCTCATCACACCCTCTGGGATCCTGCTAAACAGCCAGATGCTGGACTTCTCCTGGCCCAATAAAACTGCAAACCATTCAGCACCCAGCCTGGTACTTCCTAGGCTGGTCTAGCTGCGCTGCCCTCCTCTGCCTCCACTCCCTTCTTTTTCCCTTGCACTTTGGGATAATCCCCTAAACCACCCCAATCCCCATTCCCAACCTCCCTATCAAACACATTGTTCCTAAGTCCCCATTCTGTCCCTACTTATTCACTTCCTTCTTCCCTTCCATCTCCATTCCTCACCCCATGTCCTGAAGTATGTTGCTCTGATCCCTGTGTTTGTTGAATGAATGAGCCAACTGTATGTCAAGTCCTGTGCCAGGTGCTATGGGCTCATCGAGGAACTTCCACTAGCTGGGGAGACATAGCATTTCATATATGTGTAAACTTAACTAACATGATTTATCCCTAAATCTGGGGAAGGAGAGACTTCACTGGGGGTTGGATAGTCAAGAAAGGCTCCCTGAAGAGAGGGCCCTGTTCTTTGAGATGCTTCCTTCTGTTCCCTTGTCCCATATGTGTTCTCTCTGTCTCTCTGTCTCTCTGTCTCTCTGTCTCTCTCTCTCTCTCTCTGTCTCTCTGTCTCTCTCTCTCTCTCTCTCTGTCTCTCTCTCTCTCTCTCACACACACACACACACACACACACACACACACACACACACACAGAGAGTTTCTTTTCTAATCCTTCTATCCCCAGTTCATTTCAAAGACACTACACTGAGGCCCCGGGAGATAAGGTTACTGGCAAAGCAGGGCTTTTGAAGCTCCCTGCTCCAGATTTCCTTGAGCATGGAAGAAACTGGGGACAAAGGGAGTCAGTTCAGGTTCCCTATCCTTCACCCATGAGATCTATGTTACTATGACAGGAGAATGCCATTCATCCTGGAAAGAGACCACTGTCCTTCCTGCTGCCCACGGTGGTGAGGCCAGCTGAAGGTCTTTGCGGGACTTACCTGGCACTGGGGGCCAATGGTGCTGCCCGAGGACTTAGCAGCCTCACCCAGGTGAGCCCTTCCCTTTGTCCCTTCTGACAGAGAAGTATGGGAGCTGAGCCCTTAGAGTCCTTGGCCCAGGGACCTTGTTATTCATGAGAGATGGGAGAGGGGAGGGGGCTGCAGTTCCTCCCTTACCCCTTCTCAGGTCTACTTCCTTATTCACAGTTTTTTTAAAAGAACTTTAAGGCTGTCTTCCTGTTTTCCTAGGAAGCATGAGAGGCAATGTAGTAGGGCAGCTAGGTGGTGTGGTGGATACAGTGCTAGGCCTAGAGGCAGAAAGATCTGAGTTCAAATCCAGCCTCAGACACTTACTAGCTATGTGACCCTGGACAAGTCACTTAACCTTTGTTAGCCTTTATTTTCCCAACTATAAAATGGGAATAATAATAGCACTTCCCTCTGGGGTTATTGTGAGGATTAAATGAAATAATATTTGTAAAGTGCTTAGCACAGTGCCTGGCACATAGTAAATGCTACATAAATGTTAGCTATTACTATTACTACTACTACTACTACTACTACTACTACTACTACCACCACCACCACCACCACTACCACTAATAATAATAGTATAGTATAAAAAAAAGAAATAGTATAGTGCAAAGAGCAATGAAAAGGTAGTCAAGAGACCTAGAATCCAACTGTAGTTCTGATACCGGCTATGTGAGTAAGTGCAAATCATTTAACTTCTCTAAGCCTCAGTTTCATCATCTGTGAAGTAGGCAGAGTAAAACTTGCCCTGTTTATCTTGCAGGGCTATTTTGTGTAAAGTGTCTCGTATGTCTTAAAATGTGATGGAAATGTGAGCTATTATTAGACAGTGTAAAAAGCAGCATGGTATAATGAAAGGAATGTTGGACAGGGAGTCAGACCAGGGTTCTAGTCCCGATCTGCCACTAACTCTTTCTGTGGCTAATAGACAAGTTACTTTCCTTCCTTGGGTTTCAGTTTTCCCTTTTGTCAAATCAGAACAATAATCTCTGGCTTTCCTGACTCCAATGGGCTGTTATTAGTGTCTGAGGTAGTGGGTGAGGAAGTGCTTTGATAAGTATTACTAATAATAGCATTTATATAGTGCTTTAAGGTTGGCAAAGTGCTATACAAATATTTCATTTTGAACTCACAACCATCCTGGGAGGTAGGTGATATTATTATCCACATTTTACAGTTGGAGAAACTGAGGCAAACAGAGGTTAAGCATTTGCCCAGGGTCAGACAGTAGATGTCTGAGGCAAGATTTGAATTTAGCCATAGGAGTGTGCTGGTAAATGTTTAACAGGCTCTCAGGGAAGAAAAAATTGTGCCCATGACACTTTTAAATTTGGTCTGTGTTAACATTTTCTCCATTTCTTTCTTAAGGCTAGACAATCAACAAAACAATAAATCAAGCTCTGAGTTATAGTATTTGCCAATGTCTAAGGTGTACACACTCACGCTGACATTTTAACCACTGTTACTTGTGAGCCAGTTCAAGCTGGTTCCAGCACACCCCTGTTACTAAAAGTATACGATGCTTTGCAGCTATGAGGGTTGATTTACCTGGGCTTCTTGGGGATACTTCCTGGCTATATGCACCTCTTACCTCTGTGGCATCCTACAGGTCCTGGTGAATGTGCTGACAATGAACAGAAATCTGAGTGACAGTCTGTCCCTAGGGCGCCTCCACCCTGAGCTCCAATCCAACATCCTCCAGGTGGACAGTGAGTACAGGGAGAAGAGCAGGCTGGTGGGGTCCTGATTATGGAGCCTAGGTGGGCCATACCAACAGTAGGTACAACCCCCAGGTGCCTCCCGAGAAGGAGACTTTTAGCTTTCTCTTTCCTTTTGATGTGTCAGGTGCCCCCCACCCCCCACCCCTACCTGGGAATTTATGGGAACTCTTGTGTTTGTATCCCTACTCATTAACACTGTGCTTGGCACATGGTAAGTGCTTAATAAATGCTTGTTAATTGACTTATTACTTAGTCATTCTCCCCCCTGTCCTGGATGCTTAGTGAACTTTGCTGAGATAATAATCCTTTCATTATCTACTCAGAGCCTTTATGAGGAAAAAAGCTATAGACTGGAGTTGCTATCATCATCATTATTTATTATTTAGGGGCATGATTTCTCTGAACACTCTTTAAAATTTTTGAATTTATATATTTTATTTTTGTTTTGTGTTCATTTCCAATTATATCCTTCCTCTCCCCTCCCCAGAGAGTTTGTAGTCAAGAATATGGGTACAGGTAGGGACTGAACCTGTGATTTCATTGGTATAAGGAACTCCTAGGTGAGAAAATTTCTTTCTCTGCTACTATTTGTCTTAGGGTTATCTAGGACACAGGTGTCAAACTCAGGACCAGTAGGCCACATGTAGTCCTCAACACTTCAGAGTGCACCGAAATTAGATCACAGTGCCATTGGGAAATGTTTGACAAATAAAATAAAAATGCAATAGAGCATAGATAATGTTAACATGTGGCTTTCAAAGTCAACATGAGGGCAGTAGGTGGCCCAGTGGATAGAATGTTAGACCTGGAGTCAGGAAGGGTTAGAGGACTCACCCCTATAATCCAGTTTAGCTCTGGAGGTGCTCCTGGGCAGGTTCTCTGAAGAGCTTTAAGCTATGGCTGGACAGATGAAGGCAGCCAGTTTATGGCAGAGTTGCTGTTAGTAAAGTTTGTCCCAGACACCAAGAGCTACCTGTTTCTCTGCCCTTTTCCCACCTCAGTGGTGCTTCTTTCTCTCTTAACCTCCCAGTGCCCTGTTGCCTCCTACCTACCCAAGGACTGTTCTTGGAAAGTGCTTTGAGATTTAAGATAATAGTGATAATTAATAATCACTAAGCTGTCAGAGTAGCTTTCAGCCACTTCCCCCTTTGTGGGCCTTAGTTTCCCTACCTTTAAAATGAGGAAGGTTGGATTAGACTCTCCCCTCCTAATACTAATTTATCTATGACAGTAGTCATGTGACTTTAGGCCAATCTCTTTACCTCTCTAGACCTCATTCCCTCCTTATTTTCCCCTGGGCCTGGACTAGTTCTATAGCCTTCTAGTTGGTCTCCCAGCCTCCAGTCCATCTCTCTTCCAGTTTATCCTTCTTACAGCTGCCAAAGAAATATTCCCAAAACACCTCAATTAGTGCTCACTGATTGATCTGTAAAATGGAGAAGCTGGACTAGTGCTGGTGACTGATAACTCCATAACAAACTACTTGTGTGGCCTTGGGCAAGTCCCATAGGTCAACTGTCTGGGGATTGTTTCACGTGTTAAATGTGAGGAGTAGAGTAGATCTCTACAATCCCTTCCTACTCTGACAATTTATAATTCTGTCAAAGGAATTTACTCTACCAATCTGATCTCAGGAGAGTGTTGGGATTTGTCTCTATTAAAGGGTTTTTGGGGGACTGGAGAGAAATTTGGGAAGTAACGAGGATTTTCTTGGGGGTACTGAAATTGTGTCTACAGGGGCAGCTAGGTGTTGAAATGGATAGAGCACCAGCCCTGGGTTCAGGAGGACCCGAGTTCAAATCTGGCATCAGACACATAACATTTACTAGCTTTGTGACCCTGGGCAAGTCACTTAACCCCACTGCCTGGCTCCCCCCCCAAAAAAAAAATTGATTGTCTACAACTTGCGCTAGACAGACAAGCCTGTCTAGTCCTGAAAAATAAATCCCGTTGGCCAGTGCTTGTGGGTTTCTATGAGTTTACTGAACCACCCAGAAGAGGGTTCTGTACAGGAGAGATACTTAATAAATATTTGAATTGATTTTGTTGCATGTGATTTCTTTCAGGTGAATTCACAGAGGAAGAGGTTGAGTTCTTGGAAGCTAGGGGCCATCGGGTTGAGAAGGTAGACGTTCTGTCCTGGGTCCATGGAGGTCGGAGAACCAACAATTTCATCATTGGGGTGAAGGACCCTCGTAGCCCTGATGGAGCGGGTGCCACCATCTTGTAGGCCTGGTGGGTGGGGTAGGGGCAGGCACTGCAGCACAAAATACCCCTTTGCATGTTCCAAGAGCCCCGTGGAGTCTTGCCTCCCCCTGGGCAAGGGAGGGAGGGAGGGGGGACAGGCACAGAAAGGGTCTGAAGACCAGAGGCTCCCAGTTGGTGCCTTCGAGCTCTGCCCAGGGCCTGGGGACCAGAGGAGATTTACATCAAACTCAATTCCAGAATAATTGACAAATTCCAGAGTGGATGGGAGTGGCCTGACACACCTCAGGCAAGAAGACCAGAAGAATGGTTCTGCCTCCTTCCAATACTTCCCACCCTGAGAGGCTTAGGGAAATGCTTGCTTAAAAACAAAAAAAAAAAACCACCCAGGTGGCCCTAATTGTCCTTCCTTCCACTCACCCTCAGCATCTTTCCCCTTCCCTTTCCTCAGTCTCATTTCTTAAATGACTTTTTTTTTTTAAACTGACCATCCAGAAGCAAGGGGCCCTCTTTCTCTTTCTCTCTGTCCCAGAAGTAGTGAGGATCTGAGGGAGAGGTGCAGGGAGAAGGGGCCACATAAGGGTGGGGGGGGAGGGCAGGGCAGGGCGGGTAACAGCTCAGGGGCTTCCACTTCCCAAGAGGAATTAAAGAGAAAGTTGCTTAAGAAATCTATCTCTGGCTTGGTCTGTTAGCTGGTCTCCAGGTCAAAGTTGGGACAGATGGCTGAATTTTGGGGAGAAGTCTCCTCACCTAAGCTTCTAATACGAGCACTTTAGGCTATCTGCAACCTTGGAGGCAGTTTAGACTATCTCTCTACCTCTGGAAAATGTCACCCCTAACTCACCCCATAAACAATTCCAGTCCCATGAAGGTCATCAAGAAATGACCCTAGGGAGGGAAAGTGGATCTTCCCAACCTCTCTTTAAGTTTCCTTAGTCTCTGTGTCTTGGAAGTGGGGTGGAGTGGGGCATGTCATCTGGCACTTTTTTTCCCCTTATAACTCATTGAATACTAATGCTGGAAACTTTTACTGACCCTCTAGCTGTACTGAGATGGAAACTGAGGCCCACAGAAGGGAGAGTACATGCCTAAGGTCCTCAGCCTTGAGTTAATAGAGATGGCACTCAAAGCGCAGAATCCAAGAGCTGAAAGGAACCCCAGAGGTCATCTAGTCTGACTGGAAACTTAACAAAAATTCCTTTTTCTTCAAGGACCCTGACAGGTGGAGCTCTCCACATTAGCAAGCTTTTTCTTTTATTGACCCCCAAATCTCCTTCCCTATAACTCCTACCTGCCATTGCTTCTACTTTTGTTCTCTGCAGCCAAAAGAACAAAGCTACAACCTCTTCCATATGACAGCTCTTCAAATACCTGAAGACACTGATCATGTTTCCCCTAAGTCTTTTCTTCTCCTGGTTAAACAATCTGGGCTCCTTCAACTTGTGTCATCTTGTACATCAAAGCCTCCTGACTCCCAATCTAGTAGATACATAACCCTGCTCTTGTGTGTCAACAGTAACCTCGGATCTGTGTCGTTTTTTAGGCCATTCTTGCTGGTCTCCCACCTGCCTGAGATCATTTAGATGACTCCTCTTCCCAGCCCCCACCTCTCTCCCTAATTTCAGTTCCCTGTCTCTCTAGCTTCTCAATGGGTCACTCCACCTCTTAAGTCTTATGATCTTGTAACTCTACCGATACCCCACTCGTCCCCCAAATTTAACAGGATATGTAGGACATAGAATAGGATTTTAAACCTGGAATGGAATTGAGACCATCCAGGCTCAGAAGTGAAGGTACCTGGGCTAGTCATTCCGAATGTAAGTGCCAGAGCTGAGGATAGAAACCCCCGAAGCCACAAGTCCATAGGAGTGAGAAGATTTTGGACTGGTTCTGTCACTGCTTCCTCAGCATATCTGAAGGGCAGACTATGGGCCAAGAGCAGAGGGCTTAGGTTCTCAAGAACCAACCGGCCAGGCAGAATAAGAAGACCAATTCCTGGCTACCATTTCCTTGAGAGGGCAAACCAGAGGGGACACTGTCCACTCAAGCTGGAGATCGCGAAGAGGGAGGGTACTGTGGGCTCTGGACTACGGGTGGTCGGGGCATGCGGAATCCTGCCTGGAGAAAAGAGACCAAGGGTTCAAGGCTACCAAGGAGTAACTTGGGGCACGGGAAAGAAAAAACTGCTGAATATCGGGGAAGAAAAATCCGGGCTCCATCCAGTAGGGACCAGGGCGGGGTGGGGTGGGGCGGGCCCGGGCGCGCGTGCGTGCGGCCGCCCCGAGCTCCCGGGGACGTTCGCTCCGGTCACGTGCCTGAGGCCCCCGCCTGCCCGGCCCCGCCCCGCTCCTCCCCCTCCCTCTCCCCCTCCCCTCCCCCTCCCGGGCCCCGGTCCCCTCCCCTCCCCCTCCCCGCCGGGTCTGAGGCCGCTGCCGGGTCCGGGAGTCCCGGTGTCCCGCTGTCCGGCTCTCCGGGCCGCGGGGACGGACAGAGTGGCGTTCGCAGGCCACGGGCCAGAGTGGGCCGCCGTCGGAGGCCCCTGGCAGGGCCGCAGGTGAGGCAGAGGCTGGAGCTCGGGCTGGGTCCTGGGGGGTGGGGTGGGACGGGACGGGACGCGAATGGGACCAGCCTTGTCTCTGGCCCCGGGAAAATGGCGCCGCCGCGCGGGGCGGATGACAGGCCCGGCAGGGCTGGGAGCCCTCCGCCCGCCTGCCGCCCGCCGCCGGGCTCGCTCGTGTCTCCGCCGCCGCCGCCATGTTGGGGAGCTGGCCCCGGCCTGCGGGGGGCCGGGGATGGGGGGTCGGCCGGGGCCAGGCCTGAGGCAGGGAGGGGGGGGGCCTCCCCGCGGTGCCCAAGCCCGAGCTCCGCCTCCCAAACCGCCAGCGGGGCCGGGGGAGGCAGGTGTCCAAGCCCGGACCCGGGAGGGCGTGCGGAGCAGGCCCACCTCATTGTGTGCCGGGGTTGCCGGGCCGGGTGTGTGTACGCCAATGTGCTGGGGGCGGGGAGGCAGGGGGCGAGGGCAGAGAAGGACACCGGAGGGCCACCGAGGCAGAGCCCCTGCCGGGGACTTTGACAGCGGGCGCTAGCTACAAAGGAGCAGGCTTCTCCCTCCCGGAGGTTTCAGAATCCCTTAAGGTGGGAGAAGAAATGAAGCCTCGAGATGCTCGGGGCCTGGCCGTGTGTTGTATGTGCAAAAGAGCTGTGGCATTGTGTGGGGGCAGTGACCCAAGGGAGGACCACCTTGCCCGCATCCGAGTAGGGGTCACACGGGGACGTCGTCATTGTGGGGGGTGAGGAAGCAAGGTGTAGAGCTAGCGATGTGGAACTCCAGAGTTTGGAGTCGGGAATAATGACAGTGAAGGTAGCCCACCGCAAGGCTTAATGTGATTTAAACGTGTACTCTAGTTGTGCACAGCACTGTGCAAGGTCCTGGGAATACAAATAAGAAAAGGGCCCTGTCCTCAGAGAGCTTGAAATCTAGCTTTAAACTGCACACAGACTTTTGGGACACCTTGTTACAAGGATATACATAAGCAATAAAAAGAAACAAGGTAGGGAAGGAGGGCTACGGTTGGGGCTTATCAGGAAAGGTTGGGTAGAAGGTCTTGACTGACCTGCTTTTTGGAGGAAATGAGGCTTTTATTCCAGGCATAGGGAAAGGCCAGTACAAAGGCACAAATGGCAAGTGGAGGTGCAATGTACGAAGAACAGAAAGAAATCCAGTTTGGGTGTACTATAGACTAGGAAGGCCAGGTTGTGAAGGTCTTTAAAAGCCAGAGAGAGGAGTTATTAGTGTAGCAAATAAGGAGAAGGGTTTTGAGTGGATGAATAACTTGGGTTATTAAACCTGTGCGTTAGGAAAACTTATCAGCTGTGTGAAGCAGTGTAGTGGTGTTGGAAAGGCTTTGGACTATAGGTGATTCAGGCTCTGCCACTACCTATGTGATTTAAAACAGTTAACTTTAATTTCATATAGGTCTCAGTTTCCCAATCTGTAAAATTAGAGGGTTGGAGTAATGCTCTCTGAAATTTTATTAACTCCCCTTCCCCAGAGTCACTGGTTCTGAGCTTTTCTTTTCTTACCCTTCTATCCTTAAACTAAAAAAACCTCCTTTCTTGCCTTTCAAATTCCTCACAATCTATCTTCATCCCTCCAGTAAGATATTCTGACTTTTTAATAGGGTTAATCCTTTTACCTGATCTCTTTTCCTTCTTTGAAGACCTTGCTTAAGAAGTCAGCTTCTCTGAGTCACTCATCTCTTCAGTCTCTCCTCCACTGGTATCTCATCAGTTCTCAGATACATTCGTTTTGACACATCCACTTTTATATAGCTGCCATCCTGTCTTTTCCCCTTATGCTGCTAAACACTGAAAAATTGTCAATACCAGATTCCTACACATGCTCATTACCCATTCTCTCCTTTAAGATGGGATTTTAGTTCCCATTTATCTGCTGAAACTTTCCCCACTGTAATCACCAAATCCAGTGGTTTCCAACCCCCTTGACCTGTTAGTGTCTTTTGATACCATTGACCACCCTCTTCTATTGAATATTCTTTTCTGTTGGCTTCACAGATACCATACTCCAGAGGTTTTCTTACTTTTCAAACCTTTTTCTGTGCGCTTCACCAAGTCCTCAGCTTGGTCTCTCTCCTTTAATGAATATTCCCTAACTATCTGTATCCAGCCCTTTTTTCCTCTCTCTACATTTTCTATTGACAAATGAGCATTCACTCCCACTATTTCAACTATTGCCTCTATCTGTACAGATAACTCCCAAATTATCTTCAATTGTGACCTATGTTCTGACCTCTAGACCTGCTTATCCAAACGCTTTGTGCAAGAAAGCTTCACCTAGATGTCTTCTTGATACTTCAATGTAACATATTCAAAACCAAGCTTATTTCTTTTCTTTGGACTCTCCTCCTGCCTCCCCTATTTTTGTCTGATAAACCACCATTCACTGTGCCTCCTGTATTTGAAACTTTGGGGTTATCTATTAGTCTTTACTTTTCCTCCTCTCTCGTATCCAACTAGGTACCAAGTTCTGCCCATTTCTCTGCAACATCTCATTCATCCATTCCCTCCTCATTCTTCCTAGTGATACCACCCTAGTATAGGTCCTCATTTCTATTCACTAGTTCTATTTTAGGGGCCTCCTACCTTCTCAAATCCATCCTTCATATTACTGCCAGAGTACGCTTTCTGTTGTATAGATTATGTTTCTCTTCTCAAAAAACTTTAATGGTTCTTTATTACCTACCAAGTAAAGTGCAGATTTCTTTGCCAGGAGTTCTAGGTCTTCTATAGTTTGGGGCTTCTTACCTTTTCAGCCTTTTTTCTTTTTGTTTCCTTCTGTGCATACCGTGCTTAAACCAAACTGTGTTACTCAAACACAGATTGTCTTCATTAACCTCCTCTTCTGTTGAATCCTTACTAGTCCTTTAGTTCTCAACTCATTTGTCACCTCATCCATTAAGTTTTCCCTGATCAGTAACAGTTTTCAGATCTCACACCATTTTTGCACCTAACTCACATTTATCCTGGCACATTAAGGTTTGCATAGTGCTTTACACATATTGTCTCATTTGATGACACTGTGAACTTTGTGCCATTACTATCCCTATTTTACAGATGAGAAAACTAAGGCAGATGGAGATTGTGACTTGCCCAGAGTCACACAACTAATAAATAAGACAGGATTCGATTTGGTGATTTTCCTTATTGCAAGTCCAGTTCACTATCCTTTATACCAGGCTGTCTCTCTTGTTTGGGAAGATGTAAAATGTCTTGCTTACTCTCATCATTTAAAAAATTCACTTTCTCAGAAAGTATCTTAAATATTTCCTTTATGTAGGGCTGCTGTCATGTATTTTAGCAGCAATTCTCCCAGAATAAGGAGAAACATATATTATTTTGCTTTGAAATATTTTACTTAAATGAATTTAAATTTCATTTTTCTCTTCTTGAAATATTCAAAATCAGTGCCTCAAATACATTATAGCCTTCGTAATTTTCCTCTGCAGTTGTAATCCCTTTTGATGGTGATGTGATTATTTCCAAGCCGCTTTGATTTGATTTGATTTGATAAAAATTACAGTTTATGGAGTAGAAAAAGAAGTTAATTTGGAGCCAGAAGGTCTGACCCCAAGTATCCAGGTTCTGCCAGTTAAAACCTATAAGAACTTGGGTGAGCCACTTAACCTCTCTGAGCCTCAGCTTCCATATCTGTAAAATGAGCTAGTTGAACTACTACATATCTGTAATGCACTTATTGTGTAATATTGTATATATATTTATTCCTCTGCTAAAATGTAAGTTTCATGAGGAAAATTATACAGACTTGCTTTATCTAAACTATATTTTTCCAGCACCTAACATAGTGTTCTCTACATAGTAAATGCTTAATAAGTGTTCATTGAATGAGTGAATGAAGAAGTGAATTCAGTTTTTAAAAAATATCTAGTAAGTGCCTATAATATCTAAGGCATTATATTCGATGCTAAAGATATAAAGATAAAAAATGATATCATGACCATCTTTGCTGACAAATAGGCTACCACTTCCCTATATAGGTTGTCTCCCTGATTAGAGAATGTGAGCTATTTGAGGACAGAGACTGTGTTGTGTTTTTTTTTTTGTTTGTTTGTTTTTGTTGTATATGTATCCCCAATGCCTTAACATAGTGCCTAGCACATACTAAGTACTTAATAAATGCTTTTTCATTCATTCAAGAAGCTTACAATCTGTTGGGTGATATGACATACACAAATAAGTACAATATGTGGTAAAGGAGAGATCCAGGAAAGATGCCATAAGAAAATTAGAGGAGGAAAAGAAGACTTTCACCTAGAATGGGGGAATTAGAGGTCAGTGGAATCTGGAAAGGCATCTGAATTTGAACCATCAAGGATTCTGAAAGGCAGAAATTAAGAGGGGAATTAAATCCAGGCTTGGAGGGCAGATTGCATGGAGGAAGGAGATGGCAGTTTGGAATGTAGAGTTCAGGGAATGGGGGTAACGTGAAATTCAGAAAAGGTGGAGGATGTAGAAGGGCTTGGGTATCAAGTTAAGGAGTTTATATTTTATTCTCAGGCCAGGAGTTCTTAACCTTTTTTTGTGCCAAATTCTCCTCACAATCATGTTAAATGCATAAAATAAAATATACATAATTAATTACAAAGGAAATAAATTGCATTGAAGTTCAGTTATCAAATTTTTTTTTTAATAACCTTGGGTTAAGAACCTCTGAACTAGTTGATGTCGAAGAGCTCTTTTAGGTCCTGCAGTCTGGAACTCTGGAATCAGAAAAAGGGCAATGAAAACAAGGTGAGGAGGGAATGAAAGTATGTGATCTTGCCTTGAATGCCTAAATGCAGGATCTGGGCCACTAGGTTGGATAAATGAGAGTTACCTGTCCTTTTTACTATTGAGAGGATCTTGGTTACTTCTGTTATTCTGGCTGGCAGTGCCTCCTTCACCTAGTTTCCAGGCATTTTTTGGGCTCTTTGACTTGAAATAGATGCATATGTGATATGGGCTGTGTCTCTTGCTTTTGGACTACCTCTGCTGTGCTGTACTAGAGCCAGTTGGGTCTCACTTAGCAGCTGTCTTTACCATGATAGGACTTTTTGAAGCCAGATGACCCAACAGAACTGCTAATTTGCTCCCAGTTAGCAGCTTCTTTGCATTGTTAATATTCAGACTGACCTGCATCACTTTCACAGGGGCAGAGAGGAAGAAGAAATGTACTAAAGTGAGAAAGAAGGTGGTTATGGTTGTAGAATTAGGAAACCTGAGTTTTCATCTTTGCTTTCTAGATGTGTGAACTTGGGCTAGTCATTTCACCTTTCAATGCCTCAGTTTCCTCATCTGTAAGATGGTGATGATAATGCTCACATTACCTGCTTCATGGGCTTGTTGTGAGGAGAGTAATCTTGTAAATCTTAAAGCACTAGAGAAATGTTAGATTGATATTTCTTTAGTGGTTCTTTAATCACATTTGTGTAATGATACAGCTCACAACTCATCTACAGCTTGTCCTTTTGTGTGATTTTTGTCCCTGTCCTCCCCTAAATGTACCCAGTGGACTGGACACCATCCTTTAGGGCTTTTTACATTAGACAGGTAAAAGTGGCCATCTTATGACTGACCCACCCCTGGTTGATATCTTCTATACTACTTCTTGTACACAAGTCATGATTGTTAATAAGTGGTAGCCTACTTT
The DNA here is from genome assembly GCF_003287225.1 of Phascolarctos cinereus. Classification (NCBI taxonomy): domain Eukaryota; kingdom Metazoa; phylum Chordata; class Mammalia; order Diprotodontia; family Phascolarctidae; genus Phascolarctos; species Phascolarctos cinereus. Next base: position 326,791,819 of record NW_027555625.1, read on the forward strand.
TGACTACCTTGTTTTTCTCTTTCAAAATGTTTTTTAAAATTTATTTTCAACATTCTTTTTTATAAAACTTTTGAGTTCTAAATTCTCACCTTCCCTCCAATCCCTCCCCCACCCATGGAGAAGGCAAGCAACATGATATCAGTTACACATATGAATCATGCAAAACATATTTCCATATTAGCCATGCTGCCACCGGGGGGAAAAAAAATATAAAGAGTGGGGAAAAAAAGGATGCTTCAATCTGTACTCAGAAATCATCAGTCTCTCTTTGGAGATGAATAGCATTTTTTGTCATGGGTCCTTTGGAATTGTTGATTATCACTAAAATATTGTTGTTACTATGTACAGTCTTCTAGTTCTGCTCATTTCACTTTTCATCAGTTCATATAAATCTTCCCAGATTTTTCTGGAACCATCCTGCTCTTGATTTCTTAGAGCACAATAGCATTCCATCACAATCATATACCACCACTTGTTCAGCCATTCCCCAATTGATAGATATCTCCTCAGTTTCCAGTTCTTTGCCACCACAAAAAGAAGTGCTATAAATATTTTTGAACAAATAGGCCATTTCCCCATATTTTTGATCTCATTGGCATACAGACCTAGTAGTGGTTTTGCTGGGTCACAGCTTTATAGTCCTTTGGGCACAGTTCCAAATTGCTCTCCAGAATGGTTGGATCAGTTCACAATTTCACCAATAGTGCATTACTGTCCCAATTTTTCCACTTCTCCTTCAGCGTTTGTCTTTTTTCCTTTTCTGTCATGTTAGCTAATCTGATAGGTGTGAAGTGGTACTTTAGAGTGTTTTAATTTGCTTTCACTAATCACTAGTCATTTTGAGCATTTTTTCATGTGATTGTTGATAGCTTTGATTTCCTCTTCTGAAAACTTCCTGTCCATATCTTTTGACCATTTATCAATTGGGGAATGACTTGTATTCTTGTAAGTTTAGTTCACTTTCCTATGTATTTGAGAAATGAGGCCTTTGTCAGAGAAACTTGCTGTACATTTTTTTCTCCGGTTTCCTGCTTTTCTAATCTTGGTTGCATTGGTTTTGTTTCTGCAAACCCTTTTTAATTTTATGTAATCAAAATTATCCATTTTACTTCCCCAGATCCTCGCTATGTCTTGTTGGTCATAAACTTTTCCCTTATCCATAGAATTGACAAGTAAAATTCTCCATGCTCCCTAATTTACTTATGATATTACCTTTTATGTCTTAATCATTTACCCATTTTGACCTTATTTTGGTATACAGCATGAGAAGTTGGTTTCTGCCTAATTTCTGCTAAATTACTTTCTAGTTTTCCCAGAAGTTTTTATCAAATGGTGAGTTCTTGCCTGCAGATCTTGGATCTTTGAGTTTATCAAACAGTTGATTACTATCATGCATCTCTCAGTGACCCTTTAGGTTACCAGAAACTTCTATTTTTTTGGACATTGTGGTATTTATTGCATGATTTCCAGCCACATTGGTGTTCAAAAGATGGTTTTTTTTTAGTGCTATCAGAGAGGCAGATGTGCTATACAATTTCCCAAAGACAGTCCAGTTCTTTCTTCCTCCCACTTAATTTTGAGCCTAGTTTATTGTTCATTGACAGGTCCATAAATACATCTTGGACAAATTCAGTGGACTGCCCATCCAACAGCAGGCATTTTTCACTTTTTTTTTTGTCTCAGGTGAATCTTGAGATCTTTTTTGACTGTCCCTGAATCTCAGTGAAGAGGCCCAGAAGCACAGTGCAGTCAGTGCAGTGTTACCTGGAAGCAGAAACTTTTGGAGTACCTCACCATTTATTAAAAAATCCATTTTTCATTGGGATTTTGCCAGAAAATCCTGCGTAACAAGAGCTAATACTTTGGTCAATATGTGTCTTCCTGTTTTATGCCACTTTGAGACCAATAGAGGATTGAAGAAGTTATTTCTGTGATTTTTGTCAGTTTAATAATCTTATGTATTTTTTACATATGCATGGAGACACCTTGGAGGATAGCTTATAGGGTTGCTTTTTTGTTCTACCTAGTCAAATGCTTTAAAAACAACAAATAAACAGAAGAAATCTGGCAGCTAGGCGTCACAGTAGATAAAGTGCCTGACTTAAAATCAGGAAGACCAAATTTAAATTTGACCTCAGATGTTTACTAGCTATGTGACCCTGGACAAGTCACTTAACTTCTGTTTGCCTCAGTCTCCTCTTCTGTAAAACGGGGATAATAATAGCCTCTACCTCCTAGCATTGTTATAAGGCTCAAATGAGATAATATTTGTAAAGTGCTTAATGCAGTGCCTGGCACATAGTAGATACTATATGAATGTTAGCCATCATCATCAATTTTTTTTTTTAGTATTATACTTTTCAGCCACTTTTGTGATTATGAAGATGTGGTCCACTATAGAAAATCTTAATTGAAAGCCTGCCTGTTCCATTCTCGTATTCATCAAGGTTATCCTTGTGTACATTATTTTCATAATATTTTATAGTGGTCTGCAGGTAGGCAAATGAATTAGTAGTTGCTGATGTCTTCTCAGTTGCCTTTTTTGGAGAGTGATACTGTCCGTGATTTTTTTTTCTCATCATTTGGTATCTTACCTTCTTTAAAATATCTGGAAAATGTATCCTTCAGTGCTTCTAAAATTGTGTGTCCATAGCCAGGATTTCCTTAGGGTGTAGTTAGTCATTTTTCCAACTTTATTTTCTTGATTTCGATTTCAGCTTCTTCGTTATGGTACATCTGGTTGGTACTCGATGCTAGAATCAAAATGTAATCACAGTGATAAGAACAGCTCTATAGAAACTCTATTCCATTTTCTGGCTAGTTGTTGTCCTCCTTAACAGTTTTCATGTATGAATGTGGATGATCTAGGTTAGCTGGGTTTCACATTAAGCATTTTGCAGACTTATTTTCTTCTGCTTTGCAGCTGCAGAACTTCCCCATTCCCCACTCTCCTGGCCTGCTGCAGAGATCTTCAGGGTTTAGAATGTCTTCTCTGGCCAACTTGTGGCACATAGGGATGAAGGAAGGTGGCCCTACCAGAAAATTGGAGATTGTGGAGGTAGAGAACTGCCAGGTGAGTTTGGAGGTGTTTAAAAACTTACTTATTTATAAGCTTAATTCTGAAATATTGTCAAGCATAATTTGCTAAATAAAGTGGTTCATGAGATTAAAAGATAATAGTTTACATTTATATAGTGCTTTAATGTTTGCAAAGCACTTTATATGCATTGTCATTTTATCCTTAGACAACAACCCTGAGTGTACTACTATTATTTCCATTTTACAGATAATGAAACTTAGTTTTGGGGTTATATGACTTGCTGACTTCCCCAGGGTCACATTGGTATTATGTATCAAAAGTAACATTTGATTGAAGGTGCTCCTGACACCGGTCCGTGATTATTTCCACAATACCGTGCTGCTTAGCATTATGGGACACAATGAAGGAGGGCTTTTTTACTATTGTAGAGTTCTTTGTAGTAAAAATAATTTGGAAAAAGTAGGCAATAGGAAAGATCCTTAAGGGTGAAGGATAGTGAGAGGTTAGGAACTATGTTGTCTCATCTCAAGGGCTGTGGAAAAAGCAGTAGAAGAAAATGTGAAAACAGTTTTTAAATATCTGATGGTACATTTTCATAAAAAATAAGTCTTGAACTTGGTTTCCTGATCTTTCAACCTTTCTCATTGTCTGATTTGTGAGATGGGGTTGGTTTTACCACCCTGACATATTCACGGACCGGGTAAGATAAAGTCCTTTTTAACTGTTTGTGCAGGGTACTGTACGAATGTAGATATTTTTATTGTAGATATTTTAAGAGAGATGGGTTATATTTAAATGTCAGGAAGAGCAGTATGGAAATTAAACAAATCTATAAGTGGAATGGGAATGCTTCCTGTGTAGAAAATATTCAAATAGAAGTTCGCACAGAGTCTGGATTCCCATGTCTACTATGAAAGGATTTTAGAGATCAGAGAAAAACTCTTAAGAAAAACTTAGAAATCATAGAGCTTTCTTTTTGCCAGTGGGGAAAGTGAGGCATAGAGAGGTCATAGGATCCCAAATCATAGATCCAGATGTAGAAGGGCTCTTTAGGCCAACCTCAATTTAAAGATGAGGAAATTAGGGCCTAGGGAGGCTAAATGATTTGCCTAAAGTCACAAAGGTAAGCAGTATTTGAACCCCCAGCAGTGTTCTTTCTGCTATACTAAGTAAAGTGACTTTTCCCAATACAGGCAGTTCTCATTTTATGTAAATTTGCATTACACAAATTTGACTTTACATAAAAGAATTCTGAAAGAAATCCTCATTCCAAAAAAAAAAATCACCTCTGTTAACTTTATTGTACAGTATTGTGCGCGCTCTCTCTGCTCCTACCCTAAATGATCCACGGTCTCCCCCACTCTTGTCCATCTTCTCCTGTCTCTGGCCCCCACCTGTCCCTCCCTTCAAAATAAATTCATAAATTCACATTAAATCACCTTATGTAGAGGCCTGCAGAAAAGCCAGAACTGTCTGTGTCTTGTGGAATTGAACATTCTAAGTACTGAGTGTGTGGCAATTGGGATTAAGTGACTTGCCCCAAGTCACATAGCTAGTAAGTGTTGTGTGTCTGAGGTCAAATTTGAACTCATGTCCCCTTGACTGCAAGGCCGGTGCTCTCTCCGCTGCGCCACCAAGCTGCCATTGGAGTTTATGTTCTAATGAAGGAAGGCAACAAACAAAAATGAGTTGAAAAATGGTGGTTGGGGGAGGGGTATTAAAGAAGAGTTTCCTTCATTGAGTGATAAGTTAGATAAGTGACCTCTAGGAGTACTTGCAACTATAGTAATAAAAATAATAACTCGCATTCATATGCTGTGTTAAAATTTTGTCTTTATGAGAGAATGCCTCATGATGTAGTACATAGGGATCTTACCTCTGAGACTCGGAGGCCTGAACTCAAGTCCTGCCTCCCACACTTGGCTTTGTGGCCCTGGGCTAGTCATATTTTCTCTCAGTCAGTGCCTCAGGCAACTCTTAAGTTCTGAAATTGTGTAATTGTTGCTGACTTGCTTTTTTGTAGAGGGGAAATCACTGGGGGTGGGAGGGGTGGGAAATGGTTCTGTAAGAATTTGTATTCAGGAAGCAGTAAAAGTGTTTACTGTGAAGAACAGCTTCTCTGTGTGAAACATAAGGAAACGTCATAATTGATTAATATATTTTGAATTCCTATTGAGTGCATGGCACTGTAGAGTTTACAGAGCATACATAGTAGAGCATTGACAAGAGGCCAGAGGCACTTGCTTGCATTCCCCAGTCATCTGTGTGCCTTGCTGGCATTGCCTGTTGGCTGAGGAGAAATGGAATCTATAAAGACTGTGGAGGGCTTTGTGTTTCAGGTAATGATTGAATAGATAATTGCATTAAGGTCTCTAGAATTTCTAAGCTTCTCAATCAAAAGAATTCTGATGCAAGATCCTCATTCTTCCCTTATATCTCTGATGGGCTAAAAGACACTTACATTTGATGGTTAGGCTCTTCCTTGGGATGATAAGGCCAGTAAATTCCCCAGGCCATGAAATTAGATAAAATTTTTCCGGCAGTAAGAATGATGTAAGGTGACAAGGGGATAGCTACTATTGTACTCTGATTTCAACCCATGAGAAGGAACTTCATGAGGAAGAATGTTTAGATTTGTCTTCCGTGGATATATCCTAATATATGGCAAAAGTTATAGGGAAGTAGATCACAACTCAGTAAGGAAGAATTTTCTTTCTTTTTTTTATAGGCAGTTGGGGTTAAGTGACTTGCCCAGGGTCACACAGCTAGTAAGTGTCAAGTGTTTGGTCTGAGGCCACATTTGAACTCAGATCCTCCTGACTTTAGGGACGGTGCTTTATCCACTGTGCCACCTAGCTGCCCCAAGAATTTTCTAACAATGAAGAGTTATTTAAAAATGGAGTAGGCTGCCTCTGAAGTTTGAGGTCCTGTTATCAAAGGTACTTCAACATATGCTCAGAGACTGGCTAGGGAGGTTGTAGAGGAGATTTTTGGTTCTGTAACCCTTAGACAGGATACCCTCTGATGTCTCTTCTAACATTAGAGCTTTGTGATTTTATCCCTGATTCTCCTGTATTCCTTTCTTTTTCTGAGGGTTGGAGCAATGAATTCTGTGGCAGTTCTCAACAAACAGATGGAGGTTGAACTTATTTACAGTCTATATGATCACTCAAAGATATGTCCATGTTGTTCAGTAGCCCTAATTACATTGTTACGATCTATGTTGGATGTAGGCCTTATAGATTTTGAACTCTAGAAATTCTGTGCTTAAAGGAGGATAACAGCTGAGGAATATGATCAAAGAGATTGTTTCTATGTACAATTAATTCTTAGTAATTATTGTTAGAGAAAGAAGGTGGTATCCACAGGGCAGGATCTGAGTGTTATTGAGCTTAGCACTAAGCATAGGGCTTTACCCTGCCTTTCCAGTCAGTGCCACCCTGCCTTTCTAGACCAGTCTCAAGTCTCAAACTCTCTTTCTATGATCCAACCAACTGAACTAGTCCTTATTCTGTTTTTATGTCCTGTGCTTTCCCCAGGCTTTTACTAACTCAGCTATCTGTGTTTGAAATGCCCTCTATTAACTCCTGCCTTCCCTAATCTGGCTATCTTTTGAAAGCCTTCCCATTGTTCAAGACCCACACCTTCCTTTAAGTCTTTCCTAATTCCCCTGGTGAGAAATAAAGTCTTTCATTTCCCTCCATGGAGCTGATGTAACACTTGGTTTATACCTGTCATGCACTTACCTTATTCTGTTTTGCATTATGGTTATTTGTGTAAGCGTCATCTCCCCTGCCAAGACTATAAGGTCTGTGAAGACAGAGAGGTCAGTGTCTAATTTACCTTTGTACTTTCCTAGCCTAGCAAAGTGCTCTCTGTATCGTAGATACTTAGTATTTGTTGAATTTCACTCAATTTATGTAGAGGTTTTTATTGTTTAGTTGGTAAGAATTTTTTATTATGTTGAGAGGCAGCATGGCATAGTGCAGGCCTGCAGCCCGCCAAAGGATTTTGGGTAGCCCGAGAAAAAAGTAAAGGAAAACCTCCTCTACAGGTTGTATAGGCCTGGCGTTTTGGGTAGAGAGCTGACCTCAGAGTCAAAAAGACCATTGTTCAGTTCCTGCCAGACATACTGGCGTTGTGCAAATGATTGAACTTTTCAGTGTCCTAGGCAACTCTCTAACACTATAACTTACTGAGCAGTTGAAAGGAATTTCTCCAATAGGTGTTCCCTATGAAAATGAAATCATTGGTCCAGTTAAGAAAAAAAGAATAAAGAGATGGTGCCTAGAACTCACACTATATTTTTGATACTTTTTGATGATACATTAAAAATATCTTGGTTTTTTTGTTACTGGGCCATAAAGGATAAAAATTCTAAGCTCACTGTAAATTTTGTTTAGAGATCTGGAAGATTGTAACATTTGTTATACTTCAGGATATTTATCCTTCTAATATGGCATCTAGTATGAGGGGGATAATTAATGCCTTTGAGCTTTTGATTTTGTCTTTCGGCCTAATGTGCCATGGTCAAGTTCTTCACCACATATGTCAATCTGTGTTAAGATGGAGGTTTAATAGGTCAGTTTCTTAATTCTTTCTTTAGCTAAGGTGATAAGATTGTCAGTCTTAAAAGTTCATTGTTCCCTGAGCCATTTTTTTTGATCAGTTTGATTCAACATATAATTATTAATTATTTAATATATACACAGCCCCATGTATTACAAGGGTACCGTATTAGAAAGAGATGAATTTGGCATTGCCCCCCTTTCATGGAGCATGGTAATAATATCTTATACTTACATCATACTTTATAATTTGCAGAGAACTTTCCTCACAAAAAGCTTGTGAAGTAGATAGTATAATTATTATTACTCCCATTATACAGGTGAAGAAAGTGAGGCTCCAACAGATGAAGTCAATTTGCTGATAGTAAGAGGGTTAGCTGAAGCTTTTAACTTAAGTCTTCTGATTCCAAGCCCAGTGTTCTTTTACAATATGCCAGGTATAAAGTGATAGTACATAAGAAATGTGTAAATTATTATGGCAACTCAGAAAGAGAAAACTTCAAAGCTTGGAGGTGAAAATCAAGAAAGGAGAAATCTACTATTTTCACTATGTGTGACCATCCCACTGTTAAAATTCTGATTTCTTGACCAGGCATTTTGTCAGCTATTCAGAACACTAACTTTCTCTATTTTGGTCGGTGGTTTGCCTAAGTTGGTCCCTGAGACCTCTAGACTAGAACTAGAAATACATAATAATGTTTAAGAAGCTTATGAAAGGGGTTGGAAGGAGAGGATCTGTCTCATATTAAATCTCTTATGGCTATGTCCTTTGAACAATTCATATTAATTATTCTCCCAGATACTTTCTATGTACCTCATAAATTAAACTGAAACATTAAAATTTGGTGGTTAGAATATGTATTTCAGTTCTTAAGTGACAGACACTGCCATTTATTTGTTAGGCTACTGCGTGGTTTTTTTTTTATGTATTTATCCTATGATCTAGAAGTTTCTATACTTAGTGAAAGGAGCCAGAATTTAAATGTCCCCAGATTAGGTGAAAGTATCCATATTACATTGATACTGAATTAAGAGAGAATTCTCTCCTTATGTGTTTCTTCACCACATTGAGATCTTAGTAACAGATCTTTTCTCAAACTTAATGAAAATCAGATTTTTTGTATCTTTTAAGAGCTTGTTTACTTCACATTGATTCCTGCGGCAAATAATAGATCACCTTTGTAGCAGTTATTTATGTAACATTGTGATTTTATTTTTCTCTCTTTTTTTTTTTTTCTGGATTTCTTTCCTCAACTGTTACTAAAATACAGGTCCCCAAATGCCTGTTTGTTTGGAGTTAAAGGCAGTGGTCTGGCTAAATGATAAGACAAGACATCATTTTGGTAAGTGAAACCATATCAATGTGAGACTTTGGGTGAGTGTTTAGGAGGCAGTGGCTATTCTCTTCATCTCTCTATTTTGCCCTGACTGAAGAGGATTGTAACAGTAATACCTGTTTGAAAGGATTTCGAGGCTTAATTTACTCTCCTTGGTATCTGTAAGTGTTCTTTCTTTGTTTTGCTAAATAGGGTTTCTAGAGACTATTGTGAACCTTTTTTTTTTTAAATTATTATTACCTTGTCTGGAGAGGCCTCTTAATGCCCTGGAAGGGACAGTCTTTTGAGTCAGAGGACCTTACACCAGTAGTCTTATACCTTACTTCCTACTTTTCTCTTCAATCCAGTGATACTGGTGTTTCATGAACAAAACATTCCATCTCTTGGCTCCAGTCATTTATTTTGCTTGTCCCCAATGCCTGCAATGTTCTCCCTCCTCTGCTCTGCCTCCTGGCTTCCTTCAAGTCCCAACTAAAATCTCATCCTCTACAGGAAACCTTTTCCAACTCTACTTAGCTCTAGTGCCATCCCTCTCTTACTTATTTCTTACTTATCCTGTATGTAGCTTGTTTATGTATATTTTGTTTGATTGTGGGCTCCTTGAGGGCAGGCACTGTCTTCTGCTTCTTTTTGTATTTCCTGGGGCTTAGTACAGTATCTGACCCATGGTAAGTACTTAATAAATGTTTATTGACTATTTTCTTGAGTGCAAATTCTGGCTCTGCTACCTACTACTTGTATAACTTTGGTAACACCACTTAACCTTTCTGGGACTCATCTACAAAAGAAGGAAGTTTGGACTTAAAATTATCACTGAGCTCTAAATTCTGTGAACCGTAAGTGACTTCATTTTTTCATTGTCTGTGGCTCTAGAACATCAAGATGGGAGCTAAATTAATGATTTTGATTATTGGCTAAGACTAATAAGACAGTGTCTTCATGAGGTAATGGGAAAAGACCTAGACTTGGAGTCAGAAGACCTTGATTTGATTTGAATCTTGGGTTTTCCACTTATGTGTATGACCCTAGAAATTTAACCTTTTTGAACCCATTTCCTCATTTGTAGAAGGGGGAATAATTATCCTTGCCCTGCTTATCTCTCCAGGGATGTAATGAAGATAGTTGAAAGTGAATTCAAAAGTGCTTAATAAATTGTAAAGCACTAGATAGAAATATAAGAAATAACTGTAGGTTTTGAGGGCCAGCAAAGAAACATGCACTAGTTCCTATAGGGAATTACATCTAGTTATTGTTATTGCTGGGACAGGTAACTGAAAAATCATGCTTCCCTAGTTGTTGAGCAGTACTTCATCTGCCAGCATGACCTAAACCATGAGCCATGCCCCTACCACCCTCTGAATCTCTAAGTCCAAGTACTGAGGGGCTGTACTTTTGTAAAGTTTGGTGAGTAAGATCTATCCTTTCTGGAATGCTTCAAGGTGAGTGAAGTGAATTCAACCATAGCCTCTTCAAGAGTAAGGAAATCCGTTTTTAGAAAAATAATCTTTAAAAGCTGGCAGGAAATATATACTTAAAAGACACGATTAAGCCATTCACTTTTTTTGTGTGTTCTTTCATTCATTCATTGAACATTTATTAAATACCCACCTGTGCTAGGTGCTGCCTTCTTTAGATGATACACTGTCCTTGCTTTCATATTGCTAACAGGTCTAATAGAGGATTGGTAATACACAAACATTGGTAACTATGATATAAACATTACATGATGTATGTTAAAGAGTTACCCCCAAAAAAGTAAATACCTTTGTAAGACCCAATCACATGTTCTTTTTATTGAGGGAGATTTCTTTTTCCTTTTTCTTGATTATATCCAAATAACTGAAAGCATGTAGTAAATTAGCAAATTTATGGTATTAAAGATTTATCTGGTAAAACCTGGTACATTCTAATTTTATATTTAATTTTATTATATGTTTGAGTGTTATTCAGTGCATACAGTAATCATATACAGTAGTTGTGGGCATCTTTTGATTAATGATGGTTGCTAATGTAATATCCAAATCTTAATGCTTTGAGGGTCCACTGTTCTAGAACAAGGTCATCATCAGCACCTGGCATGACTGCTAAGTGTGACATACTAGGTAACTTTTTTTTGCATTCTAAAGTAAATTTTTATTAATATCTTCTGTTTTTTCATCACTTACATTTCCTAGCATATCTCTTTCTCTCCCAAAGAGCAATACTTTATAACAAAGAATAAAAGTTAAGCAAAACTAATCAACATATTTAAAAATCTTGACCTTTAGTCCCTTCGCTTTTCAAAGAAGTAGGAGAGAATACCTTCTTGTTTGTTTCTCTTTTGGAGCCAAATGTGGTCATATAATTTTGAAGCATTGAGTTTCAATTTTTTCCCCTTTTGCACTGTTGTAAATAACATGAATATCGTTTTCTTAGTTGTTTACGTCATTTTGCATCCATTCATATAAGTTTTCCCATGCTTCACTGTGTTCATCGTATTCATTGTTTCTTTTAAAATTTTTTCAACGATCAAGCAGTTATTTTTTTTTCTCCCTCCCACACAATTCCCAGGTAGAGAAAGGTATTTTAAAGACATTTTAAAATGTACTGCAGATTTTGTTTTTGTCCTGTGGATGTCCTTCACGCAAGGAAACAAAAATCACACCAGTACTACCCAAAGTAACTTTTGAGACTTAACCCCTTGCAGATAGCTCATTATGTTTTTGAATCACCTCTAGCCATTCTTCAGTAAATAATATTTCTCTTTCTGGTATAATTTATGGACGTAGCACAAGGGAGATGGATTGGTTTTCCAGATATGTGTCTGTGTGTGTATTCCCTAGATAAGATATATACAGTGCTAGACACATGATCAGTATTGAATAAATATTTATGGAGTTGACTTTAGTTCTTTTTTTGCATTTACCCTCTTACTACTCCTTCCTCCCCTCCCCCATGTCCCATATGTTTATGACAGTAACATGAAATGGAATGAAAGGAAATATTCTTATTAAATTTAAAGCACTTTTTAAAAAAAAGTTTCATTGATGCCTTTTGCTTTTTACAACTGCTCATTTGCCAATATGCCACCCATCCTGGTCCAGGGCCCTTCTTTATAACAAAGAAAATCTGTTAAGTAAAACTTAGTAAACTGACAGTAGGTGTAATCAACATTCCATACCCGTAGTCCTGTTACCGTTTATTGATAGAGAGGGATTAAATATTCCTGTCTCTAAATCTGTTACTTTTATGCTTACTGGGACATCCCAATTAAATAATTTTTTTTAAATTCCTTTTTTTGGGACAGAGGGCTGCTGCCTTGACAAATAAATTACAGCTTTCACAGTACAATGGAATACAGCTGAAATACATAACCATACATTGTAATATATGCACAATGAGAAATTTTGTTCTTTTTCTCTCTTCTAAAAGATTGCCTCACTGTCTGCTTGGTGTGTTTGTATTGAATAATCATCACCATGGTTTTGGATGACCTTCCAAACTTAGAAGATATTTATACTTCCTTGTGCTCACCAACAATGGAAGACTCAGAAGTGGATTTTGACTCTGGACTGGAAGATGATGACTCAAAACATGACAGTATTTTGGGGGATTCTACGATCTTTATGGCTTTCAAAGGAAATATAGATGATACAGACTTGAAATTGAAATTGGACACCATATTGGAGAATGTTCCCAGTCTTTTGCATATGGGTAATCTGCTTTAAATGTCTTTTCTGGTGTTTATGTGGTTGTCTTAAATTATATATAGTCAAACTCCATTGGCAGGAATATGGGAGTGGCTGAGCTTAGGGCACTGTAAAAAAAATCTGAATTGTAGAAATTTAAAAAGAAATTAAGATATGTTATTTTCAAATAGGAGCTCCTAACTAGGCCTAATGTCTCTAGAATATATTTTACCAGATAAGAATGATTAGCAATTAGCTTATATACATATAATTACACATAAGTACTAAAGAAGACTAGAAGACTGTCCTCTTAACAACTTAAAATTTTCCCAGAAGTTTTGTGCTTACCATTAACACCCTAGTGTTAAGGCAGACTTTAGTGTAGGTTCTCTCAGAATTACCCCAAAGTTCTATTCCTTGTAGTCTGAATTAATTAACTTTTCTGTAGTGTAATTGTTTTCTATGGAGAAGAAAGCTTTTTTCAAGGAATTTGAATGCTTTAAACCGACTTCTTCAGCAGTTACTTAGCACATGTATTCAGAACCTTATATTTGTAAGTTACATTTATCAACATAGTATATTATACTAAGAACCTTTTTATTCATGAAGCAGCTGTTAGAAATGTTAAGTTGGTGCATGTGGCATTGCTTTGCTGACTTATTAAGATATAGAATCCCTGGTTTTTTTGGTGATTTTAAGAAATATTACAAAGTGGTTAAATTTAAAATGGTAGCATTAGGTCTGAGTGCTTGTTCTAAAATAGAAAATGTTTTTAGGCAATCCCATACTTCTGAATGACCCTTACATTTGCATAAATGTATGCTATCTCTGAAAACCTTTGATCCTATTCTCAAGAGAGTTGGATTAGTGCTTTCTGAAGGGGTTTATGTTCTTAAAGCCTTTCCTGGAGCCAGTAACAGGAGGGTCATTTCCCCTTCTGCCTAAGATTTTATCTTGCCCCAGCGGACTCAATGACAGACATTCCAAGAGCCCCCATCAGTCTCTTCAATTAGCTCCACTAGAGTTCTCCTCAAAGAGTCATAGAATTCTAGTGTTGGAAGCAACCTTAGAAATTGTCAAGCTCAACACTTAACCTCAAATGTGATTACCCATTATAATACACTGTCCTTATTAGAGCCCCTGTTGGACCAGCTGTCGTGGGGCTCCGGGTAGGATGGTTTTCTTCCATTCACAGTTGAAACTTAGAGTCTGATAGTGATAGAACTTAAAACCTGGAAGGAACCTCTGGACCCATTTAATCCAATGCCTGCATTTTATAGAAAGGAAGAAACTGAGGTCCAAGGAAAGGATGTCATTTGTCAAAATCCTGCAGTGAGGTAGTGGAGAGTCTGAACTAGAATCCAGGTTTCCAGACTCCTGATCTTGTGTTGTTTCCCTTACACCATGATGGCATTTTCATCCATCACTTCCCACTCAAGAACCTAGAGTTATTCCTTGTATTGAATCTAAATTCATGAACCTAGCATTCTGGGACTCCTACCAATATGTTTCATCTTGCCAACCTTAGTTCTCATTACTGCCTGGGTAAAGCCTTTATTCTTTTTTTTCAATTCTGCTTTTGCACTGTCACTTCAAACTAATATTCACATGCTCTTGCTTGTTTCTACCTTCCCTTTTCCAACCTTCTCTTTTAGAATTCACTTTTTTTCCTTCACCATCTGTGTCTCTTACTCCCTTTAAAATTTATTTCTTCTTGTAAGCCTCTCATTATTACTCTTTCACCCACTATCCTCAATTTGTGTATTCAATTTGAACTGTTAATTTTCATTAGTAATAACACATATTTATGTAATGCTTTACAGTAGGCAAAGAGATTTCCTGTCAAAACTGTAAAGTAGGCAGTATAGTCATGATTATCCCCCTTTTACCAGTTAGAAAACTAAGACTTAAAAGGTTACATCACTAGCCCAGGGTCTTATTATTGTACAGTAGAAAAAGTACTGGATTAAGCGTTGGAGGACCTGGATTTTAATCCCAGCTTTGTTACTTGGTATCTGTGTGACCTTGGGAAGGTCACTTGACTTCTGTGTGTCTCAGTTTCCTCATCTACTAGATGACAGTTGAATTACCTGACATCTAAGACCCTTTTCAGCTCAAAATCAGAAACAATAACAATATTGCTATTGTAATTGATAAGTGGCAGAGCCAAGACTCAAACCCTCTTCTTCCTTTTCCTAAGTCTTGAGCTAATGCTATGTTATGTTGTTATGTAGCCTACTTCTCCAGGCTTCATTACAATGAAACTTCCCAAATCTGGAATAATTCACAGTTTCCTCAACTCCTGTGGGTTTAATCTTATAGTCAGGTGATTCTTAGATTTGTATATTCAGACCTAGTTTCTCCCTGAATGCTAGTGGCACATAACTAGTTACCTATTGGACATCTCTAACATGGGCACCTCAACCTCAGTGTATCCAAAGTAAGATTTATTTTTTAATACCCTCCTCTGCCTCACTGCCCTATATCTAAACCATCCTTTTAGTCACCCAGTTTTGTAACTGAGTCGTCTTCAATTCTTCTGTCTCATGCCTTGTTTCCAGTTAGTTGCCAAGTCTTGTTGTTTCTTTCTCCACAATATCTTTGACATCTCTTCCCTTCCCTCTACTCACGCATGGTCACCCCTCAAATTCAATCCCATCTCACCTATTGTCTAGACTATTTTAGTATCTTCCTACTTGGTCTTCTTGCCTCCACTCTTTTTTCTTATCCATCTTGCATATCACTGCTTTGCCCAAGAAGCACAGTAGCTCTCTCTTGCCTCTAGAATAAAAAAATATGAACAACTCTGTTTGGCACTTAATGTCCTTCTGCATTCAACCACCATTCTGTACTTTTTGTACATTGTTCTTTTACACATTTTGTTGCAGCCAAACCTGTTATTCCCTATTTGGGATATTTCATCTATTCTAATACCTCTTCCATGAAGTGTGCTTGCTTTTCACCTCTCACTCTGAGTTCATAGCTTCTACAAGGCTCAACTTCAATGAGCTTACAAAGGGCCTGTCTTGATTCCCGCTTGTACTTGATCCCCAGTAATCCACTGAATATTACTCTTTATTTACTTTGTATGGAGTTTTATATTTTCCCCCAATAGAGTGTAAGTTCCTTGCAATCAGAGGTTGTTTTGTTCTTTTTATGCATACATATATATATATATATATCCTTGTTGCCTATTATAGTGCCTGGCACATTTAAGTGTTTAATAAATGCTTTTATGAATGAATGAATAATTGGAGAGATTGGGAGTTCAAATGAATGATATCTGAATTACAGACTGTTTTGCATGTAATAACTTGAAATATTTGGTGTTTATCTGTATTGAGAAATGCATTATTCATTCATCCATTTATTAAATGCCTACCAGGTACAGAGCACTGTGTTTGGTGTTGGAGGAAATACAAAAAACAAATAAGTAATGGTCCTGTTGTTGTCAGCTCACAGTCTAATGGGGAAAGAGCATGTATATAACTCTGTGATAACCATGAAGTATAATAGAATATGATGAGTACACAAGAAGTGCAAAGTGCTATGTGATGTCCCAGGAAGGAAGTAGTACTTCTCACTTGAAGGATGAGGAAAGACTCAATGAAGAAGGTTGCACTTAAGAAATGTGAAGTCAGACCCTCCAGTAACAAAGCTTTCTTACAGGTTGTTGGGACAGTCCCTTCTTTCAGCCTTACTTTTTCTACTTTGAGTATTGTAATGCTTTAATCTTTCTTGCCCCTGAAGTTTTCTGTACTGCTGTGAAGTTTTTTTTATGGTGAAGCTTGGCAGAAAAGGATTAGATCTTAATGGAAGAGGTGTCATGATCTTTCTTACTTACCCAGATTGACAGACAAAACATGTATTTCTGTGTGCCAGGCACTGTGTTAACACTGGGGTTACAAATACAAGCAAACGAGATGCTCCTCGATCTCAAGGAGTTTACATTCTAATGGGGAAAGATAACCCAAAAAAGGGAACTAGAAAGGGAGGGCTGGATGTATGTATAAGGCAGCATCGTGTGGAGGCTTCATTCCAGTCAGGTGGGCAGACTTTCACCTCTTAGGGTCAAGAGAGTGAGGGGTCCAGGGTTGCAGTGGGAAGCCAAGGATGATTATGACTAAAATGTAGGCATCCCTATGAGGAGGTGGCTGGGAAGAGCATATTGAGCTCCTTTCCATGGCTGACACATTTTTTTTTCTATTTCTCTTTTAACCAAGAATCCAACAAGCTCAAAGTACAGAAGGTGGAACCTTGGAACAGTGTCCGTGTTACATTTAGCATTCCCCGGGAAGCTGCAGAGCGGTTACGAATTCTGGCTCAGAACAACAATCAGCAACTCCGGGACTTAGGAATTCTCTCCGTTCAGATTGAAGGTATCTCTGCCATTTGCTCATGTTGGTAGTTTCAAATATGGCAGTGGTAGGAATCACCAGGAATAGAAAGCCTGCGTTGTGTATTGGAGCAGCTTTATAGATATTTTTAAGTTATATAATTGTCAGACCTGTTGAATGATGGCCAGATCATAAACCAATCTGTGTTTCCTGTTTTAGCAGCTAAGAGTGGAAGATGGGTTGAGGTTGGTGCTGTCTTGTCACTCTGCTACCCAGTCCCCTTTGTGATCCAACTGTACTGCATTTGTGAGTGATAAAATTCATGGATATAACAGTGGTTGTCATGATATAAACATAGCTTTCTAACTTTAGGGTACGTGTACAGCAGGTCTTAGGCCACTTGCTCCCCCTTCTCTCTGCCCTATGATCCCCAAGGGTACAAACAAATAGTAGAGATGGTGGTGGCCACTTTTGCTGTGCTAATAGGAGGAGCTGCTGCCATCATATTGGCTATGGCTGGGGGACAGTCCTCTCCTTCGAGCCATCACTTCCTATCCTCCTTAATCCATGTTTGGAGTAACAATAGGGAACAGTCTTTTTCTAAGGATCATTCATAACCTTGCTGTAGATTCTTGGCAGCCTGACTTTGAGTTATGACCCAAGATTGGGAAGTAGTGCTTTAATAACTTTGTTAGGGCACTTTGGGATTTTACTAAATTGAAGACTCTAGCTTTAGCATACTTAATATGTTCATGAAGTTTTTTCCTTTTAATTCACTTACTGAAGTGAATACTCTCTAATTCAAAGCAATTTCAGACAGTCTTTACTAAAAGGGTTGCTCCTATAGTAGTAGCAAGAAGTCTTCAATAGACAAGTCACAGTGTCTCTCTAGCAGCCCCTAGTAAACATGTACCTTCTTGGATACACAAAATTAATACTACTGATTATGTCATCAGTGTGGTGTGAACATTCAGTTTTTTAGTAGTGGAGGATGAATTTGTACTGGTTATTCTACTCACTTTCTCTCTGTCCTCCTTGTAATTAAGAGCCTTAGATTGACTCACAAAAATTTTAGAGCTACATGGAACCTTAGAGATCATCTGATCCAAACCTTTTTATTTTATAGTAGAGGAACCTGAGTCTCAGAGAGTTAACACAATTGGCTACAGTCACACAGCTAGTTAGTAGCCCAAAGACCAACACAGGTTAGACTGCAGAACAGAGCAAAGTAACTTATTTGGCTTTGTTAACACTATATTTTAATCAGCTGGTTACATAGCCGCAGAGGAAGTCAAAAAGTCCTCACTGCCACACGTTTTTAAATTCTAGTCATGTGTGCTTCTGTCTGTCCACAAGATGGGGCTATTTTCCTGGAAAGAAATTTTGGTTAAACTACCACATGGTTTATTCTTTGGAACTCCTCTGTTTCATGTATGGGCCATTTGTCCTTCTACAAAAGTCAGTAAATATTGCTTTGGTAAATGGATTTTTTTTCCTTTCTGGATCTTTTTAAATAATTGCTATATCCAGTTCAAACTTGAGGGTTAAAATTGCTTCAACATTGAGTATCTAATTAAATCTTTTCAGTTCATAAAATGATATCTGGCACCAGGTTTGGTAGAGGGAGGCAAATCCCATCTGGATATTGGCTTTCACTGCAATGATTATCTAGAATTTTAGAACTGAGAGAGACTTGAAAGGTCATATAGTTCAACTCGTTTGCCTTGGGATAGTCCCTTCTATACCATCCCTTGATAAGAAGTTGACCATTTTTGGGTTGAGTTCTTTTTGCATTGTCTCTGCTAGAAATGAACAAAGAAGAAGAAGGTGGAGGTTGGCCTTTTTGATATTTTTCCTTGGGGACTCAGAATTCAAACTTTTGCCAGAGGATTATGTGGAATTTTCCAACTTCAAAAAAAACCAACTATGACACATTTGTGAAATTGTAAGGAACAATGGGAAACAGTCATCTGTTTACCTACACTTGTCACCGCAACCACTTTATATGTATACCTACTTGGTGCCAGTCCTGACACTCTCCAGCCTATTCCATGCTTCCACCTTATTTATTCATCAAAGTATCCCATTGATTGGGAAGCAGTACATTAGTGCCCAACATGGAAAGATTATGAAAGGCCTCAGGATACTTCGTATCTGTTAATGTCATAGGGAGGGACTGATTTATCCATGGGGCTTGTCCAATTCGTAGAAGAAACTTAGCAGCTAGAAAATTAATTAATTTCTTCTGAAGACATTAAGTAAATGACTATCAAGAATATTACAAAGGTAATTCCTATATTGGGAAGGAAGTTGGACTACATAATACTTGAGGTCCCTTCTAATTTTATTGGGAAGCTTTTAAGTTTGGAAATTTGGCATTCTAATGCTCTCAGAGCAGTTTCTGCTTAGTGGCTTTACCTGTTACTTATCATTAATTTTATTTCATTTTAAAATTTGTTAGTGATAGTTTTATTTATATCATCTTTATTTCCAAATATATTCCCTGTACCCCATCCCCACAGTGGGCTAAGCAGTCTTTGTAACAAAGAATAAAAAAGAAAGGAGGAAAAAGCAAACCTAACAATGTATCAGTACATCCAATAATATGTACAGTGTTCCATACCCATGGTACCCCATATCTACAAAGAAAAGAGGGAAATACATTTTCTTATCTCTTCTCTGGAGCCAAGCTTAGTTCAGCTTCATTTTTTTCTTTTTGTTCTTTCTATTTACATTGTTAGTATGTAAGTTATTTTCCAGGTTCTGTCTATTTCGCTGAATCATTTCAGCAGTCTGAATTCTTGTGACATAATATTCCATGACATGCATATGCCATAATTGGTTTAACTCTTCCCCATTTGTTGAGCATCTACTTTATTTTCAGTCTTTGCAGCATGTACAGTGCTACTCTGACTATTTTGGTATATATGAAACTTTTCTAACTGACTTCCTTGGCATATATATGCAGCCAAAGGGTCTAGACAGTTTTAGTGACTTTTCTTGCATGATTACAAATTGTTTTCCAGAATGGTTGGACCAGTTCACAATTCTAAAAATATATGAATATGTTTATTTTTCTATAATACTTCTAAGACTTTTCCTGTCTTTTGACATGATCTCCAATTTGTTTGGTATGAGGTGAAACCTTAGATTTTTTTTTATTTGTATTTCTTATTGGTATTTTGGAGCAGTCTTTCATAAGGTTGTTAATAGTCTGCACTTCTTTTGAGAACTATTCATTCATATCCTTTGACCACAATCATTGAGGAAAGGCCCTTAGTCTTACATATTTGTGTTAGTTCTGTATATACTGTGGATATCATATCCTCATCAGAGTTGTCACTAATTTTAAAAGCCATTTTTAAAAAATTGCTGGACCTAATGTTTTGCCTTTTATGTTTAATAAAAGCCGTCATTTAACACTGTACTGAGCTGTTGAAATGCTTTGCTTAGCTGACTGGTCTATTTGGTAGATAGTAAATTAAGTCTTTTTTTTGGAAAAGTTTTATGGTATCTATATTTATGTAACCTTTTCAGGTTTCGATTTTTGGTTGTTGAGTTCCCTTTTAATTTCAGCATATACTGCTTTGGACAATTACAAGGACTGTAGTGCTACATAGCCATCCTATATTCATGTGAGGACTCTTTCTAACATTGTCCTGGGCTGAATGTATTTAGCATTAGCAATATTGAAGTATCACTTTAGCTTTAACTGCCTATCTTTGGTATCTGCTGTTGGCTGTATTACAATGAGCCTTTGTTATGTGATCTTTCTGTAACAATAACAAATATTTTATAAGTGGTTTTTGTGTACAGGGCAACATGCTAGACTGTAGGAGAGAGTTTAGATAAGACATGGTTTCATCCGTTTGGGAGAGGGCTAAGATAAATAGCTTTACTATACAACAGTACTTCTGGTAAGTAACCCCCTTTGGTTAGGGTTCCAGAAGGAGCCATATGATACTGAATTCTAGGCTATATATTTTTCCTTCTATATAAAACTAACTTGTGTAAAGGCAAGATGGTAGAGTGGATGGAGAGCCAACCTCAAAGCCAGGAAGACCTGGCTTCAAGTCCTACCTCTGTCACATAGTGGCTGTGTCATCCTAGGCAAATTACTTACCCTGTCATTGCCCTTGGCAACTCTGTGAGACTGTAAGTTGCCCAGAAGTTGCTAAGCTGCGTTGGGATAGAAAGTTTTCTCACCCAGGAATTCCTTGTATCAATGAAGTAACAGTTACAGCCCTTGTCCCTAATACTACCTTATATAGTTATCATTTTGTTGTTTTTTAGTTATGTCCAACTCTTTGTGGTCCTATTTGTTTTTTTCTTGACAAAGATATTAGAGTGGTTTTTCATTTCCTTCTCCAGTTCATTTTATGGATGAGGAAACTGAGGCAAACAGAGTTAAGTGACCTGCCCAGGATCACATAGCTAGTAAGTGTCTGAGGCCAGATTTGAATTCAGGAAGATGAGTCTTCCTAATTACAGGCCCAGAACTCTATCCACTTCATTATCTAGCTGCCCAAGTATCATATCCTGTAGAAATGATTGACATCTAGCCCGTTAGGACTGTATATTTAAGTCTGTTGGGAAAAATCCAGGTCATTTTCAGAATTGACCTTGGAAGCTTGATTATTCTTATTGAAGTAGTTTCCTTTTTTCAACCTGACTGCTCTTTTCAGGTGAAGGTGCAATCAACCTGGCTCTGGCTCAGAATCGAAGCCAAGATGTTCGAATGAATGGCCCCATGGGAGCTGGGAATTCTGTTAGGATGGAGACAGGATTTCCCATGGCAAGTGGTCCAGGTAAGAATTAACTTATCACTATTAAGTATTTCTGTTAGTAACCACTTGAACTCTCTAGGACTCGTTTTTGGTCAGCTGTGTCGTTTATGGGAGGAAAAGAATGGCAATATATTATTTGATATTTAATATAATACTGTTGACATATAATATATGTGTAATATATTGTCAATATATTTATTTAAGAAACAGCCAGTTGTCAGTTTTCAGCATCCACAGTGAATTTGTTCAACATCCTTATTAAATGTGTTCAGCATTCTCAGTGAAATGCAAACTATATATAATATTGACCTAAGTCAGACAGAAACAGACAAGTCTTTAGTGGCGGAAAGAAAATAAATCAAGTCTGTAGTTCAGCTGAATGACTTGCAGTGAAGTTTATGTTTTTTGGGGAGTTTTCTGCTGCTACTTTTCTTCCATTAGCAACTGGTAACTGACTAATGAAATTTCCCATTCCTCTTAAACCTTAATCTTCATCTCCAAAGTGTATGCATTAGTATATATTACACACATGTGAATATGTGAAAGGTCTGTGATTTTCAAAAAAAAAAATTATTGGTATATTTTATTTTTAAACATTAAAATTTTTCCTATTATCCTTCCTTCCCATATAACAAATAATCTCTCTGTGTAATATTTTTCTTTCCTTTTAAAATAAATTTTATTCGTATCTTTTGTTTCTTTAGATTACCAAAAATTTCCCCAGTATGCCATTCCTGTCTTAGAGAGATCCCACATAATAAATAATAACTTTTTTAAAAAGAGAGAAAAAAATCAACAGAACTGATCAATACATTGAAAAAGTCTGAAAATATTTGCAGTGTACCACATCCATGGGCCTTTCATCTCTCTGCAAAGGAATGGGGTGTGTGTGGTGGGGTATCCTCATAGCTCTTCTTTGGAGCCATACATGTTCTATGTAATTTTGCAGCATTTGCGTATAAGTCTTTCTGTAGTCATTGTCATTGTATATATTGTTTTCTTGGTGCTGCAATTTGCATAATATTATGTAAATCTTTTCATGGTTCTTTTTGGAGCCTGTGAAACAGTTTTACCTGTTTATTCTTGAGGGATTATTATAGCAAATAAGAGAAGTTAACAAGCAGTTATTAAGCAACTTCTGTATGCAGTGCAATATGTTAAGCACTGGGATACAGTTGCTGAGTCTTGCAGATTCTACTTCTGTCATGTTTCTTGCATCTGTCATATTCCTTCAACTCACATGACCACCACCCTGCTCTTCTAGCCTTATTTCATACTACTCCCTATTCACCCTTTTATGTTCTATTCATACCTTGTCTCCAAACTTGACTCTGTCATTTTCTGTCTCTGTATTTGCACAAGCCATCTACTATATCTAGAATGTACTCCCTTCTAATTTATACCTCTTGAAATCCTTTTATTCCATCAAGACTCATCACAGGTGTCCTTGTCCATGAAATTTTTCTTGACCTCTCACACTACCCCCTAAGTTATTAGTGCTTTTTTCCTTTTTAGTTTTCTGTGTGTACTTTATTTGTATATCTTTTGTATCCTCTTAGTAGAGTGTAGGCTTTTTAAGAGCAAGGATTGGGTTTGGTTTTGTTTTCTTTTTGTCTTTGCATCCCTAGAACAGTACATAGTAGTAGCTTATAGTATATAATGCATAATTTAATAAATATTTATTGAATTAAATGAGGCAGCATGGTATATTGGAATCCAGAGACTTGTGTTCAAATCCTAACTCTGACACTTATTAGCTGTGTGCCCCTTGGCAAGTCACTTTATCTCTCCGATCTTCAATTTTCTCTTCAGTAAAAGGTGGATTATAATACTTACATTGCCTATCTCACAGGGTTGTTTTTAAAAAACGACACTTGGTTAACCTTAAAGTGCTATGGAAATGTGCATTTTGAGGATGATTCTAAGTTATTACTCTGTTCTAAGAAAAACTAATGGCTTATTAGCTGTGTGACCCTGGGCAAGTCACTTAACCCCAATTGCCTCGCCAAAAAAAACCAAACAAACAAAAACTAATGGATTGCGAATTTTTTTTATAGGATTAATAAGGATGAATAATCCTGCAGCTGTTATGATGTCCCAGGGTGGAAATGTATCTTCTTCCATGATAGCAGCTGGTGCTAACCCAGAGCTGCAGACCAGAGCACCTCGACCTGCTTCACAGTCAGGTAATGGACTCAGGTGTAACGTTCATTGTAAAGTACAGGATGGCATCAAGTGGTAGTATGCAGTTACTTATCAACTCTTTGGTGTGCTAAGCTCTCACCCTCTTGTTTAGGTTAAGAGCATGTTGAGAAATGAAAAGGAAAAAAATAAGCCAAAATGAGTGCATCATAGATGCATAGATTTAGAGGTAGAAGGAATCCAGCAAGCCATTGAGTCTTTCCTGTTCATTTTACAGATGAGGCCCAGAGAGATTGTGATTTATTAGTCTGTTTATACTTTGTATATTTTGGGGGAAGGGAACACTGTGGTATTTGTCTTTTTGAAACATTGATTACACATTTTTATGCCTTTGAATAGGTAATTGTAGTAGTTGACAGAATCCTGCAGCTCATCATTTCACAATTCAAGATTTCTTTTTTAAAGAATAAATTATTAATATCTATATCCCACTATATCCCTGCTCCCCCTCTCCCCCCCCAAAAATCTATCTTATAATAAGGAATACAAAAGAGAAAAGAAAAATTCAGCAAAATTAAGCAGCATATTGAAAAAGACATTATATATTGTTTTCCTTACCCATTGCCCCCTATTTCTGCAAAAAAGAGGAAGATGTTCTTTTTTCTGCCTTTTCCCTGGGGCCATTGTCAACAAACATTTTTTTTTTAGGCAGTTGGGGTTAAATGACTTGGCCAGGGTCACACAGCTAGTCAAGTGTTTGGCCTGAGGCCGAATTTTCCCTCAGGTCCTCCTGACTTCAAGGCCTATGCTTTAGCCACTGCGATACCTAGCTGCCCCCAAACATTTCTTAAGTACATATTATTTTTGTGTGTGTGTGTGTGTGTGTTAATAGCTTTCATTTCCTTAAAATGACAGAATAATTGGGGTAAAAAGGGGGAATATTTCTAGGTTATCTCTGAGAGTTATCCCTTTAACACATTCATAGAATGTGAGAGCTATGATGAATGAACAAGCATTTCTTTTTTCTTTTTCTTTTGGCAATTGGGGTTAAGTGACTTGCCCAGGGTCACACAGCTAGTAAGTATCAAGTGTTTGGTCTGAGGCCAGATTTGAACTCAGGTTCTCCTGACTCCAGGGCCAGTGCTCTATCCACTGGGCCACCTAGCTGCCCCCTGAACAAGCATTTCTTATGCACTTACTATGTGGAAAGCACCTAGGATACAGATAGAAAAGCAAGACAGTACCTTCTTTCAAGGAGCTCATGTTATTACTTTTTTTTTCTTTTTTGGTGAGGCAATCAGGGTTAAGTGACTTGCCCAGTAGCTAGTGTCAAGTGTCTAAGGATGGATTTGAACTCAGGTCCTCCTGACTCCAAGGCTGGAGCTTTATTCACTGTGCCGTCTAGATGCCCCATGGAGCTCATATTCTTATAAGGGGATATAACACACATAGAAGGCTTGAACATACAGTCAGATAGTAAGGACCCCTAACCCTTAGTTTTGCTTTAGCAACAAAGCAGATGGTGATGCATCTTCTTTAATATTGTTTCCACTGATAACACCATATCCATTTCTGATATTGAATCATTTGACAGTGCTTTAGTAGGCATCAGTGACAAGAACTTTCCCCAGTGTTTTGTAATTGTGGCTGCAGATGCTGCAGAAGCAGTTGTTAGGTCTTACCTCCACAAGAACTGATTCTCTGAATGATAGCTACAGGAATTATGCTAGAAGCTTGGAAAATACTATTTAACTACCATGTTTGACAAAGGAGGAATCAGATCCAAAAAGATTTAGATGCTTAACCATTTTTATCTGGGATTTTTTAATCTTTTGCCTGTGTAAGCATGCTAGCAATTAGCTATTTTGAGGGACCTTATTATTAGCTCATGTTTATACAGTACAAGATTTGCAGAGCCTTTTCCTTATAACAACCCCCTGAGGTAGAAAGTGTGTTATTATTTCTGTTTTTACAGAAAAAGAAACTAAGGCTCATAGAGGTGACGTGACTAGCCATAGTCTCTAATGAATGTTGGAGCCAAAATTTGAACCTAAGATTTGTGACTGAATCTAGTTCTCCTGTTGTTCTGTCCTGCCTATTATTTCATAGTTTGGTTTGGCTTTTTTTTTTTGGCAATTATTAAATTATTTTATTTCCTTAATCTTGTCAAGCAAAAAAAGTATTGTTTTTCCTATTTGAAGATCATGTATCTTCATAGAATCTCAGAGATGGAAGAAATATGAAAGGCTTTCTATTCCAATCTAAGATCCCATTTATAATAGGATACAAATTTTGAACTGCTTTTCATAATCTGGATTAGATTTATTCTGTTTTACCTTACTTAATGCCTTTATTTGGTCCCCTTTGCAACCAGTTATACAAATTCCCAGACAGCTGGTCCAAATTAGGCATGCAGATTGTAGCTGTGGAAAAGAGCAGAGCTAACTAGACAACACAGGGATTGGACCTTGTTTGTCCTTCATTCTTGAAGAGAACCGTGACATCAGGGAGGTGATGCCATGGCATACACATGAATTGGATTTAAGTGAGGGAGTGCTGTACAAAGTCACCAGCCTCACTTTCTCTTTCGGAGCCATTTGGGTTCAGTGGTGAGATATAAATCAGGGTGACTGGAGATGGCCCTGGATGCAGTGGGAGACCTTGGCCTTTTTAAGCTACAGTCTTCAATAGGCCTCAGTTTGACTGAGGCAGCACCCATTCAGTGATTAAGGCTAGGTAAGAAATGAGGCAGAGAATGGCCTTTTTACCTAGTCAAAAAAAAATTAATTTGGGAAGGGAAGACTCTCTGGGTTTCTGACCAAAACAGAAACAATTGCTATTTACATTCACTCTGAGCCAATCAGGGCCTAAACACTGACCAAGTGGGTCTTAGTCTGGGACCGATTATTGGCCAATCAATGAGAGCCTGAGTGATTTGGGTTTAAGGCGTGGTCCTTAAGGGGGAAAAATAAGATTTCAGCTATGAAAATGTACATTCCTTTGGGTAGAGCACCTGCAGGTAAGGCTATGATACCCTATGTGGACAGAGGAAATGGAAAGAAAGAAGGAAGGAAAGAAGGAAAAAAAGAGAGAGAGAGCTGTATTGCCCACCTGTCTAGTTCCAGTTGGGTCCCCTGTGGGACAGCTCCTATTTTCTACTCACAGAAGTTGAACCTTGGCTTCATTATCGAACTATGCTCTAATTAAGGGGTGGGCCACATGTGGCCTCATCCGCAGGTCCCCCACCCCTATGGAAGTCAATTCTTACTACATCTACAGTCATCAGAGAGGAAAGCTTGATTATATCAAGCTTCTCAGTGTTTATCTTCTCTTTAGTTCTTGAATTCTTTAGATTATGAAGTAGCTTGTGTGATTTAATCATTTTCCATTAGGGCTTATCTCCTCCTATGGCAAAAAGCACTAACAAATTATTTTTAACTTTTTTTTCCAAACAGTAGAAACTTGCCTCCCATCCTTCCTACATTGAGAATGAAAATAAAATCTCTGTTACAAAGTAATCAAGCAAAACAGATTTCCACATTGACCATATTCTCACATACACATATACATGTACATATACATATGTGCATATGACTTGTTAGTACCAATATTTCTCTTTGAGCCTTGAGAAGCCATCAAAGGCATTGACTCTAGATAACATTGATCTTGTTATCTTAGGTATTTGTTCACCATTTTGTGCCTTGTTTGACTATTTTTCTCTTTGATAGCATTAGCCACTTCAAGTGCTTTAGTCTGTCTAAGCACCAACCATGTTTGTTTTCCACCAGATCTGTGATTTCATTGGTATAGAGAACTCCTAGTAAGGAAATTCCCTCTTTTTGGGACCTACTGTACCATTTACAATCCATTGCCTGGGGCACTGAGGTTAAATGATTTGCCCAGAGTCACACAGCCCTTGTAAGTCAGAGGCAGAACTCTACTGATTCCAAGGCTAGCTGATTGATCGTCCACTATGCCATGCTGCTTCTTGCTTGAGCGCTTTCATATTGAAACTTTTGTTTCTTTTAAAGCCTATGAGTAGGCCTTTCCTTTAGGCTTCCATTAATTTGTTTAGACTTTGCAGAAGGCATTTATGATGTGATTAGATAGGCACACTCTGATTTTCTTGCTCTGTTCATTTGATACTGCATGGTAAATACCTATACTTTCTTTTTTACTGCGTTTATGTAATTCTTTTAACAATTTCCATTCATATCAAATACAATAGCACATGTACGTGTGCTCAGTTTGCTTTACAACAATCCTTTTAGAGCAATTTCTAGTCCAGTCAAATTAACAGACATTTATTAAGTGCTCATTATGTACCAGACCCTGTGCTAAGTACTGGAGTTACCAAGCAAAAAGTCATCTTTGCCCTCAAAGAGCTGACACTCTAATGAGGGGGATAACACGCAAACAACCAGGTACAGACAAGCTATAGACAAGAGAAATTGGAGGTAATCTAAGAGAGAAGCTGCTAGCCTTAAAGCTCACCAGGAAAGTCCTCTTGCAGAAAAGGTAGGATTTTAGCTGAAAATGGAAGGAAACCAGGAGGCTGAGCATTCCAGGCATGGGAAACAGCCAGTGAAAACACCGGGAGTCAATAGATTGAGTGCCTTGTTTGAGGAACAACAGGCAGGCAGGTGTCACTGGATTCAGTATGCAGAGGGGGAGTAAAGTGCAAGAAAATAAGAAAGATAGGAATAGACCAAGTTATGAAGGGCTTTAAAAAGACATGCACTTTACAAAGAGCACTTTGAAAGCTGAGTGGAGAATGGTCTGGAGTGGGAAGAGATTTGTGGCAGGAACACCCACCGGAAAGCTTATTTCAGTACTCTAGGCTTGAAGTGATGAGGGCCTGCACTGGTGTGATGGTGGGGTCAGAGGAGAAAAAGGAGCACATGTGAGAGATGCTTTGAAGACTGAATAAACAAGACTGGGCAACTGATTAGTTATAGGAGATGAGAGAGTGAGAAATAAGAAGGACACCTATGTTTTAATCCTGGTTCACTAGAAGGATGATGTTGTCCTTGATAGTAAGAAGTTAGGAAGAGGTAAGGGTTTTTGAAGAAAGACAATGAGTTCAATTTTGGACACATCGTCAAAGATGTCTCTTGGACAGGACATTCAGTTCAAGATATACAATAGGCAATTGGATCGGGTGTCAGGAAAGAGTTCAGGGCTGGGTAAATTAATCTGAGAATCATCTGCAGAGATGATAATTGACTCCATGAGACATGTTGTGTCATAAGAGAGCCTGAGACTGAGGATCAGTCCTGGATTTGATTCCCACCTTTGGCACTTAGTGTGTGACTATGGGCAGGTCATTTTATCTTTTTCAGCCTCTCTAAAGTGGGGATAATAGTATTTAAGCTACCTATAACAGTTATTTTGAGGAAAGTGCTTTGTAAGCCTTCAAATGTAATAATGATTTGTAAACCTTAAAGTGCTTGAGAAAAGTGAGCTACTATTACTTTTCAATGGCATTAAGTGAATTATCCCTTTGTTGATTTTCTTCAAAACAGATTCAGTGGATCCACTCCTCTCTGGGCTTCCTCTACAGCAACAGAGTCATACCTCAGGGTCTTTGGCTCCTCAACTCCACCAAATGCAGCCTGTACCAGTTAATAGACAAATAAATCCACCTAATTTTCAGCAGCTTCAGCAGCAGCAGCAGCAGCAACAGCAGATGCAACCTAGACCCCCACAGCAACATCAGCAGCAGCAGCCACAGGGAATTCGGCCTCCTTTTACTGCCCCCACTCAGGTGCCTGTGCCTCCTGGCTGGAACCAGTTGCCTTCTGGAGCTCTTCAACCTCCACCAGCCCAGGGTGCTCTGGGTACATTGACAGCAAATCAGGGGTGGAAAAAAGCCCCCCTTCCTGGTCCTATGCAGCAACAGCTTCAGGCAAGGCCATCTCTAGCCACAGTACAGACTCCTTCCCACCCTCCACCTCCTTATCCCTTTGGTAGCCAGCAAGCCTCACAGTCCCACACAAACTTTCCTCCAATGAGCAACCCAGGTCAATTTACTGCTCCTCAAATGAAGAGCCTTCAAGGGGGACCTTCCCGGGTTCCTACCCCACTTCAGCAGCCTCACCTAACGAACAAGTCTCCTGCGTCATCTCCTTCCTCCTTTCAGCAGGGATCTCCTGCATCATCTCCAACAGTTAACCAAACACAGCAGCAGATGGGACCAAGGCCACCTCAAAATAACCCTCTTCCCCAAGGATTTCAGCAGCCTGTCACTTCTCCTGGTCGAAATCCTATGGTTCAACAGGGAAATGTGCCACCCAACTTCATGGTGATGCAACAGCAAAATCAGGGTCCACAGGGTTTACATCCAGGTCTAGGAGGTGAGCTGGACTGAACATATTTTTGCCATTCAGTTTCTTAGAAAAATTGCTAGAACTTCATGTGGCTTTTTCAATTGGCATGGGAAAAACTGTAATTTAAGGAGCTTATTCATGTTTTACACTGCATGGTTAGTGTTGTCACATTAACTTAGCTACTTTGATGTATCATATGGTATCTTGGTAACTGAGCCAACCATCTTTGTGCAAATACAGGTAACCAGGTTAGATGTGTTCATTTTGTTTTTTGAAATCTTTTGGCTTGTCAGCTAAGAAAATGTGTCAAGAAAAGCACATTTTCCCTTCATGATCTGTCTATTAAATTTAGTACGTTGTTGTTATTTAGTAGTTTAAATTGTGTTTGACTCTTTGTGACCCCATTTGGGGTTTTCTCAGCAAAGACACTGGGTTTTCTTGGCAATGATACCAGAATGGTTTGCCATTTTCTTCTCCAGAGATGAGGAAACTGAGGCAAACTGAGTTAAGTGACTTGCCCAGGGTCACACAGCTAGTAAGTGTCAGAGGCTGGATTTGAACTCAGGAAGGTGAGTCCTTCTGAGTCCAGGCCAAGGTCTCTATCCACTTCATCACCTAGCTGCCCCTTTTAGTACACCAGCTGCTGGTAAAATAGTAAACATGATCTTTTGATAGATTTGGTAAAACTTTGTTCAAATGCAAAAGATAAGTTCAGAACACATTAACTTTTACAGTATTATAATGCAGATAGCTGCTCCTTAGAGAGGGAGCTCCACTAGTTATACCTAAAGGAGATTTATTTATTAATTTTTAAGGTGTCTCTCGTATGAAGAAAAAGCAATGGAGCTTAATGTGTGAGAGGTAAAACGATTACAGTAAAACTTATCCATCTCCATGTTTATTATTATTTATTGTTATTGATCATTTATCTAGTGCACAAGAATGTGCTTGGAGCTTTTCAATAAGACATAGAAAGCACGGTTACAATTATCATCTGATAAACATGCTCAGAAAAGAAAGTGACTTCCCCACCCCCAATATACTCCTTAAAGCTCTAGTACAGCATAGTAAAGGCATGTTCTCATAGTTTCTGGTGAACTTGAGTTGCTCATCAATCTTTTCACTGGCTTGCAATTTATTTTATTGACATGGGCTATAGTTATGGCTTTAATATTTGCATCTCTTGGAGAAAAGGGCCCTACCAAATTCATGTTTTCCGGAAAAGAAAAATGATTTCAACCCCAAACTTCAGCGTCTGTCCTCCCCAACACTGTGGACATTCTGATACAGATCATCAGCCAGGTTTTGTCTGGGTCCCACTCTACGGATTTGATTACTGTCTTTTCGGGTACCATCAAATGGTACAGGGGGACACGCTATTAAACAGATGCATAATTGTATGCAGAAAATGTCTTTTAAGGAGGAAGGGATTGAAAACATAACACTTTTAAAGCGAGAAATTTGTTTAACACAAGTAAATTTGAAAGAAGATTTTTGAGTCAAATACCTTTCATTGAGTCCTTCATGGGTTCACCTAGATGATCTGACCACATCCAGTCCTCTATTACTTACTCTTCTTCTAAATTAATTCTCAGACATCAAACATTGTTATAAAAGAGAAGCAAGATTTCAGCCACTTCATATTATAGTGATTCTTTGTATCATCAGAGGATGGAGCAGAGAACCTTAGGGAAGGTTCTGTGTTAAACTGATGATATCCTCATTTTGAAGCTTCTGTCCACCACCCATTATAAGGAGACCAACACTATAATATTCAAGGGGGAGAGAGGGATGGAGGAATATTGTCATTTATCTCCTTAGATGGGATTGAAGCTGCTTATCTATTTTTAACATCAGGACTCAACTGTTCACTCTGATATGTTGCATATCAACCTGTTGCCATGCTTTTTTGCACATTTCAGGGTTTAGCATGTTCCCTTGTTTCAGATGCTCCTTTGGGGTCTGTGCTGAGGAAATTCGGATTTTCCGGATTTGGTAGGCTACATACAGAACAGTGTGAGCACGTGAACCTAGCTGTGCCAGTGAGCTCTGGTCACTTCTAGGTAGCAAGTTGCCCTCTTTTCCTTGGCATGTTCTGAGTATAAATTTTTTAAATATTTTCTTTTTATTTTGACAATGCTCATGTGAGAGACTGTTGTTTTTTTAACCATCTTTTCTGAATTTAACATAAAGATATAGCCACTGTGACTAAAAAACTAAGTAAGCGGACTCCTCATACTGTTCATCCTTCCTTTTTCATTCCATGCTTGAGCACAAGTGCAAATTTGCTAGGTAACTGCCTTACTCATTGTTTTCTATTAAGGAATGCCTAAACGGCTCCCACCTGGCTTCTCGACAGGACAGGCCAATCAGAATTTTATGCAAGGCCAAGTGCCTTCAACAGCCTCTGGAACCCCTGGGAACACAGGAGCCCCTCAGTTACAAGGAAACCAGAGTGTACAGCACACAGGTTGGTGTCTCTCCCCCTGTATCTGTGGACAGGAGCCTTTCCTCTTACCTATTTTATTTCTCTTATGCCAAATTTGAACAAAGGAGACTAGAGGCTGGTGGGGTCAATAAAACAGGCACAATTACTGTCTTAAGATATCTTAAGGATTGTCATGTGGAAGAGGGATTAAACTTATCCTCTTGTCCCACAGAGGGGATGACTTGGCCTAATAGGTGGAAGTTAAAAAGAGGCAGATTTCAGCTACCTGTAAGGGAAAAACTGCTTAACAGAGATATTTCCCAGTGGTCTAGACTACTCAAGTGTCCCTTTTGCTGGAGGTGTTTAAACAGAGGCCAGATAAATCACTTGTCCAGGATATTGGAGAAGGAATTCATCCTTTGAGATAGAGATTAAACTAATTGAGCTTTATGGTTCCTTCTAAATCCTAGGATTGTGTGATGCATATACATCGCAATAAATGTCAATGAAACAAGCAGTTTGTCTTTTGGGAACAAGTTGGGGAAGTTAGTAACTTTAGCCTTCAAATTAGTTAGGGAAGAGTTTCCAAGAAAGGACTTCAGGTCAGTGACTCCCTTCCTTGGCTAGAGCTTCAAGCCTCCAGTAAAGTGTTCCTATAATTAAGATGTTTCTATGCTTATTCCTCACTTTAACCTTTTCTCAATTGAAATAAGGATAAATGGAATTTGTCCACGTCTGGGCCAGGTTAACTGGCAGCCAGTGCACTTGAGAGGCTGAGTGTAATGCTACCATCAACAGCAGCTGACCATGTGTTCTGGGAAGAGTGAGTACAGCTAGATTGAAGATAGGTGAAAATAAAGGTCAAGGAGATCTGTAATGGCTTATCCCTTTAGCCAGGGATTTTTCTCCACAATCTATTTGAGAAGTGTCAGGTCCTGTGCATAACTGTTTTAGAAATCAGTAAATAAAATGTATACTATACGTTAACTTGACTCACACAGAGAGTAGCTACTGGTTCCCTATGTATTGGTCACAGAAACAAGAAAACATCCTAGTGCAGTTAATCCCCATAGTATACACACTTACAGGAAACATATTGGGAGAGGCTGAATCTGATTACTCCAGGAATGAGTCAAGAAGTGCTCAATGGCCTGCGTTTCATCTCTCTGATTGTATATGTACCAAGTGACTCTTTCTATTCCTGTCTCACCCCTTTATGTCAAGGCATCATTTAAATTGGAACATTGGTCTGATGCCATCAAAAATATGTTGATAGCCCTATGTTCTTATTTGGGGTTAATTTGATCATTTGGTCCCAGTTTTAATTGCATATTAAGGAAGGATTAGAAAGGCCTTGTTTACAGCTGGTGAAAATTTATATGACTTCTTGAGAAGAGAAGGCAATTTCTTTGACCTTTCTTATTACATATGTAACAAATAGCGTTTGCCCAGGTAGCTAAAGAGTAAAGTCCAGATGACCTTCTCAAGGAACCTTGTAGGCCTCTCCAACTTCTTCAGAATGTGCTTGGTAGAAAGGAAGCATCTTATCTTAAAAGTCTCTGCACTTGCATCTTACATTTCCCCAGCTGCTCTTGAGGCAAAGTTTAGTTCACTGACCAAAAGTGTTTTTAATTTTCTTCATCTTACAGGTAGCAACAATCATCTTATTCAGTATTGACAATGAGATTATGTCCTCTTCCCTTTGTAATCTGAGAGAATGTAAGCTTGATTATCCAGCAAAAAATTTGTATCATTGAGTTGCCAGGCAGGAGTGGGGAGAACTTGTTTACCTCTATCCCCGTTGTGCAGTAAGATCTCAATGTAGATGATTATACAGCGTCACACCTTTATGACCCAGAAAACCCACCAAAAGCACTCTCAAGTGTGTTGACAGGTAATGGTATTTAAATTGGTCACTCAGAGTGGTGGGGAGTGGGGTATCTTTATAGTTAAGGTAATTGGAATATACTAATGCCAGATGATTCATAAGAATTTCTTTTTAAGGCCTTGCTTTTTCTTTTAAAGGTGGCCAAGGAACTGGTCCTCCCCAGAACCAGATGCAAGTATCACATGGGCCACCAAATATGATGCAGCCCAGTATGATGGGACTTCATAGCAATATAACCAGTCAACAAACTAGTAACAATGGAGTTCCTCAGGTGAACATGGGCAACATGCAAGGTCAGCCTCAGCAAGGACCCCCATCTCAAATGATGGGCATGCATCAACAGATTGTGTCCTCCCAAGGACAGATGGTGAACTCTCAGGCTCAAGGAGCCCTGAACCCTCAAAACCCAATGATCCTTTCTCGTGCCCAACTTATGCCACAAGGCCAAATGATGGTAGCCCCTCAAAACCAAAACCTTGGGCCTTCACCGCAAAGAATGACCCCTCCCAAACAAATGATTCCCCAACAGGGCCAGCAGATGATGGCACCACATAATCAAATGATGGGACCTCAAGGCCAGGTCTTGCTACAGCAGAACCCAATGATAGAACAAATAATGACCAATCAGATGCAAGGAAATAAGCAGCCATTTAATGGTCAGAACCAATCCAATGTTATGACGGGACCAGCTCAAATAATGAGAGGACCAACTCCAAACATGCAAGGAAATATAATTCAGTTTACAGGACAGATGGCAGGACAAATGATGGCCCAGCAAGGCCCTGTGAACAGCAATCCATCTCAGGTTATGGGAATTCAGGGACAGGTTCTAAGACCACCAGGACCTGGCTCACATATGTCCCAGCAGCATAATGATGCCACTACCCCCACAAATAATGAAGTCAACATTTCCCAGATGATGCCTGATGTTTCCATGCAGCCATCCAATATGGTGCCACCCCACATGCAGGCAATGCAAGGAAACAGCACCTCAGGGAACCACTTTTCAGGGCATGGGATGCCTTTTAATGCACCCTTCAGTGGAGCACCAAATGGAAATCAGATCTCCTGTGGTCAGAATCCTGGTTTCCCTGTCAATAAAGACGTTACTCTAACAAGTCCTTTATTAGTGAATTTACTACAAAGTGACATATCTGCAGGCCACTTTGGGGTGAACAATAAGCAAAATAATACAAATGCAAATAAACCCAAGAAGAAGAAACCAGCAAGGAAGAAGAAAAGCAATCAGCAAGGAGAACTTAAGTAGGTTGAAATGATCTTGCCTAAATGTTATTTATTTGTTTCTGTGTCAAGGGGAACCCTGTAGTAAAGAGATCACTAGCCTAGGAGTCAAGAGCACTGAATTCTAATCCAAGCTCTGCCACCAACTTGTGTAATTTGTAGATATATCCCTTCTCTCTGGGTCTTAGGGTCCTGTATACAATGAGAGGGTTGGAATCGATGATTTCTTTGGACTCTTCAGCTTTAACATTTTATGATTCCAAGTTGTCTTAATTAGTCAGACCTCTAGACATTGAAATCACCTGCTGACTAGTAAAGACTAGTCCTAGGGAGCCCATGGTTCATCCCCCTTGGGAAGTCACCAGGGCCACTGTAATAAAAGAAATAGATCTTCAGCTGCTATTGACTATGTTCTCAGGCTTAATTATGGCTAGTGAACCAGAATGGGTAAGTATGTTTTGAAAAATAGCCTATGCGACAGATAAAGCAAAACCTGCTTAAGAAAGCTCCTTGCTGTTTCACAGAAATGGTTTTTTTGACAGGTGTCTTCATAGAATATTGGTTCTTAATCATTTCTAGAGGCTTAAAATCTATGTTAAGAAGATTAGACACTTCAAATCAGGCCCTCTTTCTATCCCTGACAGATGGGTGCCTTGCATGTTCACAGAAGGCAGAATGATTAACAAATTCATTTATACTCTATTTCCAAAGGCTGATGTTAGTTTTACTTGTTTTGTGCCTTGATGATAAGTGTTTTCAAGGAAACTTTAACTGTTTCTCTCTGCTTCAAAACATGAGACAGAAATGTAATAGTTAGAATTTACTAAGACACTAATTGCTTCAGTAAAGGTAGAAAAGATTAATTCAAATGTATAATTAGAATTGACAATAGAAGTATAAACAGGACCCTAATTAACAAATGGCTAACTCTTCTTCCTTATGTCTGGTCTGGGCTTTAGTAACAAAAATATGTGATAGATATTAGGCTACAGAGCAAAGGCTTTAGCTATTGCAGATTTCCCCTGTGACAACTGCAGCTAAATTAAAAATATCATATCTGATAAACCACCTTTCACTTGTAAGAAGTACATTTTTAAAGACTCGATTTATAGGTGAGATTTGGCAGAAACTAATTTGTCAGATGAACTGCCTCAGAAGGTCCATTGGGTTCCCTCTCCTTGGAAATATTTGAAAAGAGGCTGAATAATCACTTGATGGATATGTTATGAGGGTTCCTTCTGTGTGTTGGTTGAATTAGATGGCTGCTAAAATCTCTTCCAACTCTCCTTCTGTGATTCTGTTAATTGAGGAGGGGTTACCTTGCATGTGTTTTTATTTAATCATCTGGCACAAGAACCATGCTGTTTGAAAGTTACTTGTTGGTGAAGTCAAAAGTAAATATTTGGTTCCTAGCTTCACTGCCAACCTTATAAAGGGCTTTACTATGATTATACTTCTTTAAGATTAGTGAGCAAAGAAGAGAACAAAGTAGAATTTATTCATTACTTGGTGGCAGCATTAGGACTGAATCTAAAGTAGAAAGCACCTGCTTTATGTACAGTAAGAATCCTTTGAAAGATCTGTGATTTCATCAGCATAGGTACTCCCCACACTGATGCAGATTATAATCTGTTAAAGAGTTCCTATAGCAAAGAAGAAATGTTCCCGGTAGCTGTGCCTCCACACCAAACTAGGCTGGTTCTTTGGTGACAGAAACATAATCGGTTGCTTGGTCTTTACTCAAAACTTGATTGCTTATATGCTTAACCCAAGTTTTTACTCTTTTAGTCTCTTCTTTGAGAACTCAGAGCCCCTTCCACACGATAATGAGACCTTCAAAGAAGACAATAAACCACCAAAAACGGGTTGAAAAAGATAAAATTAGTTGAATGGCCTGTTAGTTTTACAGATAGAAGTTTTCCCAAGTACATTTCCCCGTGAACTTATTAATGGTCTTTTTATGCCAAGATGGATATATTTGTTGAGATTTACTTAGAATATAATGTCAGGTGGTTACAGAGTAGCACTGTATTTCAAAGACTCATGTTAAGAAATATAGCATGCAACTAGCAAAACCATTTCTTGCTTTAAATAAATTTTATAGATGATTTCATTTGGTTTCCTTAAGCCATAAGGATGTTTTGAATCAAACACCCTAAAAACTCAGTATTTTGGCTTGTACAAAGGCTCACTTTGTGAAGGGTGAGGTTGGCAGGACATGAATCTTTATCATTTCTGGGATAGTAAAATGGCTGTTTGTATCATACTTCCTTTTTTTTTTCTTTTGCTAGGCAGTTGGGTTAAGTGATTTGCCCAGGGTCACACAGCTAGTGAGTGTCATGTGTCTGAGTTCACATTTGAACTCGGGTCCTCCTGACTCCAGGGCTGGTGCTCTAACCACTGCACCACTTTGCTGCCCTAGCAGCATACTTCTTTAAGGTTGGTCTGATGTCTGCAGTTTTTGAATTTTCCTGGGTTGGCCATGTGAATGTAGGCAAGCCACTTAACCTTTTAGTTCCCCAAGGCAAATCTTGAAGATTGAATTGCAGAATAGGTGCTGATATGCATTGATAAAAGGAAGTTATTAGGAATGTTATCTAGAGGACAGGTTATCAACAGTTTATAGAGACATAGTTTTTGTTGTTATTTTTGTAACTATGTTTTGTGCAAATTTGCTGAGTTTCTGAAAGGTTTCAGAATGTTACATAGTAATATCTGTGTTTAGAATAAGAATTCAGTAAGACTTGTCTAGGCTTGACATTTTTCCCCAGAGGAAAAAGGACAAGACTTCCTGTTAATGAAATCCCACTGTATATATTCTCTTGTTCTTAAGACAGATGTGTCCAGTTGTGATCTTTAACACTGGAAGTTTTGACTGTTTTCCATTATTTTAATCATTAATACAGATCATAAATTAAATGTTAGAATCTATGCAGAGGAATTAACATTTTTCCTCCCTGGCTGTCTAAACTTTGCTTATTTGGTGCAGAAGTTGAGGGTGGGGGGAAAAAAAAGATGTAGGAAACTTTCTTTCCTAAAGAGGTTGTATGACCTGAGTCAAAACACTTAAGTTTTCTAGACCTTTTTTCCTAAAAAGGTATATAGGGTCGAGATAATTTTTTTTCCTTGCAATTCAGGGACTGGCTAGAGGGGGAAAGCATGTGCTTTCCTCAGCCTTTGACCTCGACCACATAGATTTTGCTATATTAGAAATAGAGCAGATCTCTGGTGATCTTTATGGGCACCTCTAGCATTTCATTTGTTTTTGTACTTTTAAATGTGGTAGATGATAACACCAAGATGGTTTACTTCACATACAGGCAACATCAAGTGCTTTTAGAGTCACAGAGAATCTAGAAGTGTTTTGATTTCTGAAACAGGAAACAATGATTCAACCTCACTCTTGACAGCACTGTTTTCCTTCAATTTGTGCAGAAATGTGTTTTTGAAAAGTTGTATAAAAATCAAATTTTTTGAAAATTTAATACAAAAAACACTAGGAGAGCTCATAATTTAAAGATTACTCAGATTTGTTAATGATCATAAATCCCTAAGTATTGTACATTTTCATACATTGAATGAGTGATAGAACAAAGGCATAATGCTTTTGTTTTCTTTGCCAAGAAGAATGATCTTTTGACTGGGAAAAATAGGTCACAAATGTTTAATGAGGAATTGGAACCTAAGATAAATAATGAGATAATAAAAGAATACCTAGGTCCCCTCATCAGACCTAGCCAGATTGCTTCCCAGAATTCTGCAAAAACTGGCAGATGTGATTACTGAAGCACTGTCAGTAATTTTTTTCTTTTTAGTTTTTATTTTTATTAATAAGTTTTTTGCATTCTCACAATTGAATACCCCATGAATACAATCCCCCAAAGCACTTAAGCTTAATTTTAACTGATATTGAATATACCTTTACACTTCAGTGGTTTTTCAGTTTGTTTAAAGAAAGGATGGGTATATACTTTATAAGTTAAACTCAGTAAAAGTCAAATTTTATTTGCATTTTGTTGCTGTTTAAGTTGTCTTCAGTTAGATATCTGTAGTAATTTTCATGTTATACTCTGTTTTACTCACCCTGTATCATTTCATGTAGGTTTTCTCTTAGTTCTTTGGATTCTTCATAGACAGTGCTCCTCATGGAGCAATAATATTTCATTACATTCATATACCGCAGTTTTTTTCAACCATTCTCTACTCAGTAGGCACACAGTTTACTTTTAACTTTATTGCTGTTACAAATAATGCTTCTATGAATATTTCTATGCATATAGTTCTTTTCTTGTTATTAATAACTTCTTTGGAGTATGAACCCAAGAATGAGATCAAAGTATGAGGTCAAAGAATACAAACGGTTTTGTAAGTTTTCTTACCTAATTTCAAATTGTTTTTCAGAATAGTTGAAATAAGTCATAGCTCTTTACCAGGTAGTCTGCCTGTTCTGCATTCCCACCAACATTGCCCTTTTCTAACTTTTGCTTTCTTAGCCAATTTGATAGGTGTAAAGTGATACCTTAGAATTGTTTAGATTTTTATTTCTCTTATTAATGATTTTGAGCTTTTTAAAAGATAGTTCTTAATAGTTTGCATTTTAAAAAAACTGTTTGTTCATATCTTTTGATCACTTACTTATTGGGAATGACCTTTTATCTTAGAGATTTGTATTGATTCCCAATGGAGTTTGAATGCCATACTTGAATCAGAAATGTTTCATGAAGTTTTTTTTTTCATTAGTCCTTATCATAGGATGCCTATATTTTAACAAAGCCTCTCATTGCATCTCTATGGATAAGATGGAGAGAAGTGGTGTGGTTGATTGTCCAGTTAGGTGGATTCATGTCTGTAGTAGAAAGGCATAGGTATCTGTCTTTGACCCTATGCTGTTCCATACAATAATCAAACTTGCAGGTAACACAGACCTACAAAACTGGTAGGTACAGCTAATATGTTAGGTAAAAATCAGGCTCCAAAGAGATTTTAGCAGGCTTGAATGAGCCAAATTTAAGAACAAATGTAATAGGGATAAACAGTACTATTGAGAGGCATAGTGTCCAGAAGAGAGGTGACAGTCCTACCTGGAATCTGTCCTCGTCAGACCATGCCTAAAGTATTGTGTTCAGGTCTGAGAGCCGTATTTTAGGAAATCTATTGCCAGACTGGAACAGGAACTTAATAAATGCTTGTTGACTGATACCCAGATGAAATTGACCAGGATGGTGAGGGGACTGGACACCTCAGAATATGGGAATTAATTGAAGGAATTAATCATGTTTAGCCAGGAAAAGAGAAAGGGGACATATATGATAACTGTTTTCAGATATTTGAAAGAATGTCAGCTGAAAGACGGATTAAACTTGTTTTATTTAGTTTCTTAAAGGCATATATAGGAACAAATTCACAGAATTTCCATTGGAAGGGACATTTGTACTTGAACAGGAATCCCCTACAGCATCCTTGGCAAATAGTCATCTTGCTTTCTCTTGAAGATCTCTAGTGATGAAAAATCTACTACCCCTCAATGCAATCCATTCCACTTTTCAACATCTCAAATTTCTGGGAGGCTTTTAACTGCATAAAATTTACGTTTTCGTTTCTTCAACTTTAACCTGTTACCCCATGGCAGTCTAGTAACCCTTTCAACAAAGAAAGTGAGGTTAATCAGGAGTGATTAATTCTAGATGAAACCATACTGATTCTTGGTCACTGCTTCCCTTCTTTAAAAAAGAAAAAAAAATCTATCAGTTTCTTTTATTTCCAAATATTTTCTACAGGGGAGAAGAGCAGTTCAACAAAACTAACCATCACATCACTGCTTCCCTTTCTAAATGTTCTTTAATTAGCCTTTTAATAGTCTAGAATTTTTCTCACTTCTCAGTTTATTAGCCTATAGTTTGGAGATGTTACTTTTCCCTTTTTGAAAATCAGTTCAAATTCACATGCTGCTGTGGTCCCGGTTCACCTCTTCTATTCTCCGTAATTTTTGAAATGTCATTGATAGGACCCTAGAATGTAATTTGTCTGGGCTTCAGAACTTTAATTCATTGAGGGCTGTTAAATGCCCTCTTACTATTACCCCGCTTGAATTTTAGTTCTCTTTTAGCCATTAAAAAAAAATGTGATCCTTAGCCATAATCTCAAAAGGGATTTATTTTCTTGAATACTAACTTCATATATACTTTATTTTCTGTAAAAGTGTCTGATAATTTCTTTAGTACTATCTTCCTTTTCTCTCTTGAGAGGGTTATTCTCTTCCCAATAGTCTGAATGTTAAAGACTGAAAGGTATAGTTATGTATTTGCTATTGGCATATTCTTATATTTTTGCTCTGTCTCCTTCAGTCCTCAGGGAGGTATGCCTCACCTCAGCATCTAGAAGCTGCCTCCATTAATATACTACACACTGCTATTGGGATCAGTCTAAGTCAGTCAATGACTGGCAACTCTCTAAAATAATCTAGCCGTGAAGTTACAGTAGGTTATAGTGATAAAACTCTGAGATGGAGAATTAAGAGTCCTACTACCAGCCTTGCCTCTGATTTACTTGTGGCCTTGGGCAAGTTCCTGCTTCTATTTGGTCCTCATGTGTAGTCTTTGAGGTTCCTTTCAGCCCTAACCTGCTGTGATTCTAAAAAGGATGGTAGACTCCTCCAATTCAGCTTATTGGCAGTTGTTAAATTTTATATGACCTTGGAAAACAGGCAAATGGGAATATTGGTAGATTATAATCTAGTCCTAATAGTCCTAAGGTAGGTAGTACAAGTATTATCATTTTATGATAAACTGGACTGTCCCATAGTCATAGAGCTAGTAAATGTCAGCTAGATTTTTTTGGTTATAGTTTTCCCATCATATCTTCTACTCCTATTCCACCACCCCCTTTTAAGTACTTACTGAATTGTTTGGAGCCAGAGTTAAGGAACTGCTCACTAACAAGTGCTAAGCCCCTTGTTACATTTTTCAGCTTCTGAAGTTGTGGTCTTGCAGATGTTAATATTTCAGAGTCAGCACCTTCAAACCCATTCTTGTCCTATGCTGATTGTCCAGAACTTCTTTGAAGTCTTGAACTATTCCTTCTGCCTGTGACTCTTAGGGAGGCAGGTTGGTATAGTAGAAAGGGAACCAGGAGACCTGGGTTCTAGCTCCAGCTCTGTCACTGACTTTGCTGTTGGACCTTTGGCAGTCAGTTAGCTATCTTGGTCTCTTAATTTCCTCATCTCTAAAACTAGGGAGTTTGAATAAATCTTTAACTAAGGCAGCATGATGCAGTGAAAAGAACACTGGATTTAGAAGCCGAGGAATGAATTCAAATCCTGCTTCTGTTACTACCTGTGTAATCTTGGGCAAGTCACTTGACCTTTCTGGGCCCTAGCTTCCTTATCTGTAAAACGAATTAGTCACCAATCAGCAGACATTTATTGAGCACTTACTGTGTGCCAGCCACTAGGGACACAATGACAGGAGCTGCCCTTTAGAAGCTCATGGGAGAGACAATTTACAAACAACTTATGTATGTACAAGGCATATATGGTGTAAATGGGAGATGGTCTCAGAGACAAGGCACTAATAGGAGTAGGACTAGGGAAGGAGGGGAGGCATTTCAGGCTTAAGACAGCCAGTGAAAAGACTCAGGAGCTGGAGTGACCCTGGATCACTTAGGTACAAAGTGTAAGAAAACTGGAAAGGTAGGAAGTGCCAGGTTATGAAAGGCTTTAAAAATCAAACAGGTTTTTAAATTTGATACTAGAGGTAATAGGGAGCCATTAGAGTTTATTGCTCAGACCTGAGCTTTAAAAAGATCACTTTAACAGTAGAGGGGAGGATT
The DNA here is from genome assembly GCF_003287225.1 of Phascolarctos cinereus. Classification (NCBI taxonomy): domain Eukaryota; kingdom Metazoa; phylum Chordata; class Mammalia; order Diprotodontia; family Phascolarctidae; genus Phascolarctos; species Phascolarctos cinereus. The sequence goes on from NW_027555625.1 coordinate 326,835,412, forward strand.
GATGAGAGTGGGGAAAGACTTTAGAGTTGAACCTCTAAGTCTGTGAATCATTCTTTCCACCTCCAAAATTCTTTGATTCTGGGTGGTTATATTACAATAAAAATTGTAGTTGTGCAAAAATTACTTGGAAAAATATGATTTTTAACTTGGTGGCCTGTAATATTTCACCCAATTACCAGATTACATAGACTATTTAAATCATAAGAAACATCATAATTCCTGTAAATGTAGGCTTATAAAAAAGGGTAGCTTAAGGCCAAATTAATTTTGCTTATTAACTTTCAAATGCTTTCCTTTTATTTCTTCTTTTTTCAACCTAGTACCCCAGATACACGCCCAGCTGGCCTTGAAGAGTCCGACCAACAACCACTGTCTGGAGAACAAGGAATTAACTTGGACAGCACAGGCCCTAAACTCTCAGATTTTGCAAGTAGGCCACCAGGTGATAAAGCATAATGATGTCACTTGTCTTGTCTATGACCTATGAAAGGGGGCTTTGTTGGTGTTCCTCCTTCCCCTCAAGGAAGAAGCAACACTTATTTTGTCCGTTGTGACCCATTTGTATTTCCTGAACATTTTGGCGTGTGTTATGTTTGAGAATTTTGTTGTGTTGTTGAATAATAAATCTTTAAAATAATAATAAAACCTATCCGAAGGTACATGTACCTTTGGACTCACCTCCACTTGGACCTTTCAGCTTCTTCCAAAGGAAGACTGAAATGGGATGGACCTCCCTGATCCTGACAGTATACAGCCAAGTCCCAGCCATATTCAGAGAAGCCAAGTTTAAATGAGGAGTTTTCACTACTATCTGATCTGATATGTTGAGCTGCCCTTTCTGCATTGTAAGCTGTGGATTTCCAAGAAATAAATGATATATTTATTCAGTATTGGAAAGTTTGATGTCAAAAAGAAGTGCTGGTCTTAGGTACTGTCACTTTAGCATCTAGGAATGTGGTAGGGCCCATTTCAGATGAAATATTGTCTATACCTATAAATGGTAGGGTTCACTAAGATGTCTGTTCACCCACCTGTGACAGGTAGAGCCAAGAGGGATACAGGCTCTGTCCATAGCAGTAACTAACCTAGGAGGGTGTTGGGTGCTCCTGCCTAATCTTCCTTAGGATCTTCCCACATAAACCATCTGTCTGTTCACCTTCTACACTGTTAGGAACTTGGTGACTCCTCAGCTGCTGCCTGTCCCTGGACCTTTCAGGACATCCATATCCAGGATTGTAATTTCCGCTAGATGATGCTACAGTGTTCCCTGCTACACTCTGGATGGGTGCTCTATTTCCTGTTTCAGGGCAGATGTACCAGCTGCTGAAGCAGCAGTTTGATAGAGGGTCTTTCTCACCTGTATCATGGCACTAGCATCAGGGAGCTTATGGAGAAACCATAACTGCTTTGGTGCATGATATTAAGTAATGCACATTGTAGAATCTGTGCCTCACGTAGAAAAGAATGTTATATTCATCACATGATATGAATATGCTTGATTGTGTTAGTAGGTATCTTCCTCATTTATTTTGAGAGAAATGCCTCAAGGACAAGAATTAAATATATAACAATACTGTATTTTACCTTGGGGAACAGTTTATTTAAAAGAAAAGTTATATTGCGTTTTAAAAAACGTGAATAAGACCGTCCAAATCTAGATTCTCTAGCATTTACCATTAGGTGCCAAACAAATCTTAGCTCAGAAGAAACTATCGTTTATTCTGTTCTTAGATGACACTTCTCCGTAAGGGTCAAAATAACGCTTGAGTCCTGTGTGTAATTAAGCTAATATCCATTCAGTTTTGCCAAGTCAAAAAAACCAAAAACACTTCTGCAAAGCTTTTAAACCTGCAGTGCCTGATTGTTGTACAGTTTTAACAATTTCTGTTACAAAAGCTGTATCTCAGCCCCGTGCCCCTCTCCCTCCAACCCACGTACCTTCATTGTTGATGTCAGTGTCCTTTTTAGTAGTTGTTTTCAGTGCTGTAATCAGTAATGCTTCTTTGTAAGCAATGAGGCAGCTATTTAAGCCTTGTCTTTATGAAGCTCCATGTGGTTATGTCCCCAGCATCTCTTTTCCATTTGTTGTCCAGTGGGTCAAATAGTTATGTCTTTGGTCTTGACGTTTTCTAATGGTATGAGTTACTGAGAAATCTTTCTGCAAGTGGAAAAAATAAAGAAGTATAAGTAAATAAGGGGGTAAGGGACAATTTTAAAAGATGGACTTATGAATAAATACATAAAGGTCCCTTTCCTGAGTTTGTATATGTATCTATCTCCTTGTGGTTTATAGTTCATTCAACTGATAAATGTCCTGGGGAGCCAGGGCAGCCAAGTTGCCAATAAGATTTATTTTCTTAATGAAGTAAATCCTAGACTTGTTTTAAAACTAGCTCAACTTTACAAGTCATAAAGCTATCTGTTCCTTTACAGTTGTCAACAAAACCATGAGAACACGAGAAACACAAGAAAATTAGTTAATTCTTACAATGGAGGGAATCACTTCATTTATATGTATAGTGAAAGTCAGATGGCATCTATATGACACAGAATTTCTAGATGGTAAAAAGCATCCATGTGATTAGATTTGGGCACCTTAATCCACGTTTTTGGCAGATATGTCACCTGGACTTTACCTCTTGCAATGAATAGCTGTATGGTTGTCAGAACCTGGAATCACTAGCACCTCATTCATATCCCAGGGACTCAGGAGTACTAGTGATTTTGCCCTGTCCTAAGCTTCTTTTACATTTTCTTAAACTATATGTGTGCCTGATGCCAAAAGACTGCATCCTGGAAAAATGATTGTGCTTGCACTGTTTGTATAGATTCAATGTGGCCTTCCTCAGAAGTATCACTGAATGTTTGTGAAAATGCTTTACAGATTCCTGAACTTGTTGGAAATCTAACTTCCCTGATTTGGGGGGCTCGTTCTAGGTTATTCATCTCAACAAGTTGAACAAAGGCCACTACAACAGATGCCTCCTCAACTCATGCAGCATGTGCCGCCATCCCAGCAGCCACCTCCACAGCAACCACCACCACAGCCACCTCAGCCACAGCCCCCACCACCACCCCCTACTCAGGCACAGTCACAGCAACAGCAGCAACAAATGATGATGATGCTGATGATGCAGCAAGATCCCAAATCAGTCAGACTGCCTGTGTCCCAAAATGTTCACCCCACAAGGGGTCCCCTAAACCCAGATGCACAGAGAATGCCCGTGCAGCAGAGTGGTGGCATGTCAGTAATGGTCAGCCTGCAAGGTCCTGGCTCAGTACCACCATCTCCCGATAAGCAAAGAATGCCATTGCCAGTAAATCCTCCCTTGGGGAATAATGCAAGAAAAATGGTATACCCAGATAATATACAGAATCCTTCCAATTCACCTCTGGGAGAAGTGGCATCACTTCCTGAAGGAAGTGGAAATGAAGTTCCTCCAGTCTCAGGAGCTTCAAATAACCTGGCTTCACATTTAGTAGTTTCTCAAAATCAGTTAATGATAGCAGGGCCAAAACCAGGACCATCTCCCCTTTCTGCTAATCAAGGTACAAGTCCACAGCAACCACCAGTTAATTCTTTATCTAGTTCTCATGGTCACCATTTTCCAAATGTTGCCACGCCTACACAGACATCCAGGCCTAAAACACCAAATAGGGCCAGCCCGAGGCCCTATTACCCTCAGACACCAAACAATCGCCCACCTAGCACAGAACCTTCAGAAATAAGTTTGTCACCAGAACGGCTCAATGCTTCTATAGCAGGTCTTTTTCCTCCTCAGATTAATATTCCTTTGCCTCCCAGGCCTAATCTGAATAGAGGATTTGATCAGCAGGGTCTTAATCCAACTACTTTGAAGGCCATTGGACAAGCCCCTTCAAATCTCACTATTAACAATCCATCGAACTTTGCTCCTCCACAGACTCATAAGTTGGATTCTGTTGTAGTTAATTCTGGAAAGCAGGCTAATGCTGGAGGAACAAAGCGAGCTAGTCCAAGCAGTAGTCGTAGGTCTAGTCCCGGTTCAAGTAGGAAAACTACACCAAGTCCAGGCAGACAAAACTCAAAAACACCTAAGTTGTCTCTGACATCCCAGACAAATCCAGCTCTAATGCAGGGTGCAGAATTGCAAAGAAATGTGTTGGCCAGTCCTACTTCTTTACCCACACCTGTACCTGGGAATTTTCCTAATAACAACATGCTGAATCCACCAAACCCAACTGTGCCTATGGCTGTAGTAGCTAGTATCACGGAGGATAACAAAGACAGTCTTAACGTTCCCCAGGACAGTGACTGCCAGACTGCCCTGGGTAATAAAGAGCAGGCAAATGTTGAGCTGAAAGCCATTCCTATCCAAGAAATGAAGATGATGGTTTCTGAAGACCAGCAAAAGAAGGAGATGCAACCTTTAGACACTAGCAAGCTTCCTATTGTAGAAGAGAACAAATCTATGCTCTCTTCTGCTATGAGAGAAGCCCCAACATCTTTAAGTCAACTTCTTGATAATTCTGGAGCTCCTAATGTTACCATTAAGCCCCCTGGACTTACCAGTCTTGAAGTGTCACCTACAGTGTCATCAGGGGAGGAACTAAAAAAGATAGCTGTCATTCCTCCACTGCAGGATCCACCTTCTGGTAAGGAATCTTCTAATCCCTTAAACTTGCCTCACAGTAATGAGCCTTGTTCAGCCCAAATGCACCAAGAATTGGGTGAGGTCAACTCCAGTGTCACACCAAATGTACCCCCAATAATGTCCAGGCCTGTCAGCTCCTCTATTTCTACTCCTTTGCCACCAAACCAAATAACTGTCTTTGTAACTTCAAACCCCATTACTACTTCTTCTAATACATCAACACCTCTGCCATCTCACCTGCAGCCTACATTAATGTCGACAGTAGTCACAATGCCCAATGTGGGAAACAAAGTTATGGTTTCTGAGGGGCAGTCATCAGCTCAGTCCAGTGCTCGACCTCAGTTCATTACACCTGTATTTATAAATTCGTCCTCGATAATTCAGGTTATGAAAGGATCTCAGTCAAGCACAATTCCTGCAGCCCCATTGACCTCTAACTCCAATTTAATGCCACAGCCTGTGGCAGTGGTTGGCCCTTTGCACATACCCCAGAGCATAAAGTTTTCTTCTGCTCCTGCACCTCCTAGTGCACCATCCAGTAGTCCTGCCCCAAGCATACCGACCAACAGGTCTTTGGTTCTTAACTCACGGGCAGCACCCATGCAACTTCCTTCTCCCCCATCCACAGCTTCTTCAGGTGTTCCTACACAGACCCCTGTCCAGCAAGTTAAAGAGTTTAGTCCAGATGAGGCTAGTCCTCAAGTTAGTGTTTCATCAGATCAGTGCCCTGTAGCAGCTGCGCAATCAGCAGTGATGGTTTCACCTCTTCTTACCAGTAGTCCAGGTTCCTCTGGCAACCGAAGAAGCCCAGTTTCATCTAGTAAGGGCAAGGGGAAAGTGGACAAGATTGGTCAGATTTTGTTGACCAAGGCATGCAAGAAGGTAACAGGATCTCTTGAAAAAGGGGAGGAACAGTATTCTGTGGATGGAGATGCTGAAGGCCAGGGCCTGGAAATGCCAGCCTTGTGTAATGTGGGAACTGAGCAGATAACTACAGAACCGGACAATAAGGCCACCACACCCCCGGCACCCACTCTGCTAAAGATAAGCACTCCTGGGCCTGGCACACAAAGTGTTAGCACCATGGCTATTTCTTCTTCCTCAGTATCAGTGGCGCCAAGCTTATTGAGCAGTGCTTCTTCTGCCAGCGCACCATCCATGGTAAATGCCCCAGTGATTTCAGAGCTTGCTTCCACAACCCCAAATACTAAAAGTAATCATGGTGGCATAGTGACTGAACAGCTTGGAATTGGCCTAGTGGAAGAGAAAGCAGGAACCCACCCAGAGCTTCTGCAGAATATAGGTATGTACTCCGAGCCTTGTGGTTTTTCTCATGCAGTGAGTTAGCAATTTAACAGTGAATTTAAGAAGTTTGGGCCGTGGCTGGAGGAAAGGAAGTTGATTTCAGACCCTCCTGATGTCTTATCCTGAAGGACAAAAAACATAAGGGCTTTCTTCCACTGAAGCGATTTATATAGGCAGACTGGTTAATAGTGTATTAAAATTAAGATAGGCTTATATAAATTGTTTTTCATTAACATTATAAATTTGTAGAACTTTAGAGTTGGAAGAGACATTAGAGATCATCAAGCCCAGGCCTCTCATTTTATAAGGGAGGCCCAGAGAGAATGGGAGTCCTACTGCAAGGTTCCTCAATCATGAGCATTTATTAAGTGCTTACTATGTGCCAGGCATTATGCTAATATGCTTTAGGGATACAAAAAAGAAAGACTAGTTTGTCTTTAAGCAGTGGAACCAGCATTAGAACCCAAATCCCTGGACTGTTACTGTAGTGCTCTTTCCATTATGCCACATTGTGATGTTGCCAAGTCCTGCCAAGATGTACAGACAGACTGTCCTGGAGACACCAGATTTAAAATATGCCTTATATATGAAGAGTTGGAACTCGATATTTAAGACAAAGCAGCAGCTAGTATTTAAAAAGTGATACCCATATTTGTTTTTCAAACAGCATTCTACTGATACATATGAAACCTAAAAATGATGTGGAAGCCAGATGTTGCTTAAAGTTGTGTTTTTGCATTTCTTCCCTTCAGTGAACATTATTGCTTCACATGCCAAGAAACTAATGATATTTACAATCGCATCAGGAAGACTGAGATGATTGGATGGCATTCAGAACTATTGAAACAAACAAGCAGGGAAATCTTTGCATCTGAAATTATCCAGAAGAATTTGGAAAACTCTAGCGAGCATTTGCTTTAATTTCCAAATACCTTCTGTGTAATTCCTTGTGATAAGGGAGCATTACTGTAGTAGAAAAGGTTGACAGTATAGTATTAAACTTTGTCAGAGGAAATAAAATGTCACATTAATAAAAATCCAGGTGAATGACCGCATCATTGAAGAAAAAGGGGATTCTACCAATTTGTAGTTTCTAGGAAAGAACGAAACATATTTCAGGGCTCTTACAGTCAGCATCACCGCCTAATCTTTGAATTGAATTGAAACATTTGTTTGATGTTCATTCTAGTCCATCATACCAAGTAGATATATGAAGATAAAATATCAAAGACCCTGTATGGCTGTGGAATTTCTACTATTGAGTACAGCTTCATCTCTGCTATTTATTGTACCCTAGCTGAGAGAGAAAGAAATGCCTCAGTAGATACCAGTCAAGCCTGGGGTTAATTTATCATTCCAGCTGTTCTTTGAATGACTTGTACTGATTCAGATTCTTCACTTAGTCTACTTCTACAACCTACAAACAACCACAGCTATGGGGTCTTTCTAGACACCACCACCATCACTTGGTTATTTTTAGAAAATACTCATCCCCTCTGGTTCCAATCACATGGACAAAAGCCTGTGGGAACCATTCAGCTATCCAGTAAGAGAATAGAACCTGATACAACAATGGGCTTTGATTTAAAATATGGGTCCTGGAAACTTCAGCTTCAAATTCGTATCACCCTTCCTAAACTGCCCTGGGATGATGCTTCTACATATTCTCTTTCAGATCCACTTTTTGAGATCTCACAGCTAGTGGATTGTCGTACTACCCTTTATATGTATGCCCCCTTCCCCCTCCTCTTCTCCCCCAGGCTTGTAATTATTGACAGCTGTCCCCAGAGTAGTGATAAGCATTTCTTAGTGCCTCTATCTCATAATAACAGCTCCGATCCTGGGATGTAGGGGCTGCCTGCCCTGATTCTTTATAATGCTGTTTACTAAAAGACACTACATTTTTGTTTTTGTTTTGCATTTTGGGATATGATCTCAGAATTTTGAACTAATTAAACTTGTACAAATTAAGTACTTATTTCCTGTCCAGCATTGGTAGGTACTATGATGGTTACAGAGAAATATATGAGGTGATTCTTGCCCTTAGCTTATAAACTCATTAGGGAATAGGACAAAAATAAGATTTAACTGTAGACTATAAATCCTGTGGAAGTGATTGAATTTCCTGCCAAGACCTTCATTCAGGATTCTTAAAGTATCTTTGAATAGCTGACTCCCAAGAACAAAAACACAGAGCTGTAAAAAGGCAGTTGTCCTGGGGAGGAGGGGAACTAGCATTCTTGCATGTACGTATACACACACTTCCAAGTGCTGGTCTTTGCCAGTGAGTAAAGATGAGCTTCTTAATAAGGCTTGGAATTTATTTGTAAATTCAAGCCTTCCTTACCTCCTCCATACTTCATTTAGGACTGTAAGAAAAGCGGCTTAAAAGTTCTTTCTGTTATCAAGCCATACACTGCAACATTACATTTTATTTTGCTTTGAAAAAGAAAGTTAGATCACCCTGCTTTCCTCACTTATTTTAGCACCTTCACCAAATCTGGCCCAGAAGGAGATCCCAGCTGTACCACCTCAGGGACCTGCACACAGACCAGGTAGAGTATACTTTGGAAAAGCTTCTCTTTGGGTTACAATGGACTGGGGGGTGATAGGCTTAGCTTTAGGCCTCTTATTGGGTCTTACCTTGCTTTCATTTTCATACATTCTTACCCTGTTGAGGAAAAAATATCAGCTCAAGGAAGGAAACCATTAAAAACTTTTATATGTCCTTTTAGAAACCAACTTTGCTGTAAGATGACAGGCTTTTGATTGACTCCATTCTTGCATTCAGATACTCTAGCCTTCCTGCCTTCTCCCTATTTGTAGTAGTAATTAACCAGTTAACTGACAAAAGACACTTTAATTCTTTCAAGTCACAAGGTCATGGATTCTAAGAGAAGTCCATTTAAGTCATCTAGTCCAACTCCCTTCTTTTACTGAGGATTGTATTGCATGATCATGTCACATGCATTCAAGCAGGTCTCTCATCCAGTTTAATCTCTGCCTCCTTTAATCCATCTTCCACATAGCCACCAGATTATCAGTTCCCTATGCAAAAATATTCACTGTTAATGGCTCTTCTCTTGGCCATCATACGACTAGAACAGTGTCCTTGCTCCTAACCTAGTACCGTGTTCTGTAAACCAATAGAACTCTTAGTATTCTTTTGTTGCTCATCTATGGCCCCATTGCTTCAGCATTCCCAGGGACCTTGGGGAATTGCTAGCTGCTGTAAAACAGAAATGAAAATGCTGTTAAATAGTGCTCACATTAGTTATGACTAAAGTCAGGACTTTGTATAGCAGATCTCTGATTACATTATAAAACAGTTCCAGTAAATGAAAGTCATTTCAGCCATGTCTGTGTAGGTTTTTGTTTGTCCCCTAAGGCTAGGATGCTTCACATAGTCCTGGAGTAGTATTTTCTAGAGGAAGGAAACCAGAGTGATCTGACAGATAACTATAGGACACACTTGTTAGGGTCTAAGTTTGTATACATATCCTGCCTAAATCATTTTAATCCGGCCTTCCCATGAATTTTACTGATAATTGAAGAAGTCTTTTTGTCATGGCTTAATCTACCTTAGATGGGGGGGGGGGCGTGTTTTAAGTAATCAGGGCTTTTTTTTTTTTAAACTGAGAGTTGCCAGGAAGAGTGTTGTCATAATAATAACAAGCTTTACATGCTTGAAGATCAGACTTGAGAAACACCATTTTTCTTATCCTGTTTCATTCCTAGTACACAGTATATTCTTAAGACCTTCAAATATAAGTAAAAAAAAATGTGTTATGTAATCATGATAAATAATATGCATCTTAGCTTATTTCTCTCCAATCCATTTGTCATTCCCCTGTGCAAAAAAAATCCATGTGTTTGATGACTTTTCATCTTCATGCAAAATAAAGAAGCCACTAGTAGTATTTTAGCCTAGTATTTTAGGCCTCCCACAATCTGGCTTTAACCTGCTCAACTTTCTGCTCCAGCCAGATTGTTCTTTTAGCTTTCTCCTAAGCATGCATGTGCTCACAGCAGTTCTCTGGCCATCAAAATGCCACCTGTCCTTCAAAGGCCAGCTCAAATCCTGCCTTCCTCTTTGAGATTGTACCCAACTATTCCAGTCCAAAATTGCAAAGTTTTTGTTTTCTATCAAGCTAGATTTTAAGCTCCTTGAGGACAAGGATCATGCAATTAATTTCTTTGTATCTCCCATAGTGCAATGCATGGGACCTGTAAGCACTCAATATTAATACTTATTGATTGAATTAATTTGGAAGTTATTAATTAAACTCAGTAGACATGTATTAAGCTTGCGCAGCGTCTTGGGCATGGAGCTGGAATATTCAGAGACAATTGAGAGACAAAGTCTTACAGGAAGTTATTACATACACAGCTACCATACCAACTGGAAAGTACTCTGAAGATTCATGGGAGAAAAATATCACTTTGGCTTAATAGAGGAGGGTCACGTTTAAACTGGGTCTTCAAGAATGTGTGTGTGTCTGTGTGTGTGTGTGTGTGTGTGTGTGTGTGTGTATGTATGTGCACACAAACAAAAGAAAAAGGTTATACAGAAAACTGATTTACAGACTGACTGAAGAGGTCACATAGTCAGCCCAAGGGTGTGTTTCTATCTCTAAAACGCTCCCTCTATTGCTTATGAAATAGGCAGCCTTCGTTCCTCAGCCTAGCATTTGAGGTGCTCCACGAATGGATGTTAGCCTACATTTCCAGCTTTATGTTTCACTACTCACCCCCTACTCTGTGTTGGTTTATGTTGATGGCTGTTGTTCAGAATTTTTTATAAGAAAACATAAAGCTAGTCCTTGCCCATAAAGTGTTTTCCAATCAGTAAACATTTATTAGGTGCCTGCTATATGCTGGGCACTATTCTAAGCCTCATTGTAAGGGTAAAATGTAGATAATATGAAACAATTAATGAATGAGATGATAAATCTAATTTTATAGTATGAGTTAAAGTATGAAACCCTATGTGATGAGGTGCTAGTTGTGATTTTTATAACATTGCTTAATTGACAATGTCATGTTAATATAAATGGAGAAATAGAAAATGTTCCCAGTTAGCAATTTAAAAAAAAGTTTAAATCAGCATTCCTTTTTGATGTGAGTGATCTGTTGTCAAGTCTTGGAATGAAGTTGTGTTTCTCTGAGGAATGTGTTTGTCAGCAAGAATTTGCTCCAGCCCAGCTGACTTTCTCAAGTGACCACAAGATGGCAGACAAAAGCAGGGAGGGGTGGAAACATTACCCAGAACCCTGTATTCATCCCATATCTCCTAAATCTGTCCTTGTCTTATAGTGTTCATTGACTGTCAGAATTAAAGGGGACTTACTTTAGTCCTAAAGCATAAAAGCATTAAAGTGAATAATTCTTAGGTAGCACTGATTTTAAATGTCTTGTTTATAGCATAGAGTTGTTGAAAAAATAGACCAGGTTTCATACAGTCCATATTCATTGTGCAGTATAAATACTAGCCATGACTCTCTACCATCTGCCACGAGTGTCCTTGGGCAAGGAGGCTTGAGACGTCTGTATTTTTGGTTGTGGCCATGTCACAACAGCTTCTGCAAAGGAGGTCTTCTTAGTCTCCTTTTATGTTTCTTGCAGAACTGGAAGCAAATGCTGCTGTAGTCTCCAGTCAGAGGTAAGATGATAGTTCCTGCAAATTTGGCAGGAATATAAGTCTCTTTGAAGAGTGTCAGCTTTCTCAGTTTCTAAATGGCTTCTTCTCTCGTTGTCTGTCCTTTTTCTTCACTTCATTCACGTATTTTCCCTCTAAATTGGCTAGCTGTCACTGTCATTAACTACAGATTAACTCTAGCCCCTAGAGCTGGGGTTTCTCCTAATAAAGCTTGGTGATTGCTATTTTATTATGGGTATAAGTATGCCTATCTGCTTTTTGTGCACACAAGAATGTGGGCCTCATCTCCTCACCATTGGAAGTGAATGACATTATACAGTTAAACCAATTATTTATACCAATGGAAAGACAGCTTTTTGAGGTAATAGATTTCTTGAATATTGGAATGAAGAAAGAGCCTTAGAATATATCTAATCCATCCTCATCATTGTACAGGTAGGGTAACTAAGCCCCAGAGGTAAATTAATTGCCCAAGGTCACACGATAAATTAGTAGCAGAGATATGTCTAAGGCTAGTTTTGACTTTTAGTTCAGGGTTTTTTCCATCATACTGCTATTTTCAATGTGTGGGATATATAGAGTCACAGGATTTTATAGCTGGAAGAGACCTAAGAAATCTCCAGTCCAACCTTGTACCCACTATAAAGAATCCTTTTTATAAAATCTCCCTGATAATGTGGTCATTCAGTGTCTGCTTGAAGACTGTCATGAAGGGCTGTTGTGAAAATTCAGTTAGATGTTTTTTACCCCAGAAAGCTGAATTGGATGCAAATTGCACAGGAGCAGATTTCAGCTCAATTTAAGAAACAAACTTCCTAACAATTAAAACTATCCAAAAATGGGACTTTGGGGAAAGCAACCAACAGAAGAATTCCTAATCGTGGTACTAGAAGGAAGATGGAGGATTTTTGCAAGAGGAAAATGAAGAGAGGAACTTCATTTGGTACTAGCCGTTGGTGGTGATTGACTCTAGCAGAAGGGTGGGAAAGTGCTGCAGTGGAACAAGGCTTTTCTCTTGGGCAGTTAAATAGAGAACAGCCTGTCCACCCTGGTGAGGCAGATATAAATGAGAAGCAACTGGATAGAGGTGAGGGAAGAAGACTAATGTACCTGGGGACAGGTATAATGCAGCAGGGTGTTGGCTAGAAAAAGTCTACATTTATACAGATACTCATTAGTTTTTTGTTGACATTTTAATGAGCTAATGGGAAGCTCAAAGATGCTTGCTGGGAAGATTTAAGGCCTTCATTCTATTTCTTGTCATGAGTGGTTCATATTTGGAGATCCAAGTAACTGGTATACAAATTAATATGTTAGCCTCACAGCCCAATGCTTGCCGTGCTCCCTCATGACAGTGTTTTAAAGGTACAGTATAATGTACATGTGCATTTAAATAAAGAGTGAAAGAGCAAGCTTTGAAGTGTAAATAGTGGTTAGTTCAGACAACAGGCAGTTTAGGGGCACGTTTCTAAGACTGGACGTATTAATAAGATAGGGCCATTTCTGCCTAAGGGATCTGATTATTAGGAATGACCCTGAAATGTGAATAAAACAATTCCTTGTGAGATCATGTGCTGCTTTCTGAATTTTGAGAGTCCTGTCTTTTAACAGCTACTGCTTTACCCTTCTTGTGTAAAATAGCGTACCCTTCTGCCACCTAACCTCTAGTATGCCAACACCTGCCCCCTGTTTCTAACTTCTGCTTGTTGTGCCCTTCCCTTATTCTGTAGCTGAATATGTGTCCCTCACTAGAAATTCTGTGCTTTTATCCTTCCTTTAGTAATGAGCCCAAGGAGACAGGGGAGAAGTCTAAAACTCCAAGCCGGAGAAACTCAAGAGCTGAGGAGCCCACCACTGCCCCAGAGAGTGGGGAAAATGGGCAGCGCAAGCGGTCCTCCCGGCCGGCATCAGCTTCTAGCACTTCAAAAGGTGGGCCCTATTGTGTACCTACATAGAGGAAAGGACAGGAAAAAGAGTAGCCTCACTACAACCAAGGTGTTTTAACTGTTAGGCACCCCTAAGAGTGAAATGAAAGGTACATGAATTTGGAAGTCTCACCATAAGGTAGCTTATTGTTTAGAGGTAGACAAGATCACACCGAGCTATTGATAGAAACTGTAGTGCAAGAAGAGAGGGGACAAGAACATTTTGTAGTTGGGTAGAAACTCATACCTCTTTCTGTATAGCTTGAAGAGTCTTCCCTTCCTATAATAATTATCCCTGAACTAGATTTTGAACATAAAATAGCTGGCCTTGAAGAGAAGACACTGCAATTAAATTTTTAAAATATTTGCTAAGTACTTAACATGTGCTAAGCGTTATGTTATGCCCTAGGGAGATATAAGAGAAATAAGACTTAGACCTCAGTCTCATTGTGCTTACGTTATAGTAACAAGCCCAAATAACTAATAATGCATATTAGACTATGTAAGTGTATAAGAGCAACATAAGCAAAATGGTACATAAAGTCAAAGAAAGAAACGATCATTTCCAATTTGAAGGTTTCCAAAATAGCTTCATATCTGAGGCTATATTTGTAGGATAGATAGGATATCAACAGGGTTCATGGAGGTAGAAGGGGTTCTAAAATAGGAAGTGGTATGAAAAAAGCATGTGTGTAGTGGCCAGTCAAGCAAGTACCCCTTATAAGCAAGAGCTGCCGTTCTTGATGAACTTTCTTAACTTACTAAGAGATTCAGCCTCATTAAGGCCAGTCCGGGCTTGACAGGCGTGTTATAGGTCAACAGTGTTTCTTGGCTTTAGTGTGTCTGAGTGCTCCCATAGGTGAGCACAGAATCCAAGAGACTTCCCCCACCAAAATGTGTACCCTATGTTTGCAACCCTGCCTTAGTTTGATCTGGTCTTTACCTGGCTGGGTAGCTCTCAAATGGTTAGAAATAGAAGCAAGGTGCCAGCCTCTGACATCAGAGAATTGTGCAGATGTAGGTAGGTTGGATTCCTGTGCCTTCAGTTCACCTAATATGAACTAAAAACCTGTGGCCTTAGCATATCATGTTCCTGAGAGGGGATGACATGTGTGGCATGCATTGGGGCACATTCTTTAGCCAGTGACTTTACAATAGAGAAAAAAGGAACTAATAACCACAGGCAGGAGATTGAAGGGAGTGGACGTTTAAGGCGACCTAATCCTACATCTTCTCTCCAACTGCCATTTTCATTTTCCCAGAATCTGTGCCATAGGCACTTGAGACTGAGGGGACACAAAATTCTTTGCACCATAACCCTAGTTAACGGAGGAGAACACTGTAGACAGCTATATTTCAGGCAGGAAAGAAGGAGCAAGAGATTGCTGAGTGTCTGAGGATTTCCTTTCTTACTTAAAATTGTCTTGTCAGCAGAAACCATTTTGTAGTTAACACTACTCAGTATTTCAAAGGACTAAATCTAGATCGAGGACAGAAAGGTTCTGAAACACCTTTCCCTTTTTCCTTTCCCCATTGTTAGCCCTTACTCACATGCTTGAAGTCTCTGGGCTATGTCTGCTTCAGACACCTCTAAGGCCAGAAGAAAGATAAACATTGGAAGCCACGTTGGGTTGTTGAGGTCTTCCTGGTCTTTGCTCACTTAGACCATCAGAAAATCCAGAAGTGTAAGAAAAGCAGCAAGTTAGGCTGCTTGATAGGAGAGTGGGATCCAAAGTAGTCTGCAGCAAGGAATGCTACACAGAATGTGTTGTGTTTGTTAGAAGGATGCTGCTTTCTTCTTTTTCAGTTTGGAGATTAGGGAAGTAGGAGTAGGAGGAAAACTAGGGACAGGGTAGACAAGAAAAAGAAGAAAGTGGGGCAGCTAGGTGGCACCTGAGTTCAAATCCAGCTTCAGACACATAATACTTACTAGCTGTGTGACCATGGGCAAGTCACTTAACCCCATTGCCTAGCCAAAAGAAAAAGAAAAAGAATAAATATATTGACAATATATTACACATATATTATGTGTCAATAATATTATATTAAATGTTAAATAATATAGCGCCATTAACCCCATTGCCTAGCCCAAATAAAAGTAAGAAAAGTGAAGTAAAGAAAGAAAAATGGATCATTAAATGCACAGAAGGGGCTTGAAAAAATCACAGACAGGCAGGACAGTTTTGAAAGTTACAGGGTGACTTTATATTTAATTTATATTTAAAAAAGAAAAGCAAGCTGTACATAATAGATTTGTAATTTCATGTACAATAATTTTTGTTTCTACTACATAAATGGAAGTGCATATTTTATTTGGTGATTAAATTCAGAATTTTACAAAAGAACCCTGCCAGGCTCCCTTCAGGCATTAGTCAGCTGAGAGGAGTGGGGCTGGCCTGAGACTGCTGCAGGGTTTGGAAACAGATGCCACTTAGCTAACTCTGTAGAGGTAATGATACCTGTAGCTACTGCTGTTCCTGCTAGGGCCTTTTATGAATCTGTAGGCAGGTCACTCAGCCAACCAGATAATCCTCTGGGACTCCAGGAGGAGAACTCAGTGTTTCTCCTGAGGGTCTGTGCTGCTGGGTGTATGTGCTTCCCCAGAGGCACACATACCAGGTACTGCCTCAACAACAGCCAGCAGCTGCAGAGAATATGCTGTCTTAGTCACCTCTTCCATATCGGTGAACTTTTTTGCTCCCTTCCATCACTCTCCCACCCAGCGGAAATATAGTGTGCATGTCATATTGCCCTCGTTAGAATGTAGCCTCCATAAAGGTACAGACTATCATTTTTTCAGAATCTTTCTACCCCCAGCACCTAAGCAATAGTTTGTGCCCAGTAGATGCATAATTGTTAATGTTAAATTGAATTGAGTCTCTGATCCTGTTGCCTACTCCTCTGCTGGCCGACCAGTACTTTGCCCTGAGAATTGTGGTATAATGATACAGCCCAAGGAGATCCTACTTTGCAGCTCAGCTCTAGCTCTCATGGGATCCCCAGTGAGGAAGGTTTATCACTGCAGCACTTGCCAAAGATTAGTAGAAAAATGGAGCCAGGGAGTAGATGTCCTAAGCTGTACATATTTTTCCTTTCTTCCCCACAGAGCCCGCAGCCAGCGTGATGCAGTCCAAACGAAGGAAATCCAAGTAAATTGTTTGAGGCAACTTGAGACTTGTAAATGTGTGTGAATTTTACAAAAAGCAATTTTGAGCTGTGATTTTTAAAAACAAACACAACACTTTCTGTACAGTTAATCATTTTAATAATGCTGCCCATCTCTCAAACCACGTGGCCTCTTTATTAATGAACAGCAAGAGAGGCAGGGTTGATGATCCATTTGTTGTGGCAAGATGAAGTTCAGGTTTTCCAAAAAGAGTTGTTGTCTCTTGTAAGAAATGACAACCTACTGTTGTAAATGTCTAATTTCACATTTGTTTCCTAAGCAAATTAGCAGGCACAGTGGCCATTCTTAGGTAGCTGGTGATGTTTTGTGCAGTGGAAGTACTCTGTGAATAGCTGTATTGGGGGCAGAAATAATCCCTCTCCTTTGGAAATGTTGTAAATAATTTTATTATAGATGATTTCAGACATATTTGTTGTAGAAAAATGGACCAGTGAATAAAGAGAATCTAAGGGTTTGTATAATGTGGAATTCCAAATGCTCTAAATAAATGTCATTGTTTTAGACCATGAAGGGTATTGTTAGCAATAGTGGAGCCTCCTCTGAGGAAAGGACAAGGTTTTCTCACCTGTAAAATGAGAGATCAGAGTTGCAGAACTGGAAGGAACCTCAATCCTCTCATTTTACAGATAAGAAAACAGGCCCAGAGAGGTGAAGTGATACTTACCAAAGGTTAAACAGGAAAAAGTGGTAGAACCAGGATTCAAAACCAGCTCCTGACTGCAAATTCAGGACTAAGTGACCTTGAAGATCCAGTTCTAAATCTATCACCCTAGGTATAGAAGGAAGCTTTTATTCATTGAAGATGCTGAGCATCAGCCATTCTGTTCACAAATTCTTAGCTGTTCTTTGGGCAGCTAGGTAGCCCAGTGGATAGAATACCAGGCCTGGAATCAGGAAGACCTGAGTTCAGATCCAGTCTCAGACCCTAGCTCTGTGGCCCTGGGCAAGTCACTTCACCTCTTTGTCTCAGTTTCCTCATCTGTAAAATGGGGATGATAATAATAGTACCAACCTCCCAGGGTTGTTGAGGATCAAATGAGATAATGGTAAAACACTTATCACAGTGCCTGGAACATAGCTGGCACTATATAAATATTAGCTATTATCCCTTACTCTTGTCTCTCCCAGCTGAGGTAAGAGGAGCTTTGAGCCCTGAGGCTGGGATCCTTGATGTAGGTGCACACTGGCTTCTTGGAGCCCTTGGAGGCTCAAGATGGCTGTGCATTGCTTTCTCTTTCCTCCCTTGCTCTATCCCTGGGTCTTCAGCTTCAGGCTGTGCTGTCATCTTTCCCATTAGGTCAGTAGGCCTTTTCATTTGTGGTCCTTCCTCTCTTGGCACTTGACAGTCACTGTTCATAGAGAGTATCCTGACCAGCATCCTGTCCAGGGGGTAATCTGAGCCACATCTGAAGGCCCAGTGGGGCTCCACACCTGCCCACCCCAGCTAGACCTTCTAGGCCCTGAGCAAGAAGGGTGGCTTGCTGTACCTTAGCTCCTCCTCAGAGATGGTGCTCCATTTATATGCTCTTATTTCCTTCTATTCAAGCCTTCTGCCTGTGGATCCTGTGACTCTCAGGCTCATGGCATTTAGAGCAGAGCAGCCCAGAATGAAGATGGTCTTTTTAGCACTGGGCTGGCTGCCATTCTTGAGTTTGCCTCAGACCTTTCTCTTAAGATGCCAGCATCCCCCATCATCATCACCCATCAGGAAGCAAAAGGGGACCAGGAATGTGGCCTTATCCCATTGTATGCCCACACATCCCTTTTCCTGCTCAGTGTCCCATAAGCATGGGATTTCTGGCACACCCCAAACCAAGATAATTCAACTTCAGTATATGCTTTAAATAGATTTTTATTTCTTGTGTTTTCTTTTATATTAATTTTTTCCCCCACAGAGGAATAGCGTTACAGTCTAACACTCAAGAGTCCTGTTACTTACACACACACACACACACACACACACACACACACACACACACACACACACACACACACACACACACACACACCATGACAGCGTCAAGGTGGTTGCATCCTTGAGTCCACCAATACACATTTTAAACATCCTAAGGAAGGTTCCTTCTACAGTCTGGGCTCAGCATATGACAGAGACACAGCTTGTTAGCTTTGTTTGGAACCAGGTGGCAGGGCTACAGTCATAGGTATCAGAAAGTGGGTGGTTTGTCTGCATTAAGCCCCCTAGTTCAAAGCCATGTGGATTTAGTAAGGCATTCGAGATCTGGAGCACCGGGGGGGGGGCAGTGATGCCCTCTAAGAGAGGAGAGGAGGCGCTCTGTCTAAGGGGTGGATTGGTGGATTCCTGGTTGCACATGTATGCTTAAAACCGGTCACAACCGTACAGGTAAATACACACACACAATGGCCCTTGTGGGATAAAGAGTGGGGAGCAGGGGACCAGGAAGTGATACTTGGGGCAAGGGAAGGGCAGGTTCATGCTCTCAAGACTCAACAGGGAAAGAGTGATGCTGCCCTTGTGAACAGTGCTTACCCTTTAAAAACAAATTCTTAGAACAAAAAGATGGGCATCTCCCCCAACACACGCACACTCACACACGCACACAATTTTGTGGAAGTGCTGGTTATACTGATGTCTAGCTAATACTCCACAAACTGGTCATTTCCTCAATGTCTCTGACAGTTGTCACTGCAAACTCTGACTCCCTGTCTTAGGTTGCATAGGACTTCATGAATACACTGGTTCCTTAATTTGTTCAAGTTCTGTGGTTTGAAAAACCTTGAACCATGCTAAGGGTGAAAGGCACATACACAGTCCGTATAGTATGAGAAGATCTGGTGGCTCTGTAGTCGAACAAACAGGGGACGGAGCGGTGTCAGGTCTTAAAAATCTAGACATAAAATATTGCCACACTCAGATGCGACAGTGTCTGTGGGATGATAGAAAAGTCTCATGATCAGCTTGTGTTGATCCTTGGGTATAAAGACTTGAAGGAATTGTGAGGGGAGGCATTAACAGGAGGCAAACAAGGTTTAGGATCGTAGGCTCCTGTTCTCCAGGCTTCCTTCGCTCCAGTCCCCATTAAACAGTTACTAGGTATCAAACTCAGCTCCTCAGCACTGGGACATGGAAGATGGGAACTCTGGAAATCTCAGGTGTTGGGAAGCCGCAGCGTAGCTGGGCGTGAGGCCACTGAAGTGGGGTTTAGGGAAAGACTCCTGAAAAAGGGTTGAGGGACAAGGTGCGATATTAGTCACTGACTTCTGAGTGAGCTGAACGTATTTTTAAAATGTCATCTTGTTTTAATTTTTAAAAAATAATTTCGTTTACTCCTTGGGGGTGGGGGCCTCTGCCCACGTGGCAACGAAGCTATAGGCACCTGGATGCAGGAAGCCAGCCCTGTTGTACTCTGGCTATAAAGCCAGGGCCAAGTAATGGGAAAAGGACTATGTGGACAGAGTGACTCGTGTTAGAGGAAAAATCCTTGAAAGTTTCAAGAGACAGAACTATCGTAAGAAATAAATCAAGATGAAGAGACAGGAAAAAAGAATGACATCTAGAAAAACTGACAGGGGCAATTCAGGGCATTGCAAGGGGACAGTTGCTGGTATCTAAGCCCAGAATTCACAGCCCACAGCATCAAAAGGGGCAGCTACTTCTTAAGTCTGAGGCTGGCCATGGTTTTGGGACCTTCTCTCCCTGTCCCACACACCTCAGGAAAAAATAAAGAACAGCCACCTGGTTTCTGCAGGTGGAAAGACAGTAGGGAACCTCAGTAAAGGTTGATACTAACTCTAGTTTCCTAGGGGCGAGAACCTCAGAACAGGTGGGCAGTAAAAGGGCCAGAAGAGGTGCTTCTCTGCCCTTCTTCCGAGGCCTGGATCTAAACAGCAGTCAACACGGGAAAGGGGACCACCAGAAGATCTGCCCATCCTGGAGCAAAGAGGATTCTCCCTAGCTCTAGGGTGGGGGAGACATTTATAATGCAAAGCACAGAACTCTGGTGTTGAGGCAGGAAGTAAATTGAGCAGCCTAGTCATTTAGAGCCATCAGGCTGAGGTCAGAAGTTATCCTTTTCACTGCCCTCAACCCAGTCCCTAGAGAGCCCCCACCCCCAGCCCCAGGAAAACTGCTAGTCCAGGCTTCACAGGGTCTCCTGAATCTCCCCAACTCCAAAAGTTTGGGGCAGGGTGGGAGAGGGAGGAATCACCTGGACCAGAAGTGGGTGTGTGGTAGCATCAGACTGAAGAAACCACCTATTTACTCCATAAAAGCAGTTTTCTAAGCCAGGGTTGTGGGTCCCTCTCAGCTAGTAAAAATCCAGGGGTTCCCTCCTCCAAAGCTGCTTCTCCTGACTCACTGTCTTTCTCAAGTCTGTCTCTGACTTTCTGTTCCTGTCTGAATCCCTCCATTCTTTCACTCTCAAGTTTCACATCTCACAGCCCTCTCCAACATACTTCACCTTCAAAGACCTGGGCCAGCTCTAAGGATTCTGTCCTAGAGTAAAGACAATAGGAACTGGGCCTTAGGGCATTGCAACCTAGTTGCCAAGGCTTGTCAGGGAGCCTTAGAAAAGAGACTTCTGTCACTCACTGACAAGATATCCTCAGAGAGAGGTTAGGGAAGGACAGAGTTGTGATGGAACCAGTGTTTTGTATGTGTGCAGGTGGAGTCAGATGTAGGGAAATGGGGATCAAGGATGAAGAGGGGGATCAGGATTTAGAGGTAGGGAGTGGGAGGAATCAGTTGGGGAATGCAGAGATCCAAAGTAAGGGACTGGCATCTGGACAGGGAAATGAACAGAGGGAGGCAGCTACCCCACAGGGATGGCTAGCTACACCTCTCCCTCTCCTTGGGTAGAGGCTCCCTTGGGGAAGCAGGGCCTTGGGCAACAGGTCCATGGAGCATGTGGGAGTCACCACTTAGGTCCAGAATAGGTGGCAGGAGCAGGCTGGTGAGAATAAGTGGGTAAGGGGTAGTTGTCAGCGGGGGGGGGGGGGCGGGGGAGGGAGGGAGGCTGGTGAGAGGTTTATTTGAGAGCAGTGTAGATTGGAGCAGCCCAGAGTGGGCAGACAGGTGACCTCGGGGGCGTCAGTAATTGAACTGGCGCTGGCACGGTTGGTGGAGAAAGCTGCCCTGGTGCTTAGACCGGCGGGGGTGGCGCTCTCGAACACGGTTCTGCCGCTGGACAATTTTTGGGCTCAGCCTCTGTCTGTCAGCCCTCTGGCGGGCCCGCTGCACCCACCGGGCCTGACTGGCCTTTTCCAGCACTGCTGTCCGAGGGGGCATCGAGGCTGTGTGGTGCCTGGGGCCTGGATCCCTTTGTACTTGCATGACCTCCCTTGGGGAGAGGAGACATATAGTAGACTCAGAGCTGGGTTTGGAGGAGGCCCATCTCCACTGCCCAGACCCCAGTAACACCTAAACTCCCCATCCTGCCTGACCCCTAATTCCAGGCTTTGATTCACAGTGTCCTTTCCACTGCCAATCTAGAGATTGGCTTCATCATTTCCTGCTTGGACTCTTAGCGACCTAACTTCTCTGCCTCCATTTTCTTCTTCCCCCAGTCCATCCTACAAGGAACATGCCAGTTCCTTGTCTTTAAAGAGCATTCCTAGTCCTCCCCAAAGGATATCATCCTCTTTTGATTCTTCCAGCCTTACTTTCTGGCTCCTCTCTGGCTACACTATTCAGGAACACTCCCCTCCCTATCAAGCTGGGCTAACTGAAGGACCAGAGTCCTGCTCAGGCCAGGAGTTCTCAACCTGAGGTCTGTGAACTTTAAAAAAAAAAGACACATCCATAGGCTTCATGGACTAAAAAGGTCTATTGTCACACACATAAGCACACACACAGACACACAGGTTAACCCCTGGCTTAGGCTACTTATCCTTACCTTCCACATCACCAGGGAATCTATTATTCTTGGCCTTTCCAGGCATAACCAAGCCCTACCTTGTACAGAATTTTTCTCTAGCCTAGTGATCTGGGACAAAAGGACAGCAGTGCATCCTAGCTTGACACCTCCCTTTCCACCCTTTGATCTCCCAGGGACAGTCATGATTCTAACCATCACCACAGCTCCAGAGCAGAAATGCCATTGGGAACCCCCCACCCCTTCCACACACAAACACACATACAGTAGCCCCCTTTTCTAACACTAAAGGTCTCTATAAAACCTAAGTGACCCAATCTCAGGTGACACTAGCCCATTAAAGAATGCTGCCCTGGTGCTTAGACCAGCAGAAGTGGCACTTTCAGACATGGTTCTGCCTCTGGACAACCTTAGGACTCAGCCTCTGTAGGCTGTCTGGTAGAAGGCTGCACTTATCAGGCCCCACTGGCCTTTTCCATCAGTGTTCTCAGATCCCCTCTGTGCCCTAGACCTTTGCCCTGCCCCTTACCCTGGTCTCATTCTAGCTTCTTCCTTCCCTATACCCCTGTCCCTGGGGCTCACCGGTAGCCAGCTCTGGCTGGGGGCGGGCTCTGGGGTGGGGTCACCGTGGGGTCAGGCTCAGGCTCCAGGACGATGGTACTGCCAGTGACGTAGACAGACATACTGGGGTGCTCGATGAGCAGGTCCTCCAAGGGGCTGCTTTCCAAGTGGGCAGGCCCCAGCTCAGGCCCCTCTGCAGTGAAACAGGCGGGAGGGGTAACAAACCAGCTCTCATCCAGCAAGCAGGAGGGGGCTGGTTTGGGGCTTGGTTGGGCAGCAAAACTATCTGAGGGGAGGGGAGTGGGGCAGCAGCAGGGGCAGGGCACCACACACACAGGGACACAGGATAGGGAAAAGAAGGGAATAATTAGTCAGACCCAAAGCCCACTGGCATTAGGGTATCCTTTCCCCCCAGCTGGTACCCTTCTTCTCTGGTTAAGTCTTCTTTCCTCCTCCCCCAGGCCAGGCCCACTGCTATTCTCCTAGGACAAGAGCAAAGACCAACCCTTGTAGAAGCAGCTGCTGCCCCAGGGGGAAGAGAGCTGTGAAAGACCCTTCTGGCCTCAGCAACAATCCCCTCCTGCTCAGCCAGTCAGAGGCCTAGTATCCCCCTCTGGATACTTCCCTCAGGTTCCAGATCTGTCCCCCTCCCTAGGATCTTCTACCTCAAGAATCAACACTCCCTTCTCTGGGCTGATCCTCCCCCCCTCCCCCTACCCCCCCCCCGCCCCAACCCTTTCAATAGAAGTCATTCTCTTGGACCTCCACATACTCCAATACTTTCAATACTTGAATACTTTCAAATGGGCCTTGAAAGAGAATTTTGGCATATCTCCTAGCCATCATCCCCTCCCAATTTGGGGGATATGAGGACCCAGGAATTCTATCCTTACTCCCATCCCCAGCTCTCTGAGCCCAGAGACCTTTGTATGGACTCTTAACTGGAGCTGTGACTGGGACAGGGGATGTGCTGGACCAGGCACCCAAGGTATTCTCCAGCCACTTACCAGGCAGGTCAATAATGAGCCATCCATCCACTTCTTCCTCATCCTCAGGGCAGATGAAGGCTGTTGGAGAGGGAGGCTCCTCAGAGGGTGGGCTGGTGCTAAAGAAGAGGCTGGTGAGGCGCTGGAACATGGTGCACAAGTAGGGGTGGGGGAGGTAGCAGTGGAAGACCCAGCTTCAATGGCCCTACAGAGACCTGAGGAAAAGGAAGCTAAAAATCAGTCAGGTCTTGGCTCCCACTCCCATATCTGTACTCAAGCTGGGCATAGGAAAGACCCTTCTGTCCACCCAGGGATGCTCCCCAAGACCTGGAATAGGAGGTAGCAATGTCCCAGATCCCAGTGGGGACAGTTTTGGAGGAAGGGGTGTAGGATTAGGGTAATGAACCTTCAACCCTGGCAGGAAAGGGAAACTCCCTGGAGGGAGTAGGAGAAAGACAACAGAGAAATTCATCCCCTCCCCTCTATTAAAAGCTGAGCAAGATTTCCTGCACCAGAGAGGACTCCTCAGACACAAAGTGTGGACCCAGGGAGGCAGTCTTTCCCATAAGTACTGAATATTTTCCTCTTTCTACCACTCCCTCCCATACCTCCTTATCCCCCAAGGACAGCAGGCTAAATAAATATTCTCATCTATTTGATCTGAGACAATTCAGAGCCTTGGGCCCAGATATTCCAGGCCTGAGACTGGGCATCAAGTCACTTAGGTTTTCTGTCCAGTGCATCCTGTATTCCCATCTGTCCTAAAAGAGTCTGAATGGTGGCCTGTCTTAGGGGATTAAAATAAGCCTAGACAGTGGATAGAGAATCCGGCTTTGGGGTCAAAAAGACCCAGGCTTAGGTTCTACTTCTGACACTGGATTACATGATTCTGAGCAAGTCAGTTCCCCAGGCAAGTAAAACTATAAATTGCTGGAGAGTTTCTGATATGTATCGGTACAGGCAGTTCCCTCACCATGTATTCCCTGTACCAGACCTCTCTCACTTCCAAGAAAAGGGATAGCTCAGCCTATGAAAGGGGGCTTGGCACCATAGGGAGAGTGATGAGTAGGGGAGAAGAGCTCTGAGGTCCAAGGGGCTGCAAAATATGATGGAAAGAGCACTGGATTTGGAGTCAGGAGACCCGAGTTCCAGTTCCGGTTATGATACTTATTACTTGTGTGACCTTAGGCAAACCATTCCCTTTTGTAAAATGAGAAGATTGGACATTGTAGTCTCTAAGGTCACATTTAGCTTTGACATCCTAGGATATTGTGGCTTAGTTGAAGATCAAGGCAGATTTGGTTCATGAACTGAGCATTCCACACAACTGTCAGGAATTGGGATCCTTACACACCTGGTTACCTTCACTCAGTCCCATCCCACCACTTTCAGGGGTGCATCAGAGCCCAAGCAGGTTCCTACTAGCCAAGCAGCTTCCTTGTTTTTAACTTCCCCAAATAGCCCTTGGGAGGACAAATCCCTTTAGTCACTGCAAGAGGTGCCCAAAATAGATTCTATGGCTCCCAAGTGAGTCAGTGGTACAGCTAGGAATGGGACCCCAGAACCTCAGCTCTGAAAACTAGGCCTCTCAACCAAATGCTCGCCTGGTCTCCTCCAGGTACAACTGCTTCAACAGGAAAGGGGATCATCATCATCATCGTAGCAGCAGCTCACATTTCTATAGTGCTTTGTGGGTGCTTACCCTGCTTCAGCCTGGTGAGGTGGGCAGTCTTACTGTCCCCATTTACAGATGGGGAAACTTGACAGTTGGAAAGCGAGAAAAAATTACCAAGAAGCCCATCTTAGCTCAGCCTGGCTTGGGATCTAAGTAATCTGACCCCAAATTCAGTGCTTTTTATACTGCATCAAGCAGGATGGACAGGCCAAGTACTATGCACATTTACCACTAGCACCACTCCCACCCTACCCCTCCAGAAGGATAACTGCCTTATTCTCTGCCTGCCCACTCAACCTAGCTCCTCTTCAAGGGCAAGGAGAGCAGCAGAAAAGCAGACAGGCCAGCAGAGAAAAGTAATACAAACCTCACCAGCTCCAACTGGACCACAGACAGGCAATGTTGCCCCACAGGTCATAAGCTCCAGGATTGTATTACCTGCCACTGGTGCCTCACTTCCCTCATTCCCAGGGTAGTCTTTCACTATGGAGTGAAAGTCAGAGCTAGGTAGGCTAAGGGGAAACAGCATCAGCATCAGCCTTCCAACTCTTGGAGTCCCTGAGCTTGTGTTTCTCTAATCGCACAGAAAGGTCTCAGTTTCCCAGGAGTTTTAAAGTCTAATGCATATCATCATTACTTGCCCTCGGTGGCCTTATGGAGAGACCAGACCCACTAAACCTAGATGTCAGGCTTCAGGTTAGTAATTGTCATTTCCTCGAACTCTAACCCCCGCCCCCCAACCCTCCCGGGTCCCTCCAGTCCAGCCACAGGCCTCTCCCCATCAGGCCTCTATCCAGCTCCAACCCGGCCGGGTCACCAGAGGACAGTCAGAGTTGGGGGAGCTGAGGGTGGCGGGGAGGAGCTGGCCTTGGTGACGACTCAATGTCATATGCAAATATGATGATGTAACCGCATTGGACAACCCCAGGGAGCCAATGGGCAGAGGGCAGTAGGGCTCCAGGCTCCTGCGCTTGGTGAAGCGGCGAAGCCAAGAGACAAAGGCCCAGGAGTGAAGCCCGATCTCTAGCGAGGGAGGGAGGGCAGCCCCGCGGGAGGAAGGGTCCAGCGGTCCCGGGCAAGCCTAGCCCAGCCTCCGCAGCCATGGGGTCGCCGCGTTCAGAAGAGGCAGGGTTTGCACCCAGGCCTCTAAGCCGCGATCCCTGGAGCCCCCGAGCATCCTCCAATCCGCTCAGTCCCCTCCGCAGTAGCATCTGCGTAGCTTCAGGAGCGTCCTCTCTTTCCTGAAGCCGGGTCCCCCGAGCAGCCCCCGGTCCGACAGAGAGCCGCAAGCCCCCTTCCTCGCCCACTTCGACCTCCAACGGCTGCTCTTCCCGCCCACACCTCCGCGCCGTTCCCCGGGGGCCGGGAGTCGGAGCCATAAACGGCCCCCCGAAGTCCCTGAGCGGTGCGGGTCCCTGAGCAGCCACAAAAATAGCCCCGAGCCCCCCACCACGCTCCGACTCTGACAGCCCTCAGGTCATCCCGGGTCAGAGCTGCAGAGAGAGGCCCAGTCCGGACTGCACTGACCTGGGGCTGCTTCCACTCGCCGGCCACGTCCTGGGGCAGCGAGCGCGGAGCTGGCCGGGCCGGAGCTGGGGAGCAGGCGACGGGAGAAGGGGGAGGGAGCCTGCTGTGTGGCAGAGTGTCCCAGGGCAGGAGGCTCCTTAGAGGTACAGCAGCATGGCTGGGGGCTGGCTCTGGGGCTAGCTGGCTGCGGGGATGCGAGCTTTGCTTCCAGCGCTCCCGGCGGGGGTTGGTGTATTGGCAGCAGATCCACCGGGGCTCACGGCACAAATTGGAACGCTCAAACAGCTGATTGTGACGTCACAAAGGGGCCCGCCCGCCTTCACGTCACTGCCCGGGCGGCCCAAAGTCAATCAAGAATTGTGTGTCCCCAGGTCCCCTACCCCCAACCCGGTGATCCAGCCACAACAGGGCACATATACACTTTAGGTTCCGACCAGCCTTCATTAGTCCTGCGCCAGCCCGGTAGGTTAAGGCTGCTTGACCCACTTGGGTGGGCCCAGCTTATCCTCTAGTCTGGTGCTCCCCCTGACTTCCTTCCACCATGGGCTCCGGGGTCGGGTTGTTGCCTCCTCAATTCTTCCTGACCCTATCGTCCTCCAACCCCTCCCCTATCCTCTGGAGAAGAGGGAGGTGAGAGAAGAGATCCGGTAATACTGGCCTCTCGGGTCTTAGTAGCTGTAGGGGAGATTGCTCTGCATGGAAGGGCCCCTTGCTCGTTCTCAAGAATGAGGCAATCAGATTTTTCCTGAGGGATCCCAGGGAGACCTGGGGGACGTCAGGAAGACACAGAGTGCCCAAAGACTTGCGAGGAAAGAAACAAAGTGCTAAATTGGTCTTCAGGGCTCCTGGAAAAGCTCTTGTGATAGAGCTCTGGACAAGAGGTCCACTTATTATGTGTCCTTAGGCATATTCGTGCTCCTCTCAGCCTCAGTTTATTCATCTATAACATAAGGCAGTTGGACTCAATCAGGTGTTCTTAACCTTTGCCAATCTGGTGAAGCCCATGGTCACCTCAATATTTTTTAAAGCACAAAATAAAATACGGGGGAAATCAAATATGTCGAGGTAGTTACCGATTTTGTAAACCTAGCTCACATACCCCAGGTTAAGAACTCCTGGTCTAGATGATCTCCAATGCCCCTTTAAGCTCTGAGGTTCTTTCTACGGTCTATAACCTCTGACTTCTCAACTCCAAAATTTGACTCCTCAAGTTGGCCTATGGCACTTCCTTGTGTCTCCCACTTTATCTATCCCCTGGGATTTGAGGCTAGAAGCAATGGAAACCAAACCTGCAACCACTCACATCTGAACCATCCTGGATCACTTAGGTTCAGTGGTCTCAGAGATTCCAGAGCTTTAGGATATGGAACAGGGACCTTAAATAATGGTTAAGGTCTAGCTGGGTACTTCTCAAGGCAGGGTGGAGGTTAAAGTTCAGAAGCTTCTGGCTTCCAGGATCTTTGTGGAGTAGTAAGTGCAGGGAAAAGTGAGACCGGCAGATCTCAAGGGGGTAAGGAGCTGCTAGGGTGATTTGGAGGAAAGGAGAGACTTCCTAATCAAGAGAAAGTGGAGAATGGAGAGGGCCTCTAGGTTTCAGGAATAAGGGAATCCCTCACACTTGAGTCTGGGTGGAATTTGAACTCATTCCCCAGCAGTCCAATTCTGCAACCTACAAGCCTAGCACTTCAAAACTGGAGACAGAATAGAAAACAAGTTCCATAACTATAGAGACTCTTTCATTTTTGTCTTTGTGTTGTCAACACTTAGCACCTAGTGGGTGCTTGGTAATTGATGGGAAGGCATCTTAGAGACTGTGGTCCAATTCTCTTATTATGGAGAAACAAACTGAAGACCACAAAAAGGAGGACACTAAGGACTCCAAATCACACAGAGGACCCAGGTCTCCTGATACTTTAAGTCCTATGATTTTTCACTGGGTTCCTTCAGAGCCAGCTCTGCCATTAACTTACTATGTGACTTTAGGCAAATGCTGTCTTGTCTGAGCCTTATATCTTCCCCACTTGTACAATGAAAGGATGGGACTTGATCTCTATAGACTTTTTCTACTCAGAATTCTATGCTTCCAGTCTGTCTAGGAATCCACAGCCCCACACCCTAATACTTCTAGTTCCTCACTTGCTATAGGATTTCCCTGCCTTTGCCACTCCCAGGGTCTTACACCTGTGCTCCCCTTCCCCCAGGATGAGGAGATATTGGAGGGGAGAAAGTAAGGTCTGAGTCTTCTCCATGCTACAAAAGGGGTCAGTAGGCGGGAGCTGGGTTGACTCATGAGCCTCTTTGGGGACCATGTTTGTCCGTCTACCTTGGCACAACAGGAAGCTGTGGACTTGGGAGTCCTAGGGAACCTTGGGCTAGATTTGGGGTTAGGCCAGGTACATGCCTCATTGCTTTGTCACTGACCACACCAAGCCTGGCCCCAGGACATAGGGAAGGAGCCCCACATGACTGGCTCACCCAGAAGGGTGAGGCCCAGGATGCCTGAATCTGGCAGAGTAATGACTCAATCTTCCTGTTGGCTAGCCCTTGCTAAGAGCCCAGGCACCAGGACTACGTAGGCACCAGCCGCTAAGCCGCAAAAGAGCTGTGAACTCCTTGCCCTCACCCTGACCTCTTGACCAATATTTGGTTTCTAAATCTTCCACAAAAGACAACAAATGTGTATAGGAAAGAGTGCTGGATTTGGAGTCCTACCTTAGACCCTTAATAGCTATGACTGACTATGGCTAAGCCACTTAGTTTCTCCCACCCTAATAGCACCTTCATGGGGTTGTTGTAAGATCAAATGAGATGATATACACATAATCCCCCTTGCAAACCTTAAAATGCTGTACAAATTAGAATTCTGACCACATCTCTCCCCTGCTCAGGAAGCTTCAATGGCTCCTATTGTCCAGAGGAGAAAGTCACAGGATTACAATGTGATTTAGAGCTGGATGGGACCTAAGAGATCATCTTGTCCAGCCTCCTTATGTTAAAGATGAGAACTCAGGCTCTAGAAAGCCTGGAGCTGGAATTTGAATCTAGGTCTTCATATTACAAAAGCAGTACTATTTATTTAGCCTGGCATTCAAGTCCCAGGCACCTCCCTACCTTGCCCAATTTATCATCCATAATTCCCCAGATTAGATTATCTCCTGTGGGCTCCCACACAGGCCCCCTTCCTTTGATCATACTTACTCCTTGCCTAGAATGTCCTTCTCCTCTGCAAGCCTTAAAATGCTTCAAGGCCTAGCCCAACTCATGCTTCCTTCAGAAAATCAAATCATAGGGAGCTATTGGTTGTTTTTCAGTTAATGTGGAACCCCAGAAGGGCAGGGGCAGAATCTTACTCGGCTGTCTGCCTTTCAGCCCTTGTGCATAACAAGATGCTCAATAAATATTTCTGGATTGGCTGCCTGAGGGGGAGGAGTTTAGGCTCAGAGAAATCGAAGGGTCAGAATTCTTAGCTTAGAGTCCAGAAAGGGCAAATGTGGTCACTGCCTTGGGCTTTGCTCCAAGACCCCAATCAATCCCTGAGATCACAGGGGTAGGGTTTGACTACAGCTCTGACCTGGTCAAAGTTTGGAATTTGAAGGACCCTATGGAACAGATGGATAGCATCCCAGAACTTCCCCTAATTGGGGAGGGAGAAACTATCATTTTGGGGCCTCTCAGGTTTTAGGAGCCACAGATCATAACTTAGTTTCATTCAACAAACACTATGTATCTATTATATGCAAGATACCTCCATGCTAGACTAGGGATATCTCAGTTACCTCAGAAAATAACCCCTAGAAGTTATCATTGTACTTGATGGATACAAGAGATATATACAGAAGTATGATACAAGGTAATTTGAGGAGGAAAGGGCATTAGCAACAGGGGTGTGTTTGTATGTATGTGGGGAGAGGGAGAGGGCATGGAGAGCTTAGAATCAAGGAAGGTCTCAAGGAGAGTTTGTAGCTGGGGCAAACCTTGAAAGAAGGTAAGGATCCTGAGAAGTAATAATGAGGGAGTGAATTCCAAGCATTGGAGACTTCTCCTAGGATTCACAAACACACCTGTCCTAGGATCACAGATTTAGAGCTACATAGGCCTTCAGAGATCACCTTCTTATTCTCCTCCTCCTCTCTTCACAGATATCTAAGAGTAGGAAACAGGGACCTGGCCCCTTCTACATCCCAGCCCAGATTTAGTGGCACTACGTCTTTGATGGGAGAGCACTATATCAGCCATGGTCACTAATCTTGACTGGATTAGAATATAGAAGACAATCCAGACCAGGTGCCCACTGAAAGGCAATTTAGAGTCTTTCCCTCAGGTAGATAAGTAGACAAATGCTCCCCTTTCCCTTATGAAAATACTCAGTATATATTTTCACGCATACACAGGCGTGCACGCGCACACACACACACACACACACACACACTCACATAAATGTATAAAGGTCGAAGAAGGCCTTGGAATGAGAAGATCTGAGTACAAGTCTAGGCTCTGATACCTACTAGCTGTGTAATTCTGGGGAAGTAAATTCATCTGCCTGACCCTCAGTTTCTCCATCTGTAAAATGAGAATAATCACTTGCACCTACAGATTTCACAGAACTATTGTAAGGAAAAGCATCTTAGGGTAGGGGCAAGTTCTAGATCTGAGTTTAAATCCTACCTCTGACTCATTTGCTCTTGTGACCATGGCAAATTATTTAACCTATCTTAGTCTGAGTTTCCTTGTTTGTAAAGCAAGGATAATAGTGCCTTTACCTTCCTCATAGGGTTGTTTAAAACAGTGATTTTCAAGTTTTTTGATCTCAAGACCCCTTTACACTCTTAAAATTATTGAGGATCCTCTGCAAAGAGCTTTTGTTTACATAGGTTATACCTATCCATATATACCATATTAGAAACTATAATATCTTAATATTATTATAAAAATAGTTTTGACCCCAGGGGCCTCCTGAAAGAATCTCTGGGACCCCCAGAAGCCTCCAGACCACACTGTGAAAACTACTGGTTTAGATAATCAAATAAGCCAATGTATTCTTTGCAAGCTGATGTGCACTTTTCAATCCTTAAAGCATTAGAGAAATGTCAGCTAATAGCACTCTAGAAATGTGAGTTCTAGCTACTGCACCCATTCACATACATGTACACGGGCATATTCAGTTACAGACGTGTGCCCACATATCTGGTAATGTTGAGGTTTTGTGGGCACTTTTACCCAGTGTTGTGACAAACCTTCAAGTACCATGGGTGAACATGAAGCTTTTGCTGATCTACCCACCCCCTATCTGTTAGGGCTACCCCCTTCCAAATTACCAGAGTGTCCCAAAAGTTTTATCTAAGCAACTAAAGCGATTATTAGACCTTAAAACTATACTAAGATTTTTGGAACACACTGTAATATATATACATATATTATATATATATATATATATATATATATATATATATATACA
The DNA here is from genome assembly GCF_003287225.1 of Phascolarctos cinereus. NCBI lineage: Eukaryota > Metazoa > Chordata > Mammalia > Diprotodontia > Phascolarctidae > Phascolarctos > Phascolarctos cinereus. The sequence goes on from NW_027555625.1 coordinate 326,868,178, forward strand.
CATACATACTTAGCTGTGTACATAAGTATGTACTGTTTCCCCTGTTACTATGTATAATATAGAAATTGGCCAGCGAGAGCCATGCCCTAATGATCTTGCACAGCACGTTCAGCCTGATGTAATCCCTCATGTGAACATCAAAGCATGCACAAGTATAACTGTTTCTGGTCCTCATGGTGAAGAAAGACTTTTCAGTCGGCCTCTGAGCTGGAACAGAATGTGAATACAAAAGGTTCTTGTTTTCTTTGCTGTCTTGATGCCTGGGAGTGAGTCTCCTGGTTGGGAGAGAGTGAACTAAGAGTCCAAGAATGGAAGCACAATGTCCGAGTTTACAAGCAGCCAAGGCCAGTGGAGAGTGAAGCTTCCAAGTTATCTTCTTGATTCAGGCCAGTACTGAATAGACCCTGAGATACTGGTTTCTTCAAGCAAAGAAACAACTCATGCAGTGGAAAATAATCTTGGTGGGGCAAAGCTTTGATAATTTTAAAACTTTTTTAAAGCTTTATAGCTTGAGGTTTGAGTTCACTCTTCCCAGAGACAAGTGGTAGAGGAGAGTGGATCCCTGCTGTTCTTAAATGTATCTCTTCAATAAATAACCCCTTTGGGGCAGCTAGGTGGTACAGTGGATAGAGCACCGGCCCTGGCAGAGGGTGGCTGGACAGAAGCTTTGCAAATTGATTCAATTAGTTCTCAAAACCCTAAGGAACAAAGCTAACAATATCCAGTAAGTCAGAAAACACTGCATTATGGAAGTGGGGCCTGGGTTAGGGTTGGTTTAAGCAAGGGGAACAGAAAGGAGAGGGCAACCAGGTGAGGGAAATGGATATTGGGCAGCGTTTCATACAATCAAATCTTGGTTGTGCCAAAGGGCCCTTTCCCAGGTCTGGGGCCTACCCTGCCTCTTCATTCATGAAGACCTGCCTGCCTTTCCATCTCCTCCCCTTCTTTCACTTGTCCCCATCTGTTGCCCTTTTTTCTTCTATGTGGACCTCAGTTTTCTCACCAGTAAAATGAGATGTCCTACAGCTCTGACTTTTCCCCTCGTCCCCCATCTCCTTCCTTCTCCTTTCTCTTTCTTCCACCCCTGGCAGCTGTAATCAGTCCTGCAATGGAAAGAGTCCTCAGCTAGAAGTCAGGAAGCTAGAATTTTAGTCTGGGCTGGGTCGTACATTGATTCTTTGGTGTAACTTTATGCAAGGTAGTCTTCCTTTCTGGGCCTGTAACATGTTAGGGTTGGAGTAATTTAGGGATTATTAACCTAGGTTCTGAAGACCCCTATGAGATAGATTTCAGGAGGTCCTTGAACTTGAACAGGAAAAAAATTACATCTTTATTTTCACTAAATAAATTAATTTCTTTTATTTATTTAAAGATGTGATTCTGAGAAGAGATTATAACCTTCACCAGACTGCCAAAGGGGCCTGTGACACAAAAAAAGGTCAAGAACTCCCATAACAGATGGCACTGAGATCCCTAACAGCTCTGTGGCCTATATCCTAAGGTGCTTTCCAGCTTGGAGATTCTATGTTCTATGTACTAAGATCCCTCCTAAGACCGACATTCCTTGTTCTATGTTCTATGATCCCTTCCAGCTCCGATGTTCTATGATCTATTTAATGACAGGACTCAGGTGGTTTTTTTTCATCCTATTAGTAGCATTTATGAAACTCACTGCTGTCAGAGGAGACAAGGCCCTGCCAGGAAAAATTGGAAAATGAGACCAGAATGACAGCATGATTCATGGAGCATTGGGATAGAAGGGGGTTGGGGCAGGGAAAGGCAAGGTGATGCAACAGCAACAGACAGACCCAGAAATCCGTAGATAAATATTGACAATCTGGCTGGGCCTCTGCCCTCAGAAGGTAACTCTGCTAAAGGTTATTCTCTCAGGGAAATTTTGCTTGAGAGCAAAGGGGTGAGTAAGTCAAGGACAACTGCATAAGAAGGGAGAGTTTAAAAACCCTATGGAAGGAGAGCTGAGGGATGTAGCTGAAGTGAAGTGGGAATGGGGCAGAGGTGCTACAGACAGCAGCTTTGAGCCTGGGATGAGAGAAGTTAGCAGCAAGATAGAGCTGAACGTACACCGGTGTCAAAAAATGTGAGTTTTGGGGCAGCTTGGTGGCTCAGTAGGTAGAGCTCCAGCCTTGGAGTCAGGAGGATGTGAGTTCAAATATGGCCTCAGACACTTGACACTTGCTAGCTGTGTGACCCTGGGCAAGTCACTTAACCCTGATTGCCTCACCAAAAAAAAAAATGTGAGTTTGGACCCCAGCTCTGTCATTTGCTAGATGTGGGACCTTGGGCAAATACCTTCTGTTCTCTGAGTTCAGTTTCCTCAGCTTTAAGATCAGGGAATTGGATTAAATGATATCAAAGGTAACTTCCAACTCTAAGTCCTATGAGCCTATAAGTGAGTGTTGGGAAAGCTTAAGAGTTCTTTGTTGTTGATAGATGGTACACTGGATAGAGTGTTGGCTCAGAGTCAGGAAGACCTGAGTTCAAATCCTGCCTCAAACACTTATTAGCTGTGTGACTTGGGACAAGTCATTCAACCTCTTGAACTCAGTCTCCCTTGGTAAAATGGGGGACAATAATAGCATCTACTTTACAGGGTTATTGGTGAAGATCAAATGAGATAATATATATAAAGTGCTTTGCAAACCTTAAAGTGCTATATAAATGCTAGCTCTTGTTGTTGTTGGAGGTATATGAGCAGAGGCTAGACCGATACCTTCCGAGGATCTCCTCCAGGGGCTTCCTGAATAGGGCAAGCAGTTGGACTAGGCTTCTGAGGCCTCTCAGAGGCAGCTCACTGGCTCAGTGGACAGATAGAGTGCTGGGCCTTACAAGTGTCCTTACAAGGACATGCTCAAGATCTCTCCAAAGCACTCTGGAATTGATTGCATGCATGACATAGGAAACACTGGCACAGGACTGCCCCTCAAGGCCTGCCCGCGTCAAAGAAGGTACTGTGTTCTAGGAGAAAAGCAGAATTGCAGTAGCTCAAAAGAAATGCGAGATGTGCAAATTTAGAGATATCCTCGCTCCAAATGTTCATACAGATTATTTATGCCCAATCTGCGGTAAAGCCTTCCAAGCTCATATTGGTCTGATCAGCCATAGTTGGACACACTGTACTTTGACCCCAACATAGTGATGTCATTTTGGTCTTTGAGAATGAAGCACAATAACCAACCAACCAAGAGTGCTGGGCTTCCTCAGACACCTGCTGGCTGTGTGACTCTGGGCAAGTCACTTAACCTCTGGTTGCTTTAATCCACTGGAGAAGAAAGTGCAAACCAGTCCAGTGTCTCTGCCAAGAAAACCCCATGGACAGTATGAAGAATCATGAAGAGTCAGACATGACTGAACGAAGGAACAACAATCTGAGGTCCCTTACAACTCTCCTATTCTGTAGAGGTTGGGAGGGGAAGGATATATATGGACAAAGAACAGAGAGGAAGTGGGCAATAAGGGCCAGGGCAGAGAGCACAAGAAAGGGGAAATTAGGGCTTTAGGTTTACAGACCCATACTGAATGCATTAATTTGCCAGCACCTACCTTGCCCAACTGTCAGAGGACTGGGCACCAAGTATATGTTACTTCTTCCTGTTAGGAAGTGACCCAGGAAGACCCAGGAAAGCTATAGTTCAGACTGGGAGTGGGTAAGAGGTCATTGGAGAATGGTATGGGGACACTTCCATCTCTAGGGGACTAGGCTTTTTTCATTCATACATTTTTATTCATTCAAAGATTGGACCCTCCTTCCCCAGATAGATTCCTTCAGTGCTTATTATATGCCTGGGTCCAGGGGTAGTTTCTTGACCCCAACTTTGAAAGTGTTTGTCAGGTTAAATTGATTACTTGGGCCTGGGTCTGAAAGAGAAAGAGAGAAGTTCAGGAAAAATAGCTCTGAATGAGCCGGGAATAGGAAGCCTGGACTTGAGTATTGGCTCTGACATTTATTAGTTACTCGACCCAGGGGAAGTCACTTAACGTCTTTCAACCCCTACTTCTTCATTTGTAAGATGAAGATATTTTTATAACCTGCTTTAGAACTATTGCAAGTAAAGTGTTTTGTAAACTGTGAATTGCTTTAAAAGTGCTATGACCTACTAAGATATATTTAAGATATATAAATACAAATACTAAATACTTTATAGAAATAAAGGAAGACAAATAATGGGAGGGGTATTAACTTTTTTTTAAATTTTATTTTCAGTTCTAAATTCTTCTTATCTCCCTCCCCTTCCTCCACCAAACAAAACCCATTATAAATATGTATAGTCATGCAAAACAATTTTCCACATTAGCCATGTTTCTCCCCCCTCAAAAAAAAGCAAGAGAAAGAAAATATGCTTCAATCTGTTCTTTAAATCTATCAGCTCTCCATCTAGAGGTGGATAGCATATTTCATCATGAGTCCTGTGGAACTGTGGCTGGTCATTATGATGAGCAATTTTGAAGTCTTTCAAAGTTGATTATCTTTACAACATTGCTATAACTATATAAATTGTTCTCTTGGTTCTACTCACTTCACTTTGTATCAGTTCATACAAATCTTCCCAGGTTTTTTCTGAAACCATCTCCTTCATCATTTCTTATATCACAATAGTATTCCATAAAATTCATGTACTATAACTTGTTTAGCCATTGATGGGGAGAGAAGTATTAATTTCTTTTGGCCATTGCCCAGCCTAGGCTGCCAATGATAAGGCCATGCCTCTGTAGTAATAATGATGAGAAATTCTAAATTAATTTCTAAATGAGATGTTTGTAAAACCCTGCCTTGTGCCTGAGGTTTCTGAGTTCTACTTTCCTTAAGTTTTCATTAAGACAGCATGTCACTATATTAATCATCCAGCAAGGGAATGCAAAATCTAAGTTGCCTACCAATTAGTACTTGACTTCAACCACTAATCCAATAATCTTATTAGTTTCTTCTTCTAATACAAGCAGTATAGCCTCCCTAAAAGGCTAGTGTCCCCAGTGGCTACCAGAGGATACTCAGTCTATAAATATCTAGACTGCTCCCCACACTTCCAAGCCCATGTTTAGGTGGAGGCATTAAACAATGTGGATTAATCCTTGCTAGTCAGGTCCAAAATTAATATAAGGGACATAGAATATTATTAAAAAATTTAAAATATGAGATCTGCTGTCCATACCTAATGAGCCTCCATTTCATAGTACCATAGATATAGAGCCAGAAAGTTAAGTGACTTACTCAAGGTCACCAAGCTATAAAATGTTAGATTTGAGATTTGAACCCAGGTCTTCTTTTTTTACTTTTTATTTTTAGGCAATTGAGGTTAAGTGACTCACCCAGGGTCACACAGCTAATAAGTATCAAGTGTTTGGTCTCAGGCCAGATTTGAACTCAGGTCCTCCTGATTTCAGGGCCAGTGCTCTATCCACTGCGCCATCTAGTTGCCCCCCTGAACCCAGGTCTTCTGACTCCAGAATCACCTGATTGCATTCCTAACTCTATGCCCCTTTAGACTTGCCCATATCTGAATATTTATTAAACTGAATTGAACAACCATTTCAGGCAGTAACAACTTGCTGTGTGCAAAGCCTAGTGATCCTGATGGATGTGAGTAGTAGTCATCAGAGCTGATGGAAATAAATAATGAAATCTTGGACCCTGCCCTTGCAAAGGTGTCTTGTCAGGGAGGGAGGAAGTATATCTAGAAACCCCTGCAATTCTATAGTAAGTACAAAGTAGATTAAAACTCATAAAGGTCCAAGGCATAGAGTTAATTTGAGAGCTCTGAGGAGGGAAAGGTCATTTCTGCTGGACAAGAATGAGAGCTGCTAGGCAAGTCTTTGTGGCAGAGGTGGCAACAACTGGTTAAGTTTGCAATTATGCCATGGGTTTTTCACAAGTCCCAGACTTGTTTACACGTCTGTACTGGACAGGAAGGAAGGAAGTGGAGGAGCCCTCGGGGCCCAACCAGTTAGTGAAGTAAAGTCCTTATGGCCCCATCTTTCCTGCAGCCTCAGCCCCTGTCAAACTCCAAGGCCAAGAGTAGGTCTTCCCTCATTGGGATAGAGTTGAGGAAATGACCTACGGTAGCCTTGGCCAGGAAATGACAAAGAGGAATAAACAGAATAGTTGAATTCAGCACAACTTCTCAAACTTTGGAATCAGATTGGATATTACCAGCCTTATTTCCTGTTTCACATTGATTTTTGAGGGTTAATTGCTTTTTATCACAGCAACCACTGAAAAATCACCTTCACAAAGATAGGAGATGAGATATTGAGATAACTAGAAAGTTAGAGAAGTTACTGGAGTAGTTGAAAGAAAGAGCGATTCAAGAACTTCATCAAACAAAATATAGCTTGTAGTGTGGTTGATTGTTGAAACTGAACTAACATTGAGTTACAGGCAGGTAGATGGCATAGCAGACAGAATGCTGGCCCTGGAGTCAGGAAGAAGTGAATTCAAATCCAGCCTCAGACACTTACTGCATATGTGCCCCTGTGCAAGTCACTTAACTGTTTACCTCAGATCCTCATCTGTAAAATGAACTGGATACCTACAGCCAAAGAAAGAACTATGGAAGATGAATTGCTATTTTTTTTCTCTTCTGTTGAGTTTTGTTTCTTCTTTCTGATGGTTCCTCCTATTGGTTTTAATTTTTACTTACAACATCACTAATATGAAAATATGTTTAATAGGATTGTAAATGTATAGCCTATATCAGATTGTACACCATCTTGGGGAGTGGGGGGGGGAGGAAGGGGGAGAAAAATTTTAAACTCAAAAGCATATGGAAGTGATTATTGATAAATCAAAATAAATTAATTAAAAAAATTGTTTTAATGCACCGGAGAAGGAAATGGCAAACCATTCCAGTATCTCTGCCAAGAAAACCCCAAATGGGGTCACAAAGAGTCAGACATGACTGAAACAACCAACATTGAGTTACTAGTACATGTAAAGTTTGACAGATGTTGAGTTTTGCTGTGTTTCCCTTGAAAATTTAACTTAAAATAGCTAGCAGTACCCCTGTGAGTCTGTCGTGGGGCCCCAAGGCCCTACTGTGCACAATATGGGAACCAAGAGCATAGGTAAGGGAGAGAGAATTGGCCTCAACATTAGGAAGGTTTTGCCCCACCTTTGGTACATAGCTACTGTGTCACTTAATCTCTCAGTGCCCAGGGAACTCAAGACTATACATTGCAGAGAAGATATAGATCCCCACCTGCAACTCCTTACAGAGATTAAATATCCCATCTGTTAAGTGCATAAAATATATGAAACAATCATTCACATTATAATGTATACAACAATAATAGTCTGGTAACAATATCATATAAGGAAAGAATTAAGGATGATGTTTAGCATAGAAAAGAGATGTAGGGACATGATGGCTATCTTCAAGTACTTGGAGAGGTGTCATGGGGATGTGGTATAAGACCCGTCCTGTCTGGCCGCAAACCACAGGTCTAGAAACAGACAATAGGGAAAAATGGTAGCAAGGAAGGTTTTCGCTTTATACAAGTTCAGAGTGGGCCCTACATGTGGAGAAGCCCACGTGTTGCAAGGGGCTCAACCCCCTACCTGTAGTAGGGGAGTGTTATTGTGTGAAGGGAAGCAGAACAGACATCTCTAAACTTCTCCTTCCAAGGGAGTCTTTAATTCTTGCCAGGAGGGGAAGCAGGAGGTAGGGGCTAGAGGCCACTCTGCTCCCCTCAGAGAGAGGGGGTAAAGGGCTGGAATTATATCTTATCTGCTCCTTTAGATATTTTTATTCTAGGGGATATGATCAGGTTCAATCTAACTTCTGATCACTGTGGGGGGAAGGAGAACCCCCAAGCTTTATATCCAAGGCTTGACCAAATACCAGTCCCACAATGAGTACATATAGCAAATAGCAAAGAACCACATTTATCCACATCAGAGAAGGTATATATAGGAGAAAATATACCAGATAATACTGAGTGAAGGAGCCCTTCCTATTGGGATTGAGGTAATTCAGCTCAATCAAGACGGAGAGTTCTAGACCTCACTCAAGTAGAAACTCCCCATGGTCTCTAGAGCTGCAAGCTGGGCATGGGTACATGATAGAACCCCTCCCACTCCTCTCATGTCTTCCCAGAGTCTTTTCTTTCAGTAGCCTTAAGTGAGGTTGGCCTCTCCCATCTTCCCTCTTGAAGATGGAAGTCTCCATCTTCTAGCCTCCAAAGAGACTCAAGCTTGAAGAGTCCCAAAGAAGATTCAAAACTCAAAGAATGAAGAAGGCTGGCAGTCTCTTGCACTCAGCAGGGTAGGGTCCTCTCCACCAATGAGGAGTGCTTGATACCAGTGGCCTTTGAGACAGGAATTACACAAGGAAAAACAGGAATAATCAGAAAGGGCCCAAAGGGAAATGGAATGCTTCAAGAGGAAGTGCACTTCTTCCAAAGCAGAAGTTGGATGGACACTTGTTAAGGATCTTGGGGTGGGCATTCATAGTTATGTTTGGATTAGACTAGAAGAGCTCTGAGGTTCCCTTCCAAATCTGAGATCCTGTCAATACTTCAAGTATAACTCCTATTGGTATAATCTTAAAGGTAAGTAGTGCAAATATCAGTATCCCCAATTTTACAGATGAGGAAACTAAGGCGTAGAGTTATACTGAGTTCCTCAGGGTCACCAACAGGTAGTAAGTAACAGCTGAGAGCAGAATCTGTATCTTCTGATTCTAAGCCGATTCTCCATAGGGAACTGTTTATATATATATATATATATATATGTATATATATATATATATATGTATATATATATGTATATGTATATATGTGTATGTATATATGTGTATATATATATATGTATGTATATACACACACACACACACACACACACACATATATATATACATATACATATAGATGCTCCCTTGAGCTCTCTAACTCCCAATTCTTAGTCTTCTTAAGTCCCATGAGCCACTCAATCACTTCACCTCAGCCTCACATATGGATGGTCACACACAGGATCTCATCAATACTCACAAGTGTACCACTTCCCTAATTAGAAACTCTGACCCTATTTGACTGTAACAATCCCTACTCATAAGAAGCTTATATTCTAATAGGGAGACAAGTACATGTATAAATATACAGAATTAAGGGAAATAAATACAAATACATACAAAGTAATTCAATACATATTTGTTTGAGATAGAGAGCCCTAATCAGGAAAGGCTGCATGTAGAAAATGATGCTTGAATAGAGCACCAGCCCTGGAGTTAGGAGGACCTGAGTTCAAATCCAGCCTCAGACACATAACATTTACTAGCTGTGTGACCCTGGGCAAATCACTTAACCCCATTGCCTCGTGCAAAAAAGAAGAAAAAAGAAAAGAAAATGATGCTTGAGTTACATCTTAAAGAGAGAAACTGTATGAGGTAGAGGTTGGGAGGAAATGGATTCCATTCCTGTGGAATGGCCAGTGCAGAAGTATAGATGGAGTAAGGATGGAAGCATTGCATGTGGGGAACAGAGAGAAGGCCAGAGAATTGTATCTAGTGAGGCTGGATATTGTGCAGGGCTTTAAAAGTTAGAAGAGTTTGCATCTAATCCTAGAGACAATAGAAAGCCACGGGAGTGGTTGAGTAGGGAAGCCATATGATCAGATCTACAGTTAAGGAAAATTACTTTGGGACAGGATATGAGATGGACCGGAGTGATGAGAGACTTGAGGCAGGGAGGCTGTTGTCAGGATCTAAATGAGACGCTTTTGGATATGACCAATGTGGGAATTTGTTTTGTTTGACTATGCTTATGTATTAGAAGAGTTCTTTGTTTCTTTTTTTTTTCTCTCCGAAAGCTTAAAGATGGGGGGGGGAGAATTTTTTTTTTATTAATTTAAACACCTTTTAAAAATAAACTAGATGAGAGGTTATGACAGCATGAATGGTAACTGTATGGGTGGAGAAAAAGTGTCAGATGAGAGAGATGTTGTAAAAGTACAGATGGAAAGATTTGGCAATTATAAGGGAGAACAAGGAATATAGAATAATGCCAAGGTTACAAAACTGGGATACTGGAAGAATGGTGATGCCTTCTACAAAATAGGGAAATTTGGAAAAGGGGAGGGTTTTGAGGGAAAGATAATACATTGGGTTTTGGACATGATGAATTTAAGTCTTCAGGAAATTCAATTTGAAATGTCCAATAGGCAATTATAAGACCGAAGCTTAGGGGAGCAAATGGGGATAGATAGATAGATAGACAGATAGATAGATAGATAGATAGATAGATAAATAGATAGATAGATAGATAAATAGATAGATATGTATATACATATATAAATAAGATATGTACATACAAGACATATACACAGATATATATATATACATATTATATGTACATATAATTTATATATATATATATATATATATATATATATGTCATTTACATAGGAAATATAGTTAAACCAATGGGAGCCAATGAGATTACCAAGAGAGAGTGTAGAGGGGGAAGATGGCTTAGGACAAAGCTTCAGGGAACACCCACCATTAGGGAGCATGATGTGGATGAGCCAGCAAAGGAGGCTGAGAAGGAGTGCTCAGACAGGTAGGAGGAGAACCAGAACAGTAGTGTCATGAAAATGCAGAGCAGAGAAGGTATCCAGGAGGACAGAATGATTAATAGTGTCAATTGCAGCAGAGAAATTAAGAAGCACAAGGACTGAAAAAGACCACCAGTCTTGGTAATTAAGAAGAGAACATTGGTAACTTTGAAGAGAGCACTTCCAATTGAGTAGTGAGATCAAAAGTCAGATTAAAAAAGTTGAGGAGTGAATGGGAAGAAAGGAAGGGGACATGGCAAGCATAAATATTATTTTCAAGAAGTTTGGCTAAGGAGAAATTTAGGTAAATATAACTTGAGGGCATGGTGGGGTCTAATGAAGATTTAAGGATGGGAAAAATTTGGACAAATTTGAAAGTAATGGTAAAAAACCCAGGAGATTGGGAGAGGTTGAAAATTCAAGAGAGATAGAGGACAATTGTGGATGCAATCTGTTGGAGAAGACTAGGAGGGATCGGATCAAGTGTAGATGTAAAGAGATTGGCCTTGGCAAGGAGAAAAGTCAGACAAGGGGAAAGGAGGAGAGTAGGAGATGTTGTCAAGAGTTTTAGAGATAGAGACAATGGGAGAAAAGTGTACCCAGATCAAATAGCCTCATTTCCTCAGTAAAGTAAGAGAAAGGGATGTGAGGGAACTGAAAAGGGAAGAGGTTTGGTATAGCTTCACTGGGAGTGAGACAGGCAATCAATTAGAGACAAATAAAAATACCATCTTGCCACAGTGAGGGCCAATTTGAGGTTGGATAACATGAATTTTTAATGTAATGTAATGTAATTCAGCACATTTGTTAGGCTTTCTCCAGCTGTATCCAGCAGCAGAAGAAAGGCCAATGATGGGCATAATCCATGCTTGAGGATTACAAAGCAAGATACGAACTGCAATAGGAGAAAGGGACAAGAAATTTGAGATCAGAGGACAGGGTAGAGTTTCAGTGCCTAACCATTGGGGTTGAGATTGGAGATGAAGGAAAAATGAAGTCAGAACAGAGGTAGTATGCTGAGAATGGGCAGCAAGGTAGCACAGTTGGTAAAGTGCGGGGCCTGGAATTAGGAAGACCTAAGTTCAAATCTAACTTCAGACACTAGCTGTGTGACCCTGGGCAAGTAATTTAACCTTGTTTGCCTCAATTTACTAAACTGTAAAATGAGCTGGGAAAGGAAATGGCAAACCACTCTAGTACCTTTGCCAAGAAAACCTCAAATGGGGTCATGAAGAGTTGGACAAGACTGAAACAACTGAATAACAACAACAGTGTCCTGAGAAAGTACTGAGGGGTGAAAGGATTGGAGGTCTCCATGATGGTGAATAATAGGTTTAGGAGGGATGAGGCATAGTAAGAGATATAATGAAAAGAAGTTATGGTCAAATTAGGGAAATGGTACACTTGTGGGTATTGGTGAGATCCAGTGTGCGACCATCCATATGTGAGGCTGAGGTGAAGTGATTGAGTAGCTCATGGGACTTAAGGAGGCTAGGAATTAGAAGGTTAGAGAGCTCAAGGGAGCATCTGTATATATGTAAATATATATTTAAATGTAAATATACCTAATAATTTTACATATATATATATATATAGTATAGAGAATAGGCTTAGAATCAGAAGATACAGATTCTACTCTCAGCTGTTACTTACTACCTGTTGGTGACCCTGAGGAACTCAGTATAACTCTACGCCTTAGTTTCCTCATCTGTAAAATTGGGGATACTGATATTTGCACTACTTACCTTTAAGATTATACCAATAGGAGTTATACTTGAAGTATTGACAGGATCTCAGATTTGGAAGGGAACCTCAGAGCTCTTCTAGTCTAATCCAAACATAACTATGAATGCCCACCCCAAGATCCTTAACAAGTGTCCATCCAACTTCTGCTTTGGAAGAAGTGCACTTCCTCTTGAAGCATTCCATTTCCCTTTGGGCCCTTTCTGATTATTCCTGTTTTTCCTTGTGTAATTCCTGTCTCAAAGGCCACTGGTATCAAGCACTCCTCATTGGTGGAGAGGACCCTACCCTGCTGAGTGCAAGAGACTGCCAGCCTTCTTCATTCTTTGAGTTTTGAATCTTCTTTGGGACTCTTCAAGCTTGAGTCTCTTTGGAGGCTAGAAGATGGAGACTTCCATCTTCAAGAGGGAAGATGGGAGAGGCCAACCTCACTTAAGGCTACTGAAAGAAAAGACTCTGGGAAGACATGAGAGGAGTGGGAGGGGTTCTATCTTGTACCCATGCCCAGCTTGCAGCTCTAGAGACCATGGGGAGTTTCTACTTGAGTGAGGTCTAGAACTCTCCGTCTTGATTGAGCTGAATTACCTCAATCCCAATAGGAAGGGCTCCTTCACTCAGTATTATCTGGTATATTTTCTCCTATATATACCTTCTCTGATGTGGATAAATGTGGTTCTTTGCTATTTGCTATATGTACTCATTGTGGGACTGGTATTTGGTCAAGCCTTGGATATAAAGCTTGGGGGTTCTCCTTCCCCCCACAGTGATCAGAAGTTAGATTGAACCTGATCATATCCCCTAGAATAAAAATATCTAAAGGAGCAGATAAGATATAATTCCAGCCCTTTACCCCCTCTCTCTGAGGGGAGCAGAGTGGCCTCTAGCCCCTACCTCCTGCTTCCCCTCCTGGCAAGAATTAAAGACTCCCTTGGAAGGAGAAGTTTAGAGATGTCTGTTCTGCTTCCCTTCACACAATAACACTCCCCTACTACAGGTAGGGGGTTGAGCCCCTTGCAACACGTGGGCTTCTCCACATGTAGGGCCCACTCTGAACTTGTATAAAGCGAAAACCTTCCTTGCTACCATTTTTCCCTATTGTCTGTTTCTAGACCTGTGGTTTGCGGCCAGACAGGACGGGTCTTATACCACATCCCCAGGGATTGTTTCATTCGTTGTACATGTATCTCTATTACCTACACAGTGCTTGACACATAGTTAGGGCTTAAGGAATGCTTATTCATTATTGCTCTATCCTATACACTTGCTGTAATTGTACAAACCCTGTTTCCCCACACTTCTCTGACTATTCACTTGTTCCTGACCCACCTCCCCATCCCCCATCTCCAATGTACCACTTAAGATCTCCTCATCCCTCCTACTGTGCTCTGTGGAATACTTTCTCCATAGGTCACAAATTTGCTTTCATCTTTTCCTTTCTCATTCCTTTCATCTTCTTGCATTCTCTTTGAACTAACTCCCTCCTGATGACACAGCTAGCTTTCTTTTTCAGAACTGATTGCATTTTCTCTCATACCCCCTGAATTACTAGTCACAATGGTGGAGTCAGCATAGTACTTGCTCCCCATTGCTACTTCCAATCTCTACCTCTACTACCATCATTCAATAACCTTTCTTCCTTTGAGGTTTATTCAATTAATATCTATCAGTCAAAGGATATTCTTCTAGCTGTTATCTTCCGACCTCTAGAACACTCTCCTTTCTTTGTCAGTAGGTTCAGTACCTGACTTACAGGACTTTTTATCTCCCCCAACTCATGCCCTCATACTAGGAGTCTTCAACATATTGATACTATACTAAACATTCTAATTTCCTAATTCTTCAACTTACTCATTTCTCATGACCTACTCCCCCACCTCATCTCAGCTATAGATGGTCATACTCTTGCTCATCATCACTCACAAGTGTTTCACTTTCATGTTCATGAAATCTGATATTCCTTTATCTGATTATAATTTGTTTAATTTTACCTGTCCCTTTATCTTTCAACTCTTAACTTCGTTCATCTCTATCATGACTTCCAATCCTTCTACATCACAGTTCTTTCCTTGGCTATCACCCCTGCACTGGCTATACTATTCCTCCTTCCCCAAATTTGATTCCTTGGTGAACCAATTCAACTCTGTACTATCCTCTTCTCTTGAATTCTTTGCCCTTATGTACTGTCACTGATCTTTCATTGCCAAGCCACAGTCTTAGATTGCTCCCACCATCTGCGACCTTCTTCCTACTGATACATGAAGCTGGCAAAACCACAAAACCATGCTGATTGAGTCCAGTACAAATTTATGTTACACAATTTCAACTGGGCCCCTCAGGTAATCCTTTTATACCTCTCTAATCAATTCACTATCCCACTCACCACAGCAAATCTTTTTTCTTTTTTCAAATTTTTTCATCCCTCCCCAAAATGTTCATGGTTCTTCCTCCTCTTACCCTGTCGGTTGAGAACACTGCTTCATAGTTTATTGAAAAAAATTGAGGCAATTGGCCAGTAAACTGCCTTTTCTCCCCGTTTTCTTATCTTACCCAGATGCCTTCTGCCACAATCTCCTCCTTTTCTCCTCTCTAACATAAAGAGGTGGCTCTTCTCCTTGCCAAGACAAATTCTTTTACTTACATGCACAAGTGATCCCATTCCATCCCATTTTATCTAGCAGATTACCTCATCATTCCTACTCTCTATTTCCCTATCAGTTGCTTCACAAACATGCCCATTTCTCCCTCATCCTCAAAAAACCCTTACTTGATCCAACCATCCCCATTAGTTATTATCCTCTCTCTTCCTTTTCATGGCTAATCTCCTTGAGAAGGCTGTTCACAATAGTCATTTCCACTTTCCTCCTACTCTCTTCTTAACACTGCAGTCTGGCTTGGGATCTCGATATTTAACTGAAACCACCCTCTTCAAAGTGACTGATGATTTCTTTAATTGCCAAATCTAATGGCCTTTTCATAATCTTCATTCTTCCAGACTTCTCTAAAGCCTTTGACACTATCAGTCATGCTTTTTGATACTCCCTTTTCTCTAGGTTTTCACGACATTGGTTCTCTTCCTATATGTCTGACTGCTCCTTCTCAGTTAATTGGGATTGAGGTAATTCAGCTCAATCAAGACAGAGAGTTTTAGATATCACTCAAGTAGAAACTCCCCATGGTCTCTAGAATAGCAAGCTGGGCATGGGGACATGATGAAGGAATACAAGTTCCTCAGTTGGATCTTAATTCATGTCGTTCCTACTAACTGTTGATGTCCCACAGGTTTCTGTCCTGGCCCTCTTCTCTTCTCCCTGTATTCTATTTCACTTGACTATCTTATCAGCTCCCACGGTGTCAATGATCATTTCTGTGTTGATTCTCAGATCTATTCATCCATTACTAACCTCTCTCCTGATCTCCAGTCTTACATATCTAACCACTTATTGGACATCTCAGAACTAAATGTTCTGTAGGTATATTAAACTCAATGAATCTGAATCTGAACTCTTTATCCTTACCTCGCAACCTTCCCTTCTTCCTAACTTCCCTATTTCTCAGGATGGTGGAGGACAACACCAATTCAACTCAACTCCTCACTCTCTCTCACCCTCCCTAGCCAATCTGTTACCAAGTCCTATCAATTCACCTTTGAAATATCTCTAGTATACTCCTCATTCTTTCCTCTGACACCACCACCACTCTGGTGCAGGCCCTTATCACCTCATGCTTGGATTTTTGCAATCGTCTTTTGGTAGGTTTCCCTGCTTTAAGTCTCTCTTTACTCCAGTCCATCTGCCATCATGCGTCAAAGTGGTCTTCCTAAGGTGTAGATTTGACCACGTCACTCTCTTTTTCAGTAAACTCCACTGGCTCCATATTTCCCCCAGGATCAGATATAAAATCCTCTGTTTGCTTTTCAAAGCCCTTCATAACTTGACCCCTCCCAACTTTTCTAACCTTCTTACACTTTATTCCTTTTCACTTACTTTTTTTTTGGGGGGGGGTTGGGCAATGAGGGTTAAGTGACTTGCCCACGGTCACACAGCTAGTAAGTGTTATGTGTCTGAGGTGGGATTTGAACTCAGGTCCTCCTGAATCCAGGGCAGGTGCTCTATCCACTGGGCCATCTAGCTGCCCCTCTTTTCACTTTATAAACCAGTGACACTGGCTTCCTTGATACTCCTCCCAGAAGACATTCTGTCTCCTGATCTGTGCATTTTCATTGTTAGCCTCTCATGTTTGGAATGCTCTCCCTCCTCTTTTGACTCTTGAATTCCCTGGTTTTCTTCAAATCTCAGCTAAAATCCGACTTTCTGCAAGAATAGTTTGAGTGCCTTTTCTCTGAAATCACCTCTACTTTATCCTGAATATATTTTTTTGTGCATAATTGTTTGCATATTGTCTCACTATTAGATTGTGTGCTTCTAGAGGGTAGGGACTCTTAGCTTTGTATCCGTAAGGGTTAGTACACTGTTTGGAACCTGGTGTTTAAGAAATGCTTTTTAACTTGGGAGTATAGACTATTTTTGCTTTTTCTTTGTGTTTGCAGTGCTTAGCACAGCCCTGGCACAGAGTAGGGATGGCTGACTGAACCTGTCACTATTTCTAAAGGCTTTCTAACTAATGCTAGGTCATTACATTAACACCTTCTCTGGAATATATCCTATTAGATAGTTACCTAGACTAGAGCATCCAGACATTAGATGACTCGTCCAGGATCACAGCCTGTATGCATCAGAGCCGGGACACAAGTTCAGGTCTTACTGGCTCCAAGGCCAGCTCTTTATCCACTATGCTACGATGACTTTACACAACTAATCAACATGTCAGTGCTTTGCACCATGCAGTGTTGCAGGTACAAGTACAAAGAAACAAACAGTCCCTTCTGGTGATGAATGAGCTTACATTTTAACCGGGAGGCAACATGTACATAGTGAGGCTTTAACAGATGCTTGTGGATTGATTAATTGGTTAAAGTATGTATACATGTAGAATACATAGCTCAGGCTCATTAGGGTGAAGGGGCTATCTGGGAGGCTTTCATGGGGAGATGACCCTCAGAATCTGGGCTGGGACAGAAATGTCCCTGGGCCTGGGATCAGGAAACCTGAATTCCGGCTCTGTTCATGATTTAACTGGATAACCCTGAGGTCTGCCGCTCTTCAAAGGCCTCAATCTACAGGTTCAAAAAGATGATTCCTAAATCTCCGCCGAGCTTTTATGCTCCACGTTTCCCAGCCCCGTGCCCTTGCCTTAGACCCCGGAGACGTGCCTTTCGACAGCACCACGTGGTTGCAGATACAAGTACAAAGGGTTTGGAAGAGACGCGCAACAAGCGCCCTCTCCAGGTCTCTAACGAGCAGTGGAGCAGAGAATCTCCGTCTCAGCCCACAAGGCCTACGAACTGGGACAAAAGAGTTGCGCCACGAGAATGAATGATCCCTCCTCGCTGTCCGTCGTTCAGGCCCTGCCACGGCCAAGGAATTCTGGGAGTCGTAGTTTCTTGCCTAAGGTACCCCCTTATCCGTCGTGGTGCCCACCTTGGCGGGAAGAACTACAGCGTAGGGCGCATGCTCTATGCGGAACCCCGCACCACCTAGCGTCGACCCCGCCCTGCTCCGCGCGCCTGCCTGTTCTCCCGCCCCCGCTAACATGGCGGCTCCTCTGGCCCTGGTGCTGGTGGCTGCCGTCACTGTGCGGGCTCTGCTTTTTCGCTCCAGCCTAGCCGACTTCATCTCCGAGAGGGTGGAGGTGGTGTCCCCACTCAACGCCTGGAAACGAGGTGAGTCTGTGCAGGACAGCTCCGCCTCCGGACGCCCGGGACCCGGCCCCGCCCCCGCTCTGGCCCCTCCTCAGCAGGCGCTGTGAGGCTGGGGCTGGGGAAGGCAGAGAAGAGAGGAGCGTTCCGGTCCCGGGGGCTCTGCTGCCCCCTCCCCTGCGGAGCGGGTGGTGGTGGTGGTGGTGGTGGTGGCCCGAGCTTGGGTGGGCCCATCGAAGGCCGGGGGGGGGGCGGGGAGGGAACCTGCGCCTCTATCTCCCGGGATGGAGGATGGGGAAGGGGCCGCAGGGCCATTGAATATAGAGGGTGTGGCCCCTAAAACCTGGGGCATGTTTTTAGGCCAGACCCTCCTCCCATCCCACTGGGAGCCTAGCCCAGAAAGGCTACCCGTGGTGACTGTGGCCCTGAGCCTGGGGGGGGGGGTGTTCCACCTATTCCTGTCCCCTGCTTTCCCAGTCAAGGAAGAGGGCGTGGCCGTCGGGGGAGGGGGCGTGCCTTGTGGAAGTGCCCCACCTCCAGTGCTTGGGTCTTGGTGAGTCTCCTCCCCCAGCCAGGGACCCCTGGGCAGGAGTGGAGGATGATGCGTAGCCCTCAGCTTTCTGGGGAGGTTCGTGGATGGGGTTATTGAGTACCGGGGCTCTGGAAGAGTGGGCTGATTTGAAATAATACCCCAGTACCACCCTCCGCTCTTTCTTCCATTCATTCAATTAAGCTGTACTGCAAAGAATCACTGTGCAGTGGACTCTTGAGGAGATTCTGGGCGTGGCTATGGAGCTTCAATTTCTTCATGTAAAAGCAAATTGTTGGAGTAGATGATCTCTAGGATTTCATTTAACTCTGGATCCTTTGATCCTAAAATTGGGAGGGAGCCAGTGGAGATGTATGTGTCAAGAACGGAACATGCACTTCTGTGGAAATCCAGGAAGAACGATAACATTTTTAAGGATAAAAGAAGAGAAATAGAAGTGTTGTTATGGGAATATATACTACAGACCAACTGGCCTGGAGTTCCTGATACATATCTCAAAATTCAATTAAATTAAAAGTATTTATTATGCACCAATAAATATGTATTGACTGATAAGAAGTTAGACTTGGAATCAGGAAAGCATGGGTTCATGTTCAACCTCTGACCCTTGCTATGTCATTTAACTTTCATATCTCAGGCAAATCCTTATGGCATATGTACTTATATGAACGAATGTATGAATGAGTGAAAAATTAAGTGTTTATTATGTGCCAGACACTATATTAAGTACTAAGACTGCAAATTTTAAGAAGACAGTCCTTGCTCTCAGAGTTTTCATTTTCCTAGATGGAAAATAACACTGAAACTAGATAGAGTAGTTATTGGGAGAACTCAGCTATCAGGAAATCTGCCATTCCTAACTTTCCACTAAATGCAAAATAACTAATTTTTTTAAAATTAAATTTTATTTTTTCAATCAGAAATAACCTATTCTTACCCCTCCTCCCAATTGAGAATGAAAGCCAAACAAAACCCTTGTTACAAATGTATATAGTCAAGCAAAACAAATTTCCTCATTGACCACATTTAAATAAAAAAATATAAATGTATGTAATATATATGCACATACATATCTCATTCTGTACTCTAAGTCATCTCTTATCAGAAGATGGGTAACATATTTCATCAGTAGTCATCTGAAATCTTGGCTAGTCATTATGTTTTTCAGAACTCCTAAGTCTTTCAAAGTATGTCATAATATTGTAGTCACTATATAAATTATTCTCATTGTTCTGTTCATTTCACTCTGCATTAATTCATCTAAGTCTCCCTAGGTTTCTGTCACATTTGTATACCATAAGTTGTTTAGCCAATTCCCTGTTTGATTGGCACCCCTTCAGATTCCAGTTCTTTGCCATCTCAAAAAAAAAATCTGTAAATATTTTTGTATATCCTTAGATTTTGTTTTGCTTAGGACTGCTCCCTCCTTTAATATACTCTCCCCCTAATTCCCCTTTTCCCTTTCCCATTTTTGGTCATATTTCCCTGTTTGAATGAAATATATTTCTGTACCCCATTCTGTGTGTGTAGTCCTCCTTTAATCAGTTCAGATGAGAGTTAGGTTGAAATTTCAGCTGCTTCCTTTATCCCTTCCTTGTTTGTATAGATGTCTTTTTGTGCACCCCTTTATAGCAGTGGCTCCTGTATTTGGTGTGATTCTTATTGTGGGACCTGAAAGCTCTAGGTTTTGGCTATCCTGTTTCTGGGAGTTTTGATTTTGGAATTTCTTTCAGGAGGTGACTGGTAGATTTATTTCCACTTTACCCTCTGGTTCTAAGACATCTGGGTAGTTTTTTTTTTAAAGTTGAAATATATCTTCTTGTTGTTCAGTTGTTTCAGTTGTGTCTCACTCTTTGTAACCCCATTTAGAGTTTTCTTGGCAAAGGTACTAGAGTGGTTTACCATTTCCTTCTCCAGTTTATTTTACAGATGAGGAAACTGAGGTAAACAGGGTTACGTGACTTGCTCAGAGTCACACAGCTAGTAAGCATTTGAAGTTGGATTTGAATTCAGGTCCTACTCCAGGCCTGGCAGTCTATCCATAAAAGTGCAAATAGTACGCTTTGATCTGCATTCAGACTCCTTTGTTCTTTCTCTGGATGTGGATAGCATTTTCCATCATGATTTTTTTGGAATTGTCTAAGATCCTTGTATTGCTGAGAAGAGCTAAGTCTATCAAAGTTAATCACTGCGCAGTGTTGCTGTTACTGTACACAATGTTCTCCTGGTTCTGCTCACTTCACTCAGCATCAGTCCATACAAATCTTTCCAGGTTTTTCTGAAGTCCACCTGCTCATCATTTCTTACAGCACAATAGTATTCCATTACATTCATATACCACATCTTGTTCAGCCATTCCCCATTTGATGGGCATCCCTTCAACTTCCAATTCTTTGCAAGGAGGTATAATTTAAATGCTGATTCCCTTTCTCTTTTCCCCTTTTTGGATGTTTCTCCCTGCTTTGTGTCTCGAGCTTTCCTGTACCCATAATGGTTTTTTATGGTGGTATTCTTTTTTTTGCTCATTCTTCCAACCTCCTTTCTGACTTTAGAACTGATATTAGGGCCAGGCTATGTGCACTTGTAGAGGAAAGGGCTGGGTCAATCCTATTGCTGCTTTCTTGGGGGTGGTGAGTGTTGTGTTTATTCCAGGTTCTCAGGGATAATGTAATGCACATTAGGGACCTGCAAACTTTGTGTACTTCCAAAGTGTCATGTCCAGAGCAAAATCTGATCATTGATATCCTGGTCTGAACTTTGCAATTTCCTGACCTGGGTTTGGGTAACAGTGGAGTGTTGCTAGACTAAGCCACTATTAGCAGCTGGAAAGAAATCTCTACTAGTTCAGAGTGACAGAACTGTGGGCTGGGATAAAGATTCCAGATCCTCTTTGGTTTGGAATTCCTGTCCTAATTATCCTTTTACAGATTTCTGGTTGGGCTAGAAGCTGGAGCTGAGACTCCGCTCTTCTCCGGAGGTCTGAGCCACAAAATTGCTGCTTGCTTCTGTACTTCGTCTTTGCTTGGTACAGGTACACAGACTAGGGCAGGGTGGGGAACCTACAGCCTAAAGTCCACAAGTGGCTTTCTAGGTCTTTGGGTGTGGCCTTTGCCTGAGTCCAAGTTTTAGAGAACAAACCCTTTTTTAAGGGGATTTGTTCTGTGAAGTTTGGATTCAGTGAAAGGGCCTCACTTGAGGACCCAGAGGGCCACATATGGCCTGTAGGGTATGTAGCCTCTCCTCACTTTTGTACTCAGGTTACTTTCTCAATCTGTTCTGACCTTGTGACCCAGAACTGGGTAAAAAGTGACAGCATTACTGTTTGGCACCTTTTCCCATACCCTGCAGGATGTCTGGATCTGGTATGGGTCTGAGATCTCATCTTTCCTTTTAGCATCTCCTGGCCAGACTCCATCCTATGTCTACAGGCCTCTCTGTATCCTTATGCTTAACTGGGCTTGACAAATGACTTACCATGATTTTTTCCCCCTTAAAATTTCTGATTAGGATTAGATCCAATGCATTTTCTAGATCTATTTGGACTTTTGAGAGGAGAGCTCACTGTACTTCCTGCTATTCAACCATCTTGACTCTGCTTTCTATCTAATGAATTTTTTGACTTGCTTGACTAATAGTTTCATTCCTCAAAAGGTAGAATAAGTGATGAGAGACACTAGAGTGCTAAGAACTAATTTTTAAAAACAAATTTTATTTATATCTTGGGTTTTTTTTTACAATGCCTAGATTTCTCTCATATCTTTCTCCTTGCCCCTTCTATATCCATTCCTTAGAACAAAGAATTAAAAAAAGAAAAAGATTAAAAAATCAACAGAACTGATCAATACATTGAAAAATATCTGTTACATGCAATATTCTGTAACTGTAGAAGAGTTGAGAGAGGTGTCTTCTTATGTCTCTTCTTTTGGGCCAAGCTTAGTTTTTTATAATTTCCCAATTTCAGCTTCAATCATTTTGTAGTAGTTGTTCTTTCCATTTATGTTGATGTTATCCTGAATATTGTTTTCCTGGCTCTGCTTACTTTGCATCTGTTCATGTAAATTTTTCCATACTTCTTTGTATTCATCATGTTTGTCTTTCCTTACTGTACAGCAATGTTCTATTACATTCCTGTACCATAATTTGTTTAATCATTTCCCAGTTGATCATCTG
This sequence comes from Phascolarctos cinereus, assembly GCF_003287225.1. Classification (NCBI taxonomy): domain Eukaryota; kingdom Metazoa; phylum Chordata; class Mammalia; order Diprotodontia; family Phascolarctidae; genus Phascolarctos; species Phascolarctos cinereus. The sequence goes on from NW_027555625.1 coordinate 326,890,960, forward strand.
CTTTGTTTCCTTTTCTTTGTTAATTACAAAAAAGCGCTGCTGTAAATATTTTGTCAATATCTATCTGCCTTGGGAGCATATACTTGGCAGTAGATTCTCTGGGTTAAAGAGTGTAGTTAATTTTGATTGATAAGGAGAAGCTGGTTGGTGAGGTGGGTACAGGAATATTAGCATAAAGTGTCATTTTAGAGTGGGAAAGCCTAGGTATAGGTAATGAGTTCACTAGTTTATAGTAAAGCAGATTTTTTAAAAGTAAAGGTACAAAGTAAATTGGACAATATGGCCTGAGAAGGAAATTGATTGAAGAGGGATAGATAAGAGGCCAACAACATAGTTGAGAATAGTACAGATTATGAAGAAGGGAGAAGAGGTGTCTAAAGAGGGTTCTAATGTAGTTTTTGGAGAATTATCAGATGGGTTTAGATTTAAGAAGACAATATACAAAAGATGGAAGCAGAGGCATGTAACCAAGGGCAAATAAAAAATTGGGGCATGAGTTTGTAAGAATAATTTGGTTTTATGTTTATTGATGACTTAAAAATAACCATTGCTGTTACTTTGTAGTAATAGAACTTAAACCTTTAGCAAAGAGGTATAATCAAAACAAAACAACGTATTGATCATGTCTGACAAATTATGCCTTATTCTGCAGACATAATCTACCACCTCACTGCAGAAGGGAGGAAGATACGTTTCACCATCAGCACTCTGAATTCAAGATTGGTCACTGTGCCAATGAGAGCTCTGTGATCAATGTTTTCCTTTGCATTATTATGGTCCTTGAATAAATTATTATCTTGGCTGCACTTATTTCACTCTGTTCATGTATGTCTGACCAAATTTCTCTGAACTCTTAATGTGTTTCCTTTATTTTTTGATGCAGTAATATTCTATTACATTAATATACCACAATTTGTTCAACTCTTCTTGAATTAATTGAGATCTTCTTTGTTTCCAGTTTTTCTAAATAACAAAAATCACTGTTATAAATTTTTTGTAAATGGGAACTTTCCTACTCTCTTTTTTTAAGCCTCTCCCATCTCCTTTTCCCCATTGAGAAAAAGAAAAGAAAAACAAAATCTTTATAACAGATATACATAGTCAAGCCAAATTGTCATGAATCAATCATGACTAAGTCAGTCATGGCCAAAATATAAGTCTCATTCTACACCTGAGTACATCACCTCTCTGTTAGGAGTTGAGGAGCATGCTTCCTGTTTTCCAATGTTTTGATTTCCTTGGGAATTTATGCCCATTACTGGTTTCGTGAGGTCAAAGAGTGTATTCATTTTAATAACTTTTCTTGGATGGTTCCAAATGTTTTTCCAGAATAGTTTGGCCAGTCCTTAACTCTATCAACTCATCCTTCCAACATTTGCCATTTTTGTCTTTTGTTATCTTTGCCAATCTGATGAGTGTGAGGTGAAAACTTTGTGGCTTTAATTTGTATTTCTCTTATTAGTATTTTGGAGCGTTCTTTCATGTGGCTGTTGATAGTTTTAATTTCTTTTTAAAAACTATCAGAAAAGATGGGGTCCTGAATATGTTGAGACTTGCCAAATATTCTAAAGGTAATAAAAAGTTTATTTTTTGTGTGTAGTTGTAACATACATTTTTATTGATATATTTTGTCTTTTTTATGTCACCAGAATTTTTTCCAGTATCCCTTCCTTCTCATAGAGAGTCATCTCATATAACATACTGTTTTTAAAGCAAAAAAAAAAGGCAGAGGGAAAAAAAATCAGTAAAACCAATGAATACATTGAGTCTGAAAATATATGCAGTGTTCCATGCTGTCGGACCTTCTACCTCTGCAAAGGAGTGCAGCAGGGATCATCTTTTCATGTATCTCTTTTGGAGCTTGTTGTTTGTAATTTTGCAACATTTGCTTTTGATGATTATTATTATGTTCTTTCTGGTTACATTCTTGCCATCATTGTGTATATTGTTTTCTTGGCTCTGCTTACTACGCTTTGTATTAGATCATGTAAGACATGCTTCTCCACATTTGTTTATTGTTTTCTTTTAGCACAGTAATATTCCATTACATTAATTTACCACAATTTATTTAGACATTCCCAAAGTGATAGGTATCAACTTTATTTCCAGTTCTTTGCTATTACAAAAAATGCTGCTATAAATATTTTTGTACATATAGTGCCTTTTTTCATATCAGTGATTTCCTTGGTAAGCTCTGTAGTAGAATCTCATGGTTAAGGGTATGGACATTTTAATTACTTTATTTCCATAATTCCAAATTGCTTTCCAAAATGGTTATACTGATTGACAGCTCCACCAACAATGCGATGGTGTGCCTATCTTTCCACAATCCCTCCAGCATTGACTATTCCCATCTGTCATCTTTGCCAATTTGCTGAGTATGAGGTAAAACCTAAGGTTTGTTTTGATTTGGAGCATTCTTTCTTATGGTTGTTAATAGTTTGCGGTTCTTCTTTTGAGAACTGTTCATATCCTTTGACCAATTATCTCATGGGGCATGGCTTTTGATTTGTTAGTTGTTTAAATATTTTATATATCTTGGATAGAAAACCCTTATCTGAGAAATTGTATGTGAAGATTTTCCCCCTCTCTTTATCTACTTCCCTTCTTATCCTAGGTACATTAATTTTTTTGTTTAGTACCTTTTCAGTTTCATGTAATCAAAGTTATTAATTTTATCTTTTGTCATTGCCTCTCTTTATTTAAGAATACATCTTTTACCATAGCCATGAAAAATATATAAGCTGCTTTATTTTATGATCTTAAATATTAAGGTCACATACCACATAGAATTTATTCTGAGGGGAAGTAGAATATGGCATAAGGTATACTGGGTTAAGCCCAATTTTTTCCAGATTGCTTTCCAGTTTTCCTAGCAATTTTTATGAGATAAAGAGTTCCTTTCTATCTGTCCTACATTTTTATCATATTTTCTTAGTGATTTATTTATGTTTTTAGATGAGTGATGAGGCTAAAGGTAGGTACTTATGTTAATTTCCAGAACATAATATTAAAGTACCTATTTATTTGTACATGCTGCCTGTTACTATTAAGATAGAATAGGTTATTTGCATCCTGGTAGGATAACCACCCTGGTGGGTTCAGAAAATTGATTTTTTTATTCATTTGGTAATGATCAGGTTTTAGGGGGGTTGAATGATGCATGTTTATTAGACAAACTAAAATTCCAGTTTTGAAATTTACATCAAGAAATATAATTTCAAGGGGAGTTTGAATAGACAAGAGGAGAGGGTCAGGGACAGATATTTGGTGGTGGCAAGAGAAGGATGTTCTTTTTATGTCAGTTGGTCACTGTCTTCTCTTCTTAGTAAGAAGAAATGGAATTAAAATTGGAAAGCTTCACAGGGAGTAGACTCAGAGAAAAAGGAGTTGTGGGGGTTTTAGTGGATGGTGTTACTTTTGGAATGTATATATCTGCTAAGCAGACCAGAATACTTGACTCAATCCATAATAACACTGCAATTTATTCTGCTTAACACTTTGACTCTCTTTCAGTTCAACAAACATTAGGTGCCACCATGTGCAAGGTACTTTGTTAGGTACTGGCAATACAATGACAAGAATGAAAGTCTTTTTCTTCAAGGAACTTTTTGGGTGCATGATAAAATGTACACAAGTAACTATGTACAAAATACACAAATGATAATAAAAAGTAATTTCAAGAGCCGGAAGGGGCTGTTAACTGGGAAGATCAGGAGATGCCCTCCCCAGTAGGAGCTGGCGTCTAAACGGTGTCAGTGCTTTGAAGGAAGATAAAGATTCCACGAAATGGAGGGAGGGAAGGTGAACAAGCATTCTGTGTTTGGAGTGTGCAGAGCCAAGCAAGCTGATGAGGAGCAGCTAGGAAGTCCAGTTTGACTGGAATGTAGAGAACAGCAAGACTCTATGTAGAGCATTCCTCTTGTGACAGCATTGTTGTCTTTTTAAAAATTAGTTTGCAGCATATCATTTCAGTTTCTTTGATGAAATTCAAGAGGTAGCCTCATCCCCTTGACAAAATTTGGGAAGCACCCTTGTGTCTTATCAGCAACAGAGTTAAATCATTGCAAAGGGCAATTTTAAAAAAAGTTTTGTTCCCAAATTCGAGGGATGCCTTCATTTGGGGCACTTGTATTTCACTAATACAGTGTCTACAGTGCTGTATAAAGCTTGCCTTTTAAATTTATAATCCAAGAGAGATGGCATTGATATGCACACGAAAACATTTTGGGCCTGTGTGATAGATTAACGCAGAACTAGTCAGTGAAATAGAATTATAGGATCCAAGAGCTGAGTGGGGACCTTGATTTCGCCTAACCTAACTCCCTGATCAATGGATGAACCTCTTTAACATCATCTTTTACAAGTGGCCATCTGGTCTTTGAATACCTCCAATGGTAGAAAGCCCCTCATCTCATAAGGCAACACATACAACTTTTACATGACTTTGGTGACTAATGTGAGCATTTATGTTGTCTTATCCTAGATCTGATGTCATGAAAAACAGTTGTAGGTGTGGCTAGTATGAGAAAGTCGGTGAAGATTTTACAGGTCTGTGAAAACAGGTACATCCCAAGTATATTTTTTGAAACTTCTGTGTTAGGCAGTCGTGCTTAGTTATTTCCTTAACGATCTCTGCACAATGTATTGGAATATGTGTGATTTGCTTAATAATATTTGTGCTTTTAAAAATAAACTTATTTCAGAGAAGTATAAAATAGTAGTGTTTTGTGCTTTCTTAGGTTCCTTCGGCTAAATGAGTAGCTCATTTGTGGAATGATCCAAACATTTTGGAGAGCAATTTGGAACTATGCCCAAAGGGCTATAAAAATGTGCATATGCTTTGACCCAGCAATAGCACTTCTAGGGCTATATCCCAAAGAGATCATACAAATGGGAAAAGGACCCACACGTACAAAAATATTCATAGCAGCTCTTTTTGTGGTGGCAAAGAATTGGAAATTGAGAGGATGCCTATCAGTTGGGGAATGGCTGAGCAAGTTGTGGTGTATGAATATAATGGAATATTATTGTGCTATGAGAAATGATGAACAGGCTGACTTCAGAAAAACCTGGAAAGACTTGTGTGGTCTGATGCTGAATGAAGTGAGTGGAACCAAAAGAACATTGTACACAGTAATAGCCATGTTGTGCAGTGAGTAATATTGATAAACTTAACCCTTCCCAACAATATATGGATCTAAGACATTTCCAAAGGCCTCGTGATGGAAAATGCTATCCACATCCAAATTTTGAATGCAGATCAAAGCATACTATTGGCTATTTTTTTTCCTCTTCTGTTGAGTTTTGTTTCCTCTTTCTGGTGGTTCCTCCTATTGGTTCTAATTTTTACTTACAACATCACTAATGTGAAAATATGTTTAATAGGAATGTATATGTATAGCCTATGTCAGATTGTGCGCCGTCTTGGGGAGGATGGTGGGGAGGAAAGGGAGAAAAATTTTAAACTCAAAAGCATATGGAAGTGATTGTTGATAAATCAAAATAAATTAATTAAAAAATCTTTTAAAAAAATGAGTAGCTCATTTTTTAGTTAAGCTTTTTTCTTAATCATTGTAATATTTTATGGTGATAGTTTGTAGCATCTGACAGTCTCCACTTGTGTGCATCTTGTAGCAATGTATATTTTTAACATATCCAAAACCTGGATGGTATGGTTATTCAGTATTGTGGAAAATGTATTGCAGGATCAGAGGTGTAAGAAAAAAAAAGAATGAGGCAAAGGAATGGAGTAATAAAATATCTTGGCTACATTAGTGTTGCATTCAAAACAAATGATAGAATCATAAAGTCTCAGAGCAGGAGCAGTGGTTTTTAACCTGGAGTCAGTGAACTTAAAAAAATTATTTTTATGACTTTATTTCAATAGAATTAATTTTCTTTGTAATCCTATGTGTTTTATTTTATGCATTGAAAAACATTCTGAAAAGGGATTCGTTGACTTCATTAGACTGCCATGATTGAAAAAAAAAAGAGATCTAGATCAATCCTAACTTGAAGCATGAATGGCCTCAATAATATCCCCAACAAATAGACATTTAATCTCTGCTTAAACTTCTATAGTGACAGAAAGTGTGCTGTCTCATAGGGCAGCCCATTCATTCCATTATTGGGCAGCTATAACAATTAGAATTGTTCAATAGTGGTAGTTCTTTCTTATATAAAGCTAAAATCTTACTCCCTAAAACTTTCACCCAGCGGTCATAGTTCTTCTCTCTGGGTCTCAGTAGGGTCACAGAACTGGAAGTACATCAGAGGCTTGTAATAGAATCACCCCATACCTGATTCTATAATATACCTCAAAAGTTACCATCCAATTTTTCTTTAAGCACCCCAAAAAGGAGTAAAACCACTACTTTCTGAGGCATTACATACCGTTTTTAGACAATTTCTGACATAATACTATCTCACTATAACTTCACACATGTTCTTAGTTCTGTTGACTAGTGCCAAGCAGAACAGGTCTAATCCATCTCCCATGTGATGGGAGATACTTCAGATACTTCGGACTCTTCAGATACTTCAGGAAAGCTCTATTTATCCCTCTCACTCTATCCTTCTGTCCTCTACCATCTCAGTAGTCCTTTTCCAGATGTGCTCCAGCTTAATGTCCTTAATGTTCTTAAATTGTGGTAAATAGAAATAAACACGTTTCTGATTTAGTCTGACCAGGGTAGAGGACAGTGGGACTGTCTGAATGAGCTTTTTTGATTTTCATGTTGTATTGCCACTATATTCTCTTTCACCTCTGTTTCACAGGAAGTGACCTATCTTCTTACTGAGACAAACCCCTCTATATGCACAAGTGATTCTATTTCATCCTGTATTTTCCAGCAGATAGGCTGCTCTGTCATCCCCACTTTAACTTATCTTCAGTGTCTTCTTGTCTGTTGTCTTCTTCCCTACTGCCTACAAACATACTCATGTGTCCCATCCTCAAAAAACTCACTTGATTCATCCATTCCCACTAGCTATCATCCCCTATCTCTTTCTTTTTACAGTTAAACTTGAGAAATCCATCATTCAAACGAAACCACTCTTTCCAAAGTGACTAAGAGTCCATTAATTGCCAAATCTATTGGCCTTCTCTTACTCTGAATCCTTCTTGACTTCTCTGCAGCCTTTGACACTATTGATTACCCTCTTCCCTTTTATACTCTCTCTAGGTTTCAGGGCATTACTCTTTCTTGATTTCCTTCCAACTTATCTGCCTTTTCTTTTTTAGTTTTCTTTGCTTTGTCTTCATCCATGTCATCCTTGCTAACTGTGAGTGTCTCATAGGTTCTGTCCTGGCCCTCTTCTCTTCTCTCTCTATAGTATTTCATTTGATATCATCAATTCTTGTGGATTCCATTATCATTTCTATGCTGATGATTCTCAAATCTACTTATCCAGCCCTAATTTCTCTGTTGATGTCCAGTCTCACATCTCCAGTTGCTTATTGGACATCTCACTTTTTATTCTGTAGACATCTTAAACTCAACATTGTCCAAATTTGAACTCTGAACTAATTATCTTTCCCCCTAAACCCTTCCTCTTACTGTTGAAGGTACCACCCAGTTATCTAAGCTTCCAACCTAAGTGTCATCCTTGACTTCTCATCCTCTGTCATTCTCTATATCCAATCTGTGGTCAAGACTTATTGATTTTACCTTGTAACAAATCTTGTAACCCCCTTCTCCCCTTTGACACTGCCATTGCCTTGGTGCAGACCTTATCACCTCATGCCTTTTTTTGTTTTAAATTAATTTATTTTTACTTTTCAACAATCACTTTCATAAGCTTTTGAGTTTTAAATTTTCTCCCCCTCCCTCCCCAAGACAGCATGCAATCTGATATAGACTTAACATATGCATTCCTATTAAACATATTTTCACATTAGTCATGTTGTAAAGAAGAATTAGAACCAATAAGAGGAACCGCAAGAAAGAAGAAACAAAACAGAAGGAAAAAAAATCACAAATAGTATGCTTTGATCTGCATTCAAACTCCATAGTTCTTTCTATGTGGATAGCATTCTCCATCATGAGACTTTTGGAGATGTCTTAGATCCTTGCATTGCTGAGAAGAGCTAAGTCTGTCAAAGTTAGTTATCACACAACGTAGTTGTTACTGTGTACAACGTTCTCCGGGTTCCGCTCACTTCACTCAGTATCAGTCCATACAAGTCTTTCCAGGTTTTTCTGAAGTCCACTTGCTCATCATTTCTTATAGCACAATTGCATTCCATTACATTCATATACCACGACTTGTCCAGCCATTCCCCGATTGATGGGCATCCTCTCAATTTCCAGTTCTTTGCCACCACAGCAAGAGCTGCTATAAATGTTTTTGTACGTGTGGGTCCTTTCCCATTTTTATTATCTCTTTGGGATACAGCCCTAGAAGTGCTATTGCTGGGTCAAAGGATATGCACATTTTTATAGCCCTTTGGGCATAGTTCCAAATTGCTCTCCAAAATGGCTGGATCAGTTCACAACTCCACCAACAATGCATTAATGTTCCAATTTTCTCACATCACCTCATGCCTTTTGACTTTTGCTATAGCCTCCCTGCCTCAAGTTACCCTCTTCAGTCTATTTGACCATCAGCTATCAAAGAGATCTTCCCTAAGTATTGGCCTGACCATGTCACTCCAACCCCGCCCCCCAATAAATCCAGTGACTCTTTATTATTTTCAAGATCAAATATAAAATCTTTGGCATTCAAAGCTCTTCATAACTTTCTCCCTACTTCCCACATGTTTACAGTCTCCTTATATTTTGTTCTCACCTGTATACTCTACATGCCAATGACATGCTATTCCTAAAACAAGACAATTTGTTTCTTAACTTTGGACATTTTTATTGGCTGTCCCCTAGGCCTGGAATGCTTTCCCTCCTCATATTTTCCCCTTGGCTTTCTTCAAGTTCCAGCTAAAATTCTACCTTCTATCGGCAGCCTTTCTTTATCTTCCTTAATTTTAGTGCCTTCCTTCTGATGTTTATTTCCAATTTATCCTCTACATGTTGTTTGCATGTACAAACAAGTGTAGCTTTTTCAGATCTTTTTGGATCCTGAATCTGCCATTCGTGATGTTAACTCCCTCTCGGTGTTGTGTCATCCACAAATTTGACAGGTCTACCATTTATAATTTCATCCAGATCATTGATAAAAATATAAAATATAAAATAGCACAAGGTACTAGATTTATCTAGTACTAGATTCTTGGGGCACTTGACTAGAAACCTTTCCTAGTCTGAAATAGACTCCTTAATGACAAGTCCTGAGGATTCAACAGATTGTGAATTAACTTTATGATTACATAGCTTATATTGATTCATTTTGTTCATAGGTAAAGCATTAAAGACTATCAAAAATGTTTTGCTTGAAATCTGTAGTATTAATTTGTAGGTTTGTAGATAGATCTATCAATCTAGTAACTATCAGAAAAAGGAAATGAGGTTAGTTTGGCATGACCTATTAAAATTTTTTTGTCTTATTTTTGTTGACACCTTCTGTCTTTATAACACCTTACTTTTTGAATGCATCCTTTCCTTCTCTCCACCAAGCCATTATTTATTACAAAGGTTAAAAAATAAAGAGGAAAAAAAGGCAGTTAAGCAAAATTAAATTAATACATTGACTATGTCTGACAGTTTATGCAATATTTCATATACTCTGACTCTTACCTCTGCAGTGAAAGAGAGGTAAAACACATCTTCTCAACATTTCTCTAGGGCTAAGCTTGGTAATATAATTATGCAACATTGAATTGAATTTTTTAATTTATATTATTATAGTTATTGTACATATTGTCTTTCTGTTCTGCTTATTTCACTCTGCATTATCAGTTCATTTACGTCTTCTCATGCTTTGAATTCTTCCTAATTGTCATTTCTCTTTACACAATAATATTCCATCTCCTTAATGAAAAAAAAAAAAGAAAACGTGTTTAGCTAGTCCCTTATTTATGGACATCTACTTTACGTCATTTTTGTAGTCACAAAAAAAGTGCTGCTGTTTAGTGTATATGGGGCAGTCCTGCCTTGGACCTTCTTGGTGTATATTCCCAGTAGAAGGACCTATAAGATTAAAGGATATGGTATAAACTCTTCTTAATGAACTGTTTTTGAGATCATTACTTTCTTTTCAGATATACATGAACTGTCCTTTTAATAAAAAAATCTATGGAATTTTGCCGGGAATCAAAGTTAATTTTACCAGCCATTTAACTTGAGGATTTTGGGGGTTTTTTTCTATTTTTTGAAAATTAGTACATTTGCCTTTTGTACTGTAGTTCTTTTCCATTCTTCAAGATCTTCAAGACCACTGGCAGTGGCTTAACAAATATATCCATCAGTTCTTTCAGTACCCTGGGATATTGTTTGCCATGGTTTGGTTACTTAAATTTATTCAGAATGGGCCGGTGCTCTCTTAGACATTTTTTAATCTTGCTTTTAGCTCCTTATTACTTTTTTATTCCGTCATTTACAATTCAAAGTTAGTTCTTGGCAGAGAAAATAGAAGTGAAATCAATAGATATTCCTTTTCTCTGTCATCTTGTTATTGTTGATCCATCCATCCGAAACACAAATCCCTTTTGAGGACTTCACTTTCTATTTTCCACAGAAAATGGAGGCCATATACCGAGAGCTCCCTCTTTTTCTCTGCTCTTTGTCTCAGAATGCTTTAATATCATCCCCCTTTCTTTCTCCAGTCTCTGAGGAAGAGACAGTCCTACTTACTAGGGTCTAACATCCTTTACTTATACTTGTGATCCTGTTGACTTCTATCTTCTTCAGCAGATTGCTTCTACAATCATATATTCTTTCTAATCTTCTGACATTCCTAATCTACTGGTTCCTTCCCTGCTTCCTATAAATAACCCCAGGTTCCAGTTCTTCCCAACCTTAAAACATTCTGGAGAAGCAGAGGGGCGGAGCCAAGGTGGCAGAGTGAAAGCAGTGACTTGCTTGAGCTCTCCCCCAAACCCTTCAAATATCAGTAAAACAATGGCTCTAAACAAATTCTAAAGCAGCAGAACCCACAAAAAGACAGAGTGAAACAAATTTCCAGCCCAAGAGAGCCTGGATGGTTGATCAGAAAGGCATATTGGGCCGGGCTGGGAGAGGAGGGCATGGGCACACAGGCTGCAGCGAACCTGGAGCAGGCCTCAGAGGACTGAATCGCAGGCAGCTGTTGCAGATTCCAGACTTCTCAACCAGGAATGCCAAAGACAATTTAGAAGGTCAGTGGGAAAAGTCTGTTTCTGCGGTACTGAGAGAGGAAAGTGGGATCTCAGAGCCAGTTCCAGAGCACAGAGCACGGGCTCCAGGGTGGTAGCTGCGTCCTGAGCTTCCAGCCTACAGACTGAGGGGGAATCGAGTGGCTGATCAAAGGGGGATTGCAGGGATCTCTTTGCCATTGCTGAGGCAGGAATCTCTTGCTTTGCCTGTGTTTGGATCTGGGTCACAGTTCTAGGCGGCAGTGCTGGGGTGAGGAGGAACGCTGGCATGGTGGAACTTGGAGTGGCTGTGGAGAGGAACCCTTCCTCACAGTTACAGGACAGAAAGGAATATTTGTGGTCACAGGCCAGGAAAGGAGTAAACACCTCGCCCCTTATCATACCACCTTGGAAGAACTGAAAATTTACAGGTCCCTAGAAGTATCTTTGAAAACAGCTGTACAAACCCCTGAAGCTTGGGACAGTACATTCTCCACATTAGAAGCAGACTTTTACCTTAACAAAGAGTTTAAAACTCAAGTAATTGGCTAGGATCATGAGCAAAAAGAGTCAGACTATATCATCTTACTTTGGTGACGAAGAAGATCAAAACATACAACCGGAAGAAGACAACAAAGTCAAAGCTCCTACATCCAAAGCCTCCAAGAAAAATATGAATCAGTCCCAGGCCTTGGAAGAGCTCAAAAGGGATTTTGAGAAGCAAGTAAGAGAAGTAGAGGAAAAACTGGGAAGAGAAATGAGAGTGATGCAAGAAAATCATGAAAAACAAGTCAACAGCTTGCTAAAGGAGACCCAAAAAAATACTGAAGAAAATAACACCTTAAAAAATAGCCTAACCCAAATGGCAAAAGAGGTCCAAAAAGCCAATGAGGAGAATGCCCTAAAAAGCAAAATTGGCCAAATGGAAAAGGAAGTCCAAAAGTTACTGAAGAAAATACTTCCTTAAAAATTAGAATAGAGCAATTGGAAGAGTGACTTTATGAGAAATCAAGACACAGTAAAACAAATCCAAAAGAATGAAAAATTAGAAAACAATGTGAAATATCTCATTGGAAAAACAACTGACCTGGAAAATAGATCCAGGAGAGAGAATTTAAAAATTATTGGACTATCTGAAAGCCATGATCAAAAAAAGAGCCTAGACATCATCTTTCAAGAAATTATCAAGGAAAACTGCCCTGATATATTAGAATCAGAAGGCAAAATAGAAATTGAAAGAATCCACAGATCTCTCCTGAAAGAGATCCCCAAAGGAAAACTCCTAGGAATATGTAGCCAAATTCCAGAGTTCCTAGGTCAAGGAGAAAATATTACAAGCAGCCAGAAAGAAACAATTCAAGTATTGTAGAAGCACAATATTTAGCAGCTTCTACATTAAAGGACCACCAGGGCATGGAATATAATATTCCAGAGGGCAAAGGAGATAGGATTACAACCAAGAATCACCTACCCAGCAAAACTGAGTATAATCCTTCAGGGGAAAAAATGGTCATTCAGTGAAATAGAGGACTTTCAAGCATTCTTGATGAAAAGACCACAGCTGAATAGAAAATCTGACTTTCAAATACAAGATTCAAGTGGAACATGAAGAGGTAAACAGGAAAGAGAAATCATAAGAGACTTATTAAGGTTGAACTGTTTACATTCCTGCATGGAAAGATGATATTTAAACTCATGAGACCTTTGTTAGTATTAGGGTAGTTGGAGGGAAAAAATGATATGTATGTATGTATGTATAGATAGATAGATAGGTAGATAGATAGATAGATAGATAGATAGATAGATAGATAGATAGAGGGCACAGGGTGAGTTGAAGATGAAGGGGTGATATCTGGAGAATAAAATTAAGGGATGAGAGAGGATTATACTAGGAGAAGAGAAAGGGAGAGGTAGAATGGGGTAATTATCTCACAAAACAGAAAAGAAAAGGTTCTTACAGTGAGGGGAAACAGGGGAAGGTGAGAGGAATGAGAGAATCTTATTCTCATAGGATTTGGCTTAAGGAGAATAACATACACATTCAATTGGGTATGGAAATCTGTCTTACCTACAGAAAAGGGGGGAAGGGGACAAGAGAGCAGGGGATGATAGAGAGGAGGGCAGATTGGGAAAGGGGTAATCAGAAGCAAATACTTCTGAGGAGGGACAGGGTCAAAAGAAAGTAGAATAAATAGAGGGGGGCAGGATAGGATTAAGGGAAATAGAGTTAGCATTTCACAACGTGTCTACTATGGAAGTGTTTTGCATAACTGCACATGTTTAACCTATATTGAGTTGCTTGCCTTTTCAATGAGGGTGGGTGGGGAGGGAGGAAGGGAGAAAATTTGGAATGCAAAGTTTTAAAAACACATGTTAAAAATTGTTTTCACATGCAACTGGGAAATAAGAAATGCAGGAAATGAGGTACAGAAATCTGTCCTGGCCTACAGGAAAATAGAAGGGGAAGGGGATAAGAGAAGGGGGGAGAGATAGAAGAGAGGTCAGACTAGGGGAAGGGATATTCAGAATGCATGCCATCTTGGGGTGCGGGGAGGGGTGAGATGGGATGAAAATTTGGAACTCAAAATCTTGTGGGAGTAAATGTTGAAAACTAAAAATAAATAAATTTAGAAGAAAAAAAAGCAAACCAAAAAAAAAAGAAAAAAAAAACCTTAAAACATTCTCACTTGACCCTGCCAGCCTCTCAAGCTAGCTTCCTAATTCCTCCCTATTCATGGCCTAGGGAAAACTATACCAGTTTCTTCCATTTCCTCCACTTTCCCTTGCTTCTTAACTTCCTTCAGTCTGGCTTCCAATCTTATAACTCAACTGAAACTCTTTCCAAAATACCAAAGATTTCTTAGTTGGTCTTTTCTTAATTCTCATCCTTTTTGGCCTCTCTGCAGCATTTGGCCCTTTTGACCACTTCCTAGATAAATACTTTTTACCCTTTCTGGGTTTTTGTGACATCTGTCTCTCAGTTCTTGTCCTATCTGCCTGATAACTCTTCTGATTTTTGTTGTTGTTGCTAGATCATCACCCACGTCTAGTGTCTTAACTGTGGATGTACTCTAGTGCTCCGTCTTCAGCTTTCTTTTGGTCTCTCTTTGCACTTTTTCTTGGTGACCTTATCAGCTCATGAATTCAGTGATCATCTCTATTCAGATGACTTTATGTATCTTGTCTGTTTCCTGAATGGTAGTTCTGTGTTACTAATGCCTGTGGACCTTTCAAACTGGATATCCCATAGTCATCTCAGACTTGGCATAGAGTCACAAATTTAGTTCTAGAAGAGCCCTTGGAGGTTATTGAGTCCAACCTCTTTGTTTTATATGTGAGGAAACTGATGTTAAATGAGATGATGTTAATTGACTTGCCTAGGGTCACAGCTAGTAAGTGCCTGAGCTGCAGTCTATCTATACTATACCAAATTGCTTCTCTCAAGGCATGTCTAAAACAGAGCTCAGTATCTTTTCTCTCAAATTCATCATTTTTTCTAATTTCCTTCTTTCTGTCAGGGGTACCACCATCCTTCCAGTCAACCAGGTTTGCAAACTTCTGAATCATCCTCTACTGTTTATTCCCTCTCACCTCACATCTCCACTCATTTGCCAAGTATTGTTAATTCTTCCTCCACATCACTTGCATCTGTCCCCTCTGTACTTGCATTGTGACCCCCCATAGTTCAAGGCTTCATCACCTCTCATCTGAACTATTGCATAGCCTCCTAAATGGTCTTCCTGTCTTGAGATTCTCCTTTCTCTAATATATCCTCCACATAGCTGCCATAGTGATATTTTAAATTAATACACTGATTTCTCCTTGTCACCTGTTCAGTAAACTCCACTCTTTCTCTGTTGCCTCTGGGTTGAACTCTCTTCTGTTTGATAAAATCTTTTACAACGTGGCTCAACCTAACTTTCTACACTTATTATACGTTACTCCCTTTCGGTCATCCCAGCCTAACTGGCCTTCTTTGTGTTCCTTGCATATGACATTCCATCTCGTCTCAATGCCTTTCCGTAGGTTGGCCCGTATGCTTGGAATGCACTTTCTTCTCTCTTCCATATCTTAGAGTTCCCTAGCTTCTTTCAAAGCTCAGCTCATGTGCTACCTCCTACATGAAGCCTTTCCTGATCCTACCTATTAATACCTCCCCCACCAAATGACCTTATATTTATTTTGTATATATTTACATGTGTGTGTAGCATGTGTACACTGCACATGTAGGTTATATATATGTCCACATGGGTTGTCTATATGCATCTTCTGAGGAAGCGTTGGTAGATATCTCAAGAATCTTGCCCAACGCATTCCAGGGGAGACTTTGATTCCTTCCTGAAGGGGAACAAGAGAAGAGATTACAAGGCTGACCATTTGTTCTCCTCTGAGAGAGAGAGAGAGGGGTATTAGACTAGAGTTAGGTCTATCTGCACCCTTAAATATTGCTGGTCTAGAGTAATGATTTTTTTCTTAGGTTCAAGGTACTTTTCTGATTGCTATTCCTTAAAGAGGAAGAGGTACCTGAAGCTTGTATTTGAAGACTTGACCCCTTCCTGCCAAATGCTAGTTGCATAAAAAACCATCAGAAATAGTGATAGAGAGTAAATCAATTTATACAAGCAGAAATCGGAGAAGTTATATAGATTAGAATATATCAGATAATACACAGAGCACATAAGCGCTTTCACTGGGAGCAAGATGTTTCAGGTCAGCTGGGAGAGAATCCTTGATCTCATCTAAGGGAAAATTCCTTGAAGTTTCTAGGGAGGCTACCTAGACATAATGGACATATTGAAGAGTCAGCTTTTCTCTACATATCTGCCTTCTAAATCTGTTCTTCTCTACTTCTCCCTGTCTGTCTCTCTCTTCCCCGCTCCCCACCCCCTGCTTTCTCTCTCTCATCTGCAACTGCATGTTCCCTTTATCAAAACAAGAAGGAAGAAAAATATCTCCTTTTTAAAGTTTTTATACCATTTGTACACGTTGGATAGGCTTGTGAGGAATCATAATTTTTTCCACCAATGAGTTATGACTTATGCACATGGTCCAGTTTTGAAGCTATATGTATATATTGAAGTTACATGTATATATTGTTTATCCCAATAGAATGTGCATTTCTTGAGGGCAGGGACTATCTCTTTTCTGTCTTTGTATCTTCAGCATGTAGTATAGTTTCCAGCACAGTAGGTGCTTAATAAATACTTATTATTGATTGACTGATTGATTGACCCATCCAAAGCAGTGATCCTATTCCTCTTTGATTCTTTTGTTATTAACATAGCCTTAAAAAGTTTAATTTTTCTTCTAGTTGACAACAGCTATTATGCCCTCCTTAATTTTTTTTTTTAAGGCAAAAAATATTTGCATCCTTCCAATAGTTCAGTTCAAAGAATTTTAAAAGTATCTACTCTCTGCAAGCCAGTGCTTGGTATGAGAATATAAAGTAAGATGAAATAGTCCTTGTCCTCAAAGAGCTTAAATTATATTGGAGATGTTTTCAAGCCTTTCAGTATCATGGTCACCTAGCTCTATATAAACTTCAGTTTGTCAGTGTCCTTTCTTAAAATATTGAGCCTGCAACTGGACCATAAGCTTTGGAGGTTTGTTTGACGAGGTGGGGCAAGGCGGAACCATCATCTCTCACGCTATAGACACTCTTGCTTCCTGTTAATTTAACCTGAGATTGCTTTAGTTTTTTGAGCTTCTTATTCACATTTTTGGCTCATATGAAGCTTATCTATACTATCTATGCCAGTTTTTGTGGTTAATAGGAGTATACTTAGCAATTCTGCTTCAATCTAATGTTCCTATACATGCAGTGGGCATTTTGATTAAAAGATTCAATGCCAAGTCCAGAAGGTCTTTTTATATTATTATAATAAAGAAATGTAATAATAACATCATATACTGCAACCTATTCAGGAGATCTACTACTTTCCCATTTGAATAACTCTTCACATTTGGATCATTATATTACTGCCATAGTCTAAGTTAAAAGAAAAAGCATGTGTTCTGTGGTTCTTTGGTTTATTCAACAATATTGAGTGTTTACTGTACTGAGTCTTATGCTAGTTGCTTTTGGCATTATAATAAATTCAATTTAATAAATATTAGGCAGTGGCTTTCACAGAGTGGATACTTTAAAATGCTTGGAATTGAATTATTGGAAGGATAAAAATATTTTTAACCTTTTAAAAAAAAACTTAGGGAGGATATAATAGCTATTGTCATCTGGAAGAAAGATTAAACTTCTTACCCTGATCCCTCCTCAAGAATATTTTTTTCTTCTTTTTTTTTTAGGCAATTGGAGTTAAGTGACTTGCCCAGAGTAACACAGCTAGTAAGCTCAAGAATATATTTTGCTTCTGACTGCCACCTCCTTTAATCTGTCCTCCCAGTTCCCAGTTATTCCCCCACCCCTTCCTTCGCTTAATTCCTTTCCATCTTACTTCCCTCTTGAGTAAGGTCAATTTCTGTACCGAACTCGTGTGTGTGTGTGTGTGTGTGTTGTGTGTGTGTGTGTGTGTGTGTGTGTGTAGTCTTCCCTCCTTTAACCGTTTCAGCTGTGCATGCATGAGGTTCAAGTGTTGCCGTCCCCCCACCCTTTCTCCCCTCCATTGTAGAAATTCTTCCTTCTGTGTCCCATTTATGAAATAATTTTCCCAATTCTTCCTCTCCCTTCTTCCTTCTCCCAGTGCATTCCTCTTTCTCACCCTTCCATTCTTCTTAAGATCATTCATACCTATGCCCTCTGTCTGAGAAACTCCTTTTAATAGCCCTAGTGATGATATAGTTATGAGAGGTTACGTGTATTATCTTCTAAATAGTTTAACCTTGTTAAATCCTTTGTGATTTTTTACTCATGTTTACTTTTTTATGATTCTCTTGAGTCTTGTGTTTGAATGTCAGATTTTCTATTTAGCTCTAATGTTTTCATCAGGAATACTTGAGAGTCGCATTTTTTATTAAATGATCATTTTCTCCCTGGAGAGTTAGCAGGTTTGCTGGGCATGTTATTCTAGGTTGTGATCCTAGTTCCTTTGTTTTTCAGAATGCTGTATTCCAAAATATCTCTTTCTTGAACTCCTTGGAATTCTTGTTGGGCTTGTGTCCAATCTGCATTTTTCTTTGAGGTTTTGCTTGTAGATGTTATTGTCCTGTTCTTGTGTTTTGAGATTCCCTATTATCATAGTAGATTTTTATGGCCAGGTTCTGTTTTTGGTTGCTCATTTGTCCAGCCTACTTCTCACTTTTGGACTTTATGTTATTGTTGGTTCTGCTCACCTCTATGTGTATGAGGGCAGGGACTGTCTGGCCTGAGCTTCTGTCTTTTATGTCCTTCTGCTGTTTTCATAGCTTAATTTGAAGGCCTGTACATTTTCAGTCCTTCCAAAGTGATGTGGTCTGGGAAGCTCAGACCAAAACCTCTTCGCTTCTTCTTGGTCTGCGCTCTTCAGATTCCTGACGTGGTTTGGATCTGTTGGGTTATGTGTGGTTGAGTTTCCATAGACTGCTGCTGGACTCAGTCAGGTTCAGAGTGACTGATCTGCTGGCTTCTCCTTGGTTTTGGTTTCCTTTCCTCTTTATTTCATTGTAATAGGGCTAAAGGGTAGCAGTCTTCACTCTTCTTTTGGTCTCAGAGCCACACAGCTTTACTTCTGGAAATTACTTCTTGCCCCTTACATACATAGGGCCTCTGTTTCCTCATGACCATGACCACTTTTCTCTGTCCCGGGACTCTGATTCTGAACTGGGTAATGGATGACAGAGCTGCTAAATGATACCCATCACTGCTCACAGAGCTAGTACAGGAGTCCCCTGGGACATCTGTCTTCCCAGATGTTGTCTCGCTACTGTCCCTGGGCTGTCTTCTGCTGCTGCTGTTGTGATCACAGCCACAACCAGCTGTTGCTTCTGCCTGCTGCCCTGCTACTACTGCTGCTGTGCTGTGCTCCTGGCCAGTCCTGACCCCAGTGTCCAAAGATCTCTCATCTCTCTTCCTAAGCTCCCCAGGGCTGGACAAATGACTCACTGTATTTTTTTCTTGTCTTTCTCCACCAGAATTTGTTTTAACACATTTTCTAGGTCATTGTGGAAAAAAAGGTGTGAAGGAGCTGAGAAAACTTTTCTGCCTCTCACTTCATCATGTTGACTTTTTGTGCCCCTCCCTCCCTTTAATGTCTATCTTAAAAGTAATTCAGTATTTCATATGTGATCTGAATAGAGTTCAGTGAGTGGAACTGTCAAGTAAGTCTTTCATTCTTATACTCATAAAGTATCTTAGGATAACAGTTATTTTTGGTTGCTGGTCTGTCTTAGGCCAGTCCCCTGGTAGTTTTGGTTTGATTTTGGGAGAAAATGAGTAACTTGTAGCTCATTCAACAGTTGACAAAAGGAGATTTACTTCACCATAACTGGAGAAGTCTATTCAATCAGTAAGGATAGGCATTGAGATAATTCAGCTGAGAGAAACCCTCCATTTCAATCCACTAGTCAAGCATCAAGATCTTTCCAGGTCTTCTAGACTGCTTTGTTCTCAGGCAATAAGAAAATGACATCAACAGTTTGAGCTCAGTCCCGGGAGCCAGTCTTGAGGAATGTCTCAATAGTTTTTGAGGAAAAACTAGCCTAACTTGCATGGGCGAGGGGATTAAGGTATTGTCCTTACCACACCATACTTCTCTTAATCTATACTTATGAAATTTATTTTTTAAGTGCAAGTGTTGAACTTTATATTTATTCCTATTAAGCTTCATTTTGTTTTATTTGGCTCAATTAGTTTGTTGAGGTTTTGTTTATTTCTATGTCCATGTCTATAGCTATATCTTATATCAACATCCAGTGTTTAGCATAGTGCCTGGCACATAGTAGGCATTTAATAAATATTTATTGAATGAATTGAATATCTTTATATGTATATATTTCCATATCTATCCCATTAAAAAAATCTTAAAATGGTGAGTGGACCACATTGGACAAACAAGAGCCAGAAGCAATTGAACATAGTAGTCCAGGGTTGAAGAAATCTAGGAATACAAACTACCAACTTCTTATTTGACAAGAACTACATGGAAAATAGGAAAGCAGTTTGTTAAAAAATAAATTCATTCAGGCCAGCCATAATGCCACATATACTCCAAATGTGAAAGGTCACATGAGAAAAAAATTAGAGGAGCATGAAAGCAATCATCTTCCAGAGTTTAGTAAGAGAATTCACGGTCCAGTAGGAGCTGTAGATGTTAACAAAAGACAAAATAGATAATTTTGATTATATAAAATTAAAAGACTCTTAAGTGAATTAAATTAGTGCAGCTACAATACTGTCATTGGGGAAAAAATCTTTTCATCAAATGTATCTAATAAAAATATGGTATTTAGGACATAAAGAAATGATACAAATATATAAAAACTAAGAGCATTTTGCTAATAAATTAGTAGTTAGAGATTATGAAAAACTTATAAGAAGTTTTTTGATGCCTTTTGCTTTTCCATCATAGTCTTTTCCTGATATACCCTTCCCACCATGGATCTTTCCTTGTGAGAAAGAAAAACAATTAAGTAAAACCAGTAAAAAATGACCATGTATGACATTGAAAGCAATATTTCCACACCTGTAGTTCCTGACATCTCTGAGGAAAGGAGAGAGATGCACTTCATCTCTTTCCTGGGGCCAAGACTGGTCATTCAATTATATAATAGCTTTGCTTTAGTGTTTTGTTCATTTGCATTACTATATTCATTGTGCATATTGTTTTTCTTGTTTTGTTTGCTCTGCATCACTTCATACAAGTCTTTTCATGTTCCTCTGAATCCATCATATTTGTTATGTCTTACAGGGCAATTAATGTTCCATTACATTTAGTACCATGGATTTGAACAGATGATTTTCTCTCTGCCTCCCCCACCCATGTTCTATTGTATTTTTATTTTGTAAAACATTTCCCAATTTTATTTTTAAAATTTTCTTTTTTTTAGTTACATGGAAAAACAATTTTGACATTCATTTTTTAAAATAAAATTTTATTTTTTCCCAGTTGCACAGAGACAATTTTTGACACTTTATTTTCAATTTTTAAAATTCATTTTTATAAGATTTTGAGTTTCAGGTTTTCTCCCTCCCTTCCCTCCTCCCTAAGACAGTAAGCAATTTGATATAGGTTATACATGTTTAATCACTAACATTCATTTAAAAAAATTTTGTTTCAAATTTTTTCTCTCCCTCCATTCCCTCTTCTCCTCCGTAAGATGGTTAGCAATTTGCTACAGATTATACATGTGTAGTCATGCAAAACATATTTCCATATTAGCCATATTGCAAAAGAAAATAGTGAAAAAATAATAAAGTAAGAAATTATGCTTCTATCTGCATTCAGACTCCATCAGTTCTTTCTCTGGAGGTGTATAGCATTTTTTTCCCAATGTAAGTCCTTAAGAATTGTCTTGAGTTGTTGAAGTCAACAATAGCTAAGTCATTCACGTTTGATCATCATATAGTATTGCTGTTACTTTGTACAATGTTCTGATTCTGCTCTTCACTTTACATCATTTTATATGAGTATTCCCAGGCTTTTCTGAAAGCGTCCTACTCACCATTTCTTATAGCACAGTGGTATCCCATCACAATCATATACCACAATTTGTTCATCCATTAATTTCCAGTTCTTTGCCACCACAAAAAGAGCTTCTATAAATATTTTCATTTTTCTTTGATCTAAACAGATGATTTTCTTTTTTTATGTATTTTTAAAATTAATTAATTACTTTTTAGTTTTCAGCATTCACTTTTATAAGATTTTGAGTTCTAAATTTTTTCCCCTTCCCCAAGACAGCATGTAATCTGATATAGGCTATACATGTACAATCATATTAAACATATTTCCACATTAATCACGTTGTGAGAAAAGAATCAGAACAAAAGGGGAAAACCACAAGAAAGGAAAAAAACAATGAAGAAGAGAAAATAGTATCCTTCGATCTGCATTCAGACTCCCTAATTCTTTTTCTGGATATGGATAGCATTTTCCATCTTCAGTCTTTTGGAATTGTCTTAGATCATTGCATTACTGAGAAGAGCTAAGTCTATCAGAGTTGATCATCACACAATATTGCTGTTGCTGTATACAATATTCTTCTGTTTGTACTCACTTCACTTAGTTTACGTAAGTCTTTTCAGTTTTTCTGAAATCTGCGTACTTGTCATTTGGTTTTTTGTTGTTGTTGTTATTTTAGGCAATGGGGTTAAGTGACTTGCCCAGGGTCACACAGCTAGTATTATGTGTCTGAGGCTGGATTTGAACCCAGGTCCTCCTGAATCCAGGGCCAGTGCTCTATCCACTGCGCCAGCTAGCTGCCCCTGTACTCATTATTTCTTATGGAACAATATAGTATTCTATTACATTCACATACCACAACTTGTTCAGCCATTCCCCAATTGATGGGCATCCCCTTAATTTCCAATTTTTTGCCACCACAAAAAGAGCTGCTATAAATATTTTTGTGCATGTGGGTCCATTTTCCTTTTTTGTGTTCTCTTTGGGATATAGACCTAAAAGTGGTATTGTTGAATCAAAGGGTATGCATGGGTTTTTTTCCCTCCAGTTTATTTATTTTTAGTTTTCAACATTCACTTCCAAAATTTTGAGTTCCAAATTTTCTCCTTATCCCTCCCGTCCCCCCACTCCATGATGGCCTGCATTCTGATTCCCCTTTCACCCAATCTGTTTTCCTTTCTATTGCCCACCCCACCCCTTCTCTTGTCCTCTTCCTCTTCTATTTTCCTATAGGGTAAGGTTGATTTCTATACCCCTTTGCCTGTGTATCTTATTTCCCAGTTGCATGCAGAAACAATTTCTAACATTTGTTTCTAAAACTGTGAGTTCCAAATTCTTTCCCCTCCTCCCTCCCCACCCACCCTCATTGAGAAGGCAAGCAGTTTGATATAGGTTATACACGTGTAGTCATGCAGAACTCTTCTGTAACAGTCATGTTATCCTGGTGCTTATTTATTCTCTTCTCTCTTTTGTCCCTGTCTCTCCTCAAAAGTGTTTACTTCTGATTACCCCCTTTCCCAATCTGCCCTCCTTTCTATCACCCCTTATTCTCTTATCCCCTTCCCCTCTAACTTTCCTGTAGGGTAAGATAGATTTCCACATCCAATTGAGTGTGCATGTAATTCCCTCCTTAAGCCAAATCTGATGAGAGTACAGTTCACTCATTCCTTCTCACTTCCCCCCTCTTCCCTTCCACTGTAAAAGCTTTCTCTTGCCTCTTTTATGTGAGATAATTTACCCCATTCAGCCTCTCCCTTTCTCCATCTCCCAGTACATTCCTCTCTCACCCCTTAATTTTCTTTTTTAGATATCATCCCTTCATATTCAACTCATCCTGTGCCCTCTGTCTTATATATATTCCCTCCAACTACCCCAATAATGAGAAAGGTCTCATGAGTCACAAATATTATCTTTCCATGTGGGACTCTAAACATTTCAACTTTTATAAGTCCCTTATGATTTCTCTTTCCTGTTTACCTTTCCATGCTTATCTTGAGTCTTCTATTTGAAAGTCAATTTTTCTATTTAGCTTTGGCTTCTCAAGAATGCCTTAAATTCCTCTACATCATTGAATGTCAATTTCTTCCCCTCATTGATTACACTCAGTTTTGCTGGGTAGGTGATTTTTGTTTTGTTTTGTTTTTTTAAAGAGGGCTCTTTTATTGGAATTTAAGATAAATTACTTGTTTACTTTGAAGATAAGTACTTCAATTTAACAAATATCTAATGTTTACTTATTGTCTAACACTTTGTGGAGTACTTGGGAAATATGAGACAAATTAATTATTATTACTGTTATTATGTTACATTATGGTTTATAAGGTCCTTTCCGCACAACCAGCCTGTAAGGTAGCTAGTGCTAGGATATTATGTTAGGACATCATTGTATCTAATGTATAGATGATGAAGGAAAGCTTAAAACATGTGACATGTCCAGGATGAAACAACACACAGCCAGTGAAGTTCTGGAACCAGGATCTAATCTTAATCTCCTGACTCCATGCCTAGTAAACTTTCTGCTCTACCATGTTGCCTCATTTATAATGTAGGTGTGTGTACTTACTTTTTCTTTTTGAGCACTTATTTCCCTTTAAAATCCTCCCCCTCCCACCATTGAACTCTTCTTTGTAACAAAGAAAATCATTTATTTTCTTTTTTTAATATAAATTTATTTATTTTTAGTTTTCAACATTTACTTCCACAAGATTTTGAATTACAAATTTTCACCCCATCTTGCCCCTCCCCCCACCCCAAGATGGCATGCATTCTGAATACCCCTTCCCCTAGTTTGCCCTCCCTTCCATCTCTCCCCCTCTTCTCTTATTCCCTTCCCCTTCTATTTTCCTGTAGGGCAGAATAGATTTCTGTACCTCATTTCCTGTATTTATTTCCCAGTTGCATGTGGAAACATTTTTTTTTAAAAACAAGTGTTTTTAAAACTTTGGGTTCCAAATTTTCTCCCTTCGTCCCACCCTACCCACCCTCATTGAAAAGGCAAGCAAGTCAATACAGGACATACATGTGCAGTTATGCAAAATACTTCATAGTAGACATGTTGTGACAAACTAACTCTTTCCCTTAATCCTATCCTGCCCCCCCCATTTATTCTGAACTTTCTTTTGACCCTGTCCCTCCCTAGAAGTACTTCCTTCTGATTACCCCTTTCCCAATCTGCCCTTCTCTCTGTCATCCCCCTGCTCTCTTGTCCCCTTCCTCCCCTATTTTCCTGTAGGGTAAGACAGATTTCCATACCCAATTGAGTGTGTATGTTATTCCCTTCTTAAGCCAGATCCTATGAGAATAAGATTCCCTCATTTCCTCTCACCTTCCCCTGTTTCCCTTCCACTGTAAGAACATTTCTTATATGTTTTGTGTGAGATAATGTACCCCACTCTACCTCTTCCTTTTCCCTTCTCCTAGTATAATCCTTTCTCATCCCTTAATTTTATTCTCCAGATATCACCCCTTCATCTTCAACTCACCCTGTGCCCTCTATCTATCTATCTATCTATCTATCTATCTATCTATCTATCTATCTATCTATCTCTCTATCTGTCTATCTATCTATCCATACATACATATAATTTTTCCCCTCCCACTACCCTAATACTAACAAAGGTCTCATGAGTTGTAAATATCATCTTTCCATGCAGGAATGTAAACAGTTCAGCCTTAATAAGTCTCTTATGATTTCTCTTTCCTGTTTACCTCTTCATGTTCCACTTGAGTCTTGTATTTGAAAGTCAGATTTTCTATTCAGCTGTGGTCTTTTCATCAAGAATGCTTGAAAGTCCTCTGTTTCACTGAATGAACATTTTTTCCCGTAAAGGATTATACTCAGTTTTGCTGGGTAGGTGATTCTTGGTTGTAATCCTATCTCCTTTGCCCTCCGGAATATTATATTCCATGCCCTGCGGTCCCTTAATGTAGAAGCTGCTAAATCTTGTGTTATCCTGATTGTGTTTCCACAGTACTTGAACTGTTTCCTTCTGGCAGCTTGTAATATTTTCTCCTTGACCTGGGAACTCTGGAATTTGGCTATAATATTCCTAGGAGTTTTCCTTTGGGGATCTCTTTCAGGAGGAGATCTGTGGATTCTTTCAATTTCTGTTTTGCCCTCTGGTTCTAAAATATCAGGGCAATTTTCCTTGATAATTTCTTGAAAGATGATGTCTAGGCTCTTTTTTTGATCATGGCTTTCAGATAGTCCAATAATTTTTAAAATCTCTCTCCTGGATCTGTTTTCCAGGTCAGTTGTTTTTCCAGTGAGATATTTCACATTGTTTTCTAATTTTTCATTCTTTTGGATTTGTTCTACTGTGTCTTGATTTCTCATACAGTCACTATCTTCCAATTGCTCTATTCTAATTTTTAAGGAAGTATTTTCTTCAGTAAGCTTTTGGACTTCCTTTTCCATCTGGCCAATTTTTCTTTTTAGGGCATTTTTCTCCTCATTGGCTTTTTGGACCTCTTTTGCCATTTGGGTTAGGCTATTTTTTAAAATAGCCTATTTTAAAATATTTTCAGTATTTTTTTGGGTCTCCTTTATCAAGCTGTTGACTTGTTTTTCATGATTTTCTTGCATCGCTTTCCTTTCTCTTCCCAATTTTTCCTCTACTTCTCTTACTTGCTTCTCAAAATCCCTTTTGAGGGGCAGCTAGGTGGTGCAGTGGATAGAGCAGTGGCCCTGAAGTCAGGAGGACCTGAGTTCAAATCCGGCCTCAGACCAAACGCTTGACACTTGCTAGCTATGTGACCCTGGGCAAGTCACTTAACCCCAATTGCCTTAAAAAAAAAAAAGAAACCTTCACAATCCCTTTTGAGCTTTTCCAATGCCTGGAATGGATTCATATTTTTCTTGGAGACTTTGGATGTGGAAGCTTTGACTTTGTTGTCTTCTTCTGGTTGTATGTTTTGATCTTCTTTGTCACCAGAGTAAGATAATATAGTCTGACTCTTTTTGCGAGGTTTGCTCATGATCCCAGCCAACTACTTGAGTTTTAAACTCTTTGTTAAGGTAAGAGTCTGCTTCTAATGTGAAGAATGTACTGTCCCAAGCTTCAGGGGTTTGTATAGCTGTTTTCAGAGATACTTCTAGGGCCCTGTAAATTTTCATTTCTTCCAAGGGGGTATGATGAGGGTCGAGGTGTTTACTCTTTTACTGGCCTTTGCTCTGGGCTTTGAGTGACTGGCCACAGGGAGTCTTTTCTCTCTTGGAACTGTGAGGAGGGTTTCCTTTCCATCACCACTACAAGTTCCACCGAGCCAGTGCTCTTCCTCACCCCAGGACCGCCACCCAGAACTGTGACCCAGATCCAAGCGTGGGCAAAGCAAGAGATTCCTGCCTCAGCACCAGCAAAGAGATCCCTTGCAATCCCCCCTCTGATCAGCCACTTGATTCCCCCTCAGTCTGTGGGTCAGAAAGCTCAGAACGCAGCCACCACTCCTCAGATCTAGCTCCTCTCACCGCAAAAACAGACTTTTCCCATTGACCTTCTAAGTTGTCTTTGGCGTTTGTGGATTGAGGAGTCTGGAAACCACCACGGCTGCCTGTGATTCATTCCTCTGCGGCCTGCTCCAGGTTGGCTGAGGCCTGCACGCCCAGGCCGAACTGAAATCCTCTCCCCGCCTGGCATGATATGCCTTTCCGATCAACCATCCAGGCTGTCTTGGGCTGGAAATTTGTTTTACTCTGTCTTTTTGTGGGTTCTGCTGCTTTAGAATCTGTTCAGAGCCATTTTTTTACAGGTATTTCGAGGGGTTTGGGGGAGAGCTTAAGCAAGTCACTGGTTTCATGCTGCCATCTTGGCTTTGCCCCCCTGATTCTTGTTTTTAATCCTAGCTTGTTTGACCTCCAGAATATCGTATTGCAAGCCCTCCGGTCCTTTAATGTAGAAGCTGCTAAATCTTGTGTTATCCTGATTGTGTTTCCATAATACGTGAATTGTTTCTTTCTGGCTGCTTGCAGTATTTTCTACTTGACCTGGGAGCTCTGGAATTTGGCTGTAATATTCCTAGTTTTCCTTTTGGGATCTCTTTCAGGAGGTGATTGATGGATTCTTTCAATTTCTGTTTTGCCCTCTGGTTCTAAAATATCAGGGCAATTTTCCTTGATAATTTCTTGAAAGATGATGCCTAGGCTCTTTTTTTGATCATGGCTTTCAGGTAGTCCAATAATTTTTAAATGATCTCTCCTGGATCTATTTTCTAAGTCAGTTGTTTTTCCAATAAGATATTTCACATTGTCTTCTATTATTTCATTCCTTTGGTTTTGTTTTGTTGTTTCTTGATTTTTCATAGAGTAATTAATTTCCATTTGCTCCATTTTAATTTTTAAAGAATTATTTTCCTAATATAGTTAATTTTCTACAGCATGACTACTATGGCAGTGTTTTGCATGTCTGCACAAGTTTAACCTGTATTGAGTTGCTTGCCTTCTCAGTGAGGGTGGGTGGGGAGGGAGGGAGGGAGAAAATTTGGAACCCAAAGATTTAAAAACAAATGTTAAAAAATTATTTTTACATGCAACTGGGAAATAAGATATACAAGCAATGGAGTATAGAAATCTGTCCTGCCCAACAGGAAAATAGAAGGGGAAGGGGATAAGAGAAGGGTGGGGGGGGAAATAGAAGGGAGGGCAGATTAGGGGAAAGGGTATTCAGAATGCATGCTGTCTTGGGGTTGAGGGAGGGATGAGATGGGTAAAAAATTTGGAACTAAAAATCTTGTGGAAGTAAATGTTGAAAATTAAAAATAAATAAATGAATGAATCTTAACCAAAAAAAAAAGAATTATTTTCCTCAGTGAGCTTTTGGACCTCCTTTTCCATTTGCCCAGTTCTGTTTTTTAATGTATTCTCCTCATTGAATTTTTGGACCTTTTTTGCCATTTTGTCTAGTCTGTTTTTTTAAGGTTATTATTTTCTTCAGCATTTTTTTGGAGTCTCCTTTAGCAAGCTGTTGGTTTGTTTTTTCATGATTTTCTTGCATCACTCTCATTTCTGTTCCCAATTTTTCCTCGTCTTCTCTTACTTGATTTTCAAAATTCTTTTTGAGCTCTTCCATGGCCTGAGACCAATTCATATTTTTCTTGGAGGCTTTTGATGTTATCTTCTTCTGGTTGTATGTTTTGATCTTCCTTGTCACCAAAATAAGATTCTATAGTCTGAGTTTTTTTCTCTGTTTGTTTATCTTCCTGGCCAGTTCCTTGACTTTTTAACTCTTTTTTAAGGTGGGCTCTGCTTCCAGTGTGAAGGGTGTACTGTCCCAAACTTCACAGGTTTTCTACAGCTGTTTTCAGAGATACTTCTTGGGAATTGTAAGTTTTCAGTTCTTCCAAGGTGGTATGATCTAAGGAGAGGTGTTTACTCCTCTCCTGGCCTGTGCTCTGGTCTGTGAGTGACCACACGCACTCTTTTCTGCCCTGGAAATGAGACGAGGGTTCGCTCTGCACTGCTGCCACAAACTCTGCTATGCTAGTGCTCCTCCTTGCCCCAGGACTGCCACCCAGGACAGGACTTAGATTCAGGCATGGGCAAAGCAAGAGAATCCTGCCTCAGAGCCAGCAAAGAGATCCCTCTAATCTCCCTCTAATCAGCCATTCGATCCCCCCACCACCTATGGGCCAAAAGCTCCAGAAGCAACCACAACTGTGGCCACCGCCTGGGGCTGCGTTAGCACCAGGAATGGACCACATTCCTCTCTTACCCAGGTCCGACAGACCTTCCCCACTCACCTTCTAAGTCTTTGGTGTTTGTGGGTTGAGAAGTCTGGAAACCACCACAGCTCCCCTTGATTCAGTTCCCTGAGGCCTGCTCCAGGTTCACTGAGGACAGGTCTTTACCTCTGTGGCCCACACTGGACTGAGTTTCTCTCCTAGCCCGGCGCAACAGACTTTTCCTTTCGACTATCCAGGTTGTATTGGGCTGGAAATTTGTTTTACTCTGTCTTTTTGTGGGTTCTGCTGCTATAGAATTTGTTTAGAGTCATTTTCTACAAGTATTTGGAGAGGCTTAGGGGAGAGCTCAAGCAGGTCTCTGCTTTTACTCTGCCATCTTGGTCCCCCCCCCCATGTACAGTTTTATAGCCCTTTGGGCATAGTTCCAAATTGCTCTCCAGAATGGTTGGATCAGTTTACAACTCTACCAACAATACATTAGTGTTTCCGTTTTTCCATATCTTCTCCCAACATTTATCATTTTCCTGTTTTGTCATGTTAGCCAATCAGATAGGTATGAAGTGGTACCTCAGAGTTGTTTTAATTTGTATTTCTCTAATCAATAGTGATTTAGAGCATTTTTTTTATATGACTATAGATAGCTTTAGTTTCTTCATCTGAAACTGCCTGTTCATATGTTTTGACCATTTATCAGTTGGGGAATAATAGATGATTTTCCAAAGAAAAAATGGAAACTATTGATAGCTATCTGAAAAAAAAATGTTCCACATAGAAATGTAAATTAAATTAATGTTTATTTTATTTTATTCTTTTTTTTTTGGTTAGGCAGTGGGGTTAAGTGACTTGCCCAGGGTCACACCATTAGTGAGTGTTATGTGTCTGAGGCTGGATTTGAACTCAGGTCTTCCTGAATCCAGGGCCAGTGCTCTACCAACTACGACACCTAGCTGCCTTCTAAATTAATGTTTAATCACACTCCAAGAAAATTGTTGAAGATAATAAAAGAAAAAAACAGGCAGTGTTGGAGAAGCTGTAGGAAGACAGACCTACTAGTACTGTTTTGTGAATTAGAACTGTGCTTGCAAAGTGATTAAATTATTTATAGTCTTTGACGTAGCCTAGTAGTAAAAAGGTAGATATGGTAGTAACAGCATCTGTTTTATGTAGTGTGGGTAGTTGAAGGGGTTAGGGAGGCTGTTTTGAGGATCATCATTGGTTTGGCTTCTTTGTTGCCTGAAGCATAAGAGGCCCATGCTGTGGAGAGTTGATGTTAGAGGTTTTAGCTGGATTCCCATTGCTCAGTGGGAACTTTTTGCCATTAGTAAAGTGTTTGTATTGCATTTTATAGTCTATTAGAGTTTCCCTGCATTCTAACTCTGAACTTGGACTGGCCTGAGTTAGGCTTGTCCCAGAAAACTGGGTGTCAAATAAGACAAAAAAGTTGTTTGAGAAGTAGAGGAAAACGACAAGTATAGTATAGTAGGCTGTCCTACTTTTTTTTTTTCCTCATAGCACATTCTTTTATTTCTGAGGAATTATGGCATCTTATGGTATAGGAGTCAGTAGAATTGCACATGCACATATGATTGTTTGCATGTGGAAGTTTCATATAATTTCTAAGAGACTTGAGTGTTCATTTGTAAATGTAAATTCCATACAGTTTCTGGCTCAGTTAATGAGAGCTCATGGCATCCTATAGCATACCTTTTGAGAACCACTCCTGTAGTAGTAGGGGTTATTGCCTTCTTTTCAACATGCCCGGGTCCTTTTTATTCTGAGGG
Source organism: Phascolarctos cinereus (assembly GCF_003287225.1). Lineage (NCBI taxonomy): Eukaryota > Metazoa > Chordata > Mammalia > Diprotodontia > Phascolarctidae > Phascolarctos > Phascolarctos cinereus. Next base: position 326,922,198 of record NW_027555625.1, read on the forward strand.
AGGAAAATATCTCTTTAGTTGGGAGGCTCTAAATCTTACTTTGTCAGGGGGTGACTGAGAGATGAGAAATTGTTTCTTGGTGGGCTGAATATGCTTCTTTTGTGTAGCACTCACCATCTGGGAAACAAAACACAGAAATGACATCTGGTGCTCGCTCCATTGTGCTAACACTGTACTTCTATACAGTAGTTGTTCCTAGGCAACCATTGACATTCTGCTGCTGCTCAGGGTCCTGATTAGAATTGTTGGTTTTATGAAAGCAGCTTATTTATTGTGGCTGAAAGTGTTGGGCTGGGTTGGTGGGAATATGCCTTCGTTTTTCCACGTGGTTTTTACTTTGCACTATATGATTTCTGAGGTTCCTTTCTGCCTTAGATTTATGGTCTTATAATTAACAGATTCAAAATAATTATCTTCAGAAGCTCTTTAGTGTCGTGTGGAAAGAAAACTGTATAGACTTAGAGTCAGAAGAACTGAGTTGGTTCTGCTACATACTAGCTATGTGACTTTGCACACAGTGGACATGTAATAAATGTTGAATTGAGTTGACCTTGGGCAAGTGCCTTTACTTTCATATTCATTTTTCTTATCTTTAAAATGGGGATAGTAATTATAGCTTGCATTTATATAGTGCTTTAAGGTTTTTGCAAAGCGTTTTACATAGATTGTTTCAGTTGATCTGTACAATAATCCTATGAGGTAGGTGTTGCTATTTTCTCTATTTTACAAATAAGGACATTGAGGATAAGAGTGAAGTGACTTGGCTAGAGGGTCACACTAGTAAGTGTCAGAAACTGAAGTCAGCCAAATCTTCCTGACTCCAAGCTCAGTGTTCCATCTACTACTGCTTTTCCCTTTAGACATTATCTCATTTCAGCCTTATGACAATCCGGTGATGTAGGTATTTTTAAGGATGGGGAGACTGAGACTGAGAGAGGTTAACTGATTCAGTCATTGTCATACAAGTAGAGTTAGGATTTGAACTCATGTGATTCATTGCCTATCTACCATGCCACATTTTGCTGTAGCTAGGTCACAGGGATTTGAGAATCAAATCAATTAATGGGTATGAAACATTTTATAAACCAAAGTGCTATATACATATGTTATTATTATCCCAGAATCATGGGGAAAACAATGATTCTTGAAGTTTGTTCCCAACAAATTCATTTCCCTGTCCCCCCACTCTCAGGCTATTCCTATCTGGGCATTTGGAATTTCACAACATGGTAGGTGGTTAAATAAAAGAGTCAACCATTACTTTCAGGTGAGTGCCTGAAAAATCAAAATTCAAACATAATAGATATAAAACACTTTGTAACTCTAAAGTATAGTACAGATATAAGCTATTAAGATTTTATTGTTAATATTTAGATGGTTCTGTGATTTTATATGTATGGATACTTTTTCCCTTGATGTAGATTACAGTTCTAATAACTTCTAGTTTTTGTGTTGTTCTGGAATATTTTGTTCTAGTTGTTTCTTTTGATAATATGAGTTTTGGCTTAAACTTTTTTGTTTTTATCTTGCAGACACCGCTAATAATATATCTTTTCCATTTCCTGATTGACTATGCGGAGTTTCTTAGGACTTAACTTTTTTGATTTGTATTGATGTGTCCAAATGGCTTAGATATGTGTGTTGGTTTGTTTTGTCATTACAGTGGTCGAAGGACTCTCTCTGTTGGATTTGGGAGTGTCTCCCTATTCTGGAGCAGTTTTTCATGAAGTAAGTATTTAATGTTCCCTTTCTTTTCCATGTGTTAAAAAATATTTTATTGCTATTCAAATAAAGTCTAATCAATTTAAAACACTGGCTGTTTAATAGGTAACGTAAAATATCCTTTGAAAAATCAGAAATAATTCTGAGTTTGAAGTCCTCATCATATAACAGTGGTATCACAATTGTGATGGAAATGATTGCTGTATAAACTGAAGAAACAGACCTTGGCCATGGGAAATATGCCCAGAGAGGTTATTTGGGAATATAGAAAGACTTCTGCAAAGTTTCTTTCTTGACAGTATTATTACCTTATCTTTCCAGATCTCTATTTCTAGGCCCACAGTACAGATATTCATCTGGGTAAATTGAGAAAGAAATGGTTTTGTACTCTTAGATCTCACTAATGAGTAGGACATGGGGTAGGAGAAAGAGAATTGGACTTAGGACACTTCAGTGAGAGACTTATTTCTGGACAAAGTTTCTTAACTTTCTGATCTTCTCTGTGTGAAATAAGGATAATCTTGCCCTAGCCACATTAAGTTTGTGAGGACATAATAGATATAAAACACTTTGTAACTCTAAAGTATAGTACAGATATAAGCTATTAAGATTTTATTGTTAATATTTAGATGGTTCTGTGATTTTATATGTATGGATACTTTTTCCCTTGATGTAGATTACAGTTCTAATAACTTCTAGTTTTTGTGTTGTTCTGGAATATTTTGTTCTAGTTGTTTCTTTTGATAATATGAGTTTTGGCTTAAACTTTTTTGTTTTTATCTTGCAGACACCGCTAATAATATATCTTTTCCATTTCCTGATTGACTATGCGGAGTTGGTGTTTATGGTAAGTAATGTGCTTTTTAAAAAATTAAATTAATTTATTTTTTTTACATTTTAAGTTCCCAACTGTCTTCCTCCCTTCCTGCCTCACACTAGAGAAGGCCACCACTTGACACAAATTTATAAATAAATGTAAAACCATACTAGGCATACTTCTGTTTATCAGTTCTTTCTCTCGAAATGGATAGCATCTTTCTTTATATGTCCTTTGTAGTTGATTTGAGTATTTATAATAGTGAGAATAACTTGCTCTTTCACAGCTGTTCTTCGAACAACATTGCTGTTGCTGTGTACGACATTCTCTTCGTTCTGCTCATTTCACTTTTCATTATTTCATACAAGCCTTTTCATTTTTTTCCTAAAACCAGCCAGCTCATCATTTCTTGTAGCACAGTAGTATTCTATCACAATCACATCCATAACTTGTTTAGCCATTCCCCAGTTGATAGGCATCCCCTCAATTTCCAGTTCTTTGCCATGACAAAGAGAGCTACTATAAATATTTTAGACCATATAGCTTCTTTTCCTTTTTACCTGATCACCTTGAGAAACAGATCTGATAGTAGTATTGCTGGGTCAAAGGGTATACACAGTTTTATAACTCTTTGGGCATAATTCCAGATTACTCTCCAAAATGGTTGGATTAGTTCACAATTCCATCAATAGTGTATTAATGTCCTAATTTTTCCACATCCCTCCAACATTTGTCATGTTCACCTTCTATCATTTTAGCCAACTTCATAGGTGTGAGATAATATCTCAAAGTTGTTCTAATTTGCATTTCTCTAATCAATAATAATTTATAGAATTTTTTTTGTATGACCATATATGGTTTTGATTTCTTCATCAAAAAAAAAACCCTGTTCATATCCTTTGACTGTCATTTGGGGAATGACTGATTTCTTATAAATTTGACAGAGGGCTCTATATATTTGAGATATGAAACCTTTATCTGAGAAGCTGTCTATAAAATTTTTTTCCCAATTTTCTGTTTTCTTTCTAATCTTGGCTACATTGATTTTATTTGTACAACAAGTTCTTAATTTAATGTAATCAAAATTATCCATTTTATATTTCACAATGCTGTCTGTCTCTTGTTTATAAGCTCTCTATTTTTAAAGAAAAACTGTTGTTATAATGGTTGTAGAGTCTATCAGAACTTGTCTTGATTGTAATAGTTTATATGTATCCTCAAATTCTGATACATGTTAATTCTTAGAACTGTTATAGTGTCATGGAAGCAAGGAGTATTTTCCAAAATCTCTGGCTAAATAGATAGGAAGGAGTATAGCGGGGTAAAAGGGGCACTTGGTATTCAGAGCCCTTCCTCTGATAGTTATTAATTGATGTGGCCTTGAGAATGCTACTTATCTGGCCCTCAATAAATGGGCCTCTCTGTAAAATGGGATAAAACCTACCACAGGGTTGTTGTACATAGAGTAAATGAGATAATTAATGTACACAGAAGTGCTTTATAAGCAGTAAAATGCTATATAGACACTAGAATGCTTTAGAGGAAATGAATTCTCTCTATGTTTCTTCTTCCTTTCTTATTCTTCAGAATGGAGCATAGATGAATTAAGACAGTCTGTAGTATCGTGGGATTTTTAGTCTTTTAGGAAGGGGATAAGATATGTACACAGATAGATATAATGCAAATTAGAATATGACAAGTTCATAAAAGGAATAGAAGATTCTGTGATATTAGATGAGAGAGCATTTGTAGGTGGGTGAATAAGGAAAAGTTCTTTATAGAAAAGGTGTCATTTTCTCATGTTTGTCACTTAATCTTCAAAAAGCTAACATATTAAACAGAAGTTAAATATGTGTTTAATATGTATGACATGCTGTGCTTTACAATTACAAAGTTCATTATATATATTGACCTCCTTTGATCCTCAGAAATGATAGGCCAAATGTTGATATGATTATTTATAGATGAGGAAACTATAGATCTTATAGAAATTAAACAGTATGATCTAGTTAAGAACTTGTGGCAAAGCCAGGACCTAAACCTAGACCTTTTGATTCAAGACCTTCGTGTTGACCTCTTTTTACTTACTTATGTGACTTTGGCCTAGTCACATAACCTCTCTGGGCTATAATTTCTTCATCTATGAAATGAAAGGTTGAATTAAGTGATTAGGGGTTCTTAACCTGGGGCGTGAACAAAAAAAAATTGTTAGCTGTATTTCAATACAGTTGATTTCCTTTATAAAACTATGTATTTCATGTTTTACATTTAAAAACATTCTTGGGGAGGGGTGGAGCCAAGATGGTGGAGAAAAGACAGAAGAGAGCCTGAGCTCTCCTAGATTCCCCTCCAAACAACTTTAAATAATGCTCAAAACAAATTCTGGAGCAGCAGAACCCATAGAAGTGGGTTCCAGACCAAGACAACTCAGAAGATTGGCAGGAAAGGTCTGTTGCATGGCATGAGAGTAGAGTGCAGTGCAGCACAGGCTCTGCTCCAGCAAACCAGCAGCAGGCCTTGGGGGTGACTGAATCAACTTGGCAGCTGAGGCTTCTGTAGCTCTTAGTCCACAGATGATAAGGGGTTGAACAGGTGGTCAAAACCTGTTCAAAGGAGATTACAGGGGTCCCTTTGCTGGCAGTGCAGGACTCTATTGCACTACCCATACTTGGATCTGGGTCACAGTCTTGGGTTGCAAGGAGAAGCACCAGCACACCAGAGCTTGTGGCTTCAGGGGAGTGGGGATCCTGGTCACAATTCTAGGGTTGAAAAGAACGTTTGTGGACACTCAAAGATCATAGCACAGGCCAGGAGAGAAATAAACATACCTCTCCTTAGATCATACCACCTTGGAAGAACTGAAAGCTTACAGACCCCCAGAACTAGCTCTGAAAACAGCTGAACAAAAAATCCACAGAAGAACTGAAAACTTACAGATTACCCCACTCCTCTGAAACTAGCTCTGAAAACAGCTACACAAAAATCATGAATCTTGGGACAGTGCCACTTCCACCTTGGAAGCAGAGCCCAACTTTAACATATAAAGTTAAAAGTCAAGAAATAGGCAGATGAGCATGCAATGAAAAAAGAATCTGACCCATAGAAAGTTACTGTGGTAACAGGGAAGATCAAAACACAAATTCAGAAGACAAAGTCAAAACTGCTACTTCCAAAGCCTCTGAGAAAAATATGAATTGGTCTGAAGCCATGAAAGAGCTCAAAAAGGATTTTACAAATGAAGTAATAGAGGTAGAGGGGAAAATTGGGAAGAGAAATGAGGGTAATGCAAGAAAATCATGAAAAAAAGATTCAACAGCTTTGTAAAGGAGGTATAAAAAAAAGATACTGAAGAAAATAACATCTTTAAAAACAGAATTGGCCAAATGGAAAAAGATTTGCAAAAATTCACTGAATTGAAGAACTCCTTAAAATGTAGAATTAGCTAAATTGAAAAGGAAGTACAAAAGCTCACTAAAGAAAGTAATTCCTTATTGATTGGGAAAATGAGATATCTGAAGATTTCTTACAAGTTTGTTGATGCAATGATCTCCACAGTTTACAGAAGATAAGATGTGCCTGCCAACGAAGCATTCTTCTATTAGTAAAATAGTTTGCTGAGATGTAAGCTAAATGCAGTGCAAAATTGAATCCATGGCATTACATGATGTCAACTCTCTAAGTAATAATCTTTTTATTTTTTTATTTTAAAAAAAATTTTTTTTAGTAATAATCTTTTAAAAATTTTGACTTGATAATATGTATAAAATCCTGTGGAGCTTGTCAATTTTTCCAGCACTTGCCAACAAGAATAGGGTAGCTTGGCATACTTTTTTGTATTTGCTACCAAAATTCACAAGCTTATAAACATTTTTGTGTTTCAACTCTTAGAGACCCTGTAATGCAACTTTTTTTTTTTGAGCTCTGATGTGTGTTCATTCTCTTGGGCCTATAAGAAAATTGTATACATCTATGTTTTATATAAAGTGGTCCACTTTTAAATAGTGTACATATTGGATCATACTGAAATTGTAACTGAATGACCGGTTGCATATTGTAATTGGTTGTTTAATGTAAACTCATTTTCAGTGTATTCTTGGTTGTTGCTCTTATCTGTCTGAAAAAAGTGTATATCAAAGATTATTTATTTATAATTGGACAAGTTTCAAAAATAAAGAAATGTAAAATATGTTTCTCAAGTTAAAAAAAAAGTAATTCCTTAAAAATTAGAATTGGACAAGTGGAAACTAATTATTCCATGAGATATCACAATACAATAAAACAAAATCAAAAGAATGAAAATATATATAGAAGGAAATGTAAAATGCCTTATTGGAAAAACAACTGACTTGGAAAACAGATGGAGGAGAGAAAATTTAAGAATTATTGGATTACCTGAAAGCCATGATCAAAAAAAGAGCCTAGAGATCATCTTCAAGAAATTATCAAGGAAAATTGCCCTGATATTCAAGAACCAGAGGGTAAAATAGAAATTGAAAGAATCCACCAATCACCTCCTGAAGGAAATCCAAAAATGAAAACCCCAGGAATATTATAGCCCAATTCCAGAGCTCCCAGGTCAAGGAGAAAATGATGCAAGCAGACAGAAACAGTTCAAATATCATGGAGCCACAGTCAGGATAAAACGGGATTTAGCTGCTTCTACATTAAAGGATCAGAAAACTTGAAACATGATATTCTGGAAGGCAAAGGAGCTAGGATTACAGTGAAGAATCACCAACCCAGCAAACCTGAGTATAATCCTTCAGGGGGAAAATGGACATTCAGTGAGGGAGAAGATTTTCAGGCATTCCTGATGAAAAGACCAGAGCTGAATAGAAAATCTGGCAGTTAAACAGAAGATTCAAGAGAAGCATAAAAAGGTAAACAGGAAAGAGAAACCATAAGGGATTCAATAAGGTTAAACTGTTTACATTCCTACAGGGCAAGGTGATACTTGTAACTCCTAAGAACTTTCTCGTTATTACTGCAGTTAGAAGGAATATACATAGACAGAGGGCTTGGGTATGAATTGAATATAATGAGATGATATCTAAAAAAAAAAAAATTAAGGGAAAAGAATGCCTGGCAGAAGGGGAAAGGGAGAAGTAGAATAGGATAAATTATCTCACATAAAAGGGGCACAAGAAAGCTTTTACATTGCAAGGGAAGTTGGGGGAAGTAAGGGGGAGCATTTGAACCTTACTTTGGAATTGGCTCAAAGAGGGAATAATTTAGTTGGATATAGAAATCTGTCTTACTCTACAGGAGAGTAGGAGGGGAAGGGCATAAGAGAAAGGGAGGGGGCTAATAGAAAGGGAGGGAAGATTGGGGGAGGTAGCAGTCAGAAGCAAAACAGTTGAGGGTGGACAAGGTGAAAGGAGAGAGTAAGATAAACAGGGAAAAACAGGATAGAGGAAAATGCACAGTAATCATAACTGTGAAAAAATGTTTATGGCTAATTTCTTTGATAAAGCCTAATTTCTCAATCATATAGAGAGTCAAATTTATAAAAATAAGAGTCATTCCCCAACTGATAAATGGTCAAAGGATATGAACAGGCAGTTTTCAGAGGAAGTAATCAAAACTATAGTCATGTGAAAAAATGCTCTAAATCACTATTGATAAGAGAAATGCAAATTAAAAAAACTATGAGGTACCACCCCACACATATCAAATTGGCTAATAGGACGGAAAAGGAAAATGATAAATGTTGGCAGGAATGTGGGAAAATTAGAACACTAATGCACACTGTTGATGGAGTTGTGAATTGATTCAGTCATTCTGGAGAACAATTTGGAATCATGCCCAAAGGATGATAAAACTGTGCATACCTTTTGATCCAGCAATACTACTACTAGTTCTGTACCCCAAAGAGATCAAAGAAAAAGGAAAAGCACATATATGTACAAATATATTTATCTCAGCTCTTTTTGTGGTGGCAAAGTAATAGAAATTGAGAGGATGCTTGTTAGTTGGGAAGGCTGAACAAGTTGTGGTATATGATTGTAATGGAATACTATTAGGCTATAAGAAATGACAAGCAGACTGCTCTAACCTGAAAAGACTTATATGAGCTGATGCAAAGTGAAATGAGCAGAACCAAGAGAACATTGTACATAGTAACAGCAGTATTGTACAATGGCCAACTGTGATTGCAATGCAGTGCAGTGATCTAAGACAATTCTGGGTTGTTTTTTTTTTTTTTGGTTAGGCAGTTGGGTTAAGTGACTTGCCCAGGGTCACACAGCTAGTAAGTGTCAAGTCTTTGGTCTGAGGCCGGATTTGAACTGAGGTCCTCCTGTCTTCAGGGCTGGTGCTCTATCCACTGCGCCACTTAGCTGCCCCAATCTAAGACAATTCTGAAAGATTTATGATGAAAAAAATGCTATCATAGAAAGAACTGATGGATCTGAATGCACATTGAGGCATACTTTAAAAAAAAACCACTTTATTTTTCTTGGTTTATTGTCTGTTTTCTTTTGTAATGTGACCAATATGGAAATGTTTTGCATGACTGCACATGTGTAACCTATGTCAAAGTGCTTGCCTTCTTAATGAAGGCTTGGAGGGAGAGAATTTTGAACTTAAGTTCAAAAAAAGAATCTTAAAAATTGTTTTTATGTGTAATTGGGGGGAAAAGAAAATACTGAATATATGTATATATATATTTAAAAAGCCAACATTTTTCTGAGAAGGGGTCCATAAACTTTCCAGATTTTTAAAAAAACCAACATTTTTTCTGAGAAGGGGTCCTCCCATAAGCTTTCCAGATTGCCAAAAGGGTCCACAGCATTAAAAAAAAAAAGGTTCAGATCCTCTGGACTAGATAGATGGTCTTTGTAGTCCCTTCCAGGTCCGGTCTAGGATACTATGAAGTCCAGTGCTTTCTCCTTTACTCTGTAATGCCTTGAAATATTATTTGTATCATGATATTACTATTAGGATCTTGATAGCAGCACTGTTAACAGTGACCTTATCAGTACTGTTACTAATATTTTTTGTGATCTAAATTGTGGATTTTATTAGCATTTGTTCTTCACAAATTGGAGAGAGAATCTTTTCTGGTGTTTCTGTAACATTTATTGCTAGTGATTTGCTCTGACTAGATTCATCTTTAAAATTGTTGGAACTAAGTATGCTGCACTGAGTTTCATTGCTGGATTTTTAGACCTTTTGGAGGTTTCATCCACTCCCTGTTTAATGAAAGCTCTAGCAAGTTTTAACTTTAGTTCTGTCTTTTTCCCGCACGCACACTGATTCTTGTTGTACCTTTATGTGATTTTCATTAAGTTAACTTTTTGACAATTCTTCTCAGTTGAACTATTTGCAACTACACTTATTTTGACTTCGTGTATTACAGGTTCTGGTACCTACCTCAACCTACTTTGTTTATGCAGAGTAGCAAGTTTTTATTCAGTACTTTTCCTTTTTAGTATGTAATCCAAGTAAGATTTTAATTGCTAATTGATTTTATTGGTAAAACTTTTAGTGTAATTAAATCTGAGTACCCCATGGAAAAATATCTGCAACAAGTAGCCATTCCAGTCTCTGCTTGAGCACCTCCAGTAACAGGGTACTTAATATGTAGTGAAACAGCTTCATTCCAGTATTGAAGAGCTCAGGTTGTTAAGTAAGTTCTTTCTTATATCAAACTGATATTTGCTTCCTTGTAATTTCTAATGCATTGTTCCTCATTTTGACTTCTGGAGCCAAACAGAATAAAGCTAATCCTTCTTCCAGGTTATAACTGTTTAGTTATTTGAAGACATTAATCATATTCCATACTAAATTTTCTCTTTCTAGACTTAAACATCCCCAGTTCATTGATCGATTCATGTATGACATGGTTTGAATCCTTTCACTGCCCTAGTTACCCTCTTGGACATATTCCACTTTTTTAATGTTCCCCTCTAAAATGTGGTATCTAAAACCAAATGCAGGTTGTCCAGTTGTGGTCTGACTAGATCAACATGCCATGAAAATCTGACCTGCCTTCTTCTGCTAACTGTGCATTTATTAATGTATCTAGAACTAGAGCATAGTCTAATTGGAAATAGCACCCTGACCTATATCACCTTACTTTAGGAATCCATGATTGTCTTGAATTGTGAAACCAGTTTTGGGTTTATTCTGTGTTCCATATACATATTCTATGTAATTCTGCTAGTCACAGAAAAAAAGGGTTTGAAAGACTAGTTAGATGTCTAGAAAACAGTTTATGTCTAGAAAACAGTTTGGTTCAACAAATACTTGTAAAGTGCTGACTGTGTAAGATAATATGATAATTAGGTTAGGAATATAAAGACAAAAATAAAAATGATCCCTATCCTTAAGGTGTTTATATTAAAAACAAAAACAAAAACAAAACAACTGTTGTTGACCTTAATGTTTTTTGATAAGCACGTGTGGTAAGGGGACTTTGTTCACTTGATTTACTTGCTCATTCTGGTGATGGGCATCTGGGCCAGTGGGTACTTATGAGGTTCATTTTGGTTTAGATACCCCTAAGAGACTTTTATGATTTTTAAAAATTTTTTTTATTTTTAGGCAATTGGGGTTAAGTGACTTGCCCAGGGTCACACAGCTAGTAAGTGTCAAGTGTTTGGTCTGAGGCCGGATTTGAACTCAGGTCTTCCTGACTTCAGGGCCGGTGCTCTATGCTAAGAGACTTACTTGAAAAAAGCCTTGCGGAGACCCTGGAATTGCAAATCTCTCTTATGAATTTGAAATGGCTCAGAGGCAGGATTGAGCTGGATCCAGAACCTTCTTTATTTGCTTAGTATTAGTTGAAAAGGAATTATCTACTGGCTTCTGTGAATTGATTTTTGGAGCTCAGTCAGGTGAGAGGGAGAACATGGTTTTATGAATTTTTTGCTTGAGGCAGCAACATGACCATGTGAGAGGGATGTATCCCTCTAGCCTTAGACTTTTCTTACTACCCTTCTGACTTGGTCCCATTTTGTAATCTTTTTCTTTCTTTCTATAGATAACTGATGCACTTACCGCCATTGCACTGTATTTTGCAATCCAGGACTACAACAAAGTGGTGGTAAGTAGTCAGTAGCTGAGTTGTTCCTTTTGGGATTTTATCATCTGTTTTTTTTTTCTCTTGTGTAAAAGAAATATGTGTTCAAAGAATCCTCTAGCATCAAAATCATAGGAAGTGAGACTGAAGGTGCTTGTCAGACCTTACTGATAACTATAGTAAAGTCAGCTGTAATCTGTGTAGCCTATTCATAAACTTTATTAGTAACACAGTCCTCTGTCAGTTTAGACTTGAATGAACTGGGCTGTACAATTGCTATTAATAGTAAGTCCTACAATTCTTCTTTTCTTTTTGACCATTGCATTTACCTTTCAAGGGAGAATTAATGATAGCTATAATTCTTTCATTCAGTAGTTTCAACAAACATTTATTTAGTGCCCATCTCTTTTTAAAGCTCTGTGCTAAGTGTTGGAGATAGAAAGATGAGTAAAAACATGGTCCCTGCTCTCATGGAGCTTCTGTTGATCTTAGAAGGGAGGATCTGACCCATTGACAAATAACAATAATGAAAAATAAACTTGGTATGTGTAAGAGAGGTGAGTACAAAGTTCTCTGTGAGGACCAACAAAGGAAAGATTATTTCTATTTAGGGTAGCCATATGGAACGGATAGCAAGGACACTGGTTCATTGTTGGTGGAATTGTGAAATGATCCAACCATTTTGGAGAACAATCTGGAATTATGCTCAAAGTGTTATTAAACTACCTACATATACCGTTTGACTCAACAATACCACTACTTGGTCTGTTTCAGAAGATATTTAGGAAAAAAGGAAAAGAACCTTTATATTCTAAAATATTTATAGCATCTCTCTTTGTGGTGGCAAAGAACTATAAATTGCAGGGATGCCTATCAGTTGGTAAATGACAACAAATTGTGGTATATGATTGTGAGGGAATACTACTGTGCTATAAGAAATGATGAGCTCAATGATTTTAGAAAAACATGGAAGGACTTGAATGAAATAATGAAATAATGAAGAGGTAAATGAGCAGAACATTGTACACAGTAACAGCAGTATTGTTTTAAGAATGACTTTGGGTGAATAAGTTATTTTGATTATTATAAATTCCCAAATTAACCATAAAGAACATATGAAGAAAGATGCTTTCTGCATCCAGAGAAATAACTAATAAATAGAAGTTTTTATAGAATGATTTTACATGTATATACCTATTTGGGTCTAATGGTAGCCGTCTCTTTGGTGGATAGGGGGAGAAATTTACATGATAATTTAATTGAATATTTGAAAGGAATAGCAAGTTGTGCATAGTAGATTTGTGGTTTCATGTGCAATCACCTTTTTTTTTATTGTACTGTGTTATGGAAATGCTTGTTTTATTCTGTAAATTAAAAACAAAATTTTTTTTGAAAAGGAAGAGATAGGATTTCCTCAGATGAAGATGGGGAGAAAAAATTCTAGAAAAAGGATTAGCAAAGGTACAGCTTCAGGAAAGCACAAGAATGTTTGCTGACAGTGAGTGGTCTAGTTTGGCTAGAATGTAGAGTGTATGGTATCAAGCTGGAAACGTAGGTTGGTGTCAAATAAGTTTGAACTTTATTCACTAGGTAATAGATGGTTACCTGTTGCCATTGAAAAGTTTTGAGCAGAGAACTGTTATGATTAAGTCTTATGCATAAAGAAAATGAATTGGTATGATGTATAGGGTGATTGGGAAATGAAAAGGTTAAAGTTGGTAGACCAGAAGGCTAATGGAGTAGTACAGATGAGAGATAATGGAATCATAGATTAGAGTAGGTAGCAGGGGGAGTAAAAGGAAAGAGATGTATTATTTTAAATTTTAAGTGATTTTTTGGGGTACTTTAGGATTTTTATACAGGTCTCTCTGCTATAACCCCCTAGAGAATTTTTCCTTTGTAGTAAAGAAAAAGCTATGCAAAAGCAAAACCAACACACCAACCATGTCTGTTGGTGTATCTAACATCTTCAAGAGATACCTTAGTTGAAAAGTTTGAAGTATATTCATTACCTGTTGAAGAACTGTTGGCCCAGATATTTGTTATGGTCCACATATACCTATGTCTCTCTAGGTTTAGCACAATTTTCAAATTTTCCTTGCTTCTGAGAAATCAAACTGAATAACTGCAGCAGTCAGGTCTGTTCTTAAAAAAAGATTAGCATTTGATTCCAATTCTACATGACTGACTGGGAGCCACTAAGGGGATTCTGGCAGGGATGAAAGACAGCAGAATTCCTTTGGAGTCAGTTGGCTCCGTGGAGAGTTCCTCTCATGTTGAGTAATGAGACCTAGGTTATGAAAGATTTTGCCTTTCTTTGCTTGAGTAATATTCGTAAAGAAGAAAGTCACATAATCTGAGTTGGAAGGATAACAGAGGCCATTTAGTACTGACCAAGAAGCCCTTTCATAATGTTGTTGAAAAATAGTCACCTAGTCTCCGTTTGGAAAGCTCATGGAATTTCAGAATTGGAAGGGATCACAGCGCTTATCTAGTCTAACTTAAGAAAAAAATAGTATAGTGTGTCTGATAAGTTGTCATCTAGCATCTGCTTAAAGACTTCTGGTGAGTAGCAACCCACTATATCCTAAGGTAACTGGTTTCATTGTTGGATAACTGTAATTATTAGGGCATTTTTCCTTACATCAAGCCTAAAATTTGCCTCTTTGCACTCTTCCACTTAGTATTGCTCCTGGTTTGTCAATCTGTGGTCTAATGGAACAAATTTAGTCCTTCTTCCACATGACAGCCTTGTGAATACTTGAAGACATCTATCATTTCCCCTTTCAGTCTTTTTTCTTTAGGCTCAACATCCTCAGTTCTTTCAACTGACTCTTATATGGCATGGACACAATGCCCTTTATCACCCTGGTTATTAGTCTCTGCATATATTCATTTGCACCCCTCCTTCCCTCCCTCCTCATTTTTCAGCTTCCTTTTGTATGTTGTCTTCCTCCATTAGATCATAAGCTCCTTGAGGAATGTAATTGTCTTTCTTTTTTTCTTTTTTTTTTTGTATTTGTGTCCCCAGTGTTTTAGCACAATGCCTGGTACATAGTAGGCACTTAATAAATTTTTATTTACTGTTACTACTACTATTACACTTTTCCAGCTTATCCTGAAACTTTGCTGAATTCATTTATTATATCCACTAATTTTGTAACTGAAGTAGGAGTCATCTGCAAATGATAGTTGCATTTCCCATTTTTATCAATCTAATATCTTTTCCATGTCCTATTGGAGTTGCTAGAATTTCTAGTCGTGTTAAAAGTGATCATATTAAGCATCTTGCTTTTTATTCACAGATTCAAAGCAAGAATGCCCATTACCACACATTTGTTCTGCCCTTAGGGGCTAAGTAGAACAAGTCTCATCCCTCTTCCACAAGATAGCCTTTCAGAGTTTTGAGGAAGATAACTTTCATGCCTTTCCTCTCCAGGCTAAAAATCCCTAGTTAATTCAGTAAATCCTCATATAATATGGCTTTTAGGCCTTTTCACTACTGTGGTTGTATTCCCCCTGGAATTCCCTGTCCTTTGTTTTTACGCAGTAGTCATTTCCTAATGTTATACCCCACAAAGAACTGTCTGGTAATGAAGTAGATAGAATGAGGGGTTTGGGGTCAGAAAGACCTGAATTCCAATTTGGTCTCAGTCACCTCTGTTTCCTTCAGCTTCTTCAACTTTAAATTGGTGATAATAATAGTACCTACTTCCCAGAGTTGTTGTGAGGATCAAATGAGATAATATTTGTGAAGTGCTTAGCAGAGTGCCTGGCACATAGTAGGTGCTGTATAAATGATAGCTATAAAAATTAAAGTGATTGCATGTGATTGTCTATACAATATTCTGCTCTGGAGTCCTTGCTCTACTGTCTTTTTTCCCTTTTCTGCCAAATAGAGGGAAGTTATGAAATAGGGAAAGGTTCTTTCATCATCTCTTCTTTGAGACCAAGATTAGTAATTGCAATTAAGTCAAGTCAACAAGAATTTATTAATTGCCTTCTATTTGTCAGGCACTGTGCTAAGTGCTGGTTACAAAAAGAAAGGTAAACAAAACAAAACAATCCCCTTCTCATAAAACTAGTTCCCCCTCTCACAGTCTAATGGAGGAGACAACATGCAAACACTATGTACAAGCAAGATATATGCGGAATTATTTGAGATAATAGCAGAAGGAAGACACTAGCATTAAAAGGGATACCGAAAGTGGGATTTTAGCTGGGTATTGAAGGAAGCCAGAGAGGCCAGAAGGTGGATATTAAGGAGAGAATTTCAGACATAGGGGGACAGCTAGTTAAAATAATCAAAGTGAGGAGATAGAGTTGTTTTGTTTGATCTTGTGTTAGGAGCATCAGGGAGGTGTGTGTCACTGAGTCTCAGAGTACTTTGGGGAATATAAGTTATAAGTAGACTGGAGAGATAGGAGGGAGTCAGTTTATAGAGATCTTTGAATGCCAAACAGAAGATTTTTATATTTGATCCTGGAGGTTAGGGAGCCACTGGAGTTTATCGAATAAAGCAGTGACATGGTCAGACCTGAATTTTAGGAAGATCAGCGTGACAACTGAATGGAAGATGGATTGGATTGGGGAAAGACAGGCTATTGCAGTAGTCCATTCATGAGGTGACAAGGACCTGCAACAGAATGATTGCAGTGTCAGAGTAGAGAAAGGGTTATAAGAGATGTTTTGAAGAGAGAGTTGATAATACTGACAATAAATTGGATGTCAAGGGTTCAAGAGAATGAGTGGTCAAGGATGATGTGTCAGTTGTGAGCCTGGGTAATTGTAGCAGGATGATTGTGCCTTCCACAGTAATAGGAAAGATAGGAAGTGTGGGAGGGTTTTGGAGGGAAGATAGTTCAGTTTTGGACATGTTAAGTTTAAGAAGTCAATGGCTTATCCATTCAAGATGTCCAATAGGCATTTGGAGATGCGAGTCTGGAGGTTGAGAGAGAGATTAGGTCTAGAAGATCTTAGAATCATCAGCATAGAGATAATAATTGAATCCATAGGAGTCCAGTTGTTTTTTAGTACTGCTTTTGTTGACCTTACTGTAGTTATTGTGTAGTTCTCCTAGTTCTGCATATTTTTAACTGCATTAGGATGTATGGGATGCTCAGGGCGATCTGGTACCGCCCTTTTCAGGGTTGTTCATACACCTTTGGTGTCCATCTGCCACCCGGCTCTGCCCTGTGGCTCCAAGAAACTACCACTCACAACAGCCATGCCTCAGTAAAGTTGTCCTAGCAGATGGACGAAACCACGTTGAGAGTAGGTAATTACCCTCAAGTGAGTTAAGGGGATGTCTACCCCAAGCATGTGAAGACTTCCCTGCAGAATAGGTGGATGTGAACGTTATGTTTTAATGGGCCGTCAAGGCAGTGGAAGCAGGTGCTGCAGAGTTCTTAGAGCTTGGTCAGATGCTGAAGTCACCAAAGTCATCCACTGTATCCAGAACCACTGCCAGTTATCTTGACGTTTGTCTTGCCACTGGGATTTGGTGACTCTGGAAGAGAGTGAGGCTGATGATTTCACACAACTCTGCCTCACTTAAATCCAATTTACCTGGTAGTTGAAAGGCTTCACTTTTAACATTTTACTATTTCATTATTTTATTGTTTTGCTCTTCAATAATTTTATAATTTTATGATTTTGCTATTCAACTATTTTAATGTTTTATTATTATTTTACTATGTTACTATTGTATCATGTTACTATCTTACCTACCTTGAAGTTCTGTGGTGACAAACTAATGACAAAGTAGCAGGTGCAGATACCCTGGGAGCTGTAGTCACAACTCTACACAAAGGCAGCCCAGGCCATAGGGTTGTCTTTTCACTGGATTGAAGCAGCAATAGGATTTGGCAGCCCCCTGGGTGTCTGAACAGCTTTCTTAAGGATTGTACTCTTCACCTGTTATAAGAAAGGGGCTAGAAAAGATGTTCTAAAAATTGTCTGCTTCAAACCAGGAGAATGTTGTACACAGTAACAGCCATGTTGTGTGATGACTGATATTGATGGACTTAACCCTTCTCAGCAATACAGGGATCTAAGACGTCTCCAAAGGCCTCATGATGAAAAATGCTATCCACAAAGAAGAAAGAACTATGGAGTTTGAATGCAGATTGAAGCATACTATTTGCTATTTTTTTCCTTCTTTTGTGTTTTGTTTCCTCTTTCTTGTGGTTCCTCCTATTGGTTGTAATTCTTACCTACAACATCACTAATGTGAAAATATGTTTAATAGGAATATATATGTATAGCCTATATCAGATTGCATGCCATCTTGGAGAGGAAGGGGGAGAAAAACTTGAAACTCAAAAGCTTATGGAAGTGATTGTTGATAATTCAAAATAAATTAATTAAATTTTTTTAAAAAATTCCTTTACCTAACCCTGGCCTGCTTATTGTGGCAGTCGGGGATCCCACCCTTTGGTCAAAACACATGAGCATGTACAAAGACTTTTGTGAAGATGATTCCACTTACCTTTGGTATGTGAACTGTGCACATGCTTATGGACAACAAGAAATCCAATAGACCTGAAAGACAAATAGCTCTTGCTGCAAGAGAATTCAGCGGGTATCGCATCCAAATAACAGTCTTGAGTGAAACAAAACCGGCAAATGAAGCCCAGCTTACTGAAGTCAGAGCTGGATACACGTTTTTCTGGAGTGGCCACAGTGATGAGGAGCACGGTGAAGCTGGCTTAGGTTTCATAATTATATCTAATCCAGTCAGCAAGCTTATATGCCTCCCAAAAGGAACCAACGACAGACTCATGAAAATGTAATTGCCACTTGCAGGAAAGTGTCACTCTACCATCGACACTGCCTATGCTCCTACCATGATGAACCCTGATGGAGTCAAAGAAAAATTTTACAAAGATGTAGAGACCCTTATTACCAATGTTCCAAAAGAAGACAAGCTTATAATTCTGGGTGACTTTGATGCCAGAAGAGGTACAGACTATCAGACATGGCAGGGAGTCCTTGGGAGGAATGGAGTCAGAAATAGCAACAGCAAAAGTCGCTACCAAGGACTTGTGTGTCTCGTGTCCTCATCACCAACACTGTCTTCTGTTTACCTCAGTGCAACAAAAGTTCATGGATGCACCCTCACAGGAAACACTGACTTTTTGTTCACAGATGATTGTGCACTCAATGATGCAAAAAAGTATGGATCAGTTCTCTGTTGCTTGTGCCAATTTTGGCTTAACAATTAGTAGCAAGAAAACACAGGTTCTCCACCAGCCAGCACTGCATCATCCATGCATGAAAACATAGGTTATAGCAAAAGGAGAAATTTTGAATGCTGTTGGTAAGTTCACTTATGTTGGCAGTGTACTTTCCAGCAATGTCCACAGAGATGATGAGGTTGACTCACTTGTTGTCAAAGCTATCTCAGTATTTAGGAGGTTCCAAGGAAAGTGTGGGAGAGAAGAGGTATTGGGCTGCCTACTAAATTAAAGATCTACAGAGCCCTTGTGCTGACCTCATTGTTGTATGCCTGTGTAATCTGGACAGTCTACCAAGTGCCATGCCAGAAAATTGAATCGCTTTCATTTGCATTGTCTTCAGAAGATTCTGAAGATCACCTGGCAAGATAAGGTGCTGGTTCCTTTCTCCAGCAGAACTGCCAAGCATTCAGATTTTACTGCAGAGAGCACAGCTCTGATGGGCTGGCAATGTTGTTTGAATGCCAAATGTACGTTAACTAAAAGACTATTTTATGGAGAATTTGCTCAAGGCAAGTGCTTACATGGAAGTTAGAAGAAGTGATATGAAGACAATGTCAAGGTCTCTCTGAAGAACTTTGTAATTGATTGTGAAACATGGGAGACACTGGCACAGGATTGTCCAGCATGGTGTGCCCACATCAGAGAAGGTGCTATGCTCTATGAGCAAAGAAGAATTGCAGTAACTCAGAAGAAATGTGAGATGCACAAATTTAGACATCTCCCTCCCAAATAATTGTGTGGACTATTTGTGCCTGACGGAGCTCTTATTGGTCTGATCAGACACAAGCTGTGCACAGTGTACATTGGCTCCAACATCATGATTTCATCTTGGTCTTCTTCAAGCATGAAGGACAACAATAACAACTTGTCACTGCACCAATCGGTTCCTATAAATCTTCCCTTATTTCTATGAATTCCTCACAGTCATTGTTTCATACAGCTCAATAATATTCCTTTACATCCATCTACCACACGTTGTTAAACCAGTCCCCACTCTGTTGGCACTTCAGTTCATTTTTACATACTTTTAAATTTTGGATGATCATGAATAAGATTTTTGACAACATTGTAAAGTAGAAAAAACAACGGACTTAGAGTAAGGACATTTGGGCTTAGGTCTCAGCTTGAGTACTTAATAACTGTGTGACCTTGGACAAGTAACTTGATTAGCTTTTCTGAACTGAACCTCAGTTTCCTCTGTGAAATGCAGATGATAATTTTTTAATTACTTGTCTTACACAGGTGTTTGAAAAACTCTTTGCAAGTCATAAAGTTCTACAAAATTATGAGTTATGAGTAAACTGGGAAAAAATCTTAGCATATTTGTCTGATAAGGTTTGATACCCAAAATATATAGAGAATTGATGTAGGAGTCATTCCCCAGTAGATTTTTATGAATAAGCAGTCCTCAAAATTGGAAATGTAAATTACCAACAACCATATAAAAGAAGTGCTCCAAATCACTAACAAGATAAATGCAAATTAAAATAACTGAGGTTCTACCTAACATCCAACAGATGGGTAAAAAATGACAGAAAAGGAAAATAGTTGTTGAAGAAGCTCTAGAAAGACAAACCTATTAATGAACAGAAGAGCTGTGAATTGGTCCATTCTGGAATATAGTTTGGAACTAAATACAATACAGCAATACCCCTAGTAGGCACACAGAAAAGAATAAACGTGAGTTATGATTATTTTTGTTATTGCAGTAGATCTTCTAAAAGATGGCTCTTTGTAACTCCACATGTTGGAACATTAATTTGAAATAAACCTCATTTGGAGAACTAGCAGGAACTCTTCCTTTGTTTCACTCAGTGGTCTTTGTAGGATTCTTCCATATTCATTCTGATCCTAGTTAGTATAGAGTGTTTCCCAGGCTTTTTTCAATCTGTGATATACTTGTCACCTCCCTGAGATATAGCCAGTGAATGATATGGGAGTCTGTGTTTCTTTTAAAACCTACTTGTCAAACTTGCTGTCAGTCCATGCCCCTTACTCCTAATCAGGCTATATATCTATAGATACATACATATCATTTCTCTTCCTCCCATGTAATAGAAACAGCAATAGAAGTGATAGTAGCTAACATTTATGTAGCACTTTAAAATTTACAAAGTATTTTTTGCATATATTATCTCATTTGAACTATATCACAGCCTTATGAGATAGGCACTATATGCATAATTTTATTTTAAAGATGAAGAAACTGAAGAGGTTACATGAGTTATCCATGGCACACAGTTAGTGAGCATCAAAGGCAAGATTTGAACCTGAGTGCTTTCTGGTGTACTGTGGTGTAACTTCCACCCTCTTCTTCCTCCTTTCTCCATCACTATATTCCTCCTTTTATACTCCTTTCTATCCTCTTAAAACCCTCAGAACAGAACCAGTCTTCTCCATGTTTCCTATTTTTCTTCCTGAATACCTTTGAAGACACTAAAGTTCTGAAGGAAGTACACTTTTTTCTTCTCCCTTTATTAAAATGTTAGTACTACATCATTACTAAATCCTTCTGATGGTTTAAATAAATTTACTTTTTTCAATTTCTTTGAACTCTTGTGTTTGCACTTTAGAGTTCCTACTCAGCTCCAGCCTTTTGATTAGGAATGCTTGAAAGTATTTTATTCCATTAAAGGTCACTTTCTTTTTTCTCTTGTAGGATTGTCATCAACTTTGTAGGATAAGTTATTCTTGCTTGTAAACCTTTACCTTTTGCCTTTTGGAATATTGTTCCAAAATCATCTCTTATTTATAGTAGAAGCTCTCTCCTGAGTCCTCTATTTTTATAACTTCTACCTCTATATATACTACTTCATTTGATCTCATCAGCTCCCATGGATTAAGTTATCATCTTTATGCAGATGACTCTCAGAGCTACTTGTCTAGGTGTAACCTCTTTCTTTACTGCCATTCTTTTTTAAAAAAATTAATTAATTTATTTTTAGTTTTCATCATACACTTTTATAAGGTTTTGAGTTCCAAAGTTTTTTCCCCTCCCTCCCAGCCACCTCCCCAAGACACCATGCAATCTGATGTAGGCTATACACTGTCTGCCATTCTTGCATCTCCAACTCCTTAATAAACATCTCAAACTGGATGTCTCATAGACATCTTAAGCTCTCCATATCCAAAATTAAACTCATTATCTTTCCCTCAAGCCCTCACCTCTTCCTAACTTCCCTGTTACTTTTGATGGAACCATCATCTCCTCAATCACTCAGGCTTGCAGTTTTATTCTCAACACCTCACTTTCTCTTACCTCCTATAGCCATTCAGTGGTCAAGTCCTCTTGTTCTATCTTTGTAACAGCTCTCATACATGTCTCCTTCTCCTCTAACACTGCTCTCAGTTTAGTGCAGACCTTTACCACCTCATACCTGGACTGTTGAAATAGCCTACTGGTTATAGTCCCTGCCTCAAGTCTCTCTCCACTCTAATCTGTTCTCCAGTCAGCTGTCAAATTGATCTTCTCAAACACCTATCTGATCAGTAGTTCTCTGATGTCTCCAGGATTAAATATAAAATCCTCTGGCTTTTAAAGCCCTTCATAACTGGCTTCTTCCTACCTTTCCAGTCTTTTTATACCTTACTCCCTTCTACATACTCTGTAATCCAATGATACTGGCCTCCTTGCTGTTGTTCCTCATACCAGAATCTTATCTCCTGGCTATGTGTACTTTCACTGGCTGCCCCCATGCCTAGAATGTTCTCCTCCTCATCTGTCTTCTTGCTATCCTGGCTTTCTTCAGCTGTCAGCTAAAGTCCCACCTTCTGAAAGAAGCCTTTCCTAGTCCTCCTTAATGTTATTGCATTCTCTTTGAGATTCTCTCAGCCTTCACCCAGTACTTATTTGTACATAGTTGCTTGCATGTTGTTTCCTCCATTAGACTATGAATTACTTGAGAGCAAGGATTGTTTTTTGCCTTTCTTGGTGTAACCAGTGCTTAGCACGGTGCCTGGCGTACATAATAAGTGCTTTAAAAATGCTATTTGACTGACTGACGTAATGATTAGAAGTTGTCAGGTCTTGTGTGATCTTGTCTGTGGATCCTTGGTACTTGAGCTGCTTCTTTCTGGATTTTTGCAGTATTCTTTCTTTGATGGAGAACTCTGGGTTTTGACTATGACATTCCTGACTTTTCCTTTTGAACTTCCTTTTGGGAGGTGATCAGTGGATTCATTTTATCTTTACTCTGCCCTCTGGTTTTAATAGAGCTGGACAGTTTTTATTTATAATTTGTTGTAATATATTCAGTTTCCAAACTTTTTGATTTTGTCGTGATTTTCAGGGATTCCAGTAATTCTTAAATTATCTCTCCTTGACCTATTTTCCAGGTCAATTGTTGTTTAAAAAAAACCCAAATACCTCACATTTTCTTCCATGCTTTTATTTTTTTCTAATTTTTTCCCATGAGTTTCAGTTATAATCCCCATGCATGTGGTTTACAAATCTATATATCTAGCCCTGGTTTGTCTCCTGAGCTCCAGTCCCTGCACCATCCACTGCCTATTTGACATTCCAAATTGAATGTTTCTTATGCATTTCAACCTCACCATATTTAAAACACAACTCACTATTTTCCCTCCCAAATCCATCTTGCTACTGAACTTCCCTTTTTAAGGTCACCACTATCCTTCCATTCACCTAGGTTCACAACCTTGATTGCTCATTCTCATTTACCTCACATAGTCAATCATTTAACCAGATCTTGTCATTTCAGTCTCCATAACAGCTCTCATATATGTCTCCTTATCTCACATAGACACAATCATAGTTCAGGCCCTAACCTTTTGTCTGTACTATTGCATTAGCCTCCAAATTGGTCTTCCTGCCTCAGATCTCCCTTCTCCAGTACATCTTCCATCTAGCTGCCAAAATGATGTTACTCAAATACAGGACCAAATCTAAACTTCTCTATTTGGCATTTAATACTTTACAACCTGGTCCCTTCCTTTCTTTCCAACTTTTTTACACTTTACTTCCCTCCATGTACTCCGTGGACCAGACGTACTTACCTCCTTCTCATTCTTCACGTGATGCTCTCTCTCCTTTTTTCATGCCTTCACACTTGCTGTCCCCTATGCCTTTGAACTCTTTTTCACTTCACTTCTCACTTTTAGAACCTTTGCTTTCTTCTAAGACTAAGATCAAGTGCCACCTTCTTCAATAGACCTGTCCTGGTTCCATAGCTACTAGTGTCTTCACCTTGACAGTTACCTTGTATCTACTTTGTATATATAGGATATACCTATATTTTTATATTTTTGTACATTAGAACATAAGCTCCTTGAGGGTAGGGATTGTTTTTGCTTTTTATTTGAATGTCTAGTGTTTCTCCCAGTGCCTCACACATACATAATAGATTCTTTGTAAATACCAGTTGAGTGATTGAATGCTTACAAAGGACTGCATAACACTGCTAGATCTATCTATTTTTTTTTGGAGAGAGCTGGTCATGTCACTTCTCAGCCCCATTCTTCAGCGGCTCCCAGTGGCCTATTGAATAAAGTTCAAAGTGCCTACCCTGGCATTTAAGACCCTTCGCAGTTTGGTACCACCCTTTTTAGTCTTCTGCTATTTTCCTCTCTGTATTTCTTTATACTCCCTCATGAATGCCTTGCATACACTTCACTTCTTCTCTTGCTCTTCCCTCCATCTGCAGTGCCATACTGGCTGTTGAATTCCTGCCCGTCCTATCTCCTCTAGTAAACTTTGTCTTATTCTTAGTTAGTAATGACCTTTTTAGGTTTGGACTTTCTATAGTGGTTTGTATTATTGTGTAGTCAGTGGGAAATAAGAATTGAAGTCATAAGACCTGAGTTTGAATTTAGACTTTTCTCCTTTATAGCCTTTAATTGATTTTCTCTGAGTCTATTTTCTTATCTATGAAATTAGGATATTTGCATTACTTCACAGGTCATTGAGAAGAAGGCACTTTGTAAACTATAAAGTAGAATATTAATGCAAAATATATGCTGATGCATTTATTATGTATTATAGTATATTTGTATATATCATCCTCCTACTGGACTATAAGTTCCATGTGAGCAGGGAAATAGTTTTAATTCAATTTTGCAGTTTCCCCAGTACCAGCATGATATGGTATAGTAGGTACCTAATAAATATGTGTTAAGTTAAATGATGTCATTTGATCTTCGTATCAACTCTGTGAGGTAGTCAGTGCCAGGTATCAGCTCTGTTTTACAGATGAAGAAAGTAAAAGTAATGCTTATTTATAGCACATCTCTGACTTGCCCAACGTCATCTGGCTACTAAGTGGCAGGGCCAGAATATGAATCTTGGTTCCCTGACTTCAAGTACAGAATTCTTATCATTATATCATGTTGTCTGTATCACTGTAGTGCCTTTCACACCTGCTGCCTGCCTGATTTTGGCCTAGTGTGTTGAAAAACTAGAATTGAAGATTACTCTTCAACAAAATGTCTCAGGGTTTGCCATTCTCCTTTCTTAGTTTACTGAGTCTCTTCTATTTGTTTGTTTTGCCTTTTTCCAGGTTAAAAAACAGAAACTCCTTCTTGAATTGGACCAATATGCCTCAGATGTGGCTGAACTCATACGGACCCCAATGGAAATGCGTTACATCCCCCTCAAAGTAGCACTGTTGTAAGTACTTCCCAGTAGAACAAGGCTTTAACCCAGCAAACAAGAAGAAACAAATGTGATTAGAGTTTCCTATGTTTGTTAGATATTTGGAAATGCAAACATCTTAGTCATCAAATATTTTCTGTAGTCCTTTTGCATGACTGCTAGGGATAGAGACAGAGCTATTTATTCTCTCTCCCTCTCTATTAAAAAATAGATATTTTCTAAATGACTTTTTTAGTTTCGATGATCGATGATCTAAATCCTTTCTTCTGTGACTAGCATTTCTGTTGGAATAATACCTAATTTTTTATATGGCTCCTTATTTCATATCTCTTAACATAACCCATATTTATTACTTAATACAGCCCAGGATGTTTTCTCTCCCGTTATACAGAATGGAAAACTGATAATGGTGATATGATAGCTTCTGATACATTCTTTGACTTGGAAAATATATGGTACTTTTTGAAATTATGATGCTGCTACAGAGTAGTATTGTATGACTTCCTCACTAAAAAGCTACTTAATCCCACATTATATTTCCTGCCAGTGGCTTTGATTCCCTTATGAGGATAGCCTTTATTTCTGAGAGTTGCCAATGTGAATTGATACAAAAGTTGTGCATATAAACAGAGCTCATTCTTCTTACTCCTGGAATGGGCCCAAATCTTTTCAGATTGAATTGCCAAAAAAAAAAAAAAGTGCTGTCACTATTTAGTCACAAGTCAAACTCATTTGTTTTATAATTTGCTTTGTTAAATGTATTTACATACCTTCAGATTCCCCTCTTTTTTCAAGGTTGTCTGGAGTGTTTTTTTTTCCCCTCCGCCATCTCCTTCAGTGGAAGTTAAGAGGATTCTTTGAAGTTGTGCAGCATTTGAGCTTGTGTACCATGTATACGGAATGTATCTTTGATGACCTTCTCAGCAAGCCTTGCTTTATGCTGAGAAGAATAAATCTGAGATACTTATAACAGTTCAGAAGACATCATCAGTGCCTGGGAACTTGATAACATACAACATTCCCCTCCCTGGTTTTTCTGTAAAGGCCTTTTCTGGACTATGAGTGTCTGAGGGATCTAATGAAGCATCATTTTCTTTGCCTGGGATGGAACATTTCTGAGCTAGTTGCACTCATTGAATACATTTTGAGTCGATGTGGTGAAAAGTCAAGGCTATGGATAGTGCTTGCAGTTGGCCGTAATTATTATTCTGAGTGTGTGTTTATGTGTTCTTTCCCAGCTATCTTTTAAATCCCTACACAGTGTTATCTTGTGTTGCTAAGTCCACTTGTGCCATAAACAACACCATCATTGCTTTCTTCATTTTGGCTACAGTAAAAGGTAAGGTACCAAGAATATAGATTTCAACTGCTGTACAAATGTCAGTTATCCTGATTATTATAATTATATAAGAGATTTCTTAATGTCTTGAACATGCAAATTGATGCATTTTGATAAATAAACTGCATAATATGAAGGCTTTAACAGTGAAATTAGGTAAAAACAGCTGGCCACAAACACACACCAATAATATTTGGAGGGTTCCAGTTAACTAACTTCTCATAGGTATTATTTTGTACAGTCTCTTACATTAATGATGGGAAAGTTGGTGAACAAATATTGTTCCTTTTCTTTGTTCCAGTTCATTCTCTACTGGTTAGTTTTAATACTTAAAGTTATCTGAGGCAAACAATGAGCTTCTGTATGTTATGGTAAAAGCTCATCTTTCGAAATGCATTGTTTCCTTTGAGTGGTGTTTTGACATAAAGAGTTCTGTGATATTAGGGCATATGTGTTGCCATATGTATAGCTGGCTGAAATTTTTGTTGTTCTTGACTTATGTCAGGCAGGCATTTGATATTCTTTGTAATAGTCCATTTATCCTACATTCTAATAGAAATGAATGATTATTGGCATTTGGAAATGTTATCTCAAAAATGGCTGTGCCCAAAGACAGGCTATGTGTACAAGAGTCATCTTGTGGTTTACGTTTTCACTGGGTCTAATGGAAAAAAGTCAAGGCATTTTGCTGTTCTACAACCTTTTCTTGACCCTTTAAAGTCAATGAGACTATTTTCCTTGACAGAGTTGTTCTAAGTGGAATGGCTGTACTGAGTCAGCAGCTAAGCATGGAAGAGCCCTGAGAGTTTTTGCTCTGTGACCAGGTTGCTTACAGTGCAAACCGAATCTTTGCTACTGAATATTCAATACTTGCTGTTGCGCTTTCTCTTTCATCCTGTCTTCCCTGCAGTAATCAGCTATCTAAAAATAGGCTTGTGTAGCCCCTACACAGAGTTTTGTAAGTAACCCCATATAACTCTCAAATCTACAAAAATAACTAAGTATGAAGAATTCAGTATCCTTAAATTGTTCACATCTCTCAATTCTCAGACAGACTTCATTAGTATGTATTTTGAAATTTTTATTCCCTCGTATTCATTATGTACTTAGCATCTTATGTTCACTGTATAGTAGTAATATATGTATAACTATTGCCTTTTTTTCACTGTAGTATGCCAGCATGTGCCTGTGCGGTTTTCTTAGCCATTCCAGTACTGTGATGCATTTTTTAGGAGGGATGTGATGTGTGTGAGCAAAGATAATGAGTTCAGTTTTGGGCATGTTGAGTTTAAGATATCTATAGGACATCCATCTGAGATGTCTAAAAGGCGGTTGGAGATGCAAGACTAGAGGTCAGCAGAAAGTTTAGGGCTGGATAAGTAGATTTGAGAATTATCAGTATAGAGATGGTAATTGAATCCGTAGGAGCTAATGAGATCATAAAGTCAAATACTATGGAGATAGAAGAGGAAAGCATCCAGGATAGAGCCCTGTGAGACATTCACAGGTATTGGGAGTGACATCAATGAAGATCTTACAGAGGTCAAATAGGTAGGAAGAGAAGCAGGAGAGATAGTGTCCCAAAAACCTAGAGAGTATCAGGGAGGAGAGAGTGATGGACAGTGTCAAAGGCTGCAGAGATGATAAAAAGGATAAAAATTCAGAAAACGCATTGGATTTGCCAACTAAATGATCATTGGCAACTTTGGAAAGAGCAGTTTTAGTTGCATGATGAGGTAGGAAGCCAGAATGTAGAAAGGTAAGAAAAGAGTGAAAGGAGAGCACCTATTGCAGCCACCCTTCTTAGGTAGTTTAGCCACAAAAGGCGGGAGAGATTTGGGAAGATAGTGGGGATGGATCAAATGAGGGTTTTTTGAAGATGTGAGTGTCTGTAGGCAATAGGGAAGTAGCCGGTAGACAGGGAAAGATTAAAGATAATTAAGAAAGTGGAGATGATTTAGCAGGCAATCTGTTAAAGAAGATGAGATATGATGGGATCACTTGTGCATGTAGGGAGTTAGCCTTGTCAAGGAGAAGGGACACCTTTTTATGTGATGCAGGTTTGAAGGAGGAGATAGTGGGTAGAAGGCGTCTCGGTGATATCAGATCAGAAGAACTGAAAAAGAGGGAATGGGAAGCAAATGCTTCCATTTTTTTTAACAAAGTATGAGACAAAGTTCTTAGCCGAGAGGGTATGGGGAGAGGCAGCTATGGGGGGTTTGAGGAGGGATAGAAAGATTTGAAAGACCCACTGTGGTGAGTGGGATGATGAGCTAATTAGAGAAGTGTAAAATAATTGCTTAGCAGCAGTGAGAGCCCAGTTGAGGTTATATGACATAAATTTGTGGTGATGTCAGTCAGGACACTTCCATGATTTCCTCCACCTTTGTTCAGTAGCACGTGTGTAGGGGCAAAGGCAAGGGATGGCTGTAGTGATCCAAGGCTGAGGCTTAACAGGGCACAATCAGCAGTGTAATAAGGAGGCAAGAGAAGAGCATAGTGTAGAGTTAAACTGGTTCACCAAGGGATTAAGATGGGTAGAAGAGGTGAGTGTGGCTAGTGCAGGAGTATTGACATGGGAGAGAACTGAAAGGTCAAGAGTCGATGGTATTGTAAGGCATGTGGAAAGCCAATAGATTGTGATCAGATAAGGGAATTTCAAAGTTTATGAACATGGAAGCAGTACATTATGGTAGTACATGTATCAAGGGTATGGTCATCTTCATGTAGGGGTTGAGGTAAGGTAGAATAGTAGGTTAGTAAGGGAAATGATTAAGTTTGGGAACCAGGAAATCAGGCTTTTTGTTGAGAAATCAATGTGTTAAAGTCTTCTACTATGAGAGTAGGAGTTAGGGTAGAGAGAAGATTGTGAGCCAGGTACTGAAATCATTGAAAAATGAAGGAGAGTATCCAAGAGGTTAGGAGATAACAACTATCAGCATCTTCATCGGGTGATAAATAGATTGAATGAACTTCAAAGGAGGGGAAATTACTGAGTGATGGTGGTAGAGGGAGAGTCTGGAGCAAGGATTATTCTGACTCCTCCACTATGACCAGTGATTCAGGGGGTGTAAGTGAAAGTGCAACCAGTTCTTGAAGGGGAGGCCAAGGAAACTATGTCATCAGGAGGGAATCAGATCTCAGTGAGAGTCACACAGTGGAAGGAATGGGAAAAGAAAATATTTAAGATGAAAGTAAGCTTGTTGCTTATGGAACAGGTATTCCAGAAGACACAGTAGAAGGGATGGGTAGTTTTTAGTTGAGACTTTGAGGTTTGTAGCAGGTGGGGAAGGACTAGGTACATTAAAGAGAGTCTGACCAGAAAAGGGAGGAAATGATCAAGAGTGCAGACTACTAAAATAGACAAAAGTAGATTGGGATCATGTAGAGTAGTTAGCCTTTGAAAAGATTTGTCTGGTTTTTGCTTTATAAATAATGCTACCATGTATATCTTTTTAGATTTTATCTGGGTTGTTTTCCTGGATATACTTATACAAGTGGAATTACTAGACCCAACGAAGGCTACACACACCTTTGTAGTTCTTGTTCTATGTTTCCATGTTATTCTCTGGAAAGAATGGACCAGTGATTAACTCTATCCCAATTCCCTGCAAGTATGTACGTACTCTTAGCCCTGCCAATATAAGTTTGTAGTATTTTCATTTATTTTTGTTTGGTCAGTATGTAATGATATATTAAAAGTGTTTTGATTTTCATTTCTTTTATTACTATTGAAGATTTGCATTTTTTCCATGTTACTATCCTTTCCCTCCTATGTACATGTGGAATAGATCATATAGTTCACTCACTTCCTGAAACATGAATCACTTATACAACATTCCTGAAAAACAGTCTCTTGACCTTTTCTTGAATGCCCACAAAAACAGGCGACTCAGCCCATTCTGTTGTTGGATATTTGTAGTTATTATGTTGAGCTAAAGTCTACCACATGTTAATTCTACCTATTCTGTCATCTGCCATCTGAGGCCAAGCTGAACAAGTTTAATTTCTTTCATGTGACAGCCCTTCATCTAATTAAAAGATGGTGATTATATCTCCCCTAAACCTAAGCTTCTTTAGGTTAAACATTCATTTCTTTCATATAGTCCTTTTGTGGTATGGTTTTTAAGTCTCATCATCATCCTGGCTGATATAAATTCTAGGTCGTCAAATATTTCTCTTAAGGTGTTTTCAGAACTGAATTCCAGTTGTTGCAAGATGTAATTCAAGACATATACAAAATTATCACTTCCCTTGTTCTGGACACTGGATTTGACCGTTTGGCTGCATAAAAGTGGATAAACATTACCTCCCCCCCCCAGTAATTGTCCAGTTTAATAGTTTATTTTTAAAAATTCAATGTTATATTCATGAAGATCTGCACTCTCTCCCTCTCATCTCCACCCCCACTGAGAAAGCAAGAAAAACAAAACCTGTTGCAAGTATTTATAGTCAAGCAAAAAGAATTCACACATTGGCCATGTCAAAAAAAATGAAGTCTCAGTCTGTACTGAGCCCATCACTTCTGTCATGAGGTAGGCATGTTACGTCATGAGTCCTTTGTAATTGTGGTTGGTCATTGTGTTGATCAGAATTCCAAAGACTTTCAGAGTTGTCTCAAAATATTATTATACTTGTATAGATTGTTCTCCTGGTTCTACTCACTTTATTTTGCAATCGTTTATATGTTTTCATTTCATTATCTTCCTGAATACACTTAAGTCCCCCAGCCTTCATGCTCCTTCTGACTTAGTCACCGAGCATTTATTAAGCACTTTGTGCCAGGCAGTATGCTAAGTGCTGTGGATGCACAGAAAGGCAAAAGATAATCACTGTTCGTGGAGCTCACAGTCTAGGAGGGGAAACAGCATGCAAGCAGCTATATACAAACAAGCTATATAAAGGACTAAATTGGAGATAATCTCAGAGGGAAGGTACATTAAGATTAAGGAAGACTGGGAAAGGCCTCTGATTTCTTTCAAAACTCCTCCACCCTTTCTAATAACCTGGAATCTCCTCTCTCTTGCTTTTTATTTATACATACACCTACCTAACTCCTCCCACACACACTTTTGCCCACACTGCATCTGTCCTGAGACTGACTACGCCTGCTTCTGAACTCTTTTCCACACCTAGATTGTTCCCATTCTCACAAGGCTAGAGAATTTTGCTCCAGCAGTAGCACATTCTAGTAGTGTCTTTCCTAAAGGTTTACCCACTCAACCAGTTTCTCACTCAGTAGAGCTCATTTTTTAGACTCTTTTAAAAAATGTCTTGGTGTCTTATTTTTTGTATTAGTAATTTCCCTGGTTTACCCCCACTCCACTGCCTTTCTTTGGAACAAAGAAAAAGTTTTAAAAAGCCAACGGACAAAATGACCCTCTGACAGCGTATACAACATTTCACTCCCGTAGTCCTTCACCTTTATGTCAAATAAAGGGAAATATGTTTTGTCATTTGTTTTCCAGGAACAAAATTGGTCATTGCAACTAATCTTAGTTCATCTGCCTTTTGTCATTATGTATATTGTTCTCCTGATTTTATTTTATTTTTTTGCTTTGCATCAGTTCACATGCATCTTCCCCTGTTTATCTGAATCAGAGCTCAACTTTCATGGACCATTAGCAAATCATCAAGTACATGGAACTCCTGTGGCCTCCCTCACTGATTAGGCACCACCCTAGCCTTCTCGTCAACACAAATCATTTTGAGTGAGTTTCTTCCTTGGAAGATGTCTACTATTCTCTAATTCTATCCATTCAGTTGATTATTCTTAGCTTTGGTTTCAGAAGGTAATGCTTTCTGATCTGTTTCCAAAATTCTGGGTGTTTTGAGTCTGCTGCCTCTCATGTACTGTCTCTATATGCATTATGTACAAGAAAGGAGAATTACTTAAGATATAAATGGCACAGGCTTTACCAGTTCTTTCTGTAGTATTTGACCATTTAGTCTGTCACAAGATCACGAAAAGACATTTTTCCTGAGACAAATCATAGATGCCTTTGAATAGAGTAAAAATAAATTATGTTTATTTTATCCCCTGTGTTTCTCCCAGGGCAAAACCAGACAATTCTTTATTATTTTTGTAAATGAAAAGATTGGAGTTTGAAAGACCTGTCTCCACGGTTGTCCTAGGCATAACACACACACACACACACACACACACACACACACACACACACAGAGCTTATTTTCTTTTTCCATAGAAAATCATTGCATTGAGAAGTTGACTCTTTTCTGCTATCTTTCCCTAGCTTTACTTGATGTTTCAATATTTTTATGAAATCCCAAGCAGGTTTTGGGGCACCTTTTTCATAGATCTGACGCTATCCCGTCCCTACTCAATGAATTCCTCTGTTGCCTCTAGGACAGGGGTTCTTAATCTGGGATCCATGGATTTTTTAATTTTAATTTTGATAACTTTCATTATAATTGGTTTCCTTTTTAATCTTATATATTTAATTTTTTGCTTTTAAAAACATTCTAAGGAGTCCATAGGCTTGATGAGAAGACTATAAACTCTTTGAGGGTAGAGTTTGTTTCATGCTTTTGTCTTTGTAAGTATCCTTAGCTCCTAGCACAGTGCTTGGCACAGAGTAGGCACTGAATAAATGTTTGTTGATTGGCTGATAATCAGGGCATCCTTTCTTCAGGAGTATTGCTAGGAGCATGTCGCCAGCGACTAAGTATTGCATCAAGTATTGCATGGAAAGGAGGAGTGTGAAATGAAGAGAGTGGGCCAGGCGAGTCAGTGAAAGACTGAGCTTTTTATTATTCTGAGGGTCCAGTTTAAATAGTGAAAGCTAACAATCACCTCACCCCCTACCCCGAGGCATCCCACTATTCTTAGGTGACTAATCCCAGCCCTAAGGTGTTACTTTAATTATACACACCTGCTTGCTATTAAGGTTCAAGGATCATCAGAGTATTCCAGCACCTCCCAGACGCGGGAAATTGGTGAGCCAAATATTCTGAATAAATAAGCCCTTATTAGACTCTCCAGCTCTGGCCTCAACAACTCCCCATTTTTGTTTTTGAAATTGACTTAAGGTGATGAACATCTGTACCCAAAAACTTAAACCATGACTTACCCATTGCCGTAGATAATATAACAAGCAACGTTGCCCTTGAAAACAGATGAAACAGTAAAGCAGGTAGGTACCTTTTCAAATATATTGGTTATGCCCAATTTTCCAGAATTTCTCGGGCTAGGTTCTGGGGCTGAGTACTTGGGAAATGACTGTTAGCAAAAGACAAATCAGAATCAAAGATCTCCAATAAATTCAACACTATGCCAGTGATACCTTCCAAGCCAATGCTCTGGTATATACCATAAGTGATACAGAGGATACAATATCCCACATAGTGCAATGAAGCTATTACCAAATGACATTGATGAGACAATAAGTGATACAAGAGATACAATATCCCAGATCAAAAATCACCTCTATCCTAAAACATATTGGAAGCATACTGGCTTTCCCTTTGCCATGGTATAATCCCCCTGCAAGGTGATAAGTAATGCAAGCATAACTCTTCTTGTACAATGTCAGTCATTTTAGCAATGTGTCCTGGGGTTGATTCTTCCCTTAAGAAGTCACACACATCACAAGGTGGAGCATAGGAGGCTTAATTCTGGCCGGCTTGCCCTTGTAAAATGAAAGAGTGCATTGTACAAATACTGAAGGAAAACAACACCTCAAGGCTGCAGAGGAAAATCTGAGTCAATGCTTTTATCAGACTTCAGGGTAGTCAACAGCAGCATGCTTATCATTTGTAATAATGTGTTTGTTGTCCTCCCTCCTTCGTTTTGGACGTTCCCTTCTTGTTCTTTTGTCTCTGCGCTTGTTCTGCAGTCTGAGTGTCTGAAGTTTCTTGGTCACTTCAAACACAGATCTGGATATTCTGTTCAGGAACCCATATTGGCCCTTCTGCACCATCTGGAAAGACAGAACCATACCCTCACCCCCAGGTGAACCTATCTGGCCCAAACCAATGATTGGTTTTTGGGTCCTTCCACGTGACTCTTTTTTGAGTCTCTTGTTCCCCATTATTACCTTTCCCATAAGCCCTAAAGTGTTTTTCAGCTGGGGTATAGTCTTCTTTATCAGGTGTAAGGAAATTTAGAGCATATACCGCTTGTGAGAATTGTCTTTGTGGCTTTCCCCTTGCTTCTCCCCCTTTCCGTTTTTGAAGAAGCATTTTCAGGGATCTATTTTTGCATTCCACTATTGCTTGTCCCATAAGGTTATAGGGGATTCCAGTGATATGTTTTATTTGGAAAGTAAGACAAAAGGTATGAAATGAGTGTGAAGTATATGCTGGGCCATTTTATCAGTTTTAAGAATATTAGGTACTCCTGAGATAGAAAAGCAGTGAAGCATGTGATCTGTGACATTATTGACTGATTCTCCAGATTGTGCTGTAGCCATAGTGAAAGAAGAAAATGTGTCTACTGTAACATGAATAAATTGTAATTTTGCATAACTGTTACAGTGTGTAACATCCATTTGCCAAAGTTCACCTGGCTGTTGTCCGCGTGGGTTGATAGCAAACTTGTGTGGTGTAGGAGTGTAAGGTAGGCATTTACCATGATTTTTTACTGTTTGATGAGCTTGTTCTCTAGTGATTCCAAATTGTTTCCTTAGCATTGTAGCAGATTGATGAAACTTAGCATGTGATTCTTTGGCTTCTATAATGTTTAACATTAGTAATGTGGGTTTTGTAAGCTTGTCTGCTATCCTTGAATAATAGGTCCTGGGAGATTCGTATGTGAAGGTACATGAGTGCAATATAGAGGCGAAGTTCGCTCTCTGATGAGTTGTTGTAACATCATAAACACTTGAAATATGGAATAATTAGATGATACCCTTATTTGTGCTGTTTCTATGTTATTGACCATCCCAACAGCATACTTGCTGTCTGAAAATATGTTAAGAGGGCCTGTGCATCTTTGTAATGCTAAAATTGTGGCATATATCTCATTTTGTTGAGTGGATTCAAATGGTGTATGTGCTACATACCTTTCATCAGGAGGGATAAAATAAGTGGCTATATGACTGGATGAAGCATCAGTGAAAACTGACAGTGCTCCCACTAATGGGTCTTTTCTCACTACTGTGTTAATAATCCATTGATGCTTTCTGGTAAATTGTAGAATAGGGTATTTGTACACATTGTTAATATATCCTTGAAAAATAGCAATTAATACTTGCCATGAGTGTTCTTGGCTTATTAAATCTTTTCTTTGCTTTTTATTATAAGGCTGATGTATGGAATATGGAAGGCATCCTACTAATTGGAGTATTCTTTTACATGCCTTTTTAGCCAGTTCTGCTGTCATAGATGGATATGTTTGGAGGGTATATTTTTGGCTGTGCTGATAAGAATACCCATTCTAATAACCTGTCTTGTTGATGAATACACCCGAAGGGTATTTCTGGGGTGTCAAGTATAGTAATCTCTATAGGTGACTTATGTTCTAATCTACAAGACATAGCAGCTTGTAATGAGTCCTCTATTTTTTTCAACTGAAGTTTAGCCTGCTGTGTCAATATCCATACTGAAGTAGGATTTGGATCACCCCTAAGGATGTCATACAAATCTTTCAATTCATGAATCCCTATTTTTAAATAAGGCTTAATCCAATTAATGTCACCTAAAAGCTTTTGAAAGTCATTTAGAGTAAGGAGTTGATCTTTATTCGTCTCCTCATGATCTTCTTTATATAAGCCTGATCTATATGAGGGTGGGGATCTCAATGGTGTGGAAGGTGTGATAGGTCTTGCATATATAACATCTTCCTCATCCTCTTCTACAAGTCTAAGCTTCTCATCAAATATTCTATTCATCTCTTCTTCTTCCTTGTTCCCACTCCCACATCTACCTTGACTACTTTTGTTGTTAATGACACATTCTGGAGGGGGAGGGAATAAGACATATTTATAGCACATTCCAAATTGAGAATGTAGCTATGGAGAACACACCTGGAACTACTTTCCTATAGTACTCACTCATTTGTCTGCCCACTGTTTCACACATTTCTAAGTCTATTGTTCCTTCTTGAGGGAATCACGGGCAACATGTTTCTATACATTCCAAAAATTCCTGTAACTGACTATTTGTAATGAGTAAACCCCTTTCTTTCACTATTTCTTTGAAAAATTGTAGAAAATTTTCTCTGTCTTTGCTTCCGCTTTGTGTTTGACCCATACCTTTGATCCCAGGCGTGCCTTCCAAAACTGAAAGTAAGTGCATGTGGCCGTTCCAAAGTGACACTATTCTTATGCTCTAGCCCTTTTCTTTTCTTATACTCCTATCGCTGAGCCTCTTTTCTTTTGTTTTCCCTATGTCCCCACTTTGCCTGGTGTCCTTTCAGCTCTAAAACTGCTAAAAGATAGGGTGTTGTGACCATCGCTCTCTTTACCTTGTTTCCACAGCGTTAAGCCGCCAAGGACCTTGTTTGCCAAGGATTTTCTTTTCTCTGGAGTTTCCAAGAGAGCCACTCCTCTCATACCTTCTTTCAGGTCTCTGTTCGGGCACCACCTGTTGCCTGCGACTAAGCATTGCATCAAACGGAGGAGTGTGAAATGAAGAGATGTGGGCCTGGCAAGTCAGTGAAAGACTGAGCTTTTTGTTATTCTGAGGGTCCAGTTTAAATAATGACAGCTAACACTCACCCCCCCCCCAACCCCACCCCCAGGTGTCCCACTATTCTTACATGACTAATCCCAGCCCTAAGGTGTTACTTTAATTATACACACCTGCTTGCTATTAAGGTTCAAGGATTGGTCAGAGTGTTCTAACACCTCCCAGGCATGGGGAAATTGGTGAACCAAATATTCTGAATAAATGAGCCCTTATTAGACTCTCCAGCTTTGGCCCTCAACAGGAGCACATCTCCCACTTGTTCTGGTGTTGATATGAGATGGACCCTGGCTCATGCTCATAGACATGTGTGTGGTGGCCTCTGCTGGTGATCATTGACCTGGCTAGGAGAGAACACATTGTTAAGTTATATTTATTGATCGCCCATGGATACATGGCATTGTAACAGCGACTAAACAATAAAGAGAAGACTGTTTCAATCCACAATGAGTTGTCCTTAACCTTTTGCCATTTCACTTGCCATCTGCTTCTTCTACCCTCTACTTTCCAACAGCTCCCTGATCAAAATTGGTTAATTTTTTGGTTTGCATGTCCTATAACTCTGTTGTCTCCAAAACGGAATTATTTGGAGCAGCTAGATGGCGCAGTGCATAGAGCACCAGCCCTGGAGTCAGGAGGACCTGAGTTCAAATTTGGCCTCAGACACATAACACTTCCTAGCTGTGTGACTCTGGGCAAGTCACTTAACCCCAGTTGCCTCATCAAAAAAACAGAAAAACAAAAAAAACACAAAACCCGAATTATTCAAAAGCTCCTTTATCTTCTGTAATTAAGAAATCTTTTCTTCCTCCTAAGGTAGTTTTTAAATGTTTTCAATTTGTAAATTTCTTTGTTGGACTTCCTATTTCTATCTGGGGGAAAAAAAACAAGAAAACTAACCAAAATTAATGGGAAGACTATTGAGGTGTGTGTATATCGCTCTATCTCTCTCTCTGAAACAGCAATGAAACAATGCCTTCTTTGTTATTAATTAAGGAAATTATTATCTTGTCAGCCATTTGGATTTGCATAATTTGATAACAAAAAATATATTCTGGGCTCAAGAGCACAAGTAGTAGTCAGGACATAAATAATCTTATATGTTATCTGACGAAGCACCAATGAAGTTATCATTGAATAAGTATCTTGTATATCTAATGACCAGATATTTGACATAGTTTGTTATTTTAAAGGGTACTTATCAGTTTCTATTCTTGGTGGTGGTTTATAGAAATAAATATTAATTTTTGTGGGTTATCAACTACTAAGTCAAGCTAGCTTCTGTAAAACTGGTGATTGCTTCAAATTAACTGTGAAATTCTTAATTAAAATTAATTCACTTTAATTTTTGTTTTAAAATTCAATTTAATTTAAAAAATTTTTATGAATGTGTTGAGTATAAGCTGTTGCAAGTGTTACATAATGAAGTATTCTTGTATTCTCAAAAAAGGCTATATAACTCAGCACTAGGTCTAAGAAATTTTAAGCAATTGCTATGATATTAGAAAATTGATTACGTATCATTGTGCTATATGGCACAATGCAGTAGGATGCTTTTAGAAAAAATCTGAGAAGACTTACATGAATTGATGCAAAGTGAAATGATCAGAACCAGGAGAATATTGTGCACAGTAACAACAATATTGTACAATGATCAATTGTGAATGACTTAACTATTCTCAACAATACAACAATCAAGGCAGTTTTGAAGGTCTTATGATAAAAAATACTATCCACCTCCAGAGAAGGAACTCATGGAGTCTGAATGCAGATAGAAACATAATTTTTAAAATTTTCTTTATTATTCTTGGAGTTTTTTTTGGCTTGTATTTTCTTTTGCAGTATGGCTAATATAAAAATGTTTTGCATGACTGCACATGTAGAATCTGTATCAAATTGCTTACCTTCTCAAGGAAGGGGGAGGAGAGGAAGGGAGTGAAAGAATTTGGAACTGAAAATTTAAAAAAAAAAGGAATGTTAAAAATTTTTGTTTACATGTAATTTAGAAAAAAACAAAATTTTAAAATTTAGATCACAGAATCACAATAATATTTAAAGATAGAAGAGTGGCACAGCATAGTGGATAGAGTATTGGTTCTGCAATCAGGAGACATTCATTCAAAGCATAGGTTAGATACTTTCTAGCTGTATAATCATAAGCAAGTCACTTAACTTTTTAAAATCTGTGCTTCCTCATCTCTAGAAAAAGTGAAGATTCTAATATTTATACCATATACTTCTCAATGTTGTCTTGAGGAAAGAACTTTGCAAACCTTAAAGCACTATAAAATGTCAGATATTATTACTAATGCATGGTTCCAGAAGCATTAGTCTTCAATTTTAAGCTATTTCAAGCTTTTGCAAAACCTTGTATTAAAAATTATCTGTCACCCTTCCACTCTCTTAAAAATTTTATTGATTCCTTTTGTTTTTATATTGCATTCATTTCCAAATAAACATCATCATTCAGCAAGTCTTCGAAGCCTTGTAATGAAGAAAGAAAAACTACTTAAGAAAAATCAGCTGACACGTAGCCACATCTGACAGCATAAGCAACATTCCATATCCACAGGCTCTCACCTTTTTTATGAAAGGAGAGGTAGGGGCAGCTAGATGGCGCAGTGAATAGAGCACTGGCCCTGGATTCAGGAAGACCTGAGTTCAAATCTGGCCACACACACTTGACGCTTACTAGCTGTGTGACCCTGGGCATTGCCTCACTCCCCCCTCCCACAAAAAAAAAAAGGAGAGGGATATTTTTTTCTCATCTCTTCTTCCAGGTTCAGCTTGGTCGTTTTAATTAACACATTATTCACTTTAATTTTGTTGTTGTTCTTTCCATTTATGTTGTAGTCATTATGGTTTTTTTTGGTGAGGCAGTTGGGGTTAAGTGGCTTGCCCAGGGTCACCCAGCTAGTAAGTGTCAAGTGTCTGGTCTCCTGACTCCAGGGCCAGTGCACCATCTAGCTGCCCCTGTCATCATATATATTTAAAAATATTTTAATACCTTTTAGTTTTTGATCATTTACAGTTCCCAACATATCCTTTTCCCCTTCCTCTTTCAAAGAACGAAAATTGAAAAAGAGGAAAGAAAGTTCAGCGAAACTAACCAATACACTGAAAGAGCTAGATATTATATGCATTTCCATAGTCCCTCACTTCTGCAAACAAACTGTCTTATCATATTTCTTCTTTGAGGTGAAGCTTGATCATAATTGCATGGCATTCAGTTTTGATTGTTTTGTTGTTTCCGTTTACATCGATGTAGTCCTTGTGTATGTTGCTTACCTGGTTCTGCTTACTTTGTTTTGTAGCAGTTTTTATAAATCTTCCTGTGCTTCTCCCTGTACTTCATATTCATTTTTTCTTATGGTGTATTCCATTACATTCATGTGCTACAATTAATTTGTTTAGGTATTCCCTAATAAATGGGCATATGCTTTGTTTCTACTTTTTGTTACAATAAAAAACACTACTATTACTGTTTTTATATGTATATTTTTGATGTATACCTTTGTCTTTGATCTTCTTGGAGTATGGTATATATATCTTATATTAGGATTTCTGGGTTAAAGGATAAAGATGTTTTAGTTATTTTCTTAACAGAATTCTAAATTGCTTTCCAGAATGGTTAGACTAGCTCACAGCTTCTCCATGTATATCTGTGTGACTGTCTTCCTACAGCTCCTCCAAAATTGACTGTTTCTATCTTTTTGTGTGATTTGCTGTTTTTTGTTGCTGTTTGTTTTTACAATTTATTTTATTCATGCCTTTTATTTTTACCTCACAGTCATTTCTTATGCCTTCTTCAGATTGAACCCTCCCTTTTGATAAAGAAAAGCAAACAAATTTGATAGAGACATGTCTAAACAATATACAATACTGTGTCCTAGTAGTTCCCCACTTTTCTTCCATGGAGAAGATATATTTTATTGTCTCTTTTCTGCAAAAATGTTTTATTGATGGCTTTTATTTTTATAGGCTAGTCATTCCTTGATATACTCTTCCCCATTTAACTTTCCCTTGTAATAAAGAAAAACAGTTAAGCAAAACCAGTTGGCAAAATGATCACATCTGATAGCATGTGCAACATCCTGTTCTCTTTCTTCCCCTCTGCTCTCCTCCACCCCATTTTTCAGTTGAAAGAAGGAAAATATGTTTCATCATCTGTTTTCCTGAATTGAGATCGGTCATTATAGTTAATTTGACTCTAGCCTTTTAGTATTGTTTTAATTGATGCTATTTATTATAGTCATTGCGTGTGTGTATATGTATACACACATACATGTATTTATATAAATATATATTTTCCTAGTTCAGCTTCTTTCTGCATCAGTTCATATAAGTATTCCTGTATTTCTCTAAATTCCTCGTAGTCAGAGGTTTTATGTTACAATTGTGTTCAATTACTTTCATAGAATTATAGATTTAGAACTGGAAAGGACCTCAGATTCCATCTGTCTTAACCCTTCATTTTACAGATAAGGAAACTGAGGCCCAGAGAGATTAACTGATTTTTCCAACCAAGATCGCACATATAGTAAGTGGTGAGGCCAGGATTTGAACCAGGATTTTCAGATTCCAGAACCAACATTTTTCTGTTGTGCCATACTGTATTCATTTGCCATGATTTATTCAGCCATTCTCAGATTAATGAGTCTTCACTTTATTTCCAACTTTTTGCTACCATAAATGTGCTCCTGTGAATATTTTGGTATATATGGGATCTTCCTGTCTTTGTCCTCCTTGGGAATATACATATATATATATATATATATATATATATATATATATAGTAGCAAGATGCCTGGGTCAACAGTATGAACAATTAAGTGACTTTTCTCACATAATTTCCAACTAACTTACAGTGTATTAGTGTTTCTTTATTTCTATAACCCCTCCAACATTGACTCACTTGGTCTCTTTTCATCTTTGCCAATTTGCTATAACCTTCCCTCCTGTTTTACAAGGAAGATATGCTTGATTTAAGTCAGTAAAAACCTACAAATATCATATGTATTTTGACATACCTCCAGTAAGAATCAAGAGAATCTGATAGAGAAATATTCTTTATTGTAATGATAAATTAGATCAGATATTTGATCTTTATCTAAACATGCAAGAGTACAGATAAAAATAGTGTGACGATGACTGATATAAATAAATCAAAGAATAACTAAATAAATGGAGGGATACTCCTCATCATGACTATGGCAGATAAATATAAAAACATCAATACTTTTCTAACTAATCTTGAGATTTAATGTGACGCCAATCAAAATACTATTAGATTATTTAATAGAATTAGATTAAGGAGTAATAAAATCCATATATTAAAAAAGAGACAAAATATTACTATAAAAATGAAAACTGTTAAGGGGAACCAGCACTACCAGATCTTAAAATGTACTGTCAGATTATAATTGTAAAACCTCCGTGGAGGCAGCTAGGTGGCGCAGTGGATAGAGTACCAGCCCTGGAGTCAGGAGGACCCGAGTTCAAATATGACCTCAGACATGTAACACTCACTAGCTATGTGACTCTGGGCAAGTCACTTAACCCCAGTTGTCTCACAAAAAAACAAATACAACAACAACAACAACAAAAACTCTTTGGTACTGTTGTGATTGAAATTAGGTGAACTGAGGCATAAAGGTCTGAGCACATTCAGTTAGGATGTCAGATTCCACAGTAAAGGTAAGATCCCAAATAAGAGGAACAGCTCTCTTTTATAGTTTTGGGAAGTAAAGAAAATAGGAAGCTAGCATCATAGATGAAAGAAAATATGATTGGATGGAAATTAGGAATGAGGGCTAGCAACAACCCCCCTTCTTTCTTTGGGACTAAGAAATGTTCATTGTTTGAGTCCAGTTGCATCTGCAAGGACACAGATAAAAAACTAGACTTCTTTGGATAGCAAAACAGATATCCTTGAATGACAGTTTGATGGTGTAAAGATACTAGAGACCAGAATCCCTGGTATCTACTTGCATCTTTTAAGGGTAACAAATTTCCTTGACACAAGAATAGAACAATCATTAACAGGAAAACTGAATTTCTAAACTTAACTTGTTACAGGCCACCTAAATTTCTGAATTAAGTTCAGAGACAAAGAATCATGACTTAGGCAGTTACAGGACAAAATCAATTTACTGTAAACAGGATCAGTTAAAAAAGGACACACAATCAGTATTAAAATAGAATAAAGAAATTAATCAATGGAACATAAGAATTAGAATCCAGAATGGTTAGTGTTTGATAATCCCATGTTATAAAACACTAGGGAACGGA
This sequence comes from Phascolarctos cinereus, assembly GCF_003287225.1. Lineage (NCBI taxonomy): Eukaryota > Metazoa > Chordata > Mammalia > Diprotodontia > Phascolarctidae > Phascolarctos > Phascolarctos cinereus. Next base: position 326,965,890 of record NW_027555625.1, read on the forward strand.
ATCACTATTCAATAAAAACTGATAGAAAAACTATTGTAGATAACTGTATGACTTCTCAAACTAACTTCTTATTCTTTCCCTCCAAACCCATCCTTCTTTTGAATTTTCATATTTCTATCGAGTGCACCACTATCCTTCCAGTCACCCAGGTTCACATCCTTGGTATCATCCTTGATTCTTTATTCTCTGCCCCATATATCTAATTAGTTGCTAAATATTGTCATTACTGCCTTTGTAACATATCTCACGCCCATCTCCTCTCAGCTTACACAGCCACCACACTAGTGTAAGTCCTTATCATTTTTTGCTTGGACTACTGTATTAACCCGATTGGTGTCCTTACTTTTTAAGTTCTTCCCTCCTTAATCTGTCCTCCCACACAGCTGCCAAAATTACTTTCCTAAAGTATGATCATGTCACTTCCCTGCTCACTAAACTGCAGTGGCTTGTTGTTGCCTCCAGGATCCAACATAAACTCCTTCGTTTGACTTTTAAACTCCTTCCCATCCTGGCCCCAACTTGCTTTGCAATGCTATTATACACTCTCCAGACTAGCTAAACTGGTCTCAGTGATCCTCCTACATGGCATTCCCTGTCCTGTCTCTGCCTTTGCACAGGTGTCCCCTGTGTCAGGAATACGCACCTATCTCATCTTCTTAGGCTCTCTTATTTCCTTCAAAATTTTGCTCAGGGGTCAGCTTATATGAGAAGCCTTTTCTGATCTCTCCCAGGTCTTTGGGCCTTCCCCTCTCCCATAAATTTACCTTCTGCTTATTTTGTATATATTTCTCTAGATAGGTATGGGTATGTATGTTGTCTCGTATGACAGACTTATGTATATGTTTTCTCACCTGTCTCACTATAAGGGCCTTCGGGGCAGAGACTTTAATTTTTATCTTTATGTGCTTAGCGTAGTGCCTGACACTGAGTAGGCACTTAATAAGTGCTTGTTGATTGCTTGAACTACATCAGGGAGAGGGAAGAAGGGAAAGAATTTCAAACAGATCTGGAAGGGAACAAAAAATAAAATCCTTTTCTTGGCTTGTGTGTTATTTGTTAATTCATTTGGTCACTGCCTTCCTAAATGCTAGAGGTTTTCTGCACAGTGTTACTTGTTCTTTTTGATTGGTTGTTTTTGTTGCTCATTGTAAAATAGGTAACAATAAGAAGTTAATAGTCCATAAATCTCTCTTTAACATACACCAGTGGGTTGAAATTTATGAGACTCCCAACATTTTGTCTCCCTTTAACAAGTTTTGTCAGGAGTGTATCTGTGGGATCTTAAGCTATTAAAGAGGAAAGGTATGGGTTTATCTCTTTTTTTTTTTCTCATATCTGAAACCAAACCAACTTCTTTTCAATTCTCTCTACGTTTGAAAAACTACTTGCTGACCAAAAGGCACTTATTTGGTAGCTGATTATTTGAAAAATAATGGGAAGTGCCACGTTAAGATATACTTGTTGAGTCTAATCTTGATCTGTGAGCGTGGATTACTTACCACATTTATTTCCTTCTCACAGGTAGTGCCTTTCTTAGTGCCATTTTTCTGGCCTTAGCAACGTACCAGTCTTTGTATCCAATCACCTTGTTTGTACCAGGGCTGCTGTATCTTCTCCAGGTAAACTATTGAAAAGCAGTAGCTCAATTTAAGTATAATAATGTATGTACTTAAGTTCTTCTGGGAAAGTTTGCTGGTTACTCATGATTTCCCCAGGATTATGACCATATGATGTAGTATAAGGCCAATCTGAGTCAAGTGAAATCAGCAAGCATTTATTAAGAGATTCTTATGTGCCAGGCACTGTGCTGAGTGCTGGGAACACAGCCTTTGCTCTCAAGGAGCTCCCAGTCTGATGGTGGAGATGTCAGGCAAATAACTATGTACGTAAAAGACTGAGTATAAGGAAGGAGGACCAGACTCTCGATCTGAATTCAAGAACCTGCTCTATCACTTACTGGCTGGGTTATCTTAGGCAAATCACTTCCTGTATTCGAACCTTTTTTTCTTCATTAAACTTGTGCAACATGTCTTATAGGATTATGTGAAGAAAATGCTATGTAAACTGAAGTACACATAGAAATGTGGACTATTATAACATTATTGTTGTGTAACACTTGATTCTTTAGAGCACAGCATATGGGCCTGCAGGCCGCTTGTGGCCTGCTGAAACAGCCCGAGGCTGGTATGTTGTGCAGGCCTGTTTTACATCTTCTGCATTTTTTGTGGGCTGCTGGAAATCCTTTGGTGGGCTGAATGCTGTGTAGGCCTGCTTTAGAGTGTCTAGGAATTAAGGAGTGAGCACTCAAACTTGTGTAAATAAATTCTGGTAATAAACAGTGAGTGTATATATATATATGCGTGTGTGTGTATGTGTGTGTGTGTGTATATATATTATATATATATATATACACACACACACACATACACATACACATACATACACATACATATATTTATAATGATGATGGTTAAATAATAATCAGCTTTCTAAAATTTACTCAGTAAAACTTTAATCAGTTCATAGTCCCCAGTACTGTTTAGTCTGTCCTTTGATTCCTGGCAGCTCATCCTGTCCCTTCAGATTTGAAACATCTTAGTGTAGGAGATTCCACATGTGTGAGAAGACCACTTTGGGATTGAAACCTAAGCTTAGCCTCTTCAGGCCTCTACCCAAATCTGTACCTTTTTCTTCTCAAAATAAGGAAACAGAAAGACTGTTCAAACTTTGGGGGAAATAGCTTAGTATAGTGGATAGAACTCTAAATTGGGATTCAGCAGACCTTTGTGCTTCCAGCTCTGTTGCTGATTTGTTTTGTGGCCTTGGACAAATCATTTCCCCTTTCAGGTTCTTGCTGTCTGCCTCTGTAAAATAGGGAATGGAGGACATTAACTAGGTCATCATGCCAGGCCTTTTTAAGTCTAACATTTTTCACGTATTTAGGCCCAGGGTTAGGACAAGAAAATAATCCAGTCACACATCAAAGAACAAACTAGCCTGATAAATGGGGCAGTGAAGGAGAGAAGATTACTTGTGAAGTGCTGTATTACTTGTTAGATGCTGCTGTTATTATTTTGGTAGCCCCTGCCATTAGTCATAAAGTTCATTTGGAGTTTTAAGCCTCTTGAATGAAGTGACTTTTTGTAGTCTGTAACTGAGGAGAAAAGAAGTCCTTTAAAAATATTTATTTTTAAGAAATTAACAAAATCCATTTTCTCTCTCTTCTGTCTTTTCCTTCTTCCCTCAATTGTCCTTTTATAAGCATTCTATGTCATTGCCTTGGAAAATTAACTGTGCCTAAAGGAGGAAAATCCTTTGGAGGCTCAGCTTCCAAAGCTATAGGGGTAATGGTAGAGAAAGGGTTCGAAAATTTGGGTTGCCCAACTGGGTGATAAACAGAATCATAGAAAGTTAGAATTACAAGGTGCCTTAGAACCAAGAATGTCAGGATGCTGAATGTCAGACCTAGAAGGGACCTTAGACACCATCTATTCTAATTTTCCCCAAACTGATTTGGCCAAGAAACACTTCTGGCCTTGAATATATCTCACTAGAACCTAAAAGTCTGGTCTTTGGGGGTCTCTGGGCATGGATTATATGTGTTCCTTATCTCCCTCTTTAAATGAGGAGTCAGGAAAATTGGAGAAAAAATAGGAAACTTAGCCTTCTTATATATTAAAACAAATTGCTCTAAAAGAGCAATTTGTTATACACAGAAGAGTGTTTTTTTATTGATACATTTTGTTTTATAGGCATTTCCCAAGAAACATCCAAAGAAACTTCCCAATAAAGTATATTTTCCCAAAAGAATTCATGACACAACTGTCTAATAGAGTGATTAGGATGGATAATTTGTCACTTTTCACTTTTGTGGCTTGTTGATTGTTAACAAAAAGGAAGAATGTTGCACAGGCATTTTTTTATGATATACATGATTACATATCTAACATTTTGCAGGAAGAATATTTCTAATGTTTACATTTTCTCATGAAAACCCTGTTTATTCATGTGAAAAGCTAGCATCCCTGGATTCACAGTTTGTAGGGCTGATCCTACAACTAAGCTCGTTGTACTCATGAGAAAAGTTATGCCCAGAGAGACGAAATAACTTTCTAGGAAGTCACACAGCTAGTCATTGGCAAAGCCTGGACTAAAAAGACTCCGAGTTCAGTGTTCTCTCCCTTTTTGTCACACTGGGGTGATTCAGAGCTGTGAAATGAGAAGGTGTCTTGTCTTTTCCTTTTTTTTTTCCCCCAGTTTGACTTACTTGCTTGCTAGGCAGGGGCATCGCTTGATGATATAACTGGGACGTGAATTCTGGCTTTGCCTTCCCTGATTGTGTTCTTTGTGTTCTCTCCTAGCGGCAGTACATTCCTGTGAAACTGCAAAGCAAAGCCTTTTGGATTTTCATAGTACAATACACAGTGATGTACGTGGGAAGCCTGGTGGTTATCATCTGCCTCTCATTCTTCCTCCTCAGCTCCTGGGATTTCATTCATTCTGTTTATGGCTTCATGTAAGTTATTCCAGAGTCATTGAAGTGAATTGAATGCTAATTTGGCTTAAAGGGTCTAACAGGAATCACAGGAGACAGCCCATGTGAAGATACCTAACATATCTTTTATATAGCAATGCTAGAAGGCAGATAGTCTCTTAGGACATTCTTAGAGATCCCTGGACCTCTAATTGGCTTAACTAAGTACTAGGTATCAGTGTTACACTGAAATAATAACTAATAACTCAAATTTGTATAGCAGTTTATGGTTCCAAAACCCTTTATAAAATTGTTGCTCATTTTGCTTATCTGATCCTTGTTTGCTCATTTGATCTTTGTGAGGATAATAATGTAAATATTATTATTCCCATGTTACATGTGGGGAAACTGAGGCTCGTAGAGGTCAAGTGACTTACCTGTAGTTATACACAGTTATAGAGCCAAGACTGTAACCTAGGTATTCTGATTCCAAATCCTGTTCTTTTTCCACTACAGTGTGCTACCTCCTGTTTGGTTCAACTGATTCTCATATGACATAGACTTCCATCCCCTTACCATTCTGATTGTCCTCTTCTGGAGGCACACTAATTTTCTACTGTCCTTCTTAATGTGTGTGGTACCCAGAACTGAACTCCAGCACTCTAGATGTGATCTGACCAGGGTTTAATACATCTGGATTATCATCTAATCACTCGTTCTGGGCTTTCTTCCTGTCATAATCATGTTAGCTTTTTTTTTTTTGGCTGTTGTTACACTTTTAACTTGTATTAAGCTTGTGCTCCACTAAAATCCTTAAACTGTTCTATAACCTACCCCATACTGTAATTGAGTGATTTTTTTAATGGATTGCAAGACTTCAGATTTATCCCCGTTTAAATATCTCCTTGTGCTAGCCCATTGAGATCTTTTTGGGTCATTGATAAAAATGTTTAACGTCCCAGTGTCGAGGTCAGATTCCTGAAACACTCCACCAGGGATGTCTCTTCTGTTTGACCAAATTGAGGCATTTAACATTACCCTTTGGGTTTCTTCAAGCAGTTCCAAATTCACCAAACTCTTCTGTCGTATAGACTGTATCTCTCCATCTTGTCCACATGAATAATGTGACACTTTTATCTAACTCCTCTAGATCTCCAGTCTAGTTACCTTGTTAAAAAAAAATTCAAACTAACTAATAATCAAAAAGATTCATATTTAAACAACATAGGGGTATTATACCCCATACCCATCAAAATGACAAAAATAATCAGAACTAACAAAATCTAATTCTGATGCAGTTGTGCAATAGCAGGTATTCCTTGCTAGGAGAACTGACCATTAGTAGAACATTTTAGAAAAGCAATATAACTGTATATCAAAAGTTACAAAAATGACTCTATCCACTACCCAACAATTCTACTGTTAAGAATATTATCATAAGAGCATTTAAACTAAGAGCTACATATTTGAATGTATTTACAGAAGCATTACATGAATTTCATTATTGGAACTAGAAGCAGTATAACAACCTAAATGTCCAGCACTAGGATTATGGCTAAATCACTTGTTATATACAAATGTAATGTAGTGCTACAAGAGCAATTAAGTCTGACAAGTATAAAAAAAAAATAAAGATACCTAGCAGAATGATTATGGGGACAGCTAGGTGTCGCAGTGGATAGAGCACTGGCCCTGAAGTCTGGTGGACTTGAGTTCAAATCCAGCCTCAAACCAAACATTTCACACTTACTATCTGTGTGACCCTGGGCAAGTCACTTAACCCCAATTGCCTATTTAAAAAAAATGATTATGAAATAATGCAAAGCAAAAAAAAAAACCCAAAACCCAGAGGAACAAAGTATGTACTAATTATCACCATATAAATATTAAATGGAAACTAACAAAGGAAAGTGGTAAAGATTGAGAGGAATGACAATTTACTATATTTTATTCATTAAGTTCATTTACTTGAATGTAAATAATTGCAAAGCAAACTTGCTTGTTTGAAATTATGTTTAGCGTTAAGTTTATAGTTGTCACTTTTTTAAATTGTGGAAAATGGGAAGAGTCAGAAAAATGTTGTCCCAGTTTCCCCAAAAGGAAAAAAAAAGTTATCTCCAGATGATAAACTGACTGACTCTTGGAAAATTTTTAGACTACATTTATTAAAGGGATGGCTTGTGAGCATTTGGAAAGGTCAGTAGTATTTGCAAAGAACTAATATAGCTTCATCTAGAGAAAGCCATGCCAAACTCAGTTCATTTCTTATAGAACAATGGTATTCCATTACATTCATATACCATAACAATTTTTGGTTTTTGTTTTTAATTTTTAAAATTTTAACTTACTTTTAATGTATTTATTTTTAGTTTAGTTTTTAATATTCACTTTTATGAGATTTTGAGTTTGAAATTTTTCGTCCCTTTCTCCTTCCCCAAGACCCATACAATCTGAAATAAGCTATACATATATAATCATATTAAACATATTTCCACATTAGTCATGTTGTGAAAGAAGAATTAGAACAAAAGGGAAAGACCACGAGAAAGAAAAGGCAACAACAAAAAAAGAGAAAACGGTGTGCTTCGATCTGCTTTCTCTGGATGTGGATAGTCTTTTAGAATTGTCTTAGATCCTTGCATCGCTGAGAAGAGCTAAGTCTATCAAAGTTAGTCATTACACAATGCTGCTGTTACTGTGTGCAGTGTTCTCCTGGTTCTGCTCACGTCACTCAGCGTCAGTTCACGCAAGTCTTTCCAGGTTTTTCTGAAATCTGCCTGCTTATCATTTCTTATGGAACAATAGTATTTTATCACATTCATACTCCACAGCTTGTTCAGCCATTCCCCAATTGATGGGCATCCACTAAATTTCCAATTCTTTGCCACCACAAAAAGAGCTGCTATAAATATTTTTTGTACATGTGGGTTCTTTTCACTTTTTTATGATCTCTTTAGGATACACTCCTAGCTAGATCAAAGAATATGCACAGTTTTATAGGCCTTTGGGCATAGTTCCAAATTGTTCTCCAGAATGGTTGGATCAGTTCACAGCTCCACCAACAGTGCATTAGTGCCCCACATCCCCTCCAATATTTATCTGTTTCAGCGTTCATTGGTGTTGAATTCACCCTTTTCATTTTTGATACTGGCAATTTGATTTTCTTCTTTCTTTTTTTAAATCAAATTAATCAAAGGTTATCTATTTTATTGGTTTTTTCCTCATAAAATCAGCTCTTAGTTTTATTTATTAGTTCAATCGTTTTCTTACTTTCAATTTTATTAATCTCTTTTGAATATCATAATTTTAAATTTGGTGTTTAATTGGGGATTTTTAATTCTTTTTCTAGCTTTTTTAATTGCATGCCAAAATCATTGGTCTGTTCTTTCTCTATATTATTCATGTAAGCATTTAGAGGTAGTAAGTTTTCCCCTAAATACTGCTTTGGCTGCTTCCTATAAGTTTTGGTCTGTTGTCTTATTATTGTCATTCTCTTTGATGAAATTATTGATTGTCAAGGGGAATTCTGGAAAGATGGCAGAGTAGGTCAGTAAGTTCCAAGCTCTCCAGATTTCCTCCACAAACAAGACAAAATAGCACCTCAGGGTGAATGTAGAGCTGCAAAAATAAACAAGAGTTGGGACAGAGCAGTGGTCCTCCTGGGACCTGGAGAAGACCTCAGGACAGAGGTTCAACCTGAGTGAAGTACAGACACCTCCAGGCTATCTCTACTGAAACAACAAGCTCTGGGGACACTGGGTTGGGAGGTAGCATCATCCTCAGTCACAGAAATTCTCACCTCCCAGACAGTATGGAGCGTCAGACATCTGAGCAAGGGAAGATTGAAGGAACCTCTGCTGCCAAGGGCCTCCAGGCCCAGCTGTGCTGCTGACACGTGGTCCCTGGCTGTAGTGAGAAGGAACCAGCACATGCCAGGTGAGTACAGAAGCAATGGGGGCCAGGTTGCTGCTGGCTGTGGGAACTTACAGGAGAGCTGATTTCTTGGTTTCATTTCCAGGCCAGCCGAAGATCACAGCCCCTGGAGAGTCCTCAGGAAGCAACAACATTTCCAGTGTAGTGTGCCTGGGGGCTGTAGCGGTGGCTTGGATGGGCAAAGGAGTGCTGAGGTTGGGCCCTGGACAAAAACTCAAAAAATAACAGTAAGAAGGACCTGAGGCCAGAGGGACCATACCTCGCACTCCAGTATTAGAGATGATTGTAATAACAGGCTGCTAAAAGTAAAAACAAAATAAAAATGAGCAGGCAAAAGAGAAAGAACCCAACCATAAAAAGCTACTATGGGAATGGAGAAGTCTGGGGTTCGTTTTCAGAAGAGGGTATTGAAGTCTCTCCTACCCCAAAAAGTAATGTCAAATGGTCAGTGCCCAAAAAGGGTTCTTGGAAGAACTTGAAAAGGACTTTAAAAATCAAATAAGAGAGAGTGAGGAAAAATTAGGGAAAAAATAACAATCCAAGAAAACCAAGAAAATTATGAAAAGAAAGTCAACCAACTGGAAGAGGAGGTCCCGAATCTTAAGGAAGAAAACAACTCCTTGAAAACTAGAATTGGGCAAGAGGAAGTGAATGACTTTATAAGATGCCAAGAAATAGTAAAACAAAATAAAAAGAATGAGAAAGTAGAAGAGAATGTAAAACATCTCATAAGAAAAGCAACTGATCTGAAGAACAGATCAAGGAGAGAAAACATAAGGATAATTGGACTACATGAAAGCTACAATCAAAAAAAGAATCTTGATACAATAATATAAGAAATAATTAAGGAAAACTGTCCTGAAGTTTTAGAACAGGAGAGGAAAGCAGAAATACAAAAAATCCACTGATCACTATCTGAAAAAGATCCCAGGATGAAAACCTACAGGAATGTCATAGTCAAATTCCAAAACCACCAGGATAAGTTGAAAATATTACAAACAACAAGGAAAAAAACAATCCAAATATTGTGGAGACAAAATTAGAATTACACAAGATTTAGCAGCTGCTACACTAAAAGATTGCGGGTCTTAGAACACTATATATTGAAGAGCAAGAGACCTGGGGTTATGGCCAAAAATAGCTTACCTAGCAAAGTTAAATGTAATCCTGAATGAAAAAAAAATGGATTTTCAGTGAATTAACAGACTGTCAGGATTTAGTTGCAAGAAGACCAGAACTTAATAGAAAATTTGACATATAAGATCCGGGAAAAATATGAGATAAACATCAAAGACCAATTGCAAGGGATTCAGTAAGGACAAACGGTTTACTTTTTATATGTGGAAATGTAAACTGTATGCTTAAGATTGTTATTAGTAATTGGGTAGTTCGAAAGATAGATTGAGGAAGAGCTGAGTATGATATGGTGATTCTAAAAAGCAAAGTTGCATAGGAAAAGGTAAAAAGAGCAATTATATAAATGAGGTGCAAGAAGAAGAACTAATACAGAGGAATGAGATGAGGGCAGAGGGCTGGTCGTTCTGGAACCCTATTCTCATCAGGTCTGGTTAAAGAGAGAATAACATATATATCTAGAAGGGTATAAAAGTCTCCTAAATTTATAAAGAAATAAGAGGGTGAGAGAACAGGAAAAAGGGGGGTTATAGAAGGGTGTCTAAATTAAGATTTAGGAGGGTGAAAGAAGAAGAAAAGGGAGGGACCCTTAGAGGAGTGGGTAGAATAAGGAAAAGAAGAGTAAGGCAAGAGGATAAAGGAGAGATTCTTTAAAAGGGTGTGGAATAGGGAGGGTGTGGTTAGAAATAAACTAGAGGAGGGATAGGGTAAAAAGAGAAGCTGAGAAGGCAATAGTGAGGAAAAATAGGATGAAGGGAAATAGGGACCATGGAAATGTAGAAAAAAAACTAATTGGAGACTAAACAACCTAACCCTTAAAGAATGTCTGGGTTAAAGAACAAACAATAGAAACAATCAGTAGTTACATTAAAGAAAATGAAATTATATCAAAACCTATGGAATACAGCAAAAGCAGTAATCAGAGAAAAATTTTTCTATCTAAGTACTTATTTCAGTACAAAAAAGAAAGAGCAGTTGATGAACTGGGTATACAATTTAAAAAACTAGAAAAAGAACAAATTAAAAATCCCCAATTAAACACTAAATTGGAAATCCTAAAAATTAAAGATGAAATTGATAAAATTTTGTATAAGACAACTGTTGAATTAAACAAATAAAACTAAGAGTTGGTATTATGAAAAAATCAATAAAATAGACACACTATTGACTAATATGATTAAAAAAAAGAAAGAAGAAAACCAAATTACTAGTATCAAAAATGAAAAGGGTGAATATACCACTAAAGAAGATCAAATCAAAGCAATTATAAGGAGTTATTTTGCCCAATTATATGCCAATAAATTGAACAATTTAAGTGAAATGGTAGAATACAAAAATACAAACTGCCCAGATTAATAGAAGAGGAAATAGAATATCTAAATAGACCTATTTTAGAAAAAGAAATTGAATAAATGAGCTTCCTAAGAAAAAAGTACCAGGACCAGACTGACTTACAAGTGAATTTTATCAAACATTTTTTAAAGACCATCTAATTCCAATATTAAAGTATTTAGAATGATAGGCAAAGAAGGAATCCTACCAAACTCCTTTTATGAAACAAATCTGATACTCATATCTTAACCAAGATAAGTAAAAACAGAGAAAGAAAATTGTACACTGGTTTCATTGATCAGTATGGATACAGATGTCCTAAATAAAATACTAGCTAAAAGATTACAATAATATGTTACAAAAATTATACATTATGACCAAGTGGGATTCATACCAGGCATACATGGTTCAATATAAGTTAAACTATTAATATAATTGATTATATCAACAATAAAAGTAACAAAAATCATATGATAATATCAATAGATGCAGAAAAGGCATTTGATAAAATATAACAGTCATTTCTATTAAAAACACTTGGAAGTATAAGCATAAATTGACCTTTCCATAAATTGACAAGAAGCAGTTACCTAAAGTCATCAGTAAGGATTATTTGTCATGGGGATAATTTTTAATCTATCTTTCTAGCCCTTTATTACATGCAATTTTTTTGCATCATGATCTGAAAAGGATGAATTTAATATTTCTGCCTTTCTGCATCTGATTATGAGCTTTTTATGTCCTAATACCAGTTTTTGTGTAGGTGCCTTGTACTGCTGAGAAAAGGGTATATTCTTTTCTATCCCCATTCAGTTTTCTCCAGAGGTCTATCATATCTAACTTTTCTGCAATTCTATTCACCTCCTTAACTTCTTTCTTGTTTATTTTGTTTAGATTTGTCAAGTTCAGAGGGGAAGGTTGAGGTCCCCCACTAATAGTTTTGCTATCTCTTTCTATAACTCACTTAACTTCTCTAAGAATTTGGATGCTTATATGTTTAGTATTGATATTACCTAATTGTCTGTGGTACCTTTTGTCAAGATGTAGTTTCCTTCCTTGTCTCTTTTAATTAGATCTATTTTTGCTTTTGCTTTGTCTGAGATCAGGATTGCTACCCCTGTATTTTATTTTATAGATTAAAAAAACCTCCCCTCTACACCTGAGTTAAATAATTCTCTTTTCATTTTTAAATAGCTCTTTTTTATGGTAATGTTTAATTCATCACAAATTCAATGTAACATATCGTATGAGATGTGTTGTCTTATTATTTCCAAAACTCCATTGATGACAGATATCCTTAGTAATGACATTTGACAGTTCCTTCAGTGTCTTGGGATGTGGTTCATCCATGCCTGATGACTTCAGTTCTTTCTTTATCTTCTTCTCACAGAGCGTCAGTTTCAGTTTCTTGGTGATCATTTTTGTCCCATTCTTTTTTGTTTGTTTTTTTTAAGTGAGGCAGTCAGGGTTAAATGACCTGCCCAGGGTCACACAGCTAGTAAGTGTCATGTGTCTAAGGCTGGATTTGAACTCAGGTCCTCCTGGCTCCAAGCCAGAGCTCTATCTACTGCACCACCTAGCTGCCCCCTTGTCCCATTCTTTTGAGTCCAAAAATCATACATCCTAGAGAGAAAAAACAGTAAGAACTGAGCGACCTTGTCTTCATTTTATTGTCAGTTGTCATGACTCTTCTTGGAATAACAAGTGCTCTTCTTTTCATTGATCTTCCTTTTGTTCCTGTCATAAGTTTAAAAAAATCATTTTTGTTTTGATCCATATTGGTTCAGTGAACTTTAGTGCTCTTGATACTTTGTCACTCTTTTGTATTGTCATTTAATCAAAAGGCACTTAAGAAAAATTTTTTTTAACCTACTTTTTTTTTTTTGGCTAGGTGATGGGGTTAAGTGATTTGCCTAGGGTCACACAGCTAATAAGTGGCAAGTATCTGAGGCAGGATGTAAACTCAGATCCTCTTGACTCCAGGGCCCGTGCTCTGTCCCCTGAGCCACCTAGCTGCCCCTTACTGATTTTTTTTTCATCCACTTAATGGCATTTTATTTTCTCTAATTACATGTAAAGATAGTTTTCAACATTCATTTTTATAAGATTTTTGAGTTCCACATTTTTCTTCTTCCTTCTTTCCCCTCTCCCTTTCCCAAGATAGCAAGCAATCTGATTTAAGTTATACGTATAAAATCATGTTAAAACATATTTCCACATTAGTCATGTTGTGAAAGAATCAGAACAAAAGGAAAAAACTACAAGAAGGAAAAAACAAAAACCAAAAAAAAATGAAAATAGTTTGTTTTTGTTCTGCATTCAGACTCCATAGTTCTTTTTCTGGATATGGACAGAATTTTCCATCATGAGTCTTTTGGAATTGTCTTGGATCATAGTATTGCTGAGAAGAGTTAAGTCTATCATAGTTGATTATCGCAAAATGTTGCTCTTACTTGTGCTCTTGGTTGTGCTCGTTTCACTCTGTATCAGTTCATGTAAGTCAGAAAAATTTTTCTTGGTGCTTTTTGTTATGCCACATTTATTTCCCATTTTATCACTCCTCCCTCCTCTACTCTTAGTCATTCGTGGTAACAAAGCTTATTAAAGAAAGGAAAAAATCAGTTCAACAAAACCAATCAACACATCCAATAGTGTATACAGTATTCTATACCCATAGCCACCAACCTTTGCAATAAAAGGAAGGAGGTTCATTTTCTTAGTGCTTTTCCAGAGCTAAACTTGATCATTATGATTATACAGTTCACCAGGCATTATTCTAGGCCAGGCCTGCACAACATACATCATGCAGGCTGCTTGCAGTCCACTTAATGCAGCCCGTGGGCAGTATGTTGTGCAGGCAATATGATATAGGTTATACATGTGTAGTCATGCAAAACATTTCCATGGTAGTCATTTGTGAAAGAAAACATAGACAAAATAAAACTCAAGAGAAATAAAGTTAAAAAAAGTATGCTTCAATCTATATTCAGATACCATCAGTTCTTTCTCTGGGAATGGAGAGCATTTTTCATCATAAATCCTTCAGAGTTGTCTTGGATCATTATATTGTTGAGAATAGCTAAGTCATTCACAGCTGATCATCTTGGAATATTGCTGTTACTTTGTATACAACACATTTCACTTTGCATCGTCCGTGCAAGTCTTTCCAAGTTTTTCTGAGAGCATCCTGCTCCTCATTTCTTGTAGTACAATAGTATTCCATCTTAATCACATACTGTAATTTGTTCAGCCACTCTTCAGTTGATAGCCTTCCCCTCAATTTCTAATTCTTTATCCCCAGAAAAAAGCTGCTATAAATATTTTTGTACATATAGGTCCTTTTCCTTTTTGTTTTTTGTCTCTTTTGGGATATAAAACCAGTAGTGGTATTGCTAGGTCAAAGGGTATGCCTCATTTTATAGCCCTTTGGGCATAGTTCCAAATTGCTCTATAGGTCCCTATCAATTTTTAGCAAATTTTAATTTATATTTATCTCTAGCCACCTCCTAGGGCAATTTAACCCTTCTTTAATGTTTCATGACCCACTGGGCTGAGAGGAACATTTGACGTATTCCTTATACCCTGTTGCCACTTCCAGATATTCTCTTTGTCACTGTTACACAATTACTCTCTTTGTAGTCTAAATACTTAGTGATTTTTCAGTCTCTAAATCACTTTCTCTCTTTTCTTAAGGAGTTCAGCACAGGCTCACAGATTTTCTTTTCAGCCCCCCACTTCATACCTGCAGACTTAAGTGTATAAGTTGATGTTCTCTCAAATACCCTAGCCTCCCAGTGCATTGGTCTTCTCAACTCCCATGACCTATAGGTTTCTCCCTACCTCAGCTGCTTATAGGGATGATCATATCTTAGGTGCCCCAAACCCCTATAACTGATACCTCTAGAATTCTGAACTCTGAAACTCCTTTACGATCATAATCTCCTATCCTCCCATCTTTCCCTCTGCCTAACTCATCCTAAAGCAGCTCTTTCCCCTTATCAAAATCTCTATTCCCTTATACTTTTTCTCACATTCTATCACACCTCCTCTACCCACTTTGCCCCCTTAATAATCTTGACCCTGTAGTTAACCGACTTCAGTATACTTTGTCACCCACTCTTGAGTCCCTTGTCCTACTGCCATGCATGTTCTTCCAGTCTTCAGCCCTGAGTCATTCTACCTCCACCACCCCTGCCCTCTGCCTCATCTACTTTCTCCACTTATACTCTTAAGCTGCTGAATGTCGCTGGAGGAAGTCACAACATTATCATGACCAGATCACTACAGATTCATGTCACCTAATTTCAACTGGGCTTCCATTACTGCCAGGCAAACCTTTTTTCTTCTATAGTTGACTGTATACTGCCTTTACAAGTTGTTTGAAATCTTTTCTTCCCTCTTCAGATCCCCAGGGTCTCTCCAGCCTCTTCCTCCATGCCAGGAGATACTTTCATCCCCTGATTTACTGAGAAATTAGAGGCCAGATATCTACATAAGCTCCTTCAGTTACTTTACTCTATGCCTCATAAGTCCTCGATGTCTTCACTCATCCTCCTCTCCTTTCTTTCTGTCTTTGAGAAAGAGATGTTCCTTCTCCTTGCCGAGTCTGAGACCTCTGTCTGAATCCTTTATCCCATCTCCTCCTGACCCCCCTTCAGGAATTTATCATATTGTCTATTCCTTCATTCTTATTTTCAATCTCTCCATATATTGGCTTTTCCCCCTGCTGCTTTATAAGGTAGGTGTCCCCCATCCTTAAGAAACTTTGACTTCACCTTTCTTCCTCCTCAAGCTATTATCTTAATATATTTCCTTCATTTTACTGCCAAACTGGACCATGCTGATAGAGCATTATGGAAAGAACATTGAATTTTTAAAGAGGACCTGGATTTAAATCCTAGCTCTGCTACTTTGTGACAGGCTATTGTGTAGTCTTGAGCAAATTGCTTAACCTTTCTGGGACTTTAAAATGAGGAAATAGTACTAAATGTCTTTTACTTTCCCATTAAGCTTTAAATCCATGCTCAAAGAAAGAATTCTTGGGGGCAGCTAGGTGGTGCAGTCAATAGAGCACCAGCCCTGAAGTCAGGAGGACCTGAGTTTAAATCCGGCCTCAGACCAAACACTAGACACTTACTAGCTGTGTGACCCTGGGCAAGTCACTTAACCCCAACTGCCTAAAAACAAAAACAAAACAAAAGAAAGAATTATTTACTTTTGCTACCTTAACTTGCCATCAACTGGCTTTTCACCATCTTGCAGTCTGGCTTCCAGCCCTATCAGTCAATCTGAAACTGCTCTCCGAGTTTATCTCTTAAATTCCAAAACTGGTGATCTTTTCTCAATCCTCATTCTCTTTCACATCTCTGATGCTTTTGATACTGCTGTTGATGGACCATTCTTTCTTCCTGTATGTTGTCCTGTCCCTTGGCTTTTGGGACACTAATCTCTCTTGGCTCTGTTCCCACCTGTCTTTCAGTAGTTCATCATCTTTTGTTTCCTTTGTAGGGTTATCCTCCAAGGCTCTGCCCTGGGCCTGTTTATGTTCTCTCTCTGTTTCCCATGGGTTTAAGTGTTAACTTCAGATGACTCCTAAATTGGTATTTCTGGTTCTAGTTATTCTCTTGAACTCTAGTTCTGCATCATCAACTACCTGTTGTACATCCTTATCTTTATGTTCTTTAGGTTTCTCAAACTCAGTGTTCCTAAAATTAAAATCACCATCTTAACCTTTTTAGGCCTATCCCTCTTTCATATGTCTCTTTTTCTGTCAAGGGCCTCACATCTTCCCAGTCATTTTGTAACTTCAAAATCATCTTCATCTCTCCTCTCTGCTTTACCTCCTTAGCCATTTAGATGCCATGGCTCATCAGTTCTAACTCCAAAGCATCTCTTGCATCTGTTCCTCCTCTCTACTCATATTGGCACCAGTTTAGGCTTTATCCTTTTTCACCTGGACTATTGTGATAGCCTCATAATTAGTCTCCCTAAGTCCACTCTTTTCCAACGATTCTTCACACAACAACAAGAATAGACTTCCTGACATAACGGTCTGACCATGTTGTTCCTCTATTCAGAAATCTTCAATGACTCTTCATTGCCTAAGGATAAAATAAAACTTTTTAAAATTGACATTTCAAGCCCTCCACAATCTGGTGCCCCCTCTCCCTTCTTTCAGCTTTCCAGCCTTAATTCATATTCTTTTTTCACTCTTTGTTCCACCCAAATTGGATTATTAGCCATTTCCTGAACTTACCATGGCATCTCCCGTTGCTGTGTCTTTGCAAAAACTGCCTCTCATTCTTAAGAGTGTGGTTTTTCCTGTCTCATCCCTCTCAGAATTCTTGACTTCATTTTGAGACTTGGCCCCAGTTAAATCTTCACGGAGCCTTCCTTGATGAGCTCAGTTGGTAGTGCTCTCTCCCTCTTAAATTTTCATGTACAATGCTTCCTTCTTCATATGTTGTATTCCCCAGTAGAATGGGACTTTTTTGAGGGCAGGGACTTTTCCATTTTGTCTTTGAATCCCCAGTTCCTGCGTAGTACAGTGCCTTGAATTGAATTGAATTATACCTACCAGCTTCCTGACAGAGTCTAGGCTATGCCCTTTGCCTGCTTAGACTCTTTTCCTTCCTTAATTTCTCTTTGAAGTACTTCTATCCTTTAAAGAAAAACTTTGTTCTTCTTCATTTAAAATATAGATAGTTTCTCCAGGATTTTCATTTCCTTTTCTAGTAGAAAGACAATTCTGTACTTAGTGTTTGTATACTTTAAAAGTCAAGGTCACACAGGTAGTAAGAACAAATAATTTTTTTAAAGAAAAAAGTAAGTAACTGACTTTTATTAGCACCTTAAGATTTTAGAAATTTGTTTAAACTATTATCTCATTTAAGCCTTGCAACAGCCCTAGGAGGTATGTCTTACAGGTATTGCTGTCTTTACTGATGAAAAAGCTGATGATTAGGGACATTAAGTGACATACAAAAAGTAAGCACCAGGGACAATATTCAAACATGGGTCTTTCTTATCTATAAGTCCAGTTTTCCTTCCACTGTACCATCCTGCTTCTCCCAGCAAAAACATATACCATCAGAATCTTAATGATAATAATAATGATGATGATGGTAAAAATAATAACAATAAATATCTATATTGTGCTTTACATTTTTCAAACACTTATATAAATATTATTTCATTTGAGTCTCATAACAACCTTTTTGGAAGGGAAGGCAAGTATTATTATTTCCCCTTTTACAGATGAGGCTCGTAGAGACTAAGTGATTTGCTGAAGGTCACATAGCTAGTGAAAGTCAGAGCTAGGATTTTATCCCAGTTCTTCCTGATTCCAAATGTTATATTCTATCCTTTGAGTTAATATTATTGCACTCTTGTAAGCTTCCCTCTCTACCTTGTATTTTTAAAGTTTAGACCTTCTAATACTGCCTTCTCTGACCAAATTCTTTTTTTCCTAGCATTTTTGGTAACTTTTATTTTACTTTTTTTTTCCAATTAACCATCATTTACTTTCTCTTCTTCCTACTCTTCCCTCCTCCAGAAAAAAAGAAAAAGAAAAACAAAACCCTTGTAACAAATATGGATAATCAAGCAAAACAAATGCCTTCATTGCTCATGTTCAGAAAAAGGTCACCCTATGTCTGTCACCTTGCTCTCTGTTAGGAGATGGGAAGCATGTTTTAATATTAGCCCTTTGAAATGGTGGTTGGTCATTGCATTGATTTTAGTTCTTAAATGATGCTCAAATTCTATGGGAAAACAAGGTACAGCTGACCACACACACATACACACACACATCTACAACGTTTAATTTTTCTTTCTCTTTTAATAATTACAGAGTTTCTGTTCCTGATCTCACTCCAAACATCGGTCTCTTCTGGTACTTCTTTGCAGAAATGTTTGAACACTTCAGCCTCTTCTTTGTCTGTGTGTTTCAGATCAATGTCTTCTTCTACACCATTCCCTTAGCAGTGAAGTTGAAGTAAGTGGTTTTGAATAATTGCCTTTTTATCCACATATGTTTTGGGGGATTCTCTGCTGCTCTGACACTGCAAGTTTGATAGTAGCAGATTGAGTTGTGGCTCAATAGTTAGGTTTTTATAAACTTGGCCTGGGGAACCATCTATCCTAACAGCATTAGAAAAAAATCTGCCCAGTCTTACAATTTATTTATCAAACACCTCCTTTAATAACAAAGATAACAACTCCCATTTCTGTAGAGCTTTAAGTTTCATAGAGAGATTTTCCTTCATCAATACTGTGAAGTAGGTAATTATCCTCATTTTCAGATAAGGAAACTGATAGAAAAGTGACGTTTCTCAGAGGAGTTAAGTGATCTGCCATACATACAAGTGTATGTCTTGTATCGTATAATCAATAAGTGTCAGAGCCAGATTTCGAAACTCCCAGATCACCTGATTCTCAGTTCAGACTCTTTCTACCATCCTACCTTTCTTTTTAGCTTGTGCAAAACACCATATATGTAACACAGTGACAGAGAATCCATAGCTAGAACAAGCCAGATGGATGAAGGAAATGACTTTGTGAAACATAGACATTTTCCAACAGCTCTCTCTATAGGGACCTACCCAAATAACCTAAATAGTTTCTTTGTGATGTTCGCCATCATGGCTGTGCCATTGCCCTAACTCAGGCTGGCACTTCCAGTGTCAGGTGACTGTAATAAGAATGAATTTTGGTGCCATCCATAATCCGCAGGAAACGAGGGGGCATTTGTGGAAAAGCTTGCCATCTGTAGCCTTTCTGGGCCTGACATTCCCTGCCAAAGTATTTGTGCTTGTGAAATTCCCTGTTGCCATGTTACTATGTAAGAGACACAGACTGTGACAATGGAAAGGTATGTTATAGAGGCCAAAATAATCTTTCCTCTGGTTTAGGTCACATTTTGCCTTATGTGAAAATTCCCAAGCTTCCATGTGTACCTGAGGAGGAGAAAGCTTCCTTTGTCTCGTCTGTCTGTTAGATTGTATTACCTCAGGGATCTCCTAGGGACCTAGCCCTTTAAAAATGCTAAAAATACATTATGGCAATTTCCTATGAAGATTCATATGAATCTTGCTTCCTGGACAGGAAGACAGACACAGTTAAGTTTCTCTTAGATCACCCAATACATCCAGCAGGAATTAAGACTCCTCTGAAGACCTGGCTCCTTATTCAGACTTCAGTTTCCATTTGGCTGAGCATAGTGGGTGGGTTTCCATTTAGGGAAACAGTTTGCGTAGTGTTTTATATTACTGTGACTTTGAACTAGGTCCCTAATAATTCCCCATTTATCACATAGCAAATTAAGGAAAGAAATGGATCCAGTCCACTTTCTACCTCCTCAGCCCTTACTGAAGTCAGATCTGCCTGGCTTTGTGAGCAGCAGCGGGACTGAGGGGACCTTTCAGAGAATTGGGTGGGGGGGCAGGTATGTTGGCCTTTCTCTCCTCTTTTTGTTAGGATAGTCCATGTGCTTTCCTGTCTTCTGTGTGTGAATGCCTGTAAAAATAGCTCTTGGTGAGGTGGTGACACAGTTATCATGTGACATTTCCTTGTCGTTGGGGCCCCAGAGGTCACTTAGAATCATCTGATTTCTCCCAGCATCTTTACTCCCCTATTCTGAGAAATCCATCCAGGATTTCTTGTCTGCCTGAAAGAACGGTCCATTTGAAGGCTCCAGGTGTCATACCAGATTTTTCCCTCACATTTTCTCCTGTTCCCTCCAGCATCTTACTCCTAAATTAATTTGTGGCCTGTTTGGTAGCAGTTCACATCTGGCAGTAGAGGTCTTGGTAGTAAGCTGGTTCAGAGGTTTTCAGAAACATTTCTGAGACTATAGAATTGTTAACTTGTCACCACATTTTCACAGGCCTTTCTTTAGAAATGCTTCAGCTGTTGAGGGTGTCAGTTGCCTTAAGTAACGATCTATAGTATATATGTTTTGTTGGTTTTTCATTTCTGAAAATGTTTACTGGCTCCCATACGGTATTTCTCACAGGTTGTGGATCTGTGCTAATTTATAGAGTAATTCTACTGTTGCATCAGTTGAGTTTCAGAGAAAAGCTAATATGTATTATGCTTCTTTTGTCCCCAGATGTAAGATTTAAACCCACTAAATGAACTCCCAGTTTGACCTACTTTTTCATCACTTTGCTGACAAGGATTCATTGTGTCCTACGGAACACCCTTATGAAACAGGTTGCTGGTAGTGCTGTCCTTAACTGAGAAAGGGAAATCAGCCAAGGACAGTGATTTTTCCCAGGGTAGAACAGGGAAAGGAGCCTGAGAAAGAGGTTCCTTCTCATTGCCTTCACTCACTACTTTGGGCAGCCCCACAGATTGATCTTTTTGCATCATCTCATGGTTTTAGCACTGAAGCGACGAAATGTGGTTATTGCCCTTTAAGGAACTTTACAGTTTCATATGGCTTACAGCCCTCGCTGAGAATAGCTCACTTGCATGTACTAATGACAAGTCACATTTCTATAACATAATATTTATAGCATACTTTTCCCATAGTTGCCCTATGATAAAGTTTTGGGAACCAAATGAGGTTCAGATGAGCTATGTAATCTGCCAAAGTCACACAGGTAGTAAATGTCAGTTCACTAGCATTTATTAAGTGCCTGTTATGGGCTAGGCCCTGTCCATACAAAGAAAGTTGAGAGTGCCTGCTCTCCAGGAGCTCACGATTGAATGGGGAGAGGAGCCAGGACTACTGACTGCAAGACCAGGGCTCTTTTCACTCTGCTCTTCTGCAAATGAGTGTTCCTCCTTACCCTCTTTACTGCTGTAAGGAAAGGAGTTGGCTTTTATAAGCTCTGAAACCATGGGCTCAGCAGCTGAGGAATTTTCCTGGATATCTTTTTTGAACATTTATGGCCAGCAATAAAAAATGTTGACTTCATTTAGTTTCCTGTCTGCCTCCTAGGTGAGAAGGTAAGTTTAGAATCATTGTTGTGATGACTGTTCAGGTTTCTATGGTTGTTTAAAAGAATTATAGTAGTAATTCTTCCTGGGTACAGCTAACCTTGGGATACCTCCTTCATGGCGTTTGCTTTGTATGAAGGCTTTTTGGTTCACCTGGTACTGTGTGCTTGTGCACTGGACATTCTGCTGTCAGAAATCCATGGTGAAAAGTTTGTGAGGGTCCTCAGGATTGGTTACTTGGGGTCTTACTCATGTTAGATCCTAATTTATCTTCTCGGTTTATTCCCTCTATCTCAGGGACCATCCCATGTTCTTCATGTTCATCCAGATTGCTGTTATCTCGATTTTCAAGTCCTACCCCACAGTGGGAGATGTCGCCCTGTACTTGGCTTTTCTTCCAGTGTGGAGCCATCTCTACAGATGTAAGCACCTTCCTTTTTCCTTAACAGTCTCTTGGATTTATCTTTCTTAAATTCCCTAGTGGAAGATTTGTGTTCACTCTATTCTTTGATGAAAGGAGGAGGGTAGTGGTTACTGGGTTCAAGCTAGAAACCACCCCATGGGTGAACAGCCATAAAGAAACCAGAAAATCTGTCAGTACTTGCGTTGTGCCACATACCATGCTGGGTACTCTGAGCACTGATGGTGGTCATGAGCAGGGTGAGTATTTGTTGTCGTCACTGATGACATTTATGTTATATTTTACAGTCTGTATATGCCTCCGTGTGCCTACAAGGAACTATAAAGATGTTTTTCAGTCAATCAGTAAACATGTATTACGTGCCTGTTATGTACCAAGCTCTGTGCTGAGCACTGGGGATACAAAAAAGAAGCACGAGACAATCCCTGCTCTCAAGGAGCTCACAGCATTTCCTGCTGTCAACAGGAATGTATAATGACAGCTCCTGAGAGCATGTTAAGGTTTACAGAAGACTTTTCTCACGATAATCTTGTGAGGTCAATGATGTAAGTATTAGCCCTATTTTACAGCTGTGGAAACTAAGGGACTATTGTCACATAGATAGTAAGTGTCGGAGCCAGAGTTCAGACTCAGGTAACCTGACTCCAATTACAGAACTCTTGCCACAGGGCAGTCCCCCTCCCCCCCCTTTCTATACTGCCTAAAGGAGCTAAAATGCCATTTCTGGAGACAAGATAAGAAAAATTAAATTAAATAGGGGACTATAGCCATAAATAGTACCCCCTAACCATGAGGAAATGCCATTATGCCCAAAGTACTCATCTACCAGAAATATGTTGTTTTCATTGGCTAGAAAGAATGAGGAAGAATGACCTCAATGAGAGGATACTCTAGCAGTTCAGGATTGGATTAGTGAATGGACCTTGGTTCTAGACCCAGTTCTTCCACTAACTTGCTGTGTGTCCTGAGTAAGTCCCTTTACCTCTCGTACACCAAGTTTCCTCCATCTAGAAAATAAAGCATTTGAGCTAGTTGTTCTACTGAGGCCTTTCTAACTTTTAACCCATTGTGATGCTGTGATTTGTTTTAAAAGTGAAATGAGGCAGCAGATTTTTGCAACCTCTGTGTGAAGCTCATTGTAGTGAATGAAGGCAACTCTTTTGAGGATGTGTGTCTGTTGTTGTTTCATTCACCAACCTGCTGGAGCTTTGTGTGCCAAGCAGGAAGTGAAACTGAGGAGCTCCAAACACGA
Source organism: Phascolarctos cinereus (assembly GCF_003287225.1). Classification (NCBI taxonomy): domain Eukaryota; kingdom Metazoa; phylum Chordata; class Mammalia; order Diprotodontia; family Phascolarctidae; genus Phascolarctos; species Phascolarctos cinereus. The sequence goes on from NW_027555625.1 coordinate 326,989,383, forward strand.
AACTGACTAATGTGATTCTTCCACCCAAACAGCAGGAAGAACAGTAAGTCAATAGTGTGAGTGGGTGCAGCGTGTGCTCCTGCAGGGAATTGAATTCTGAGTTACCCAGCTGGATTTATGGCAGGAGTTTTTGCTGCCCAGGCAGCTCCTCATCCCCTCCCTGCAGTTTCCTCATGGTTATCTGCAAGAGTCATCGAGAAGGTTTGGGACGGACCTGTGGCCCTTTAGTAGCCAGGTCTTTTGGAGAGTGAGGGGATGACTGCAAAGACCAGAGGCTCCACTTGATCCTGCAGAACGCAATTTGTGATGTGGATGAGGGGATTTGGTCCCTTTCATCCTCCTTTTCCTATTTGCCTCCCAAAGTTGGATAAACATGTTGATTTTCATGTTTAAAACAAAAAGGACATAATAATCATTTTCTTTGCTTCTTTGGTCCACACCTTTGATGTTCATTCTTTTGCTTCCTCATTCCTCAATTCATCTTATTAGTAGTAATAGTCATCCTCATAATAACAATAACAACAAAAATATTTCACATTTATCTCATAACACTTCTGTGAAACAGGTAGTGTATGTGTATATTTTCCCCCATTTTACAGATGAGACCTCTGAGGCTTAGAGGAAAGTGAGTTTTCCAAAGTTACACAAGTTAGTGGTTGAATTGGGACTCCAGGGTAGTTCTTCAGTGCTCTTTCTATATTATCACACTGCCCCTTCTATACATAAGCTGCATGTATAGTGCCCCATTGTACAAATTCGTGGGTATATATGTATATCTTCCTTTATAGTTCAGAGTACTATTGTACCACATGGCATTCCCAAGGGCAGGGATTGAAGAGATGTTGGAATAAACATGTTTTAAGATCTGAAAACTGATTAAAAACCAGATTCTGCTTTGTAGGGTGATGAGTCACATGAGAGTTGCTGGTGAGGTTTATGGGAGCCCATATGATGCTAACGAACTGTCTCACTGGCTTTCTGAGCTACATTTTGTTTTTGTTTTGTTTTGTTTTAGTTGGGACTGACAGTGATTATGAGCTTCTCAGCACCAGGGGCTGTGAAGACACTTGCTTGGAATGTTATGTTTGTAACATCACCACATGACCCATTCAGCCAATGGCTTATTTGTGTTTTTTGAGACATTAGATTTTGGCCCTGTAGTTTTATGGCTAGAAGTTGCTAGAAGTCTTTAAGCCAGTGACATATACCTGAAACTGAGGAGTAGTTTTAAATTTTGTTTTAAAAAACAATCTTTTTTTTTCTCTGCACTTGTAATTTTTTTTTGCATGTGAAAACAATTTAAAAAAATGTTTTTTAACATGTGTTTTTGAAACTTTGGGTTACAAATTTTCTCCCTTCCTCCCTCCCCACCCACACTCATTGAAAAGGCAAGCAACTCAATACAGGTTATACATGTGTAGTCATGCAAAACATTTCCATAGTAGTCATGTTGTGAAAAATTAAGTATATTTCCCTTCATCCTGTTCCGTCCCCCATTTATTCTATTCTCTCTTTTGACCCTGTCCCTCCTCAGGAGTGTTTGCTTCTGATTATCCCCTCCTCCAGTCTGCCCTCCCCTTTATCATCCCCCTGCTCTCCTGTCCCTTTCCCCCCTTATTTTCCTGTAGGGTAAAATAGATTTCCATACCCAATAGTGTATGTTATTCCCTCCTTAAACCAAATCCTATGAGAATGAGATTCACTCATTCTCTCTCACCTTCCCCCATTTCTGCTCCATTGTAAAAGCCTTTTCTTGTTTGTTTCATGTGAAATAATTTACCCCATTCTACCTCTCTATTTCTCTTTCTCCCAGTTTAATCCTCTCTCACCCCTTAATTTTATTTTCTAGATATCTCCCCTTTTTAAAAAACGATCTTTAATATTTACTTTTTCCTCCTAAGAATTGGAATGGTCTTAAGAGATCACCTAGACCAACTCCCACCTGAAGTATGAATTCCTTCTATAGCATCCCCTACAAATGTCTATCCTGCTGCTACTTAAACACCTCCAGTGAAGGGCATCAGCTCTGATTATTAGGCAATTCTTTATGTTCAGCTCAAATTGGTCTCTTTGTAACTTCCATCCATTGGTCAGGTTCAGTTTAACTCTTCATGACAACTCTTAAAATTCTTTTTTTTTTTAGCTTTGAAATTCCAGGTTTGTTTTTGCTGCTATGCTTTTTTTTGAAGTATTTTTTAAAATTAATTTATTTTGAGTTATCAAATCACTTGCTGAGTTATCAACAATCACTTCCATAAGCTTTTGAGTTTTAAATTCTTCTTCCCCTCCCTTCCAACCTCCCTCCTCGAGACAGCACGCAATCTTATATAGGCTATACATATACATTCCTTTTAAACATTTTCACATTAGTCATGTTGTAAGAAAGAATTAGAACAAATAGGAGGAACCACAAAAAAGAAGAAACAAAACTTTAGAAGGGGGAAAAAAAGCAAATAGTATGCTTCAATCTGCATTCAAACTCCATAGTTCTTTCTTTGGATGTGGATAGCATTTTAATTCATGAGACTTTAAAAATTCTTTAAAAAGGAAAGTCAAACAGGGCTTGAGAAATTTCTCCCAAGTAATGACCCTGTGTAAATGCAGGTAGATGATTAAAGCATAAAAGACCAATGAGGGGCAGGCTTGCTGCACTAATTTGGCTGAAAGATTTGATTGTTGGCAATGATCAGGGTAGCTGGGTTTTTCAGGACAGATGTATAGAGGTGGAGAGGATATTTTTTAAATGTCTTTTTATTCTTGACCATAAAAAACACTAAATAAAATGAGCTTTTCCATAAATAAAGTAAAACAGAAAAAGAGGGTTGTGCATAAAGCTGTGAATCTTGCATACAGCTTGCTTTTCCTTTTAAGTATATAATAAATTCAACATGTAATTTTCAAAGCTATCCAGCTTCCCTGTGTTTCCTTTAGGCCTACCTGATGTCCTTTTTCTAAATTTTTCAGTGATCCATCCTTCCTTTCTCCCTCCCCTTTCTTTCTTTCCTTTTCTTTCTTTTTTTTTGGGGGGGGGCAACCCCTATCTTTTTACCCCCCTCTCCCTTCTAACTCTACGTCCCATTGAAAAAAAAAAAGGAAAAACCTAAACCTTTGTAACAAGTATACACGGTCAAGCAAAATAAATTCCTATTTGACCATGTCGGAAAATGTATCCCTTTTCTGCACCTTGAGTCCCTGAAGGCTTACTGCATTTTGCCCACCTTGTTTCTGCCCAGAAGACTTTGTCGAATTTTCACCCTTTTAGTTTTCATTGGTGCCATCTAGTGGTTGGAATGTGCTGTGTCCTGTACACTTCACGTTTAGCTGTTGGCCTGGAGCTCTTGGTCCTTTGGTGCTTCTTGATTATCCAGATCCAGGGGGAAAGTTGTTTTTTTTTAAAGGCAAAAATATCTTCCAATTAGTTAATCAACAAATACACAATAGTAATAACAGCTGAGGCTTTTGTAGTGCTTTATAGGTTACAAAGCACTTTCCCTAACAATCACCCTGGGAAGTAGGCTCTATTGGTATTATTATCCCAGATGGAAAAACTGAACCAAAGATTTAAATGACTTGTCCCTGATTGTAAAACTAGTAAATGTTGAGCCAGGACTTGAGCCCTCATCACCTGTCTCCTTGTGGCCCATAGAATAAAGTCCAAATGTCTTGGTCTGGCATTTAAGGCCTTCTATGATTTGACCCCCAATCTATCCAATTCAGTGAACATTTATCTTCATTAATATGGATTTAGTTGTATAAAGGACCTTAGATATCATATAGTTTAACCCCTTCATTTAAAAAAAATTATTCTAACTTAACACTAAATAAAACGAACATTTGAGCATATAGAGCATATAATGAAGATTGTGCCCAAAACTGCAAATCTCTGTTAGAGATTTGTATAATACAAATTTGTGTAGAAAAATTCTTCCTTTTAAGTGTATAATAAATCCTCTGTTACTTTCAAAACTGTCCTGTTAATGTGTTTTCTTCTGAACTTCCTTCTGTTCATTTCTATGCATTTTTAAAAAAATGCTTCAGTGACTTGCTTTTCTTTTTCTCTCTCTCTCTCTTTTTCTTTCTGTTTCTTTTTCTTCTCTCTTTCTGACTTTCTTCCTTCTTTTCTTCCTTCCTCCCTCCTCCTTTCTTCCTTCATCTTTACCTCCTCCCTTCCCTCTCACCTCTACCTTTGCAAAGAAAGGTAAGCAAACACTGGTGGCCAGAAAGGTTGACACCTTGCTGAGAGTGTTGGGATTGCTTTTTTTTTTTTTGTATTTGATTGGTAAGTTACTCATGGGTTGATGGCCCCTGAAGTCTGGAGTGGCTGGTGTCCATATGGCCTTCCTGAACCCAGCTTATTGCACTTTGGACTCCTTAATTCCCTGTGTCTTTAATGGGGCCTTCCTTTAAGTCCTTTCTTAAAGTTTTACCAGGGCTCAAAGAGATTCTGTGAGGGCATTGTATCCCATTTATAAAACATATCCCATCTCCCCAACTTGCAATGAATGAGAATGTAACCCTATAAAAATATCTTTTTCCCCCCAGAAAGCTCTGATAAAGAATCATATTGGCAACAGTCTCCAAACTTGTGGGTCACTGCCACCCAGATCCAACAAGCAATCCCAGGGCTCTTAGCAAGATGCCAACCCTTCTAGTTACCAATGTGTGCTTAACTTGGCAAGAGAAGTGACTTCTTTTTGGCACCAGGAATATATAAAGGGAACAAAACATTTCTAGAGTCTTAGAGATAGCTCTGGGCACCTGGGGCTGTGAAGATGAGTTATTTCAGACACTGAAGAAGGGCAGGCTGTAAGCCGCTTGTCAATAATTCATACTTGATGCCTTGTGTAGGCAGTCCAAGAAAGAGGACTAGGGAAGAACAGCAAAGTCATTTGTTGCTTGTCCATGAGAGGTACTAGCAGGAGGTCACTCAGCTGAGATTTGGGAATCCTGTGGCTGAGAGAAAGACTCCCCTCAACTCATACCACTTGATACTGGAAGCTCCTGCCCAAGTTAGCCAGGGATTGTGTTTTACCCCTGAGGGTGCTTCATTCTTTCTTAGGATTCGTTTGGGTGCTATTTATATATCTGGCTGTCCCAAAGAGAGGGTTCAATTACCAGCTAAGAAAGAATAAGGAATTTTTCAGGGTAGGGTGGGCCTGGGTCATAGAATTATTCAATAAAAATTTATTAAGCACTTAGGATACAAAGAGGCAAAACACAATCCCTGCCCTAAGGGGACTTATCAGGGAATTAGTATTTTTTTAGTGGAAGGAGACCATGACTTTTAGCTACCAAAACTATTGAAAGAAAAATTATTCCTGCATTACTGTGGTGGGGAGTGGGGGGGGTCCTTACTGAACATCATGTTTTGGTATGTTTAGGGTCTCAGGAATTATTCATTTTGATATCAAATCATAGGACAATAGGAAAGGACCTCTGAGTCCAAACTTCTGTCTGAAGTTGGATTATTAAATGATGAAATTATCCTTTTTAGAACAGCTGTCTTATGTCATCCAGCCTCTGTTTAAACCCTTTCTAATGGCAGAGAACTCACTCGTGCACAATGTGACCTATTCTAATTTTGAGCAGTTCTAGATCTTGCTAAATATTCTAAATTAAATCACTCAATCCTCATTTAACATTAGTCCTGTTTGTGATCTTAGACACGCTCTAGCTTATGAATGTCCTTCCTAAGATTTAGACCTAGAACTGATAAAATTATCTAGATGTGGTCTGATCTTCCTTACTCTGGAGAGTAGATTTCTATTAAGTATATGCTGTTCATAATAAGTGCTTCCTCAGCCAGCTTTTGCTTTAGTGACTGGACTCATACCTGGGCTTCAGTAAACCTGCCTGCCTGGAACAGAGCAAGACACCAGCTTGGAAAGCTGTTGACAAACAATGGTGTCTGTGTGAGAGGTTTGTTGTTTGTGATATATGAGGTAGCACACATTAACCCTCTGTTTTCTCCACCCTTCCTCCAAAGAACAGGCAAATTCTGGGGAGCAATTTGGAGCTATGCCCAAAGGGCAATAAAACCATGCATAGCATTTGACCTAGCAGTATCATTACTAGGTCTGTATCCCAAAGAGATAAAAAACAAAAAGGAAAAGGACTTATGGGTACAAAAATATTTATAGCAGCTCTTTTTGTGATGGCTAAGAATTGGAAACTGAAGGGATGCCCATCAATTAGGGAACAGCTGAACAAGTTGTTGTATATGATTGTGATGGAATACTATTTGTGCTTTAAGAAATGATGAGCAGGATGCTCTCAGAAAAACATGGAAAGACTTACATGAACTGATGCAAAGTGAGATGAGCAGAACCAGGAGAATATTGTACACAGTAATAGCAATATTATGTGATGATCTACTATGGATAACTTAGTTATTCTCAGCAATACAATGATCTGTATGTCTTATGATGAAAGATACTATCCATCTCCAGAGAAAGAGCCTGAATGCAGATCAAAGTTACTTTTTCTTTCCTTTTTTAATTTTTCTTGGGTTTTTTTTGTCTGTTTTCTTTCATAGAACATGACTTATGTGGAAATGTGTTTAGCATGACTACACTTAATGTAAACTGTCAAATTGCTTATCTTCTCAGTGGGGAGGGAGGGAGAGGATCTGGAATTAGAAATTTGGGGAAAAAAAGAATGTTAAAATTGTTTTTACATGTAATTGGGAAAAATAAAATATTACATAAGAACAAAAAAAGAACAAGCAAAAGATATGTTGCTTGACTCTAAATCTTAGTGTTGTCCATTTTTGCAGTCCTTCGGAACATCTTCTTCCTCTCCTGCGTGATGATTGTCTGCTCCCTGCTTTTTCCAGTTTTATGGCATCTTTGGATTTATGCAGGAAGTGCTAACTCCAATTTCTATTATGCCATCACACTGACATTCAATGTTGGGCAGGTGAGTCATGGTGGGGGAAAACAGTATTGGGGAATAGCATATGGTTGGTAGCCTCTTACCTATGGGGAAAACTTACAACTTCAGCTCCATACAATCCTCTTGCACTATTGCAGGCCACTTTGGATGGTTATGCTCTACATTCATCACATGAAGTTTCCCTTGTCAGGTTTTGTTTTGCATTTCAAGGTCTTCTTGATAACTAATTGGGCCATTTAAATAGCCAATTATCTTAGCCTAGACATTTCCTGTGGATTAATGACTTGACTGGGGGTATGGGTGGCTGGAGTCACTGACTATGGTCATTAATCCCTATTGAAAACACTTGCCTTAAGGGTTCTATCCTGGAAGAGGAAGGGGGACTAAGGCCTTTTTAATGGATAGAACTAGTATTATTGCTTGCTATAGGTATTTATGGAAAATTATCATCTGGCACAGACATTTATCTTAGGATGCCAAACACTGGCTGTGCATCTGAGAAGAGGAAGGGTGATTTCAAGCCTAAAGTCTAGTGGGATTTAGAGAGTATACTCCAGTATCTTTGCCAAGAAAACCCCTAATGGGGTCACGAAGAGTCAAACATGACTGAAAAAACTGAACAATAGCAACAAAGTATTTCTTTCTTGGATGTTCTATTTCTTGGTATCAGACACCCCCTAGACTCTTTGCTTTATCTCCCCAACAAAGAAATGTCTAGATTTCTCCTTATTCCTCCTCAGCTATTAGCATTGTATTTCTGGGACTTAGGAATGCTAGGTTGGTTTTTGTTTGGTTTGGGTTTTTTTTTAATTTTTTTTTACTACTAGTTTGGTTCTGTCTGAAAGGGAGATACTCTTTCTTGCTGGGAGCCTGCCTGCCTAACCTTTGGTAGGAGCTGCTTGAGTTTGAGGACTTTATCTGGTACTGGCTCTGAGTCAATCTTGTGGCTTACCAGTAACCTAGTTATTTTCTACAAGCTAGCGTGGCTTCTCCCAACAGTGAAGGTGGGAATGCGGTTGAAGTGGGAAATAGTGAGGATAGTGGCAGAGGTTGAAAAAGAGATGGAAAGGGAAGCAACTAGGTGGTGCAGTGTGTAGAGCACTGGCCCTGGAGTCAGGAGCACCTGAGTTCAAATTTGGCTTCAGACACTTGATACTTAGTAGCTGTGTGACCCTAGGTAAGTCACTTAACCCTATTGCCTAGTCCAAAAAAAAGGGAGAGAGATGGAGGAAATAAAAGCTAAGGGAAATGACCCAAACCATTTAGTCAGTGACACCCTTGCCTTCAAGTTTCAGGGCCACCCCCCTCTACATAGGAGTTGCCTCCTTTGTACCTTGCAGCATCAATTCAGAATTCCTCCAGAATTCCTTAGAGTAGAGAACTTTACCTTTGCTGTTATCAGTGATTGTTTAACATATTCACTGACACCAAATCTAGTGTAGTAACTATTTCACTATGTGCAGGACTTAGTGCTGGGGAATGTGGATAATTTAGAGAAACAAGACAAATAAGGTCCCTCCCTTTAGTCTAATTAGGAACACAGTGCAGAAACACTTGGAAATCTAAATATTAACAAAAATGTAAATGACAGTTTAGGGCAGCAATGGAAGAGATGCCACAAGGTCATACACAAGTAAGTGCTATTGGAGTTATATTGATAGAACTTGCTATAGAGAGGCAGAGGAGGGCAAATGCAGTGTGCTAGCAACATTGGGAGAGTCTTCATGGAGGAGGTGCACTTCCGTGTTTGGCTAATCTGGACCTCTGTTTGTGATCCAAAACAGAGCTCCTGCTCGCATCCACTCTGAATGCCATTGCTTACAGTTTCTTGCCTGCTCTCCTTGGGAGAAGTTCTTTGCATTCCACAAATCTCAGTTGAGAATAAGACTTTGTTTCACACTCAACTCACTGTGTTCACAATTATTGAGCCTTCAGATTCCATCACACCCATCAGGGCCAGTTTTCAAGGGTCTCAGGAACATACATGTATATCCCCAGTAAAACAGGGCATGAAGATGTCAAACATGGTCATGTCCTCCTGATGAATGTATGTACAAGCCCAGGGTATGACTCTCAGGATTCTGACTGCACCTCAAGGTATCTGAAAGCAGTTTCATGATTCCTGCAATAGGTGGCTGGTGAGAAGAAGGAATTGCTCTTTCTGAAAAGAAACAATGGCTGGATCCACTTCTGCATTCCTTGTGTTCATTGGCAAATAAGGATCTTTTCTGTATAGTCCTCAAATGGGTTCATTTTCTCTCCATTTCAGTAGATTCAGCTGCTGTTTGACCATACTACCTGTAGAGGCCTTGCTCTGAATGTGACAGGGAATAGGATTTGAGGCCCGGATGAAAAGAACCACATCTCTTCAGGCAGGCATGCTGTTTAGTATTTCTTATCCTGGACCCTTGTATAATACTATCTCATCGTCGTCATCATAATGGCAGGGTCAGTAGTCAATAAGCACCAACTATGTGATGAGCACTGTGTCCTAGGGATACCAGAAAAAAAAGGCAAAAGACAGCCCCCTACCCTCAAGGAGCTCACATTCTAATGGGTGAGACAATGAGCGAACAAGTATGTACAGATAAGCTATATCCAGGATAAATAGGAAACAATTAATAGAGGGAAAGCATTAGAATTAAGAGGGGTTGGGAAACACTTCCTGTCAGTGAAGATTTGAAGGAACCCAGGGGAAGCCAGTAGGTGGAGATGAAGGAGAACATTCCAAACATGGAGGACAGCCAGAGAAAATGTCTGGAGCCAAAAGATGGATTGTCTTGCTCATGGAACAAGGAGGCCAGTGTCACTCGATCGAAGAGTATGTGGTAGGGAGTGAGGTGTGAGAAGGCTGGGAAAGTGTATGTACGGGTGAGGCTAGATTGTGAAGAGCTTTGAACAATAAAAAATAGGATTTTTATTTTATCCCAGAGGTGATAGGGAGCCATTGTAGTTTAATAAGAACGGGGTGTGACATGGTCACTTTAGGAGAATCACTTTGGTGGCTGAATGGAGGACAGAGTGGAGTGAGAAGAGACTTAGAGCAGGGAGACCTAGTAGCAGGCAGGAGGGGATGAAGGCCTGCGCCAAAGTGGTAGCAGTGTCAGAGGAGACAAGGGGGCATATTTGGGAGATGATGCAAAGGTGAGGTCGACAGGCCTTGGCAAAAGATTGGATGTAGGGAGGTGAGAGCTAGTGGAATTAAGGATGGCATCTAGGTTGTGAGTCTGGGGGTTTAGGAGGATGTTGGTACCTTCAACAGTAATAGGGAAGTTTGGAAAGTTGAGGAGGGAGGGTTTAGGGGCAGAGATAATGAGTTAAGTTTTGGACATGTTGAGTTTAAGATACCTACTGAATAATTAATTCAAGATGTCTGAAACACAGTTGGAGATATGAGACTGGAAGTCGGCAGAGAGGTTAGTGCCAGAAACATAGACGTGAGGACAATCAGCATAGAGATAATAATTAAATTCATAGGAGCTGATGAAATCACCAAGTAGCATAGAGGAAGAAGAGAATAGGACTTAGCACAGATCCCTGTGGGACATCTGTGGTTAGAGGGCAATATTTGGATGAGGATTTAGTATAGGAGCAGTCTGAGTAGAACAAGGAAAGTGCTTAATGATTATGTAATATGAGTTATTTATGTCGTCTCAAACTCAACGTAGCACTTTTTGTAGACATACATTATTTCATTTGAGTTTCCTAACAGCTCTGTGAGGCAGGTAGTGTAGCTATTATTATTTCTATGTAACCATGTGGAGTATTTGTTATGTGCTGTGTGGTTAACTGAACAAACAGACCAACTTTAGCTCTCACTGCTACTGGCTAGTTTCCACATTGTTTTCTTCCAGGTTCAAAACAGTCTAGCATGTATGAATTTTTCAGGAATAATTAGAATTCCTGAAATTATCTCTCTGATTAACCACTCCCCCCCCCACCCCAATACCTCAGACTGAACTAAAAATCACCTCTTCCTTTAGAGTTAATTTCCCTTCTCTTAATCCCAAACTGAATACTTGTAAATTTGGAATGCAAATCATTGTAAAAGCCCATAACCTTAAAAGCAATTTCAAATAGTATAGGAATATAAGTAAACATTTAACTGTATAGGCTCTGTGTGGTGTGCCTGCATGCTCTGTTTGTGTTTGTGTGTGTGTGTGTGTGTGTGTGTGTGTGTGTGTGTGTGTGTGTGTGAGAGAGAGAGAGAGAGAGAGAGAGAGAGAGAGAGAATTTTCCCTCTCCACTCCTCACCCACCCATTCCTCCTAGTTGGAGGTTAAACAGAAAATAAATTGGTCAGTTAGAGGGAGGAGTAGGATTTCTTTCCAGGCAGACTTGGGGAAACAAAGGGGAAGACTGGAGCTGTGGACCAGATTTAGTCATGTTACCGACCAGTCTGCTCCTGCTTGCCTGTGTGCATCTCTCCCTGACTTTGTTCATGCTTTGCTGTCTTCTTTCTTTGCTTTGAGAGGCCAACAATCCTCCTCCTTCTTTGTCCTTCTGATAGGCTTCTCAGCATCTCCCAGGAAGAAGTTCCATGTCAAAAGGCCTCAGAAATTTGGGGAACTATGGATAATTAACATTCGCATACCATTACGTTTCCATGGCAAAGGTCCTTGGGATCATGGGATGAGGGTTACATACATTTTACAGATGAAAAAATCTGAAAGGCTCAGAAAGGATAAGTGACTTGCAAAAGGTGACATAGATAGTCAGTGTTATAGCCAAAACTAGAACCCAGTTCTCTTAATCCCAGATCCAGGCTTCTTTCCATTGCACTGTGCTGCTGCAGCTTTAACTTTTCTCATCCTCAAAGCTCTTCAGCCTAGCAGATATACTGGGGTACTTCACAATGTGTATGTCTTTGTAACATTGTGTAGCACAAAATCCTGGACAACTTTCTACTTACCCTATATTTTCTTTCTTTCTTTCTTTCTTTTTTTTTTGGCTAGGCAGTGGGGTTAAGTGACTTGCCCAGGGTCACACAGCTAGTAAGTGTCTTGTGTCTGAGACTGGATTTGAACTCATGTCCTCCTGACTCCAAGGCCAGAGCTCTATCCACTGCGCCACCTAGCTGCCCCTACTTACCCTCTATTTTGCTGCTGACTTTCTTTAGCAGGCTCTGATCCCTTAAAATCTTTTAAAAACCAAAACATTTTCATTCTGCCCAGTTGATACCATGTTCAAAGCCGTACATGGATAGACATCTGGTTCTTCCTTCCTTGTATTTTACATACCTTTAGAAGTGAACTTCTATATGAGGATATGAGGAATTATGGATTCTGTTTACACAAAACTTTATTTAACAACCTCCCAGATTTGATTGTTTCATTTAGACCAATGGGAGAAATTGGTTTAATATAATAATATACATTAGATCAGATAATCATAAAATCCCACAGCTGGAAGATACCTGAGAGGTCATCTAGTCTTTCCCTTTATCCAATAAAAGAATCCCCTTAGCATTTCTGTTAAGTGCACATCCAATCCCTTCCTTTTCCTTCCCGTTCCCTCAGTGCAAACCATTCCATTGTTATTTAGCTCTGATTTGGAAGGTCTTTGTAGTTACTTAAAATCTGCATCCTCTATTTTCCACCCATTGGTTCTGTACTCTGGACATAAGGCTCTAATTTCTCTTCAACATGACTGTGCTTTTGATATTTGAAGACCACTAGTGACCATCCCACCATCCTTCCCCTACTCTTCAAGTCTCTTTTGTAGGCCAAGCATTTATTCTGGAGTATGTTTTCTTTTTCTTTTCTCCTTCCTTCCTTCCTTCCTTCCTTCCTTCCTTCCTTCCTTCCTTCCTTCCTTCCTTCCTTCCTTCCTTCCTTCCTTCCTTCCTTCCTTCCTTCCTTCCTTCCTTCCCTCCCTCCCTCCCTCCCTCCCTCCCTCCCTCCCTCCCTCCCTCCTTCCTTCTTTCCTCTTTCTTTTGTCTTATATCACCTTAATTTCTAAATATATACTCCCTTCCTTTCCATAGTGAGCCATCCCTCGTAAAACAGAATTTTTTAAAAAAGAGAGAAAAAAGCATTTTAGTAAAACCAACTAATCACATCAACTGAACCTGACAGCATCTACAGTATGGCTACATTTTCAAAATATTGCCCCCACATACAGCTGTTGTTTTCTGTTAAAATCACTGATACTTACTTAGCAGTTACCAAGGCCATATCTTGCTGCTGCAGGGCTTCTAGACTCAGAATACCAGTTCCAATTGATGTACTACACTTAGACCTTTCTGCTTGTTAATGGCTTTTTAACTGCTTGTGCAAACAAGTGACTTTAGGGACCCACTGGATGGAGACCCAGAGAGACTATTAGCATGTATTAAGCACCTAATTTGTACCAGACACAGTGCTAAACACCAGGCTTACAAAGAAAGGTAAAAAATAGTCCCTTTGTAATCCACCTTAGGAAGGAATGGAGAGTCTTAATTTGTATCAAGGTGTATAATTGGTCATGTTCCCAAGGGAGAGTTGTTCCAGACCTGTCATTTAGTCTTTTAAAAAATTAAGTTTTATTGATTCTTTTTGTTTTTACATCAGTTATTTATAAATATACCATCTTGCCATTGTAGCAAAAATAAAAAAGTTAAAGAAAACTAACTGCTCAGATAGACTTTTATTCCTGACACATGTCCCGAGTCATGAGAATTGTTGCTTGAATCACACTTTGATACTTGAAAGATCTATGATCTCATCAGTATGGGTCCTCCCTTTGCTGATGGAGATCACAATCTCCCCACACTTTCTCATCCTATGATATTCTTTCATGTTTTTCCTGGAATCATCTTTAGAATAGCCACCCATTGTACTGCAGTCCTTGCTCTGGTTCTGTTAATATTTATGGATACCAGTGCAGCAGTCAGGCTGTCTCATTTTTATTTTTCCTTCCCAATTTTTGACTGGTCCAGCTCATTTGCCTGTCAACATGTCTTTGATGATGTCTTTTGCTCCTTGCATGCAAGTTCTTTTTGGCAATATGCTGCTACTTTACATTTAGGATGCATATTTCCATTACCCTTTGGCTCCCCTACAATTCTGATTTTTCTAAAATTGTAGTGGTGGGGCAGCTAGGTGGTGCAGTGGATAGAGCTCTGGCCTTGAAGTCAGGAGGACCTGAGTTCAAATCCAGCCTCAGGAGGGGCGGAGTCAAGGTGCCAGAGTAAAAGCAGTGATTTGCTTGAGCTGTCCCCCAAGCCCCTCCAAATACCTGTAAAAAATGGCTCTAAACAAATTCTAGGGCAGCAGAACCCACAAAAAGACAAAGTGAAACAAATTTCCAGCCCAAGACAACCTGGATTAGAAAGGTATATCACACCGGGTAGGTAGAGGAGCACAGTTTGGCATGGGTGCGCAGGCCACAGCGAACTTGGAGCAGGCCTCAGAGAACTGAATCACGGGCAGCTGTGGCAGTTTCCAGACTTCTCAACCCATGAACGTCGAAGACAACTTAGAAGGTCAATAGGAAAAGTCTGTGTCTGTGGTGAGACAGAAGCGAGGGGCCCCAGCCCCATTCCCCGAGCACTGCACCAGGGCAGCGTCTGCCTCTAGAGCTTCCGGCCCACAGACTGAGGGGGTATCGAGTGGCTGATCAGAGGGGGAGTGCAGGGATCTTTCTGCTGGTACAGTATTCTCTTGCTTTGCCCGTGCTTGGATCTGGGTCACAGACACAGACAGTGGTTGTCCTGGGGCGAGGAGGAGTGCTGGCATGGTTGAGCTTGTAGTGGTGGTAGAGTGGAAACCCTCACAGTTCCAAGACAGAAAAGGGTGCTTGTGGTCACTCATAGACCAGAGCACAGGCCAGGAAAGGAGTGAACACCTCACCTTTGATCATAGCACCTTGGAAGAACTGAAAATTTTCAGTTCCCTAGAAGTATCTCTGAAAACAGCTGCACAAAACCCCTGAAGCTTGGGACAGTACATTCTCCACACTGGAAGCAGACTCCTACCTTAACAAAGCATTTATAACTCAAGTAATTGGCTGGGATCATGAGCAAGCAGTGTAAAAAGAATCAGACCATAGAATCTTTCTTCGGTAACAAAGAAGATCAAAACATACAACCAGAAGAAGACAACACAGTCAAAGCTCCTACATCCAAAGCCTCCAAGAAAAATATGAATTGGTCCCAGGCCATGGAAGAGCTCAAAAAGGATTTTGAGGAGCAAGAGAAGTAGAAGAAAAACTGAGAGTGATGCAAGAAAATCATGAAAAACAAGTCAACAGCTTGCTAAAGGAGACCCAAAAAAATACTGAAGAAAATAACACCTTAAAAAAATAGCCTAACCCAAATGGCAAAAGAGGTCCAAAAAGCCAATGAAGAGAAAAATGCTTTAAAAAGCAAAATTGGCCAAATGGAAAAGGAAGTCCAAAAGCTTACTGAAGAAAATACTTCCTTAAAAATTAGAATGGAGCAATTGGAAGCTAGTGACTTTATGAGAAATCAAGACACTGTAAAACAAATCCAAAAGAATGAAAAAATAGAAAACAATGTGAAATATCTCATTGGAAAAACAACTGACCTGGAAAATAGATCCAGGAGAGAGAATTTAAAAATTATTGGACTATCTGAAAGCCATGATCAAAAAAAGAGCCTAGACATCATCTTTCAAGAAATTATCAAGGAAAACTGCCCTGATATTTTAGAACCAGAGGCAAAATAGAAATTGAAAGAATCCACTGATCTCTCCTGAAAGAGATCCCCAAAGGAAAACTCCTAGGAATATTGTAGCCAAATTCCAGAGTTCCCAGGTCAAGGAGAAAATATTGCAAGCAGCCAGAAAGAAACAATTCAAGTATTGTGGAAACACAATCAGGATAACACAAGATTTAGCAGCTTCTACATTAAGGGACTGCAGGGCTTGGAATATAATATTCCAGAGGCAAAGAAGATAGAATTACAACCAAGAATCACCTACCCAGCAAAACTGAGCATAATCCTTCAGGGATAAAAATGGACATCCTCTGAAACAGAGGACTTTAAAACATTCTTGATGAAAAGACCAGAGCTGAACAAAAAATTTGACTTTCAAATACAAGACTCAAGAGAAACATGAAGAGGTGAACAGGAAAGAAAAATCATAAGAGACTTATACAGGTTGAACTGTTTACATTCTGCATGGAAAGATGATATTTGTAATTCATGAGTCCTTTGTCAGTATTAGAATAGTTGGAGGGAAAAAATTATATGGATGTATATAGATAGATAGATTGGTAGAGGGCACAGGGTGAGTTGAAGATGAAGGGGTGATATTTGGAGAATAAAATTAAGGGGTGAGAGAGGATTGTACTGGGAGGAGAAAGGGAGAGGTAGAATGTGGTAAATTATATCACATAAAACGGACAAGAAAAGGCTTTTACAGGGGAAATGGGGGAAGGTGAGAAGGAATGAGTAAATCTTATTCTCATCAGATTTGACTTATGGAGAGAATAACATACACACTCAATTGGGTATGGAAATACATCTTACCGTATAGAAAATAGGTGGGGGAAGGGGACAAGAGAGCAGGAGGATGATAGAGGGGAGGGCAGATTGGGGGAGGAGGTAATCAGAAGCAAACACTTCTAGGGAGGGACAGGGTCAAAAGAGAGAGTAGAATAAATGGGGGGTGGGATAGGATGAAGGGAAATATACTTAGTTTTTCACAGCATGACTACTGTGGAAGCATTTTGCATGAGTACACATGTATAACCTGTATTGAGTTGCTTGCCTTCTCAGTGAGGGTGGGTGGGGAGGGAGGAAGGGAGAAAATTTGGAACCCAAAATTTTAAAAACAAAAGATAAAAAAAAATTGTTTTCATGTGCAACGGGGAAATAAGATATACAGGAAATGGGGTATAGAAATCTATCCTGCCCTACAGGAAAATTGAAGGGGAAGGGGGGGAGAGAGATATAAGAGAGGGCAGATTAGGGGTATTCAGAATGCATGCCATTTTGGGGTGGGGGGGAGGGACGAGATGGGGAGAAAATTTGGAACTCAAAATCTTGTGGAAATGAATGTTGAAAACTAAAAATAAATAAATCATTAAATCCAGGCCCAGACACTTGACACTTACTAGCTGTGTGACCCTGGGCAAGTCACTTAACCCCGATTGCCTCACCAAAAAGCAAGATAAATAAATTTAAAAAATAAAAATTGTCATGGTCTCAGATTGGTAGCTGTATAGTATCACTAGAACAATATTGGTTTTTTTTTTCTAATGGGATTTTTGCAACAGCCAGTTGCTTTGAATCATTAGCTACGATGCATAGTTTCCTAAATGAGATTCAGCCCAGTTTCTTCCTTCTGTTCACTTGTGGACCTAGATCATTAGTGTATTGATGCACTCAATGTGTTGCCTGTCCAGCTATATGCCATAGCCTAGGGCCAGACAGTATGTGCCTTCCATACATTTTGTTTTTCCTGTATGGCTAGCTAGGCCACTTTTTTGAGTAATCACCGAGGAGACTTTTTAGTGTTCCAAGGTTCTGTGTGTTACATAGTGTTAATCTGTGAATCTCAGCATCTGTAAAACCTAATCTTGAATCAAGAATTCATATATTTTTTGGTCTTTATTCAGGACGTCACATCCATGACGGTGTTGTAACACTGAGCTTATGCTTGTTTGCTGCCTTACTTGATGTTGATACCCTGTAGCTCTTAGAACAAAGTCTTTCTGTGATTGCATCTACCTTGAAACCTCCTGTGATTTTAGGGTTCCATGGTATAGAAGACACCCTGTTGAAAGAAATTCTTTTAACCTGCATTGGGCTGTACTTATCAAATGCTTTTTTGAAATCCACTAACAATAAATAGAGAAAAAAGTTATGTGTCCTTCATCCTTCCCGGTTCATCTTCTGCAGAAAATGGTTTCCAAAAACCTGTTTGCTTCTCATATTTTTATTGATACCATTACATACATTACACACACACACACACACACACACACACACACACACACACACACACACACACTATCCTTGTAGAGATTTTAAAACAATGAAAAAATAGGACCAGTAGATGCTGGTATTTTTTTGTTTGCCCCTTTATTTTGGTAAGGGTACTGTCTGATCTTTTCCAGTTTTTTGGAGTCATCTTTGAGATACTTTAAAAAACTAATCTCTGATTGCCTTTAAAATTGTGTTGGCTCCAGCATCAATTTCATCTATGCTATGTTTGGTATGCTGAATCATCATACAGGATGAAAATGGACAAACCACCTGAATTAAAGAATTTTTTTTTTAAATTGGAGTGCAGCTGAAGTGGCTTCATTCTTCTGTAGGAAGAATTCTTTGTGTATTAGGTAGAGCACCGTGTGCACGCATGATTCAGGCGATTCTCAGAAGCATTTATTAAGCATCTTTCTGCACATGGTGCTAATTATTTGCTAATTACCAGTATATAGCAGTGAAGAAGCTTTGTTTCAAACTCTGTGGGGTAGGACAGGAAAGTAGGGGGCCCTCCATGGGGGTACAGCAGCCAGAGATTCGAATAGCTCAGCTGAACAGGAATGGTTAGCAGACTGAAGCTGAGCAGGAACTGTTTCTTAGCTGTAGGAGACCACCTATTTGCCAGTCCTGTGGCTGGGGCTGCACAGGGTTTATAACCATTTATAAATTCACATGTGAAATAGGAACAGCTTCCCCTTTAATTCCCCAGAATAGTTCTCAGAGAAAAATAGGACCTTTCTGTGTCGGAGTGGGAATTTTTTGTTTGTTTCTTGAGAGTTATCGACCCATCAGGGATAAAAACTAATCAAGGACTACATATAAGTAGAAAGCAACTTAATTTTTATGAAAGAAATATGAAATGTTCAGTTCATCTACTTTATAAACTTTTTTTGTGATCGATTTGGTAGCTGTCAAAAACAACAAGTCAAACAGACAAAACAAGGAGCAAAATCTTACCCATATCTCTAACCTATTAAGGCAGAAACAAGAGAATTAATGAATAACAGACAAATGAATGAGATGCTTTTGTTCTGTATCCTCTTTTAGACCTTTCTGAAATTCTGCCACCTTTGGCCTATCTTTCCTTCTCTTTCCAAAATGTAGTTGGAGTTAGTATGCATACAAGCTCTGGTTCTCCTAATTTTACTCTGGCATCCTATAGATCTTTCCGTATTTCCTTCCATTTTTTGGCACTATGATATTCTATTACAGTATATTGAATATTTTACTTAGGCATTTTGTTTTTTACACCCCCATCCCTACCTTTTCTGTCCCTAGAGTGTCCGCTCATATTAAAACACACACTCACACTCACATAATACAACCTCTAAAATACATTTAAGCAAAATTGTCTGGTATAGTAACTGCCTTTAACAAAATATAGCATGTTCCACACCACTATATTTTCACCAAGAAGAAAAAAAAAGTATTTTCTATTATTAGTCATCTGGAGTCAGTGTTTATCATTTCATTAGATCTTCATTCCTGTCTTTTAGTATTGTCTGCATTAACATTATTGTAGTCATGAATATATAATTTTTCCTGGATATGATTTCTTCATTCTGTATTAGTCCATATAAATCTCATGTGACCTTGAATTTCTCATATTCATAGTTCCTTACAGTAAATAGTATTCTGTTATATTCATACCCCCTTCCCCATTTGTTTAGCTATTCCTCAGGCAATGGGCATTTGCCTCATTTCCAGTCCTTTGTTGACACAAAAATTTCTGCTAGAACTATTGTATATATATATATATAAGACCTTTCTTTCGGTTGTTGCCCCCTCCTGGGGGTATATGCCTAACAGTGAGATTGATGGGTCAAAGAATATGTGTGGTCGTCACTTTTTTGTATTCCAAGTTGATTTTCAGAACAGTTCTGCCACTAGTGTGCCTGTCTTCCCGAAGCCCTTCGATATTCATTTTGATTTACTTCATGTGGTGCTTTTGTCTTTTACCATCCCTGCCAGTCTGATGGGGGTGAGGTCATATTTGTGCCTAGTCTTTCGTCAGCCACGTGGGGAGATTCTTCACGCTTGCTGATAGATTGCACTGGTTCCGACCCTTCGACTAGCAAATTAATATCTCACACTGTATTCAGCTCTTTGTTGGTTATATATTGCCTTTTTTTCTTTTACAAATAGAGCAGCTTTGAATGTTTTTGTACATATAGATCCTGTTCTCCTTTTTTATTATATTTTCTGGAATACAGTCAGCAATGGAGACATAGGGTCAGAAGGTCTAATGAATTTTATGACTCATTGCTTGTCAATCTGCCCTCAAGTTTATGTTCTTTTGAATTAAAAAACAGAGGAATACAAAACTTTAATCAGTTAATACGACAAATAATAGGCACATTCAGTTTATTTTTATAGCCAGAACATTGTTATCATATGTATGGTGGCAAACAAATGAAATTAGCCGGGAGTTGGTTAGATCTAACCAGGGTTTTCTCTATCCACCCTTCTTCATGTTGGGGAGGCCCGCTGCGTTGACAGCTTCTCTTTAAGACTGTCAGCTTCATGAGAGCAGGGACTGTGTCTTATTTATCTATTTATTTCCACCAGTGCCAAGCATGGTCCTGGGTGCATAGCTTCTCTTTTTTTCTTTAGTCTCACCTGCCAGTCAGAGATGTCTCTCAAGGAAGCCAGTGTCGAGGCTAGGGTGTGACTTCTTGTAGAGGGAGGAGCTGTTCCTCTCAACAAGCCTGAGTAGGTTCCTTGGGTTGGTCATACTTTTCTTCCTGTTGCTTTGTCCGGTCATAGCCCTGTCCAGTGCAGTGCCCCTTTATTTCCCATCTCATCCTCCTTTTGCAGTTACCAGGCTGCCAGCTATTGGTGTCGGGTCACAGCTGGAGCAGATCTGCTTTCTCCAAAACTAAAGAATCAGCTTCCTTCTGACCTCTTTAGGACAAAGGGGCCAAGGGCTGCCTGGTGGAGGATGTGGGGAAAACAGGAAATAGCAGATTTTCAGGGGCAGAGTTAGCTCTTCTGGGGAGGCTTCCAGGGCCCTCTGTACCACACCATTGTGGCCCTTCCACCAACTCCCTTCACCCATTCTTTCTTCCCCATGGCCCATGTAGAACACCAGAAGACCTGAGAAACTGTTCACAGTTTGTGCTTGGGTACACTTCTTATCCTAGAGGCTGAGATTCCTGAGTCCTCTCAACTGTAATGTCAGTCCCCATCTTCCTCCACCACTTACTTTGGCTGTTTTTATAGTATTCATAGCTTTTCTCTGTTCCTGTGAGATGGTCAGTCTGGAGAAGTCTCAGGCTGAGGAATAATAATCCAGTTGTGGCAAAGTGTATACAGGCAGCCAGGTGTTGGGTGGATGCAGTGGGTAGTAATGAATTTGAATCACAGCCAAGCATTGCAGTGGAAAGGGCACTAGGCTGGGTAGTCAGGATATTTGAGTTCCAGTCATGGCTTTACTACTTTTTGGGACAGTTCCCCAGAAGAACCTCGTCTGACTAGTTGGCCAAGGGGCAGCCATCTCCTGTCCTTGGATCTGGGCGTGGGCTTGAAGCTATTGCTTTTAGGCAGTTAGATGGAGGGACCAGTGAAGAGTGCTGGCAGAGTTCTGGGATGAAGGGCCTCCAGTCCATACCACAAGACCAGGCCGCACTCTCTTATTTGCCTTCTACTTGTCTTTCCCTTCTGGGAAAGTGAAGGGCCAGCTCTCCATGGAATCAGATCAAGGTATCTCAACATGGTCTCTAAGGGAAATGTTACCCCTTTCCTGTCCCTCATCACTGCTTTCTTTTTAGCTTCTGTCTTGACAACTTTCCTGGGGTGCAGTAACCCTTTTTCTATTTAGCTACAGTCCAGAGTGGATAATGGTCTCAGAGTCAGGATATCTAAGTTTTAAGACCTACTTCTGCCATGTAACAGGTGTGGGACCTTGGGGAAGTTACTTCTCACTGAGCTTTTCAGTTTCTTCATCCATAAAATGGGGTTAATAATATGGCTGTGGTGAGGAAGGCTTTTTGCAAACGTTAAAACAGTGTAAAAATGAGAACTATTGCCTCCCTTCCAAACCTTGTGGAAAACTCCTTCAAGAAATAGTTGCTTATTAAACGTGCATGGTCCTGTTACACCATTCTGTCATAGCTTTCCAGCCCCTAACAGGCTGTGATTTGGGGTACACTTTAGGCCCTTCCTTACAGTAGAAGCCCTGGAGGTGACAGGCTACAATGTTGTTGGTTTGGTTTTTTTTAATGAGGCAATTGGGGTTAAGTGACTTGCCCAGGGTCACACAGCTAGTCAGTGTCAAGTGTTTGGTCTGAGGCCAGATTTGAACTCAGGTCCTCCTGAATGCAAGGCTGGTGCTCTATCTGCTGTGCCATCTAGGTGCCCCAGGCCACAATGTTATGAGGCATCAGAGGGGGTGGGGTTTGGCAAGTGTGTGAATCCTCTCATTGCCCTTTCTACTCCCCCCAGATCCTGTTCATCTCAGATTATTTCTACGCCTTCCTGCGGCGGGAGTACTACCTCACTCATGGCCTCCACCTGAAGCGCCAGGATGGGACTGAGGCCATGCTGGTGCTCAAGTAGTGAGGGGCCAGCTGGCCCTGCTGAAGATGGACTCCTCTGAGACCAAGCTGGGGAGAACTGGGGGTGGGCTGAGCTGCTGCGCCCCCTCCCCTCATCTTGGCCCTACTTTGGGGAGGGCTTGGTTTAGAGGTCAGGGGGAGCTCGTGATGCCTTCACAGACCTGGATCCTTGGAACTCCAAACAAGAGAACAACTATCAACAAAGGCCCCTTTGGGAAGTGAAGCCTTCAGCATGGAGGATGAATAGTCCCCAATTGGGAAATGGCTGAGTCTGCCTTGGGCCCCTCCTCCTTGGGGAGCAGTGGAGGGCCTTGGGTGAGTTGTCTCTTCTCCCTGGAAACCACGGTTTCAGCAGGTCCTTCCCCCATCATTCCCCCAAATCCTAAACCCTGTTTTGTCTCCCTTGCTTTCCATAGATTATTCCTTGTCCACCTCAGCAAGGTCCAAGTTACCCGTGGTCTTTATTCTCCCAGGCCAAAGTATTCCTTCCTCTGCCCTTTATTCTCCCAAGCCAAAATCTATTCCGACATACCCTTCCCCTTCCCTTTCTCTTGAGCCTGGATGGCCCCTTTCCCTGTGAACCTAAAAGTCAGGCAGAGCTTTGGTGTGTTATTGATGCTGAATAAATGTCTTTTTCATAGTCAATACTGGTTGTCTGTGGAAATGAGAAAGGGCTAGGGAAAGCCAAGCTGGGGAGCAGACTGAAGTGAGGGTACAGACCTGAGTTCTGAGGCCTGTACTCCAGTGGGTTTATCTGCCCTTGGACCTGGAATGGAGGCCCACACCCCTAACGTAGTCCTGGGCTATTGTGCTGGAGGCCCAGGACCTCAGGGCTAAGTGTCAGGGAAAGATAGCAGAGGCTCAGAGCTTGTTGGGGCAGTGGCTAAAGAAGGCTCCTTGGGTCATTTTGCTTTTCTCCCCAGCCATCCCTCTTTTCCTTTTGGGATAGAGGTTTAAAATCAGCCCCTTATGTGTGTGTAAGACTTAAAATTTTACAACACAGAACTTTGTGTGCATAGGCACGTCTTTCCTGAACAGGCCCTGCCCCCCCAACTCCAGGGAGGATGCTCATGCTCCACACACTAGCTGGTCTTGTTACGGAAGGTGCTTTGGGACTCACAGGCCCATTAGAGCCAAGACAGACTACTGGGGAAGTGCCTGTTTGAGGGTAATAACCATGAGTGCTGGCTCAATGATAATGAGATAGGGTTTCTCATGTGGCACTGAGAAGAGTCCTGTCTTGGAGTAACAAGGATGTATTCTGAAGGACACATATTTGGACATGGAAATCAAGTTCCCTGCCTGCAGAAGAGGCATGTGAATACCAGCCTGAGGGATGCTGGAGATACAGCAGCCAGGCAAAAGTTACATCTTAGGCCAGGAAGTCGGCTGGGTCAGTCACTTTGTGCCTGCAGCTCTGGAGGAGGGAAAGGGCCCAGCATCTTATCTGCATTTAGTGTCCAGAAGGACCAGGCTGTGTCGCTGTGGAGGCAGAGAGGGAACACTGGCCCAGAGCTGGGTAGGACTTGAATTTCTCTTTATTTATACAGAGTAACGGGAGCTCAAATAGGCTGGTTCTCCAGGACGCTGTGGTACATAACATGGAAGGAAGAGCAGGCAGGGTTGTGGTCACAAGGGGAAAGCCCAGTCCTTGAAGTGGCTGCCAGCACGGGATGGGTCCCAACTGCATGCAATAAAGATGGGAGGGACAGGTGCCTAAAAAAAAAAAAAAAGACCAGAGCCAAGGTAGGGCCAAGGCCCACAGGTGCCCACCCCCTCCCCCCCATTTCCAAAACTGGGAGGGGGCAGCCTCTATATTCTATATATCTATATTCTCATCCCCCCCTCTACAGACACACAGACAGACAGAGCGGCCCCCAAGGCTCTAGCATCTGGGGGTAGCACCGAGAGTTGATATGTGTACAGAGTTGGGGTAGATGAAAATTCCTTGTTGACACAGGATGTCTTCTGTTCTGCTCCAGCCCTGGGTGGGCAAAGTCCTTAGTTTGGCATTGATCTAAGCCAACCACTCCTGCTTTGGGTCCTGGGGAACGGGCCCAGAAAGGGGGTAGAGGCAGCTTTATAGTTCTGGAGTAGGGGGCTAGGCTGCCCCCTCCCCAGCTGCTATCTTCCCAGGGCCAGGATACTCCCTGCCCCTTTCTGCTCAGTAGCCAAAGGTCTCCTGGGAGGCATAAACCATGTAGAGGAAGCCATCTTCATCCTTCTCCTGCTCGTAGATCTCTGAGATGGGTGTGGAGACGCTCACCATGCTGTGCTGGTTCACCAGCAGGAAGAAGGCCTGAGTGGGGTTAAGTTGGAGTCTGCGGCTGCATATGGAGAGGGGGATAAGGGGAGTCCATTGGAAGGGCAACAAGACCCCCAACTCCCAGCTCTGGGCCCTGACACCTGAGGTGGAAGGAATCTCCGAGCTCTCTAGTCCAACCCCTTTCCCCATGTATGAATCTCCTTGACAGCATCTCTAAGAAGAGTCATCCACCCACCCTGCCCTGTTTGAGGTCCCAGGGTCCTCCTGCCTCTCCCTGGATGGTTTGGGGTTTCAGAGTTTCTGCTGATCCAACAACTGCCTCCTGCTTCTTTCCACATCCTGATTCCAACCTCCTGGCTTCCACCCTCTGAGGCCCAGGGCTAATCCCTCTTCCACCCAGCAGCAGCTCTTCAAATACTTGAAGACAGCTATCATGTCTTCCCTAACATCTACAGGCTAAAACATAAACAAACTCAGTTCCTTCAATCCTCATAAAGCATAAATTCTAATTCGTTTCCATCCTAGACACTCTCCTGTGGATTTGTTTGAGTTTGTCAGTGCCCCTCAAACATGGTCCCACAATCGAATGCTGTATTCTAGATGTCAGCTGACCAGGCCAGAGAACCGAATTTCCTCCCCCTTCCCCCCCTTCATCCTGGACACTACCTCTGTTAATGAATGGCACTAGCTTCCATGGCTGGACTGTCCTACCTATGCAGCACTGCCCGGAGTTGGACTCTTTCCAGCCCAGGTCAACGGAAGGTGGGTGGGATGGAGGGGTGGGAGTGGGGTGTGCCTCACTCACCGGATGATCTTCACTAATTCACTCATGTTCACATGGTCAGGGACCAGGAACTTGGTCTTGTCCAGGACAGGCAGCTGTTTTTCCCCTTTGTATCGCTCGATGATCACCTACGCGAAGAAGGATGAGTAAGAGGAGGCAGGAGCAGGGCAGGAGCCACAGGCACGTGCAGGCGGCCCGGACCCCGGCACTCACCGGGATCTTACTGGGGTGCTGCTCGCGGATCTGCTGCACTTCCTTGCATCTGTCGGCTGGGAAGACAGGAGGCAGTGAGGCTCTGGCCCGTGTGACCCGAAGCAAGGGGCCTGGACCGGGAGAGACCCACCCTCACTGCTGCAGCTGTTTCTGGGCTCCCTGGACTGTGGGAGCCACGAAGGGTAAACAAGGAGGCGGCGGCTTCCGGGTGACCCGGCCTGCCGCCCACACGTCCACCGCCGCCCCTCCGCCCCAGCCTTCGCTATCCCGACCTGGACCCGGCCCCGGGGAGCCCCTCCGACCACGCGCACCCGCCCCCACCCCTCAGACAGACGCTCGTCTGCTTACACCCGCCCCCGAACAGGGACACTCAGGCTACCCAAGAGACCTCTTCCCCACCCACCCAAACCCCATGCACAGACTCAGATGATCCAGGCAGGGGTCCAGGGTTCCCCTTGCCTGGGAAACGCAGCTTCCGATGGCCGGGCTGGGGTGGGGCAGGGAGAGCCGGCGACCCTCAGACGCAGCCCAGGCTCTCCCCTGGCCCGGAGCCAGCCTCCTCCCCCCCGCCCTGGACACTCGGAATAAACACGCCCGGGCTGCGAGGGAGGGGCCTCGTCTGTCTCCTCCCCCCAAGCCCCTTAAAGGGCAAACCCGGGTGGGGGAAGGAGGACTAGTCCGGGAGGCCGCCCTCCCCCCTCCCGCCCAGCCCCGGAGCTCTCGCAATGGAGGTGGGGGCGACCCCGGAATTACCCTCCTGTACCCAGACCCTGTAGGTATCTGCGTGACGCCACGCGTGCCCATGACATCAGCGGCCGTCGGCTTCCCACCCCTGCAGGTCCCGGGACGCCCCGCAGGGTCCGATCGGACGCTTCCACCCCCCACCCCTACCCCGCCCCGGCCCGGCCTCACCGAAGCTTCGCCGCTGCTTGAAGGGCCGGTCGGAGGGCATCGCGCCGGGGTCCTGGGTCGGGCAGGGGTGGGGTGGGGTGGGGTGGGAAGTTCAGGGCCAGGGATCCGGGTGTCACCGCTGCTGCTCCGGGTTCTCTGCCGCGCGCTCGGGCTCCTTCTGGTTCTCAAACCCGAGCAGCTGCTGCCCGGAGGAGATGGTAACTCGGTTCGGTGACGTCACTTCACAACATTCCTTAAAGGGGGAGGCTGGCCCTGCCCTGCTATTGGGCCGACGAAAAAGCCACCCCATCCGCTCACTTGACCCCGTGACGCAAAGGCAGCTCTGGCCAGGAATGGACAACTGAGGAGGCGTGGCTCCCAAGGAGACATGGCCTTCCCGGTCGCTGCCATGACAACAGATAGCCACACAAGTCGGCGCTTGGCCGCGACGTCACATGCCCCGCCCTCTCGGGCCTTCAGCCGCTGGCTGGACAGGCAGCAGTAAGCACAAGGCCCGCAGCCGGAGGTGCTGGCTGTCCTGCGGCAGGCGGCCGAATGTGCAGGCCGGACTTTGTAAGCTGAGCCCCCGCGTCCCCCCGGGGCCCCTTCGGTCTTGCACTCCCCAGCAGACACAGCTTTGGTTTCGTGCAGGGAATCGGCCAGGATGAGGTGTCTCCGGTGACAGGACTTGGGGCCCATCTAGTTCGGTGGAGGAAGCAGATGCCGGGGCCCTACCCCAGGGCACACGGTGACTTAGCAGTGGCAAAGCAGAGCCTAGAAAGCCAGCCTTCTGGCTCTTTCCAATATACCTCACTCCCAACTCACGTTGGGTAACTCACAGGACTTTTCTGGGCCTCAGTTTCCCCACCTGTGAAATAAGGGAGTTGGACTAGGTGGTCCGCAAGGTCTCTTGTAGCTCATGTTGGCACATGGTTCTGACTCGTGTCACCAGCGGGAGGTTCGGAACTCGGAGGCAACAACTTTCCCTGCTCCTCCATGTTCATTGCTCCTGTTCGCAGGTCGCTCTCTCACCAGAACTTCAGACGGCCCCCCATTCTCTTATTTAAATTAAATTAAAAGGCATTTTTTTAAAACTTAATAAAAGCCTGGGTCCCAGTCCTGGTCCTGCTTCTAAGGGGTTTGGTTTCCTTTGTAAAAGCAGTTTTTCAGCCTCTAGGATTCTATAGAGTTGCTTCCTTTTTTGGCTTATGGTAGGGATGTCAGTTCTGGCTTCTACTCAGTGCCTCATAAGTGTTCTGCACACAACATGGGCCTGACAAAATGAATTCTGCTCGTATTGACTGGGGAGAATTATTGAAATGTTTTGCAAAAAACACACAAGGATTAAGTTGATGATAACCAACTTTGAAGAAGCAATTTGAACTAAGGCTCTGTCACTGACACACAAAAGCCTGCCAGATCTCTTAACGTTGCGACCCTGGGATAAGAAAGTTTCTCCAGCAAGCCTATATTGTGACACAGACAGCAGTACCACGGTGCGTGACTAGGGTAGCCAGAGAGCTTAGTTTATGTTCTCACCTAACGCAGGGCCTCATCTCCTGTATGGAGCTCAAAAGTGGCCGTGGATACTTTTCGTCAGGGAAGAATGGAAGGGAGCCTGGTACCTAGTGTCCAGGGAATCTCTCCTACACTCAGGCTATAGTAGCTGAGCTACAAGACTTCGCACTGGGGGAGGTAAAAGATTGAGGCAGCTGGAGATGGCAGAAGTAGGCTGGAAGGGCCATCACAGAGCCCTACCCTACCCCCAGTGCCAGGGTCCGTATCCTTTTATGAAGGCAGGAAATCACCCAGTGTATGTCAGGCCTCAAGGCTGCCTGGGCCTCACTATCCTCCTCTACTCCTGAAGCATTGGGAATTGGTGTTGGCACTCACATGCCAGGTGCTAGTTAAAGGTGATGTCTGCACCCTCATGCCACACAAACACCTTATTTCATGTGACCTTTCTGAGAAAGGGAAAATAGGCTGTTCCAGAAAAAGTAATTCTCTGGTAAACAGGGGTTAACCCAAAAACCCCTTTTAATATCGAAGCCTTATAGCTGAAAATCTTCAGAAAATGTCTAAAATCACTTTCTCTGCAAAATAGCTTCTTATGTGGTCCACTTACCTGGTCTCTTCCCACCCAATCCTTAGAAGCTATCAATCCCTCCATCCCCTTCTCAAAAGCCTTCAACAGCTCCTCAAGGCCCCAGGACAAAGTACATCATCCTCAGAATTTAGGGACCTCTATTCTCAGAGTCCAAACTACCTTTCCAGGATTATGTTAGCCCTGCTCTATCACCTGAAATTTTCTTCAAGGTTCAACTTGACCATAAGGCTACCTTGACCATAAGGCCTTCAGTGAGCCTCACACTCCACTCTACTCCTCTCAGAGGTACTCTTCTGAGCTCGATGAGTCTTCACTGTTTTGTGCCCCCACAGTGCTCTGCACCTATGATTTTACAAAGTGTAGGTTGCTCCCAGTAAGGAATAAATAGCATCTCTGTAACATCCAGTCTGTTTCCTGGGGCAGTGAGAGGTTAAGTGATCTCTACCCACGGTCAGTACATATGAGGCAGGACCTGAATCCAGGTTTTCCTCACAGGTTATTCTGCACGATGCAACACCAGTTCCCACACAGTGAGTACTCAGTGAATAACCCTTTAATTGCTCAATAGCATCTCAAAGGACCCAAAGGAATCTTTCCTTGTAGGGAATCTCCCAGGGCCTTACAATATCAGTTAATTTTCCTCTTGACCTCCTTTTCCTGAACATGGAAAGTGCAGCAGAAATGCTCGTATAAAGTCTCTTCTAAGTTGAGGTAGAGCTGATCATGCTTCTTCTACAGGCTTTCCTCCTGGACCTTGGGCCATCCCTTCACACTCCCCTCATCTTTCTGGGCCATTTCCCAAACCCTCTGCAGGTTCCTCCTCTGCTCTACTACTATGGGCCTCTGGAACCTAGTCAGCCTCTGTGCCAGAACAAGAGCAATCCCCAGTGGGGCCCCAAGTGCCCCCAGACCCACTGAATGTGGCTGCAAGGTAGAGACTGACGGCTTCACGTCCACACCAGGACCTGTCCATTGGATGTGTCCCCTTCAAATCCCCGGGAGAGGCCCCCCATTCAGCAGCCCCCTCCCTAGCTGCCACTGAATTCACAGGCTGACTCCTCTACCAGGGCATGAGATCACAGATTTAGAGATGAAGGACCCCTGAAGGTTACCTAAGCCAACCTTCTCATTTTACAAAAGAAACTAAGATCAAAAGAAGGGAAGTGACTTGCCCAAGACCACAAAGAACTCAGGCTCTCTGACCCCAATGTTCCTTCCACCATATCTCCTGCTGCCTGTCTTGTCCTTACAGATCCAGATTCCAGACCCCTACCCCCACCCTAAAAAATAACTCATGAGGAGACCTTCCCACAGGGCATGTAAAGATACAACAAAAGAATAATCATTACAGTTATTTTTAGTTAGACAGCCTTTCAAAATAGCAACAAAATTAAAATCAGAAGCCCAGAGCCCAGATTGGGGGGGGAGGCGGGGCGGGGCAGCGGGCCAGAGGGGAGTTCAGGCCTTAGGCGTGGGCACCAGCCCTGGCCATTAAGCTTGTCTCCAAGGGGCTTTCTTCCTGGTGGCTGAAGGTAGCCTCCCAAAATTCAAGGTGGATCAAAGGTTAAGAAAATCAATCTGCCCCCCCACCCCCCCCACCTGGGTCACATGATCTCTGTAAATCCAGTCTGATATCATAATTTTGTTTTCCACATGCCATTCAGTGGTGAGAAGGAATCAACAGTAAGGCTTTCTTTCAGGGAGACTATTAAATTAAAGAAAAAAAAATCACACCTCGAATATGGCAAATTATTCTGTTGGATTTTGGATCACAATCAGGAAGTAATCTTTATCTGCAAAAAGAAGAAAAGACATATGTCACAAACAGACTGATTCCAGACTCCAAGTCCAGGCTCTGCCACAAATTTGTTGTGTGGCCTTGGACAAGTACTTCCTTTTCCCTAAGCCTCAGTGTCACAGGAGTGACGGGACTGGAAAGTCAGAATGAGAAGGGACCTCAGGGCTTATCCAGGCCAACCCCCACTTGAAAAATAATTTCCTCTACAGCAGACCCAACAAGTCATTAGCCTTCGCTCAGGAAGGGGGGGATCCACTACCTTCCAAGGCAACCCATTGCCCAGTTCCTCTTCCCTGGGGCAGGTGGGAGCCCAAGTCGATTCAGGGCTCTTGCTGCTTTATTCCTGAATATGACCCCTCTCTTTATGCTGGCGAACACTGCCATAGCCCTCTTGGATACCATATCATCCTATACACTCATATGTGTGTGGTCCTCTCGTGGTCCGCTAAAGCCACAGATCTTTTTCAAATGAAACGCTACCTAACCAAGCCTCCCTCCATCTTGTACTTGTGAGGTTAATTCTTGAAATCCAAGGGTCAGACCTCACATTCATCCCTATTAAGAATCTTCTTATTCAATTCAACTCAACATAAAATCACCAATACCTTTTAAAATCCTGTTTCTGTCATCCAATATATTAGCTATCCATCCTCTACCCTTGATTTGAGTCATCTGCAAATTTGATAAAGATGCTATTTTTGCCCTTATCTAAGTTACTGATTAAAGAATAGGGAGATTCAAATTCTGGTTTGAAACATCTTCGTTTCAGACACTGGCACCTATAGTATGCTTCTAAGGCAACCTTGGAAATAGACATTTGCCCGGACTGGAGGCAGGATTGTTTGTGTGGGGGTATGTGTGTGGTAGAAGATACAGACATCCTTTACACCAAAGGAGAGGAACAGGCTGTCACAAGTTGTATGGACTCCTAAGTTCCTGGAAGGCAAAGGACAGGGTCTTACTCATCTCAGTCTGAATCTCCAGTGCTGAACCCAGGGCCTCTCATATAGTAAATCTTTACTAAAAGTTTATTGAAATGAAGACAGCATGTAATGGCATCTCAACCTTAAAAAACTTGGCCTCTTCATCCAGATTACAGCACAGGAGCAAGTTTGATCTGACCAAGGTCAGCCCTCCTGCCCGAGAATCTGTCCTTTGTATTTGTTTGGTATATCTTGTACAGACTTCCTAGAGCTTCTCTCCAGGGAAGCGTCTATGTCACTTCTGTGCTGGTGGCCCTAGCACCCGATATAGTGCAGAACACACAACTGATGCTTAATAAATTCATGCCGATTGACTGAAATATAGTGCTTGTTCCTCTTTCTGTACTTATGATAGAAATTATGATTTGGGGAGAGCCAGAGTTTGCCCCTTTTTTAAAGTCTTCATTTGACCACTCAGCCTTGGAAGGACAGGACTTTGAATAATAGATATGATTAATTCTTCTCAATCTGGGTATTGCTACCCCACCCAACTTTACAAGAAATTTAATCTAAAGTGAAATTGGCCCACTGTGTTCTACTCAGGCTAGGGTAGGGGATATAGATCCTTTGTCTAGATTCCTAGAGCCTGGGGGTGGTCTGGGAGTAAGACTGAATTAATCAAAGTCACATTCCCCAGCGCCTCATTAGAATAAATCTACCTCATTAACTGTTAACCAATCAGAGCTGACAGCTATCCTCAGGAACACTCACTCTTCCAAAGGCATATAAACGGTGAAACCTCAGCTATGATTCATTTTCGGGGTAAGAGAGTAGGCCAAATGACCATCTCTTTTATTAATAATATGCTAGCACTATTAATAAAACGATTAATTATATAGAAACTACGTCCCTCGAACTTCTGAAATGTCACACTTAGTAGGTACTCCAAAGTAAACTATTTGTTAGAGTTTATGTATGATATCATTTGACAAAGTATGCTATACTGATCTGGCTCACAACTCCCTCACTAGCAGTGTAGACCAAAGGTATCAATCTCAAAACTCCAACCAGATTAAAATGTCACTGGGAAATGTTTAACAAAATAAATAAAAATACAACCCAGCACAGGTTATGTTAACTTCTATTTGAGAGGGACACCACTGGTGTAAACTAGCAAGAACAGTTTCCTTACTGTGACGAGAAAGAGACCCAATCTAGACAGTGCAGGTCAGTGTCTGCAGCTACTAACCCTGAGGGGACTGGACTAGAAGAAGGCTGGACTAGATGAATTTTAGGATCCTTTTCACCTCTAGAAGTCTAAAACACGAGGTATGGAAGAAAGAAATGGAAGTACCCATTTCCCTGGTAATATGAACAGATGAACATCAGCTCTGGAGAAGACAAGTGCTTTGGTTAAACAGTGGCTGTGCAGTCTCAGGCAGAGCACTGCTCCACTGGGAATCACGAGAGCTGAAATCCAGTCCTGACTGCCACAAATGCCCTGTGGGACCTTGGGTAAGACACCGAACATTCTCTGAGCCTCAGGTTCTCCATCCATACAATGAGGGCGTATAACACCATCATCTCTGCAGGCCCTCGAATTCCTTCATCCTATGCCCTACAGTGTCATCGAAGGAAGTTTCTTTCTGACACGCCCAATGAAATCCTAAGAACTGCTCCAAGATTCGGGCAATGAGACTCTTACCTGGAGCAACCATGATCTCATTTTTCTTGGAGCGAATGCGGAGGAATGTGAGATCGTTCTGGGGGTCGATGTCTCGCACAGTGCCCCGAGCCTTCAAGATGAAGCTGTGCATCAGATTGGCATACTGCACGGTGGTGGAGTTGTCCATGGTGCTTTTGATTGGAATGCCTGGGCCAAGGACAGGTGAAGTGAGAAAAATCAATGCAAGCCCTTCTGCTTCTTCCTCATTCCCATGACTTGTGGAAACGGCCATTTGTGCTTGTGCCATACAATCAAATGGGAGATTAATTTTTATAATCTTGAGAGTTTGATGGTATAAACAGGGTCACCCATTTAAAAGTCAACTCACTTAGCGAGTCCAATAAGGATTACCTTTTAAATGAGCCCCTTTCTTTGTGGAAGGGATCTTTTTGTCTCAGTTTCAGAGATAAAAAGCTCTCTGAAGTTACCTCAAAAAACTTGAAACCAACCACGTGTTAAATGACTGGAGCCTGGCTCAACAAACTGTAGTAGTATATGAACAGCAGCGTCTGGTGGCACCATTAGAAAGGTCAGAAGAGATATGAGAAGAATCCCATGAAGTGAAAAAGAGCAGAGCAACATGCACACTGACTATGAAGACTCCAGGAAACAGCAGCACCAACAAAATGTGGAAAAAATACTAAGAATTCAGAAGACACAGAATCAGTAGGTTATTTATCCTTTGATACATCACCATATTTATTCTTGATTGTGGAACTGAACAATTATTTTTGTAGATGGGACCTGAATTTAGAATAACAAAGAAAAGGGGCCGCTACATGGCGTATTGTATAGAGCACCGGCCCTGGTGTCAGGAGGAGCCGAGTTCAAATTTGGCCTCAGACACTTGACACTTACTAGCTGTGTGACCCTGGGCAAGTCACTTAACCCCACTGCCTAGCCAAAAAAAAAGAATAACAAAGAAAAGCCAGCTTCCTCCTCCCAATTATTGTACTTGCCATCCCACCCCACCCCCTGTAGGGAGCAAACATCCAGCACTTAGCACAGGGTCTAACATACTCATAAGTGGTTAGTTCAGCTTAAAGCTGAATATGACAGATGCTTATTTTGAAAGGAGCCATGGCTAATGACCCCATATCAGTAACATTATATCCATTTATCAAGGGGAAGATGAGTAGAGCTGACCCTCCTTCCTCCCAGGGTCCCTTAGCTCTGAGAGGTGAACTTTTACCTTATCTTGTTGGGGTCCCAAGACACTTCCCAGCATGCTCCATGCCAAGCCTTCTCTACTTAAGACATTCATCTCCACCAGAGGCCTTTGGCTCTCATAGGTGAACTGCCTTCTTTCTGGCAGTGGGAGGAGGCTGAGACTTCTACTCAACTCCCCAACCCTAACCTTCCTACCTCCAGCCAATGTTGTCTCCCCACTTTAGAATGTAATCTTCTTGAGGGCAGAGACAATCTTGCTTGCTGGTATTTGTATCCCCAGTGCTTATACAGTGCCTGACACACAGTAAGTGCTTAATAAATTCTTTCTCTCTTTCTCTGTCTTGGAGCTAATTTGGCAGGGATATGGAAAGAGCATTAGAAATCATGTGACTGAATTCCAACCCTAACAACTAACTATGTGACCCTTGGGAAGAACATAATCTCTTCAGGCTTCAGTTTCCTCATCTGTAAAATGGGCATAGTTCCTACCCTACCTCCATAGGAGGGTTTTTGTGATGATCAAATGAAATAACAGCTGAAAAGACTTTGAAAACTGTCAGAAGCTGTACAAATCTATTGTTGTTTTTATTTTCACCATGAGGCAGAGAAAAGATTAAGTCTGGTTCATCTGTCTTTTTGGAAGGTTTAAGGAAATGATCTGACATACTGATCAATTCTGTCCCAGGATCTGTCAGAGCTAAGCCACTAAAAGTGCCCAAGCTTTCGGCAGTACTTTCAAAATGATAGCTGTGAGAATGCTTCAAGGCTTTATCCAAAGTAGTTCAGACCAGGACCTGAAAAACAAGTAGTTTCTTAACTAAAAGGATAGTCTGAAGCAGTTGAAAGTTCCTGACAGGAGAGGGTAGATTCAGAAGCAAACCACTGAGTTGATATGTTCTCATCCCCACCATGATGTGCTTGGAGGTTTCTTGATTTTTATGCCACTTCTAAAAGGGCTTATTCTATACTACTCCTCCCCAGTAATCCTCCGTTTCCCTCATGCTTTGGGAATTCAGACCATGGTGAGGTTTCATCCACTAATGCTGCATCACACTATTTCTTCATGATCGCAAGCTGCAGGATGTGCTGTCAAGAGCCTTGCACTAAGTCAGAAGATGTGAGTTTCCTTGTGTGACCACGGGCAAGTCATTCCTCTTTTTCTAGGCCTTGGTTTCATCTTCTATACAACGAGGGACTGGATTAAATCATATTCAAGCAAGAGTCCTTACTCCTCGAACATTCACTAAGTGTCTATTGCCTGCCCTGCAAGGCACTATGCTTGATGCTGGGAGTGGTACAGATGGTCCCCAG
Organism: Phascolarctos cinereus; assembly: GCF_003287225.1. Classification (NCBI taxonomy): domain Eukaryota; kingdom Metazoa; phylum Chordata; class Mammalia; order Diprotodontia; family Phascolarctidae; genus Phascolarctos; species Phascolarctos cinereus. The sequence continues at coordinate 327,024,957 of NW_027555625.1, forward strand.
AGCTCAGGACCACAGCTCAAGGATCACATGGAAAGAGTTCAGTTAGGGTGATGTCTTCACACTCTCTGACTCACGTGCACCCTGTCTTTCCCCTGGTGTTGGAGGTCTCTCTACACAAAGATGAAATAGGATACTTACCCTTTTTATCAAAGAATTTGCAAGGTAATATTCTATAATTCTCTAAGAGTCAACATGTAGGTGAATTTTCAACGTTCACAGAAGTTACTTTGTATCTATGCATTAGAACAGACACCCTTATTACTGCACCTGAAAATGCAGTACTCAATATCCCAAGATGTTAAGTTGGCTACATTTTTAGGTCTGAAGTAAGATTCCTGGTGACATTAAATTCATCTTCTAGCTTCCTCAGAGGGTTCAGCATAGATAAGCCCTTGCTGAAACAAAGGTTGTATGGAGGTGTCTGGGGTCCAGCTAAGGTTTCTAAAGAAGTCTAAATGCTAAGATATGTAGTGACAATTTTCTCTTTATAATTCTGCCTTTCTCCTCTCTCCTGGAAATACCTTCAAGAACTTTGAGCTTAGGAAGTTTCTAACTGTTCTAACATTTCTGGCACACAGAATAAACAAAGAACACTAGAATGTCAGAGTTAAAAGGGATGTCAAAGATCATCAATTCCATCATTTAATAGATAAGGAAACACTTCCGGGGAGTGGAGGTAATTTGCCCTTGAACACTCAACTACAGAATGGCAGACCCAGGACTGGAACTCAGGTTCAGGGTTTTGTTCACTATACTCTTGCTGCCTCTGAGCCTCAGTTTCCTGTTCTGTAAAAGAGTTAAGAAGCTATGCTCCCCTTAGCAGCGCTGTCATAAGGATGAAACAAGATCAGAGTATGAAAGTGTGACAATAACTGTAAGAAATGGCAGTTCTCTTATGTGGTCAGAGAGGGGGAACTAAGTACCTTCTGAATTGACAACAATGATCCCTTGCACTCCCTTCTGGCTCTGAATTCGTTTTAGGGTTTCTTCTACTTCAGCCTGGCAAATGGAAAAAAAAAAGGAGAGAAAAAACAAGAAGATTAGTTTGTTACACCCAGTTCCCCGACTCCTCCTTAAACTTCCCCAGGAACTGTTGGCCCTGGGGTCACTGCAACAGTTCCTGGGATGCTCTTATAGTTTCCACTCCAGCTGAGTCCTCCTATCATAACTACAGAACTTTGTTAGGGTAGAATGTGTCCAAACCTAATACAAACCAGGCCATGACTATCATTACAGTCTTAATGTATCTTCACCATCCTGAAGCAGGTCCGTTTCACACTAGTGGGGACACTTCTTAACATAGCTGACAAGGGTGTGCAGAATAATGATGCTATTTCTTCCAGTCCTTACTCTTCTCTCCAAATACCTCTTGCCCATGAGTGAGGAATACTTAATGTCCACAGGATTTGGATACTTAAGTTATAAACTTCCTGTAAATAGGAACAACTGCACTGGGCTCCTATTCAACGTTCAGTGTTTACCTCCCCATCAAAGATTGGCTAGAAATAGCAAATTCTCCATCCCCTGCCCTAGTGCCAGTGGAAATACCTGGGATACTCTCTGCTGTCCAGGGAGGCCCTTTAATTATACCTTTAACTGCTTCCTGGGGTGGGAAACCTTTGGCCTCAAGGCCACATGTGGCCTTCTAGGTCCTTGGGTGCTGCCTGTTGACTGAGTCCAAGCTTTACAGAACAAATGCTTTTATTAAGGGGATTTGTTTTGTGAAGTTTGGATTCAGTCAAAGGGCCCTACTTGAGGACCCAGAGGACCACATGTGGCCTCAAGACCTCAGGTTTCCCACCCCTGGTTTAGACACAAAGCAGAAGGGAGAATGCCTAAACCCACTGTTGGAGAAAGATGTTTCTTTTTTTTTTCTTTAGAATATCTTTTCTCATATTCAGTTTTTCCCATTTCAATTTAAAAAGCATGTAAGTACCTACTATGGAGGTCCAGAACACTAGACCTAGAATCAAGAAGACCTGTGTTCAAATCTGACCCTAGACACTTACTAGATGTGTGACCAACCCTGGGCAAGGCACTTGACTTCTTTATGCTTCAGTTTCTTCAACTGTAAAATGGAGCTCATAACATCTACTTCCCAGAGTTGTTGAGAGGATCAAATGAGATAATAATTGTTAAGGTCTCAGTACAGGGCCTGGCACAGAAGAGGTACTTAAGGAATATTTATTCCCTTCTCTTCTCTTTCCTACTACGTGCAAGGCACTGGGCTAGGCTTTGGGACACAAAGAGAAAATGAAGAATAGTCCCCATCTCTGAGAAGCTTCCATTCTATTGGCAAAAAAAATATTATAAAAAGTGGTTGGGTCCTCCAGTATTATTGGTGTTATGGTTCAGCTATATAATGGGTCAATAACAGGAATCTAACCAACATTTACAACATTGTTTCTATGGGATAAGAAGTTCCAAACTTATTATCTACTAATTTATTTCCAAATTGGGGATGACCTGCTTTCTTTTCACCTTTTTTGTGTTTGCCCCCAAGCTCTAATAAAGTAGCTTAATTTGTACAATACAGACCGTGTGAAATACTTAATATGCATATAGGTAAAGCTGTGTCTTATCAAAGGGTCCTGAATTTTGAGTCAGAAAATTTTGGCTTGAGCCCTGCCTCCTCTACTGCTAGCTGTAGGACATAGGGAAGTTCATTCTAGGCCTTGTTTTTCTCAACTGTAAAATGGGCTGAAAATACCAACCCTATCTAATTTCATGCAGGGATGTTGTAAAGATAAAATAAGATAGGGCATGTAAAACAGGTTCGTGCCTGGGAAGCTTTTGTAAAGACTCATGTAAATATAACAGTAACATGTTATATCTGTTGCATGGGGGAGGGGGCAATATGTGTCCTTCATTCATGTCTCTTATTTAGGAGAACTGGAAGAAAAATGACAGGACCATTTAACAAGTGGAAACCTCAGCATCTAATACCCAAACAAAAAATTCAAACATCTTCCGAGGAAGCAAATCTCCATTAAGGCAAGGGAGGACAGACTCTGAGACTTAATGCACTTAATTAACTGGCACCTGAAGACCTGACACATCACAAAAACTCTATACAAGAAATGTGTGACAAGGACTCTGAATATTTATTCTAGGGTAATAGTAAACACATAACAGAGGTCAAACCTAAAACCATCTAAGGAGGGAAAGTCAACTTTACTTCAGAGGCCTTGCTTCAAAGAAAAACCTTTTGATCCCAAGCACTCCTTTCTTTCAGTGAGGTTGGACATGGAGAAGCACTTTCTTCCCAGGGGCTGGTGATGGGAAAGTAGTTCATAATCTAGTTATTTCCTGGTGAGTGTATTAGATCCATGACCCAATAAATGCACAATGAGCAAACATAAGAGGATAAGGAAGTTGGACAAGCCAAATTCTGCAAATGCAAAAAGACCTGGCAAAATCTAGAAAATGGGTGAAGTTTTGGGTGGCGGCAGTAGATTTAGGAGGCTCTGTGAATCCAGACACAAATAAATGGTATCAAAAAAGCAAGTAAGTGAATGGAATCTAGAAACAGGTGGAGGAAAAAGCAAGAGCAGAAGCAAGCACAAATAATGTATTGGTCCATGGTTTCCTGTCATCCTGGTGGTATCCAGGGGCATCCCATAGGGCTGTATGTAAAATGTCTTTACATACAAAAAAAATCAATTGTACAACTGCAGAAGGGGGAAGATATGACTATGTGAGAAAAGATTTGGGACTACAAATCTGAATGGTCCAGTGGTATGACAAGGCAACTAAAAAAGCTAAAGTGATCTAACACAGCCAGTCTACCTCAGGAGGGGAAAAATGTCCAGTACAAAAGAGGTGACAGTCCTGCTGTTCTAATCAGGCCATCTTGTACAGCGTTTGGGCATTGAATTTTAGGAAAGGCAGTGACAATTTAGAGAATGTCCATAAGAACTTAACGAGAGGACCATGCCAAAGGAATCCACTGCCTGTTAAGGGGCTGCTTAACCTGGAGAAAACTCAGGCAGGAAACATGATGATTGCCTTCAAGTAACTGAAGGTGTGTTACATGGATGAGGGATGTGATTTATTCTAGCACCAAGTGATAATAAGCAGAAAGGAGACAGATTTCATTCACCCAACGTCGGGAAAAACTTTTAACAAGCATCACTTCGAACAACAGAATTCAGGTAGTGAGTTCCCTGTCCTGGGATTATTCAATTAAACTGTGCGACAACCATGTATTAAACACCTGCTAAATGCAGCAAAGGCTCTGTGACCACCCTTCAGGAATGCTGGGGAAGGAGTGGCTGTGGAGGCCGGGGCGTCGGTGGACGGTGCATCGGTACCTCCGCGAGCCTTCCTGGGACAGCACGACTGTGCTCCCCAGCTTCGCGGCCACTGGGGCGGGGGGAAGTGAAGGAGAGGAGTCTCAGCGGTAGCAGGACCAGGGGGGGAAGCGGGAGGGGAGGGTTCCCCGCCGCCACCCGGCGAAGCGCACTCCTCCGGCCCGAGCATCCTGAGGCAGTACTCCCTCAGCCTCTAGAAGCCAGAGCCGGGGCGGGGCAGCCACTTCCGGTCCCCCGGCATTCGGGCCCCGGCGCTTTAGTTCCCACCCTCCGCCTCCCTGTCAGCGCCAGTCTCCAGGCCCAATCGCATGCTGCGGAATGCACGAACGGAGAAGGGCTTCGGCGCCAGGCAGCAGGCCGCAGGCCACGAGAGAACCGGGGCCTGGGGCTGGGGCTGGGGCTGGGGCTGCCTCCCGCCGGGCTCTGGCACTTACCATCCTTCAGGCAGAAACGACTACAACGCAGCTACGACAGAGGCGGGGACGCCCTACCCAGTGCAGAGACGGTTCCCCTCGGCGCCTGCGCAACCCCACCCCGTAACCAGGCAGGCGCTCAGGATTGGCATCTCTTCCAGCCAGTAGCGTGTCAGTTTCCCTAGAGAGTGGGCTCTCAGGCGTCGGCTCCCCGAGGGCCCGCCGGTGATTGGCACAGCGCGGGCCGGAAGCGCAGCCCGGGTGCGAGCTCCGCGGCACGACGACACAGGCACGCGCTCAGTCTCCGGGCTGGGTGCGGGCAGGTTCGGGCGCTCTCTGCCGCCCCGGGAGCTGCTGCGGGCTGGGAAGGGCCGCCCGGGAGAGCGGAGGGACCGGGGGCGGTGACGGAGGAGCCGGCCGCCGTGACGACCTCGGGGTGCGGAGGGGCTGCCTTGCGTTTCCGTCGCATTCTGATTGGGAGCAGTGGTCTGCTCACGAGCCGGGCAAGTGCCAGGTCTGACTTCGGTTTTTCTCCTCCGAAGGTGGGGCAAGTGTTAGGGGTCTTCCGTGGTGCGTCTTGTGACGTCAGAGGCAGACAGGTCTGGGGCGCAGGGATCCAGGATCGAGCTCCCTGAAACTCTCTGCCGTGCTAACGTTCAAACTTCCTTCGTGTGACTCCTGCTGTGCCCGACCCCTTAGACCAAAGCTGCTTTTTTTTTTTTGGCTAGGCAATGGGGTTTAGTGACTTGCCTAGGATCACACAGCTAGTGTTATGTGTCTGAGGCCGAATTTGAACTCAGGTCGTCCTGAATCCAGGGCCGGTGCCTCTATCCACTTCGCTACCCAGCTGCCCCCAAAGCTGCTTTTACTTTCTCTTAATTCTCCTGGAGGTCGGGCACCCTTACCCTACAAGAAGGGTCCCCAGCAAATAGCGCAGGTCTGCCTTGCATTGCCACCCAACATGGCAGCATAGGAGGACGGATCTCAGGAGACAAAGCTGTGAGTGGTAGCCAGGCTTGTGATTAAGGCACAATTAACTTGGCCTTTCAGCCCCACTTTTCCTCATCTGTAATATGTGAATAATACTTGCACCAGCCACTTCCCGGCTTTCTGGTGAAGGTGCTTTGTATACTTTGTTGATTTAAATTACTTTGACTCTATGAGGTAGTGATTAATTATATACTACTTTACAGAGGCTCAGAGAGGAAAGGACTCAATAGCAGAGCTGGGATTTGAGCCTAGACTCCTGATTCGGGCATTACTAGCAGTTTCTTCTGCTTTCCATCTGGGCTTTTTAGAAGTCCTGCCCTTGGAACAAGGGCAGTCTTACAGGACAGAAACACAGAACTCAGTGGATATGTTATATTTTTGCCTTTATATCCTAAGTGTTTAGCATAGTTGGGCACATAAACATTTGATAAATTCTTGTTGAATATTCAGTGCACACTAAAAGCACTGATTTTTCATTTAATTTTTGTGTGAAATTGCCTATGTTGGGACTAGGTGAACTGTCAAAGGTGCTTTGTAATCAGGTAGTCAAAGCCATAACAGACCACAGAGGAGGCAGTATGTTGTAGTGGAAAGAGCATTTGCAGCCTTTTCATTCCACCAATCAAGAAAGATTTATTAAGTGTCCACTATGTGCCAGGCCCATGACGCTGTCCCTGCCTTCAGGTAATTTCCATTCTGTTGGCTTACAGATAAGTAAATTAAAAAAAAATATACAGTGATGAGGGAAGGGCATTAACAACTGGCAGAAATTAAGGAAAGCTTCTTGAAGAATGTGGCATTGGAGCTGAGACTTATAAGAAGTTTATACTTTAGAAGGCAGAGGTGAAAGAGGAGATCATTACACAGAAGCAGGAGGTGAAGCATTTAGGGGGACAGTAAATAGACCAGTTTGGCTTGGCATAGAGAACATGGGAGGAGGGGTTGTAATGTAATGTCTGATAATCCTAGGACGATACACTAGGACCACATTGTGAAGGGCTTTAAACACTAAAGGAAATCGTATCTTAGCCTTTACACAAGAGGAAGCCACTGAGGCTTCTTGAACTCAGTCAAAAGATCTGAGTCCTCTATCTGACATTACCTGCATGCCTTTCTATACGCCAGCCACAACCAGTATTTGTTTCATCATCTGTAAATGAGGATCCTTGCATCTATTTCAATTTAATAAACAAGTAGTTGTGGTATTGCACAAAGATATCTATGACCCATAACCCTTTCAGAAAGCTTGTAACTAATGGGGGTTGGGGGAGAGGAAGAATGGAACGGAATTGACAGTGACATGAGTGAATGAGGTGAGACAAGATCTAGGCAAAGACCACTTTTACCTTAGGGATGGTGGGAGAGTTAAGGGAAGGTTTTATGAAGGCGGTGTTTTGCTTGAATTGGGCAAGGAGGGAGGGATTTCAACAGAGGTATGCAGTTCCATTCCAGTTGAAAACAGATGGGAGAGAACAATATAAGAACAAGACACTGTCTTGTCTTTGTTCAGTGATTTGAAAGAAAAGACAAGAGTGGGGAGGTAGGGTGAGGTCACATTGTAAAGTAGAGGTGTGCTGGAGGCAGCTTGTATCCGCCTGACTCTTTGTTCACTTTTCAGTGTGAGCATTAAAAGGGCAAATGCTATATAAATCAGGTTGTGGTTTATTGTTGTGTTAATTATCTAGACTTAACAAAGTGATGGAAAAATGTTAACTGAAATTAAAACTAGAAGAAAGTGTATATTTTTCCCCCCTGGAGAGTTGCTTATTAAACCCTACCCCTGTTATAGACAGCCTTATGTGCTAGGTTCAGGACTTAATATTTTATTTAGTAGGCAATGGTGAGTCATTACACATAAATCTGAGCAGAAGAATGATATGAACAAAGTCATTTATGTGTTAGGGTAAAACTACTTGGATTCATGGAATATAAGAAAAGCATGCTGTAAACTACTTAAAAATGCTAAAGCTTTCACTGACTGTCTCCTGGTAGCTGTCTGCAGTTTATGATGATGGCAGGACGACATTTTTGTCTTTGGGACAGTACCCAGCACGGCCATGAGGAACTTAGAACACTGAACAATCCGCAGCTACCTCTTCTACCTCCAGAGCCATGCTGGGTAGGATTCTTTGGAAGGATATTGATCCCAGAAAGGTGTGGACTAGACTAGGTGAATTCCTAGGTTGGAGTCTGTATCCACTGCTGTGATGGGCCAGGGGTGGTTTAAGGTAAGCAACATTCAACAAACATCTGCCAGTTAGCTTTGCATTTGATTGCATTACAGCAGTCCTACGGATTCCTGGCAGAAGTGAGTGGTTTTAGGGAACATTAAATATCAAAACTCAAATGGAGTGGGAGTAGCCGTCTTCTGTCTCCCTATTGAAAGAGCACTGCATTTAGAGTCAGAGGACCTGAATTCAAGGTCTACTTATTTGCCTGTGTGTCATCCTGGACAAGTCACCTAACCTCCCAGCCATACTTTCTTCATCTATAAAATGATATTAGAGTAGGTGACCATTAAGGTACCTTCCAGCTCTAAGATCTTATGATCCTTATCAAATTTGGAATAACAGAGCCGGGAAGGTTGGCAATTAAATATGAAGACAGAATTGGAGCTCTCCACTAATATAAGTTCATTTTAGCCATATCAAAATCCTAGACTTGAGTTCAAAAAATTAATTGAAAAACATAGTAGAGATGTAGCTGGGCAGTAGTTCATGGGGGAAATGATATGAGGGGTTTTAGTGGATTATAAGCTTAAAGAGCTAGTAAGTGATATGGCAGCTAAAAAAAGGTACTATAATCTTGGTACTATATTAATAAAAGGGGCAACGAGGAGTTGCAGTGGATAGCGTGCTGGGCCTGGAGTCAGGAAGACTCATTTTCTTGCATTCAAATTTGGCCTCACACACTATTAGATGTGTGACCCTGGACAAGTCACTTAACCCTGTTTGCCTCAGTTTCCTCATCTGTAAAATGAGCTGGAGAAGGAAATGGCAAACCACTCCAGTATCTTTGCGAAGAAAACCCCAAATGGGGTCAGGAAGAGTCAGACACAACTGAAAAGACTGAACAGCAGTTATGTCAATAAAAATGTAGTGTCCAAAACAAAATAATAAAAAAATCTTCTTGTCCTCTACCCTGATTAGGCCACACCTGGTGTGTCATGTTGAACTTTTGTATATTATTTTAGGGATGACAGTGAGTATATAGAAGAGGGCAACCAAGACAGTGAAATGGGTGGGGAGAGTATTAAAGGAACTGGAGCAGAGAAGATGATGCCTACACAACATGATTGCTGTTTCACAGCCTCTGCAGTGCAGATGACTAGATTTATTTTGCTCAGAGACAGAGGGCAAAATCAAGAGTGACAGGTGGAAGCTGAAGAGGTAGATTATCAGCCAGCTCCATATAAGGAAAACTGGAATGATGGGTGTCCTGAGCAGAGCTGGTGAATTCCCCATCCCTGGAGGTTTTCACACAGTGGCCAGATGACCATTTATTAGGCATGTTTTAGAAGAGATATGAGTCTGTCAGGGTTTGTATTTGTTAAAGGTGAATTGTAAGCCCTGGTTCTGCTACTTGCCACTTGTGTGATCTTGGGAAAGTCCTTTACTCACTCATCTTTAAAATGAGGAGCTTGGCCTAAATGGTCTCTGAGGTGTCCTGTCACTTTAAATCCATGATCCAGATTTTTGGAATATGCAAAGCACAGTTAGGCATTGTGTATAATAAGAAGAATGAAAAGCAACACACTCTGCTGTCAAGGAGTTTACATTCCACTGGGGCTGGGGAGAATTTGGTGCACAAATAATACAAGGTAGAAAAGGTAGAACGACAGGGGTACAGAAGAGGTCTGGGGGCAGGGGGAGCTCTAGGGTTGGATGATGGCTCCTGAGGTGACTTCTGACTGTTTATAAAGAGTCTATGGTGCATAGGCTTCCCCCAAAGAGAAGCTGTTTCCCTCTTACCCCCTGCCCCAACCTTTCCATTCCTAAGGCCACCATTCTAGTTCAGGCCCTTATCACCTCCTAGGCTACTTCAATAACCTAATGATTCTTGCTGCTAGTTATTTCCATCTTCAGTCCATCCAATACTCTGCCCTTCCTCATGTACATATCTGATCATAGTAGAGGAGGATGTCACCTCCATTTGTCAAACTTTCAACGAGTCCTTGCTCCCTACCACATAAAGGTAGTTAAAACCTTCTCCCTCGTGCACCATCCTGCCTTTCTAGCCTTCCCTTGTGCCTGAAATGCTCTCTGTCTCTCCCCCTCCCCCCACTCCACCTCCCTGCCGCTGCCATCTGGAGACCACACAGGATCAGAGCTGAAGGGGCTGTTGGTCTTCCTAGTCCAACCCCTTCAATTTACAGATGAGAAAACTAAGGCCCAGAAAGGCAAGGTGATTTCCCCACTGTCACACAGGTAAGTCATTATTAGAACTGGGTTTCAAAGCCAGGTCACGTGACTCCAAACCTAGACATTTTTCTACCACATCCGACTGCCTCCTTTCCATCAGTACCCACGTGAAATGCTATCTCCTCCAGAAGACCTTTCCTGATATCCAGGAATAATCCTTTCTTCAGGGACCTCACAAAGCTCTTAGAGATCACATGCATCAGAGGCAGCGAGGTGACCCAGTGGATAGAGTACTAGACTTCAGAGTCTGGACCCAAGTTTAAATCTAGCCTCAGACACTTACTAGCTGTGCGACTCTGGGCAAGTCACTTAACTGTGATCTGCCTCAATTTCCCCATCTGTAAAATGGGGATAATAGCACTGGTTGTCATGAAGACAAAATACAAAGCATTTTGCAAACCTTAAAAAGTGCTGTATAAGTGCTATTAATTGTGTTGTATGCATTTAGGATCCACATTCATTTTATAGTAATCTGTGTATATTACCCTCCCTACCATCTCTTGAAGGATTATCTTCTTTTGGTATCTCCCCTAGTGTCTAGTAAATTCTTCTGTAGGTGCTTATTCAATGTTAGTCAAATGTAGACCTCCAGTTGGAAGTCTCTTTACGCCAGACTAAAATTTAGAGTCCCTTGCAGGAGATGGTATGTGAAGCAATTATGCATAAGGGTGGGTTTAGTAGAGATTATCTGCTGTCTCATTTATTAGATCTTGAAAAGGTACAGATACCATCATTTTTTTGGACTGACTTGTTCTAACTCCTATATCCTTGAAGACACAATTAAAATTCAGAAACTTTAACATTTACTTTCCAAACTCAAAAGAAGGAAGCTCCAGGCTGAAAGGTGGTCATTCTGTGTTAAGTGGTCATGTCTCACTGAAGCATTCGTGTAGCAAATGGACTTAAAAGTAGGGAGACTGATGTTGAACCCTGAACTCTGCTTCTAAAATGAGACACATCCATTTAAGCCTTAGTTTCCTCATCTGTCAAATGGGGGTAATTATCTTTGAACTACCTACCACCCTAGTGATAATGCTCTGTAAACTGTGAGGGACTATGGAAATGTTAATAATTTGAGGAAAACAGTGGAAAAGTCAGCACCAGCCCATCTCATTAGTAGCCTTTGATGTTTTTACCCTTAATTCTTAGACTCAAGCAATCTTGTATTATAGAATGATACACAGTAACGCTAATTAGGGAAGACAAATGTATTCTTCCTTCTGTGTGTATTTATTGTGAACAGGCAAAACCAGATCACTAGTGTGGTCATAAAACTACCTGAAGGACCTGATCCTGCAGAAGGTGAGCAGTGACCCTTACCCATGACTAACAAAAAATTCCAAGTGAAGGACCAAAAGAAGTTTAATTACAAATTCAGACTTACACTTTGTGGGGAAAAAAAATGAGCCAGCTCTTTAAGGAACTTTATAAAAGTGCTTGACTTGCTGAGATACTTTTACAGTTACCTGAGTGTTTGAAATTACAGTCGAAGTAAAATTCAAGAGTGAAATTCCAATACAATATTGTATAATCCAGTGCTGCTGTTCCCTGATTAGTTAGTGAAAGCATACATACATACTAGAATTTTGGAGGAAAAAACAAACCTTTAAATTAGAATCTCCCCAAATTTACTGATTTTACAAAAGAGGTGACATTAACATAAGAGTTATCAGAAAGAAAAGGAAAAATACATCAAAATTGAGATAGGACAAAATTAAGAGAGAGAAGTATTATCTCCTTGGTTCATTAGAAATGAATAAAAGCATATGATGGTATTTCCAATTATTAACTGGCTAATTATAAAAGGATATAATTTTTGTTTGTTCAACTGAAACACACATACTGGGGCTTTCATATGACTCTCCTGGGGGCATGTCCTGGTCATGGATTAAAAATTCCCTGTCAAATAAATAAAAGGTAAGGCTTGTCATTAATTGGTCAAAATCCATTGGTATGAAATTAAAATCTGAAAGCTAAACAGAATTCTAATAGGGTTCTTTGAAGTCCTACATACTTAAGAGTCTTGGTATTCTGACACAAACTCATATAAGAACAGTAGTTTATTTGGTTTACATGATGTTTTAAAACCACTATATTTTGATAACTTCTACTAAAAATTTCGCCGTGCTCCCCAGTTTCCCATACCAAGCAGAAGAATGCACCAACTGCTTATTTTACTTCCTTTTTATTTCAATATAACATGCGGTAAAAAATTAACAGGATTTGTTAGCATTTACAATGCTTACAAAGAAAGTGGACTTTCTAAAAGCATTTTTAGTTAAGATTTAAGAAATCTAAACACTTAACAACAAATCTATTTTCAAATGTTTAGTTTGGACCCAAATGTAAGGTGTCATTTGGTAGGTATCTGTATTTCCTGTATATCTGCAGTATTTTCACATAACCTCTGGTTCTTGGGATATCCAGCCCCCAGTTCCCTTGTACAGCAGGAAAGACATATACATGTGGCCACTTAAATTAAAGGAAGAAATGGAATTAAGGGAGACCCCCAGGCTGCAAAAATATATACAAGCATTTGCCTTTTCTGGAACTAAACATTTCATCCATAAAAATATTTAACAGCCAAACCCTATAGAACTAGGGCTATGGCTATTTCAAATATAACTATTCTGTATCTTAAAAATATAGGGCAGAAAGCCTCTTGGGTGATATTTATACATTTTAACACAATATTTCTATGTCTGTAGATGAATCATGATGCATTATGTAGAACAAAAAAAGTCTTCTTTCTTACATTATCTCACTTAATTTTGTAAATCTCTCTCGTAAGTCTCTTAGGTAACTAAATTTCATTATGATAATTCACCTCACCAGGAAATCTTTATAAGGCTTCATTTCCTCCAGAGCCCTTCACATATTGCAAAAAATTGGTCATATTTGGGTAGCTGGTAATTATTTACTCAGTAAGACTGTCTCATATCGAGAATAACACACACATTCAATTGGGTATGGAAATCTGTCTTACCCTACAGGAAAATAGGGGGAGAAGGGGACAAGAGAACAGGGGGTGATAGAGAGCAGGGCAGATTGGGAAAGAGGGTAATCAGAAGCAAATACTTCTGAGGAGGGACAGGGTCAAAAGAAAGAATAGAATAAATGGGAGGGCAGGATAGGATTAAGGGAAATAGAGTTAGTTTTTCACAACATGTCTACTGAGGAAGTGTTTTGCATAACTGCACATGTACAACCTATATTGAGTTGCTTGCCTTTTCAATGAGGGTGGGTGGGGAGGGAGGAAGGGAGAAAATTTGGAACTCAAAAGTTTTAAAAACACATGTTTTAAAAAAAAACATTTTCACATGCATTTGGGAAATAAATACAGGAAATGGGGTACAGAAGTCTATCCTGCTCTACAGGAAAATAGAAGGGGAAGGGGATAAGAGAAGGGAGGGGGGAGAGAGAGAAGAGAAGGCAGACCAGGGGAAGGGGTATTCAGAATGCATGCCATCTTGGGGTGGGGGGAGGGGTGAGAAATTTGGAACTCAAAAACTTGTGGAAGTGAATACTGAAAACTAAAAATAAATAAATTTATATTTAAAAAAAAAAGACTGTCTCATATCCTCGCAACAGGAAAAAATGGCAAGTCTCTGCTTTAAAATCAGCCATGGCTTTAGGAAATCACACTGCATTTCTTGGGATATATTATATGCAAGGGATGTGTAAAAATAAAATAATAAAATCAAACAGGATTGGGAGAGTCTCTTTTCCTTTTTATACTGACAGGCAATCACTGGACAAGGCAGCCTAGTTACTCATATGAAATCTCTGTTTTAAGATTTTAGTGTCTTAGAGCCTAAGTATGCTTAATATCTTAACAGTTTTTTGTTTTTTGCTCCAAGATTCAACTGTGGAAGAAACAAAAATGTTTTCTTGCAAGTGGGGCTATATTCATTTTCTGACAAGCACCACTTACACCTTAGGCTCCATCCCAACTGCAATTGATCCCCAGACAGACTCCATGGGGGCACAATGAGGAAAGACAACACACACACACACACATACATATATACATACATATATATAAAAGACCCAAAGTGCAATAATTAGCAAAAATCAAGTCTAAACTTAAATATTAACGGAAAACAGAAATTAAAAACTGCTTAATTTTAAAGCAAAAGTAGTAATTCAACTAAGCTCAGGCACAACAAAGAACCAAAATGACTACCCTAACATATGATGGGCAAATGATCCGTCTGAATACAGACAGGGAACATTTCACAGGTAACTGAGTAAACACACAGATGGACATTCTTCAAGCAATTCATTTAAAAAAAAAACCTCAAGTTTCCCCCAAAATGAAGATATAATTTGTGGAGATGTTTTACATTTGTATAGTTTGAATTAGAAGGTAAACAACGTATAATGTGGCTTGTTCAACACCACTTAAATGTTTAAAAAAAAAGGAATTATCTGAATATGACACAATTGCAAAGGTCAAGCCTAACAAAAGTCAAGAGATAGAACATCTCTCCTTTTCCACCATGAACATGAATCGGTAAAAATCAAATTGGACATATACAACCTAACCTATTTCAATTCCAGGTGAACTTTTGCAAACAGTAGACAACCGTGGTGTTTATAGAGGGATTTTGTTTGGCTACCTAGCACCTCTCTGAATGCTCCTTCCCTCTGTTTGCTCTGTCCTCAATTAAATTGCTTGTAGTCAAGCTTACCAGACCTGTCTCATGTACACAGCCAATGTGAACAATCCATCCTATTCCCCAGCCACTTTCTTACAGTGTTAGCGATGCCTGGAAAGTTGAGCATTTGCACTAACATGAAAATCCCAATGAGGAGACAAACTTAATAGTATCATGTGCAGGCTGGGATTTAGTTCTGTCTGAATTCATTTTTGAAGTGGCACTGGATGGCAGAAGGTATTTGTGAACAAATGTGAGAGTTCTGAATCACTCCCAGAAGTAACAATCAAAATGATGCAAAATGGAGAACAGTCAGGCCGAGCTGCAGTGAGAATAGGCACATGAGCTGGATGCTTGCTTCTGGTACCCTGGGAGCTGGCTTAAGCTTGAACTGATAATCCCTCTTTACCAAGAGGCTTAAGATGAAGAACCTGCACGTTGCAGCTATAAAGGGACTTTCCAGAATGTCTGCAGCTCCCCCAAAGAAAAATCTACCTCCAAAGGAAAGATCTGACCAAATAAAAGGTTACAGAAACATTCTTGTTGAGTAAACAAGGCGGGTGTCATTGTTGTGTTAACTCTCGAGTTAAGTCAGATTTCATCTGTAGCCATGTCACTTGAAGATCTTATTTCTGCAAGGGCTCGGTAGAAATCCAGAATTACTAGGGCATCAATCGCAATGATAACATTAATTTACTTACACACAAATAACTCTTTAAAACAGTCAGAGTCCAATTTACAAGATGTGCAACAAGCAGAAGAGGTGAAGGACAAACATTGCAAATGAATTCATGTCCTTCAGGGGTGCAAATTCTCAGAGGTTACTCTTGTCCAAATCCTTCTGTTTCCTCAATAGCAAATAACAGTTTTTCCTTCAGTTGTTCATAGCTCTTGTAGGGTGGTAGATCCAAGCGGTTGAAACTAAAAGAAAGAATTATCAGTATGAGGGAAGCAAACTCATAAGGAAAAACAACAAAGAAACTAACAAAATGTTTTACCTGAGGGGCTTAGTTGCTGCCAGAGAAAGAAGACAGTAAAGTTTTACATGATCGCTTCAGGTTTTAGTCTTTTCTCCCTCCTCAGATTACTTTGTATTAACTTATCAGAATACATGTATCCCTACAGTAAAATATAGACTCTTGAGGGACTGTTAGCACCGGAAATAAATATGCCTAGCACAGAGGTGGTAACCAACAAGCATTTATCAAGGACTTAAATAGATAAGGCACTTCTTTCTCTAAAGGCCATCTAAAGGAGATCACAAAGAAAAGTAAAAATAGTGCTTGCCGTCAAGGAGTTACCATTCTAATATGGGAGATAATGTAATGAATAGGTACAGATATCAGAATACACAGAGCAGAGACAATGTAATAAGAGGGGGGCAGACTAGCATTCTTGATGAATTGCATGCCTTCATTATAAGTTTTCTTGTCTACCATGTGGAAGAGGTTGTCTCTGTTAGGAACAGCAAATTGATGTAATTAACAATGGCATTTCTATCTGGAAACTTCAGTCTAGACCCAGTGCTTTGGCACCAGGACCTGGATTGTCCTCTAAGGAACTTTCCCAGTCTTAAAAGTTTATGATTAACAGAGGGAGAGGAGGAAGGAGGAGAGATGATGGGTGTGATACATTACATATTCTGTCAGACACCATCAATGTATTTTGCTGACCTGTTTGATTTATTGTCTTGCTTTTTAATTGTCATTAGCTGAAAATTCAGTACATAATTTATTGATGTTTTCTTCTTTAAATCACCTTTTACTTCCAAAAGACTAGCATCCCCATTAGAAATGTCCCTTGCTGAAACAGATAAGTATTGGAGGGGATGTGGGGCACTAATGCATTGTTGGTAGAGTTGTGAACTGATCCAGTCATTCTGGAGAATAATTTGGAACTATGCTCAAAGGGCAATCAAACTGTGCATACCCTATGATCCAGAAATACCACTGCTAGTCTATATCTCAAAGAGATCCAACAAAAGGG
Source organism: Phascolarctos cinereus (assembly GCF_003287225.1). Taxonomy (NCBI): domain Eukaryota; kingdom Metazoa; phylum Chordata; class Mammalia; order Diprotodontia; family Phascolarctidae; genus Phascolarctos; species Phascolarctos cinereus. Next base: position 327,041,741 of record NW_027555625.1, read on the forward strand.
AAAAGAACCCATTTGTACAAAAATATTTATAGAAGCTCTTTTTGTGGTATCAAAGAATTGGAAATTGAGGGGATCTCCATCAATAGGGGAACGGCTGAACAAGTTGTGGTATGTAATAGTGATGGAATATTATTGTGCTATAAGAAATGACAAACAGGATGATTTCAGAAAAACCTAGAAAGACTTACATGAACTGATGCAAAGTGAAGTAAGGAGAACCAAGAGAACGTTGTACACAGTAACAGCAAAATGTTGTACGATGAACTGTGAATGACTTGGATATTGTCAGCAATACAATGATGTAAGACATTCCCAAAGGACTCATGATGAAACATGCTAGCTGCCTCCAGAAAAAGAACTTATATTGTCTGAATACAGGCTGAAGCATACTATTTTTCCTCTTTCTTTTTTTGGTACAAGTCTTCTACAGAATGACTAATGTGGAAATATTTTACATGATTGCATGTGTATAACCTATATCAAACCACTATCTCTGGAACTGTCCTCCCTCAGGAAAAGGGAGAAAGGGGAATAGAATTTGGAACTCAAAACATTAAAAAAATCTGTTTTAACGTGTAATTGGGGAAAAAAATAAAATATGTTAAAAAAAGAAATGTCTTTTATGGAAAGATAATTAAACAAAACAAGCCATGTTAGCATGTCTAATAATGTATGCCTCATTCTGATAGTTCCTCTCTTCCCAGAAGAGGGAGGGGCATGTATCACCATCAGTCCTCAGGAGTCAGTATGAATCACTGAACGTCTGATATCTTTCAATCTTTACACTGCTATCTGAGATCCATATTTTTTGTGATAAATATTATGTATCCTCTAAAATTCTACATATTGAGAAATAATTCAGTAGGTGTAATTTCTTCATTTATGACAAATAATCAGCATATGCTAGTCTGAATGATTCTACTCACCAGGTATGACTTCTAGGTAACCAATTTTCTTTCCCAACTTTTTCAATGCAAAACTTTTGTGGTCCATTGCTCCCTATGACAGAAAAAATTATTTATCAATTTTTGGTGTGTCTGGCCTGGACAGAAAATGAGGCTTTATGCAGTTTTCTACATTTTGGATAACATATTATGTCCCCTAACTGGTAACAGAAAATACAGGAATGTAATATATGGAAAAACTGAAGTATTAATGCTGAAGGAAAAAGGAAAAAAACAACACAATTTCTGGTAATTTACTGTGATCAAAACTTGGTTTAGATCCAGAATTATTCAACCTTTCCCAAGAAGGCTTAGAGCACAAGGCCGAAGTTGCTTCAGAAATTTGGGGTTTTTTCTTCCTCCCAATGAAAAGCATCATATCTCAGTAAGCTCAATACTAACCCCACCTTCTTATGGATGATGAACATCCATGTTAATTCATGTCAATCCAAACATCCATGATATCTCAAATTAAGTTTTTGCCATTATGCTCTAATGGGCACACTACTTTCAGACTCCTAAAGGACATGTTGCTATTTTCTATTCAATTCAATTCAACAGAGTAAAGACCTATGACACACAAGATACCTGCTAAATGTTGTAGAGATAAGGATGAAAAATGACACAAGTCTGTGATTTGGAGGTGTTGATAAAAAATTGGGGGGGGGGCCTAGGCAATGGGTTTAAGTGACTTGCCCACAGTCACACAGCTAGTAAAAGTGTTCTGTGTCCGAGGTCACATTTGAACTCAGGTCCTCCTAAATCCAGGGCCGGTGCTCTATCCACTGTGCCACCTAGCTACGCCTAGTAGTTGATAATTTTAGTCCAGAGCCTGGCACTCAGTGGGCATTTAATAAATGCTTGTTGACTTTCAATCTTTAATCTCTCCCCATCCATTAGCACCTTCCCATTTGACTTTAAACATGGACAACTTTCCCTTGCCAGTCTCAAAGCAAATGAGTTATTTTAAAAATTACTTGCTTGACCCTGCTACTCCTTCTAGCTTCTGTCCTATTTCTCTTTCCTGTCCCCATCTATGACTACAGATAGTGATCTGTGTTCATCATCTTCCTTTCCTCATCATCCATTTTCCCCCTAATTCCCAGTAATCTTGTTTCTACCTCTTCCACCCCAAACTGTTTTCTCAAGGTCATTTTTTAAACAGATCCAGAGGCCTTTCCACTTTCTCCTTCTCTTGTGACTGCCTCTCTGTGGCATCCAAGCCTTCTTTTTAGCACTGTCTCCCTTCATAGCTCCTGTCCCACTATACCATCCTGACTCTTTTCCTTCTCTTTGAGTCATTCTTCTATCTCCTTCACATGTCCTTCATTCTTAGTCTTCTGATTTCTGCTCTCCTCTTCCCTAGAGAGCAGATCTGTTCTTATGCTTTCAATGATCACCTCTATGAGAATATGACTCCAAAATCTAGCCCTGGGTGGGGGAGAAGCATGTACAATAAGCACCTACTATAGCATTAAAAGATCTGGGTTCAATTTACTTCCTGTGTGACCTTGGGCAAGTCAAAGTCACTAAACCTTTCTAAAGTTGAGTTTCCTTATCTGTAAAATGAAGGTTGGATTTGATGATCTCTAGGGTTCCATTCAACCATAATTTTTATGATTTTATTTAACGATCTAATTTCATTTGAAAGTCATATGATTTTTTTCTAAACTCAGCATGCTCCCAAACAAATTTACCATTTTTCTTGATTCCCTAAAAATAATGAGCTTCTCAAGAATAAAAAAAAGGGATTTTGGGGGTGCATTGAATGGGAAGTTTGTTGTGTGTCAAAACAAAATGTATAAAATTTTTTTTTAAACAAAAGCAGTGCAATGATAGGGGAAAAACAACAAGCTCCCCTTCTCACTTTCCTCCCCAGTTCCTGTCAACACTACTGCCATGCACTCCACCTCAAAGCCTTAAGGTTGCCACTGACGCCCCCTCTCACCCTATGACTTGTACTGTTATAGCACTGCTTGCATGCATGTTTTTTCTCTAAGTCTTTAATTATTTCCTCAATTTCGCCTTCTCTCACTAGCAGTACCTAGGCATAATGTTAAAAGTCCACAAAAGACATTTAATAATTAGAACTTTCTGAATTGAATACTTTTCCTAGGGATTAGGGTTATGGTAGTCCTTTGCATTGTTTTAGCAGTCAATTTTCACAAAATGGGTTACCATATTCACCCACTGATGTGAAATACTGGGTTTAATGCCTACAATGAAAATAAATGTGACAGTTCAAAATCATAAGTGAACATGCATAGAAAGGGTGACTTTACACAAACCCAAGTTAATTGAAATTACCTAAAGGAATTACTGCTTTCTATTTTAGTTCTGACAAGATACATACATATACATACACATACATACATACATATGTACTATACCTATCTCTCTCTATATATAAAAAGAGCCCTCTGCGTTACCAATTTCTGGTATTGGAAATATCTGCGTACCCATGAGGTCAGCGAATCCCCCAACCGGCAACCTGCAAGTGCCAGTGACAAACTGCAACAGTCTCATTCTCTTCTCATTGTCAATTTCTTTCACAAACTGTTAAAAAAAGAGCACTTTTAAACATATGGAATGATTATTTTGAAGCAACAAACAATCATACATCAAACACATAAAAACAGCAACATGTAAGGCAAAAATCATCCTGAAGAACCTCCTTCAACACTGCCAGTGCTAGGACTGACCACTTCCTACCTAGCCGACGTCTCACACAACATATTTATCAGGCATAAGAGCTATGCTTCTGACCGCTCTTACCTCAATATTCTCAGCTGTGAGATATTTTAGGGACTACTTTTAGGCTACAAAGAAGTTTTAGCCCTAGAAGCATTCAAGGACAACTTAGATAACCCCTCATCAAAATTATATAGAAAGGATTCCTGCTTCAAATCTGGGTTGGACTAAATGACCTCTAAGGGACCCTTTCAACTCAGATTCTATAAAGGCCTCTTCTGCCAATCTGAGTGTGAGACGGAGAAAGGGGCTGCATTTTGACACTAGCTAGCTGTGATCCCACTATGTTAGGAGCAAATGTCTTAGGCAAAGCACTCCTGACCCTATTCAATATCCCACCCCTTCCCCCCAATTCCCTGACACAGGGGAAATGCAGAAAAAAGAATGGAGAAGTGCCCCCTGGCATTTATATGTACAGCAACACTGTTCAGTATAGATTTTGTTTTATGAAAGAATTGTTGTTTAGAGAACCCTGATCCAGAAGGGTTTGTTCTATTGTCACAATGTTCCCTGTATTTTCAGGGGTATATTTGGGATGCCTAGAGATAGCTGCTGAAACATGCCACAGATAAGTTGGTTGGCAGATACTCTGTCTCTTCCCCTCCTGCTTCTTCTGGGATAGAAGCACGGCACAGTTTAGCAATCCTGAGAACTACTACCCAATGATAATCTTGATCAGGAGCCACTCATTTGTAAATTAACCTTTTCTAATTTGTAGTTGGATTTTCTTTTAGCTCAGCCAAATGTCTTTCAAAAAGAACAATTTACATAGCATTCCCTTAATCAAAGAAATATTTACATTATGCAAGTTCCACTAATCTTTTGATAAAATTTTCAATTCGAACTGATACACACACACACACACACACACACACATACATACACACACACACACACACACACACACACACACACACACACACACACACACCCCAGAAACTTTTTGGGAAAACTATTCTTGTTTCAAAATCAAAAATTTTGATTTTGTTCTGCCATTTATTTTGCAGAAAGATTCCAAAGCCTTCATAAATTTTGTTAATAATGAAAAGCTTTGGCATAACAAACAGTAAACAATGCTTTAGCTATACAACAGCCCAAAACACAAATAATATCACAATATAGAAGAATGTAGTATATTTTAGTTCTATCTTATACCTTGTAAAAAGGGGGTGAATTACCAAAAGTCCTATAAGGACCTTATTATAAGATGCCATTCCAAATGAATGGATCCAGAGGCCTGCAGTATAACCAGAGTCCAGTGTATTTTGTTTTGTGACTTGTGTTCTGTATGATGTAGCATTTTCTAATAAATTATAAACTGTTGACAAAAATAAAAGTGAAAAAAATCAGCTACAAACCTGCCAAAACCACATGATTTGTTTGCTTGTCCTAGTATAATGTCGGTAGATGGCATGTCTCTGCCAGTCATTTAAATCAATCTCTTGCATTCCACACAAAAGTACCTTTGGTGACAGAAAACACATGGTTTATTCAAGGATTTTAGAGATTCATTACAAGCATACTTGATCAGGTCCCATCAATAATAAAAGTATGAAAGAAAATCACTAGCTCAACATGACAGTCTAATAATGTTTAATAATTACTAGCTTTCAAAGCACTAAATCTACTCAGAAGGATTTCAGTTTTAAAATCATATGCCAGGAACTATTATCTACCTTTGATATAAGGTAAGTTTATCTACAGAGGAAAAAGCCACTCATCGAAGACTTTACACAAAGGACCTAGTCCAGTTATACTAATCATTTGAATGGATGTTTAATAAGCATCTAAAATGAACAATATCCTAAGGAGATTGTCAACAATGTCAAATGTCACAGAAGGGCCAAGGAGTACAAGGACTGAGAAAAAAGTCACTGGACTGGATTAAGATCAATAGGAGACTGTATGACCCTGGGCAAGTATCTTAAACCCAACTGCCTCACTTAAAAAAAAAAAAAGATCAATAGTAGAAAGAAGTGATTTTGTCACTGGAGCACATTACAGACCACATGCATATTAAAAGAGGAAACAGATGAGGAATAGTAGTGTTGGGGGACTCTGAATTATCCAGATATCTCTAAAAGCTCTCTCTGCCTAAAAGAGAGCAGCTGATAACTGCTTGACTTGCCTTTATGATAACTTCATCTTCAAATGTCAGATGAACCAACAAAGGGAAATCCTAGCTGATTCTCATTGACAGGAAGGACTTGGTTGTTGGGATGTAAATAATGAAAGTGACCATGCCTTCCTGGAGTTTGTAACAGAAGAAGAAGGAATCTCTGGGCATCACAGGATGCATTCTAGATTTGTGGAAAGTATATTGCAAAGAGTTCAGAGAAAGGACACACAGGATTCCCATGACTAAAATTATGCAGGAATAATCAGCCTAGAGGAAATGGAAGATGCTCAAGAATGAAATTCTGAGGACACAAAGGGAAATAATTCCACGGAAGAAGAAAGAACAAAAGTTATTTGAAGCTGATGAGGGAGGTACAAAAAAAGATGGAGTCTCTCTAGTATATCATGAGGAAAAGGAGGGTCAGAACCTTTTCTTGCAGTGGGTAAGAATATCAGAGAAAAGGCTGAGCTACTCAAGTCTTATTTTGCTTCTTTTTTCTTTGCTAAAGAGACCTCTGTACTAGAAATGGCAAAACAAAAATGTGTGGTCCGAGATAAATGAGAAGATGGTAAGAAAGGACCCAATTGTACTGGATGGATTCAAGTCCCCTAGCTCAGATGAATGATGCCCTCAGGTGGTAAAAGAACTGGCACACAGAATGGCTGAACTCTCATCAGTGATACCTGAGATATGGATAACGGGAGAGGTATCACAAGATCAGGGAAATGCAAATGTCTCAATTTGGGGAAAAAAAAAAGAAGAGGAAGAAGAAGAGAATAACCCACACACTATTCAGCAGTGAATGCTGATTCTTGGAAAGACTCTAAAATGGATCAGTAAGATATGGCAGGTGAACATCTAGAAAGGGAAGGGGTGATCACAAAGAGCTTCTTTAAGAACAGGGCATGCAAATAAATAAATAAATAATAAATTAAAAAGAGAATAGGGCATGTACAACTCACTTTATTACTTTTTTGTTTTATTGGCAGTGTTACTAAACTAATAGATGAAGGGAAAGCTGTTAATACAGTTCACCTGTACTTTAACAAACTCTGATAAAATATTTCATTCTGTTTTTATGGAGAAGATGAGGAAATGTGGACTGGATGACCGACCAATCAAATATGTTCAGAAATAACTTGATGGTAACTCAAAGAGGAGTTATTTATAGTGTGATGCCACTGTGTCAGCAGATATCCAACAGACCCCAGGGACTGTGTTACTAACAATTTTATCTACTATTTGGATAAAATGTAAGATCTACTTTGCAGAAGACACGAAGCTGGTAACTCACTGCAGAATCCAAAAAGATCTTAACAGGCTAGAGTGTTGGGCTAGGTTTAATAAGCTAAAATTGAAAACTGAATAAAATTCAATGCCATGTTTTTATTAATGTACTGAAATTCAACTTCACAAATACAAGATGAAGGAGGCAGAAGACAGCAGTTTATTTAAAAAAGATCTTGGGGTCCTAGTGGACTGAAAGCTTATTGAATTAGCAGTGTGTTACGAAAGCCAAAAGACCTAAAGCAATTTTAGGCAGCGTGTCAGTCATAGTCACTAGGCATAAGGTGAAAGTCACTCTAATACTTTGTCCTTGTAAATCTTCATCTGGAAATTTTGTTCAGTTTGTAACATCATAATATAAGGCATATTGACAAGGTGGAGAGTGTTTAGAGGAGGTAACCAGGTTGATGAGTCCATACAAAAATAAACTGGGGATATTTAGCTTGGAGTAAAGAATATGAAGGGCAGACATAATAGCTGTCTTCTAGAATCTGAAGGGCTGTCATGTGAAGATAGGTTAGATTTACTCTGTTTGGCCCCAAAGGCAGAATGAAGAGCTGGGGTGGGGCGGGGAAAATTTACAAAAAGGCAAGTTTAGGAAACATTTCCTAACAATTAGACCTATGCAAACTGAAATAGACTGCCTGGAGAGGTGCTGTGTTTCCCCTCCTGGGAACTGTTCAAGCAGAGACTAGATGGCTATTTGTCAGAGATATTATGGTTGGGTTTGCTTTCAGGTATAACTGGACTAGAGAGCTGCTGAGGTCCCTTCTAAATCTCAAATTCCGTGACTTGGCAAATAAGAGTTCATCTGTGACTTCTAAAAGTGCAATATGAATGGAAAGCAATACATCATAAAGATATTAATTATAGCTAGTGTGAGGGGTGGCAAGTCAGACAATTAGTCAGTAAAAGCATGTATGTGCCAGGCACTTTGCTAATCCTAAACTTTATACAAAGTGTCCCAAAAGTTTTAAACATTTAAAGTTTAAAAACCATACTAAGACTTTTGGGATACCCTCTACAAATTAGAAAGAATTTACCTATATATAGCATTTATTTTACAATAGAGCTTCATATACATTATCTCAATTCACTTGATCCTTACGACAACCTTGCGAAGTAGGCAGAACAAGAATCCATTTTCAGATGAGCAAACTGATATTCAGTTTGCCCAATTATACAGAAATAATTACAAATTTGGCTTTCTTAAGGACTAGGATCTATAATTCTTTATATGTCATCAAAGGAAAGCGAGATGCTTCTCACCTCTAGTTCCTTAGCATCAAAGTACTGCAGGTACTGCTGGGGGAGGATTTCATTGAAGCCTTCGAAGAAAGCTTGTGTCTGCTCTTCAACACCCCGAGATAATCTCCATTCAGCTACCATTCTGGAGAAGAAGCAAAATATTGTGAATGAAATGCTCAGTGACATTCAGGCATACACTCGATATTCATTCATTCATTCATTCATTTATTTATTTATCTGTTTTTAGGCAATTGTGGTTAAGTGACTTGCCCAGGGTCACACACCTAGTAAGTGTCAAGTGTTTGGTCAGAGGCCGTATTTGAACTCAGGTCCTCCTGACTTCAGGGCCGATGCTCCATCTACTGCGCCACCTAGCTGCCCCTTCAGGCATATACTTGTAATGGATATGACTATTTAGAGACAAAGCACCAAGAGGAAGAGAATAGAAGAGGCAAAGTACAGGTCAATGATCTCGACTTCAATTACTGGGAAAATTCTAGAATGTTGAAGTGATAGCAGTGAAACCATCCCATTTAGCAGGGTTCACACCAGAGTCGGCATGATTTCATCACAAACAGCTCAAGCCAAAAGGCACTTTTACTTTCAAAGTAAAGTACAGCATTAGTTTTTATAGGCAGACTGTGAGGATATCTGTTTTTCTTTGGGGAAAGGAGGGAAAGAATGACCAATTTTATTTTTAAACTAAATTTTTTTTTCCAATTAATAAAAATATGCCTTCTCTTTCTACCTTCCCCTGCCCTCCAATGAAAAAGAAAAGAAAAACACAACCCTTGTAACAAATATGTAGAGTCAAGCACAACAAATTACTGCATTAGCTATATCCAAAACAGTAAGCATCTTAAACCAGCACTCTGAGTCAATCACTTTTCTGTTAGAGAGAAGTAACATGTTTCATTAACCAAGCATCCTCTGGAACTGTGTTTGGTTGCTGTTAAAAGTATACATAATGCCTTAAAAGCTGATTGTCTTTATAATATTGCTGTTATTGTATAGATAGTTCTTGTGGTTTTGCTCACTTTACTCTGCATCAGTGCATAAAAGTCTGTTTTTTCTCTATAAACTGTCTTCCATCATTTCTCACAGCACAACAATTTATTATAAGCTGTTACAAAGCAAAAACTAAGTGGCCATCACTTTAGCATTATATAAAACTTATGTGAATGTATATATGTGAATCATAATCATAAAATGGATAATTCTGATCGCATAGAATTAATGTTTCCCCTCCCACAAAGAAAACCAATGAAATTAAATTTTGTAGGGAAATAACTAGAAAAAAATCTTTGCAACAAGTTTGTCTGATAAGGGTTTCATTTCTAAAATTTATAAAAGTGTTGATTTAAATTTATAAGAACAAAAGCCATTCCCTAATAGATAAATGGTCAAATGATATGAACAAGGTAATTTTCAAATGAAGAAGTACATGCTATCACCAACCATACAAATAAATGTACCAAATCACTAACAACAGAATAATGAACATTAAAATAATGTGGAGGTTCCAGCTAATATTCATCAGTCGACAAAGATGACAAAAAGAGAAAATGACAATGCTGATGGGGCTGTGGGAAAATAGGCACAATAATAAACTACTGGAGCTATAAATTAACCAATCTAGAAAGCAATTTGGAACCATTGTTTAATAAGAAGTTATTAAACTTCCTTGACTGAGAAATACCACTGTTTGGCATAGGAGGCTCCCTACCTTCTCATGATAATAGAACAAATGAAAGAGGAAAAAGGACCCATATATACAAAAATATTTAAGAGACACTCTTTTTGCAGCAGCATAGATCTAGAAATCAAGGGGATGCCCATTAATTGGGAAAATGGTTGAATAAATTATAGTATACTGATGTAATGGAATACTATTGTGCAATAAAAATGATGAAAAAGATGGCTCCAGAAAAACCGGGAAAGACATTCTGATGAATAACGAAGAAAGAAGAACCAGGAGAACATTCTATTTATTACAAGAGTTGTGTGTGTGTATAAAATTCAGAGAGCTGGGAAGAAGAGAAAATAAATACCTACTGACTGAAAAAAATTTAATTTAATTAAAAAAAAATACCCACGTGTAGTTAAGAAGAAAGCCTTTACTCAAAAATCAAACCAAAAACTCTTCAGTTTTAATAATTAAGACTTCAAAATATAAAAGTCTACCCTAAATTAAAATTTTAATATACTTCTAAAATTGTTAAATTTAGGTGGACTGAGCAGACATGTTAAAAATCTTTTCTAACACTCAGTTTGATAATCTGTGGTAACCTGGCCCCTCTTATGAACATTTAAAAAATAAGAGTAATCAGTCTTTTAAAATTAAGACCATGTGTTCATTTTTTAGTTAACTTGCTGAAAGTTTCAAGAAAGGAGCCAAGATGATGAGAGGAACAATATAAAGAGTACATTTTCTCTTACCTAATGTATTCTTCTTTATTTTCTTCTGTTACTAGAATATTACTGCCATTGGGTTTCAGTTCATGACTCTTAATTTCACCAAGAATTTCCTTATCAACTGAGAAGTACATCTCTAAACCACATTCTTCGATATTGTTTTCTCTGTTAAAAAATTGATACAACATAGAATCCATTATTTATTCCCTGAACAACTCAATTATGTTTTGAAGGAACTGCATTTCTAACTATGAAATGGTAATTAAATCGAATTAACAAAGTAAAATAAAGAATTAGGAAATTATGTTCTTTAGTCATTACACCTTTGTCCAAATCTACAAGTCCTTAGTCACATTTCTATCAAGTTTATTATAAAGCATAATGAAAAAAAGAAAAGTTTAGTTTAGGGTAGGCTCAATTCCAAAAATAAATTACACTTCAATGATTTGGTGGCAATTAGGAAATGAAAAATTAAGGCACCTGAACTGCAATTTCACAAAGTAAACTAATCAGAAACTTACTTAACCCAGATGAGAGAATTGTAAAATTCTGGATCAATAGATTCTAGGTCCTTGAGTCCAACAGGTTTATTCAAGATACGTTTATAGAATGGCAAAGAAAAGCCTGTATCTATGAATTTTCCATGGAATAATGCCTGAAGAATAAGAAAAAGATTTAATTCACAGAATTCTTATACAATGAATTCAGCATTCAAACTGTTAAAAGCAACCATAATAATGTAATGTGACAGTAAACTTGTATTACTCTAGTGCCCAATGGTCAAAATACAGGAAAGCCAACTCAGAGAAAAATTTAACAAGCTCTGTGAATGAGAGTGAAGTAGACTGCCATAACAATAATAGGTCATACCAATCCTATGAAGTAGGTAGTTATACCATATTTTTAGTTTACAAATGAATAAACTGAGTCTCCGAGAAGTTGAATAATTTGTCATGGTCACACATATGTAGTTAAGTGTCCCAGATGGGCCTCAAACCCAGCCTTCTGACTCTATTCTGCTATTTTATCCATTACACCAGCCTCTAGTGCCCTGTGACTGGCAGTTTTCAAAGAGAGGGTAAACAACTATTTTTGAGGATGGTAGAATTGCAGGGCTCTAGCTCAGGGTTTGAACACATAAACTCAGATGTCCTTTCCAATTCAAAGATTTTGTGAATAACTACAAAATTCTGGAATATCAGCTGCTAAGCCCAACATTAGGAGCATGTAGTAATAATTTTACTATTTTCTGGGAAATTTTCAAATAAGAGAGTTCGAAAATATGTCCTGTAGATATGCTATGCTCTCAACTTCAACTTACCATGGCAATAAACCTGCCAATAAAACGAAAGTATTTCAGATGGTCTGGATTGATATAAGAAGCTGGGTTTATTTGCAAGCAGTAATTATCCTTCCCTGCATATTCAAACAGGCAATACATTGGGTTCAGCACTTCATGTGACAAAAGAAAGAACCATTCTCTGAAATTAAAAGAAAATTTATGGTAAAAACCTTTAAAATAACCCATTTACAAATCAAAGTACAGTCCAAAAAACAAACTGCTCAGTTGTTAGCATTCCCCCTCCCCCAACAGATGTTGACTTTGCAAACCTCCAACGAAATTTCAATTATTTATGTATGCATATGTGTGTATGTGTATGTACAGACAGCCAAGGTTTTACCAGCTCATTAATGCAAATATAAACTTAGAAGTTTCTAAAAAATAGTTAAAGCTCCCACATGGTTGAAGTGTGTCCTGTATCATCTCACCTTCCGCCACTCAATATGGCTGGAATATGAATTCCCATTCCTCCTCTACCAACCTACTTTCTTTACCTGTCTTCATATACCTCCTTAAAGGCTCCACTCAGTCACCACCTCTTCCATGACCCTAATAGTCCTCTTTGTAATCACTTTTTCTTCTGTACTTTCATGACACATTGTTTGTACATCTTTCCTTATGCAATTATTTTATTGTACTCTGTATTATTATTATCTCCTGGTCCATCTTTTCTACCTTGAAGGCAGGGACCCACATCTTATTTATTGTTACATCTCTCTGGCATCCAACAATAATGCTCTGTACACAGAAGACACTTGATGAATGCTTGATGAATACCAAATGATTGTGGACAGGCACATGGTCTTACTAGACTTAATTCAGCCATGGACTCCCAAGTATGACTCCTGGCAATTCACAAATTCTTATTCCTAAGTTTCTCTAAGATAAGTCTGACCTTACTAACTCAGAGAAGTATTGAAATGGTTAAAAGAGCAGTAAGAATACAGCATTTGTGAAGAGCAGTAGTGTAAAATAAGTCTAGAAATGAAGTTGAGGGTCAGAATTTACAAGGCTTTAAATGCCATGCCGAGGAGTCTGCATTTTATCCAAGAAGCAAGAGGGAGTGATTACAGATTCTTGAGCAGATAAGCAAGAGAGTCAAGCCTGTAATTTAGGAGACTGGAAGTAGGAACAGTATTAGAAAGCAGAACTACATCAGGATGGTGTCCATGAGAACAGAGAGGAGAGGATGAAGAGATGATATCGAGATAGAACTAACAAAATTTGGCAAATGATTAGACATGGAAGGGGAAGAGAAGTGAAGAATCAAGGATAATTTTGAGGCTAAAAAATCTAGGTGAATGGGAGAATGCTGGTATCCTTCAGACAATTAGGAAATTGTATAGAGATGGGTTTGGGAGAGAAGACAGTAACATTTTGGACATGTGAGTATGGCATGCCTAAAAGAAGGTAGTTGCTTTGATTATCCCATTTACAGTTGAAGAAACTGCAGCAAACAGAGGTTAAATAACTTGCCCAGGGTCACACAGCTAGTAAGTGTCTGAAGGTCTTGAATTCAGGTCTTCCTGACTCCAGGTCCAGTGCCCTATGCACTGTGGTGCCACCTAGCACCCTAGACAGGCAGGAAGTGAATGAGGAAAGGGCAATGGCACAAAAGCTGCAGAAAAGACTAAGGAGGATGAGAAGTTTTTGAGAAAAGGTCACACGACTTAACAGTAGAGCAATAGTAACATCAAGAAAGCAGTTTTTAGTTGAGTTTAGAATGAAACAAGCAGTTTTTTTATCTAAAACTTCCTATACACCTTTGATCACATACTAATAATGTAAAGAGGTCAGGAAATACAAGAGATTTCTTAATTCTTATTCCTCAATTTTCCCAAATCAAAGATGGGAGGAATATCCTAATATAAAAAATGTACTAATTCCATTGTAAAAAAGAAACTAAATTCTTAGTAACCAGATAATCACTACCTTGCCACACCTCCATAATCTAAACCTTCTTCTCCTGGAAAAATCACCCACAAACGTCTTCGAAGATCCTGGGGATTGAAACTCATTATCTATAAAAAAAGAACAATTTGTTATTAAAAGCCTCTTAAAGAACTATGTAAATATCACTTTTAGGAAGTATATCTTCCTCCTAAATTCTACAGACTTTAAGGACAGACAAGAGTAGTGTTTATATATACACACACTTTCAGTGAGTACATGAATTCACTTTTTTTGTGAATCTACTAGAGTTTAATGTGTCTAGCTGGTTCAGTTGACCACAACATGATGCCAGTGTAACCAAGATCATGGACTTAATTCCCTAGAATAAGCAGTGAAAAGATAATCAGTTCCATAGCCACAGACTGCACCCCTGAAACTAGGTTATTTTACATATGTGTGCCCATAGCCCCAGTGTATGGAGAATTACTCTATCAGAATTGCAAAAATAACCCTGACCATACATATCTTACATAGAATCAATAACTCTTCAAGCATGAAGTACAACACATTAGTATTATGTTACACTGGGAACACTATCAACTTCTGTGCCTTAGTTTTTCTATCTATAAAAAGTGGGTTACTACTACCTGATTCAAATTTGGTTTGTAAAGTACTAAAAATTCTTAAATGTAAATCAAATCTCATTTTCTCTTAGAAAAAGGTATATCAGGAATTGAGATTGTAGGTTAATATAGCTACAGCACTAAAAATATAATTTTTAAAATCAGAGTAGATTAAAAAAAAAACCTATCTATTCCCAGACCGTCTGATGGGCCAGAAGAAAAAAATATTAAATTCCAAATATAGATCCATGTCAAAGTCAAATAAGAAAACTAAATGTTAAAAGCTATGAGTTTAAGATACAAAGAATTACAAGTATTGAAAACAGTTTTAGGGAAGGGTCAATTGGAGAAGGGAATAAAAAATATGAGAGATGTGTTAAGCATTAAAAAGAGAGTTAAGTAACAGTATTCCCCATTAATATCTAATATCTTTAAAAATTCACAAATATGCTCTCCTCATAGTTTCTTTCAACAGGCAGATACAGTAAGAAAATAAAACTTAATATGTCTAGGTCATCATTTATCCTGCTACCAAAGAGTTTTGATGTTAATTTTCAAGCCAAATTTGTCACCTTTGCATTCTTAATGAATGATACTCTAATAATGATTGCTAGTTCCTCCCTGAGAGTTTCTAAAAATATATATAGCAATGCTTTATTATTCTCCTTCTGTCCTCTATTGCTTCTACTGATCTTCAAAGTTTCCAAGAAACATAACTACAAATAAGCTAGTCAACAGAGGCTGATTATCCAGATGACAGTAAGTATAAATTTAAGCAGAAAATAGAGGCAGGGAAAAATGAAATGTTGCTGTGCCTGACAATGAGTTCACTGAATTTAAGGAAAATCTCTTCTTCCTTGGAAGGCCCAAGGTTCATCATAAACTTGGGAGATTCAGGCTAAGCAGCTGTCTTGACTGAGATCACTTCAGTGACAAGTCCACAGGTCCTAATTCTAACACAGAGCTGAAATTCTGAGAGAGGGACAGGCAAAGAGAAGCTGTTCCTAAGCATCAATCCTGTCTCCAGGCATTTGATGACGCACCACGATACCTGCTGAAATGAATCTTCAAACAAAGTTTTTCTTGTCACTGTAATCTTGATGTGCTGTGGCATAGCCAATTGCTGAAATATAAATGATTCAAGTAAAACATTAAAGCCAATTATCAAATAATGAGGGTGAAATGTACATTTAACACGGTACCAATAAAAAAGTGGTTGTTGTATGAATCTGAATTTATCTTTTTTACATCTAGGTGTGTATTTAAGAATATCAATGAGAATTAAAGCACATCTGCAAGAAACATAAACAAGTAAAACTCAGAAAGTTACAGGTGCTTTTGCAATAATATATTGCCTAACTGTATGTTCTAAATGGTACTTCAGATAATTCATTCCTACTAGTTACTTTTTCTTTGACTAATTTCTCCTTAGAGTCATAAGAATCTAAGCTATAACTACTAATCTAAAGTAATGGTTATCGTAGTCAAATGTTAACTATTAAATTCATCGCACTAAAAAAAAAGTAATGAATTGAAATAAAACCAAATTTGATGCAAAAAATAAATCATCCAACACTAATTCATTTAAATCAATCATTTTGGTTAAGGAATTTAGTTCAGATAAAAGGTAACTGATGTACTTAACTACATTAAAAAAAAATGGGCGCAAGCATATTATCATTCTCATGACCAATCACATCCTGATCACTTCTGTAAAACTATTAATAATCACTTATGTTTTGGACCAAAGGGCTGCAAAAAATGTCTTTTATCATCATTAATGGCTTTAGACTCTTCTGTAAATGTGTAAAGTCATGCAATCTCCCAAACCTAATCAGGCCAAATTCTCTACCAACAGATCAGGGAAAAGGTCTCTAATTACATGAGGAAATATTTTGCAGATCTGTATAGGGTAGGAAGATATCATTCCCTTCCCCAGGCAGAAGTGGAACTCTACGTCCATTATATCCTCCCTTAAAAAAAAAATCAGCCCACAATGATCTCTTCTCCTCTTTAACTCCTTTTGCAGTTAACTGTTCTACGTAATTAGTACATTGTGCAGAATGTACATTTGTCACTATTTCCTAATAAAAATAATTACTACTCTACATATAAAAAATTGCTGAAATATTCTAAGTGAGCACTTATATAATAAAAACATGTTACCTATTAACGCTAATTGTAAAATGCTAATTTGTGCAGTACTCAATTTAGTGCATTACATAAATATGATATCGTTGTTGCATATAATACTGTCTTGTCCTCTATTAATTGCATATTTTGTCTCTCCAGAGACACTATAAGTTCCATGATGGGTGGTAGCTGTATCTTCAACTTCTTTTGCACCCAATGACATTAAGTACAAACATATTATTAGAGTTCCATGAACACCTATTGATGGGCTGATACTGTAAGAAAGTTAACTGTAATTAGAAGAGAATAGCATGTTTACTTCTGGTACTAAATTTCTTTAGATCCTGACAATCACTGACATGTTGATCAATACTTGTGCTCTAAATAAATAATGACAAATATGAAAAGGGCTGGTAAAAAAAAATACTTCATAGGCCTTAAAATGCTAGTGATGATGATGGTGAATGTTTCTGAAGATTTGGGGGAATCAATTTTCAAAAGGCTGACCTGATAATGTGAAAAGATACTTATGTACTCACTCACTTTATACTATCTCAGATACCATTTTGCTTTTTAAAAAAAGGATGAAAACGGGTATCAAACTGGGATGGAGTCTCCTCCATTAATCAAGAGGAAGGGAAAAGATTCTATTGTCTAAAAAACCCCTTATTTTCCCATCTTCTTATGTGATAGCTATTTCATAACTGCCTAATTAGAAGTAGCTTAAAAAGTTGTAAAGAAACATTTTATGATACTGACCTGACACCAGAAACGGAAATAGTGAACTTTTGCCTTGAAATCCCTAACATAGGCTATTTGGGGTCCATTATCTCTGAGAACAGAAAAGAAAAAGAATTGAGAACATATCACTCCTGTCATTAGTATACCTCCTTATTCTGACACAACTGAAACAAAACTTATTTAAGTAACTGCAAAAATAACTGAACTATACAGCTTAGTAGCTAGCTACCATACGAGCTAGTGTTCAAACTGGACACATGAGACTAAGAAAACCACAAATATTATCCCATATGAAATGCAATTCCCCCTCTAATCCATCCTCCTCAATGAGAGCTTTTATGATTCAATTCCAAAAGCTTAGTTCTATCTTAAAACATGAATACTTTTTGGCATGCAATAGGTAGAGAGTAATGAATACGCTAAAAATCAAAAAGGACTGGAAATGAGTAGAAATCAGAGAATTTGGATTCATCTGTTGAGTAGTATAAGGATAATGATTTCTATAGAATAACACGCAGTGCTTTGTTTGGCAGATGGTGGCCAGTAGGTAAAGACTTCAGGACACAGTGTCCTGTAAAAGCAAATAAAAATACTAAATACTTAGTAGAAAGAGAAAGGCTAGAATGTAGTTTCCAAGGAAATAAAACTCCTACCCCTGTGCATCAAGAATTGTGAAACAAAAAACAAATGCGCAAAACTTTTTTATACTGCAACATGCAATTCAAAGAGCTTAATGTTAATTTGCGATTTTCAGAATGCTTACAGAGCAGATTTTCCCGTTCGGGGATCTATATAGGTTGTCGTTCTCCTATTGTGATCCACAAAATATGGAACTCCATCCACAGTAAATCTCATTTCCCAGCCTTCCGGTAAAGGCTTCTCATTTAACTGACTGAAAAACATGAAAATACAAAACCAGTTAGACAGTACTAATACTGTATGGTGGTTGCCAAGTACAGAAACTAGAAACAAGGGCAAATGTGAGGAAAAACCTTCTAGAATGTCGCCTCTAAGTTGTAGCATTTCTGTGACTGGCTTCATTTATGTTCTATGGAAAACTCTTCTGGTAATGCCAACAAACAAGTTTATCTAATGAATTTGAGCATTTGAACTTTTACAAGTATAGAATGTAACGAATAGGGAATTACTTAACACTTTCTAGTGGTGTTTATTGTTTTGCCTTTAGATACCAGAAAAAGCATTTTACTAATGCTGTCACTGTCACAGGAGTGATTTTTCACGGGCTAATAACAATTTTCTCTGTTGTACTAAACAGATTTTATTCCTAATTAGAATCTTACAGTCTCAAAGCTGGAAGAAAACTTAAGGTCATCTAATCCAATCTTACCTAAAACAGGAAAATCCTCTTACACATCACTAATAGGAAGTCATCCAACTTCTCCCTTGACAAGTGACAAGTGGCAAGGAACTCATGACCACAGAAGGCAGCATACTCCATTTTTGGACAGCTCTGAGCATGAGAAAGTTCTTCCATTTATGGAGGTGAAATTTGCCTTTCTGCAACCTTTTCACAATTTATGTCCTCCAGGGTCAAGCAAAATAAAACTATTACAATAGTTCCTATTTCACACGATACATTTTCTTTCCCCTTGCCCCTTGAAAGTTTTCTCTTCATTAAGTTAAACATCCCCAAGTTCCTTTTCTTTTTCTTTTTTTCTTTTTTGATGGGCAATCAAGGTTAAGTGACTTGCCCAGGGTCACACAACTAGTAAGTGTTATATGTCTGAGGCCACATTTGAACCCAAGTTCTCCTGACTCCAATGCCAAAGCTCTATCCACTGAGCCACCTATCTGCCCCACCCAAGTTCCTTTCATATATCATTCAGCCTTCAACACCTGTTTCATCAAACCTTCTCTTTGAATTAAGAAGACTGGGTTAAAGTGTAAGGAGATATATATACATATATATCAATACAAACTGATTACTCTTACTGGAAACACAATTCCAAGTGTTAGTTAAATCAATCAACAGCATTTATTAAGCACCTGCTATGTTCAAAGCACTGTGTTAAATGCTAGGTATATACAAAGAAAAGTAAAAGTCCCTACTCTCAAGGACCTCACAGTTTAACAAGGGGGGGGGGGAAGGGAGTAGAATCAACATGCAAACAACTATGTACAAACAGGATACATATTGGACAAGTTCGAGATAATCGAGAGAGTAAACACACTAGCATTAAAGGGGGCTGGAAAAGGTTTATTGTATACAGTAGGATTTTACCTGGAAAAAGGAATTGAACCTAGATCGGGGGTTCTTAAGTGTCTGAAAACTTCCTTTCTCAGTTTTTTGTTTTCAACATAATTGATTTCTTTAGTAATCTAAGGACTTTATTTAACACATTTAAAAACTATATTCTGGGAAGGGATCCATAGTTTCACCAGATTGCCAAAAGTTCCATGACACAAACAAGTTAAGAACCCCTGCCCTAAACTACAGAATTCTCTAAGCAAAGGGAATATTTAAAATGTCTCCTTGTATTTCAAGAACGTTATCTGGTTAGAAGTATCATCTACCCTTCCCTTTATGCCACCATCCTCTACTATCTCCTCTTTTACTCCAGTCTCTAATGATGAGTCAAGGCCAACCCTTCCCTTTCCATGTAACCTTGATCTCGTCCCTTTCTATCTCCTCCAACAAACTGTCCCCACTGTCATCCCAACTCTTTCTTTAACTTTTAACCTCTGCCTATCTACTGAAACTTCCCTACTGTCCACAAATCTGCTCAAGTCTCTGCTACCTTTTAAAAAAACCTCACTGGAGCCTACCCTTCCCACTAGCTGTCATCCTTTGTCTCTCCTTCCTTTCTCACCTAAAATCACTGAAAGAGTCTGATATACTTGGTGCCTCCACATCTTTTCACTTTCCTGAATACTGTGAAATCTGATGTTCAACCTCCATTTATCATAGGATTCTTTTTGACTATAATCATTTGCTTCTTTTTTATAGCAGGGGGTTTTTTAGGGGGAGGCGGATCTCTTGGCTTTTAACTGGGGGGGCAAGTTTGAGGGAGAAGAGATAGGGAGTTATTGATACTTATCCCACTCCTGTACAAAAGAGGCCACTGAACCTTAAAAAAATAGAAAGACAGACTAGATCTCCCTTTTGTGCCAAGTCTGGAAACACAGGAGCTATTTACGCACCTGATCCCACTCTGGTTGGCAAGTGAGCTTTGATGTGCTCCATTTTCAACTTAGGCCAATTCACCCTCCTCAGATGACCTTGGGGTATTTCAAAAGCAGAATTGGCCACATGGAAAAAGATGTACAAAAATTCACTTAAGAAAAGAACTCCTTAAAAATTGAACTGACTGGCCCTGGAATCAGGAGGACCAGAGTTCAAATCTGGCCTCACACATAAAACACTCACTAGTTGTGTGACTCTGGGCAAGTCAATTAACCCCAACTGCCTCATAAGAACAAACCAAAAACAACTGCAAAACAAACAAAAAACTGAATTGGCCAAATGGAGAAAAAAAAAGGTATAAAAGCTCTCTGAAGAAAATAATTCCTTAAAAGTTAGAATAGGGAAAGTGGAAGCTAATGACTCCACAAAAAGAAACAATAAAACAAAATCAAAAGAATGGGGAAAAAAAAGAAAATGTGAACTATTCTTGTTGGGGAAAACAACTGACAGGGAACATGGATCAAGGAGAGAGAATTTAAAAATTATTGGACTACCTGAAAGTTATGATCAAGGAAAAAATATTGAGAAAATACTGCTAGTTGCTAGACAGAAAAATTCAAATATCATGGAGTCACAGTCAGGATAACATATGTTTCAGCAGTTTCTACATTAAAGGAGCAGAGAACTTAAAATACGATATTCTGAAGGGTAAAGGAACTAGGATTACAACCAAGAATCACTTACCCAACAAAATCAAGTACAATCCTTTGGGGGGGAAATGGATATTTAATGAAATAGAGGACTTTTAAGCATTTCTGATGAAAAGACAAAGCTGAACAGAAAATGTGACTTTCACTTGCAAGACTCGAAAGAAGTATAAAAAGGTAAACAGGAAAGAGAAATCATAAGGAATTCAGTAAGGTTAAACTGTTTAAATTCGTACATGGGAATATGATACTTATAAGTCCTAAGAACTTTCTCATTAAGGTAGTTAGAAGGAACACATATAGTACATACCATTCCATACCTACCAGAATTATTAATGTGACAGAAAAGAAAAATGACAAATGTTGGAGGGGATGTGGGAAAATTGAGACACTAATGCACTGTTGGCAGAATTGTGAACTGATTCAACCATTCTGGTAAATAACTTGGAACTATGCTGAAAGACCATGCATACTCCCTTTGATCCAGTAATACCACTACTAGGTCTGTATCCCAAAGAGATAAAAAACAAAAAAGGAAAGGACCTATATGTACAAATATACTTGTAGTAGCTTTTTTTATGGTGGCACATAACTAGAAATTAAAGGAATGCTCATCAACTGGGTAATGGCTGAACAAATTGTGTTATATGATTGTGATGGAATACTATTGTACTATAAGAAATGATGAGCAGGATGCTCTTAGAAAAACCTGCTAAGACCTACATGAACTAATGCAAACTGAAATGAGCAGAACCAGGAGAACATTGTACACAGTAACAGTAATACTATATCATGATCAACTGTGAATGATTTAGCTATTCTCAGCAATACAATGATCTCAGATAATTCCAAAGGACTTATGATGAAAAATATCCATTTCCACAGAAAGGACTAATAGAGTCTGAATGTAGATTGAAGCATACTTTTAAAAAAATCTTATTTTTCTTGTGTTTCCCCCTCTTTTCGGTCTGTATTTTCTTTCACAACATGATTAATATGGAAATATGTTTTGCATGACTGTATATGCATGATCTATACAAAACTGCACGCATTCTCAATTACAGGGGAAAAAAGGGAAGGAGGAAGAGAATTTGGAACTCAAAATTTTACAAACGAAAGTCAAAAACAGTTTTTAAATATAATTGGGGAAAATATAAAATATTAAATATATTTTTAAAACAGAAAGGTTTCCTTTTTCAGGGTTCTTATAAATATTAATTCCAAAGTTTCTTGTGTTGAAAATATGTCAATTTGAACACTTCTCTTTAAAGCAAAACAGTGACTGGATTTGGAATAATGATAAAGTTAACAAAAACGATTTCTGGCAGGCTTATGTCTACAATACAGTATAGTATTAACATGCTTTTTTTTGACATGTTCCCCATCCTACCTTTCCTTTAAAATTCTGTTGAGAGTACCACCACTACCTCAGTTATTCATGTTTGAATCTCAGATTTTTTTACTTTTTTCTCTCTTAAACTCCAACCTACAATCACATTCTATCAGTTGCCAAGTCATGTTGATTCTACTTCCCCATTACCTCTCACATCTGTCCCATTCTCAATCCTCAGAGCCACTACCCTACAGCCCCAGGCCTTTATCACCTCTCACGTATGTTATTAATAGCTACTTAACTGCTCTTTCCACCTCCAAACTCCTAGGTCTTTTCTAAGCCATCACTGACATCACTTCTAAAATAACCTTCATCAGGAAAAGTTCCAACCATGCCATCATTCCCTTGCTCAAAAAATTTAGACATTATCTATTTTATTTAAGAAAAATACAAATTCTCTAGGTTGGCACTCAAGGTTCTCAAAAATCTAAATCTAATCTATCTCACTAGCTTTATTTCATGATTCCCCTTAACACAAGTCTACGTTATGGACAAACTAAATGATGTGTTCCCTGAACTTAATTGTTCCATCTACCAAATACATATATTCACATAGGCAATCAGTCTCCCCAGAATAATATATACTACTTTCTGTCTTTCAAAGCTCCACTCAAGTGTTACTAACTCTATATAGCCTTCTCTATGAAATGTTCTCTCCCTCCTCAAATATTCTCAGAGAACTCTGGATCTCTCCTTTGGACCAAGCACTACACCCTAACCTACATCATGTTTATCTGTGTACAGACTGTATTTCCTCTCCTCAGCAGGATCTAAGCTGGAGGAGGGAAGGGACTGTTTTGTTTTTGTCTTTGTACCCTCAGTGCCTAAGATAGTGTTCTGCACATACTAGGGACTTAACATCTGTTCAACTGAATTGTATTATGCAATAAAGTTATAATCTCTCTGTATCTAGGAAACAGAATCCAGCGTGAAGCACACCTCAATAATGAATAATCAAATCTTAGTTAAAAAAAAATTATGAAATTTACAACTGCGTATTTGAATGTTTTCACTGACTACAGCTTAAGTTTCTCTTTTTCTCCCACCTCCACAGAAAAATGTTTCCAACAAAATGGTACCAGTACAAATGAGTCAATCTAAAATGTTTCAATGAATTTTGTCTGTAAGTCAACATTTCTTACACAAAAATTTGGCCACAGAGCATACTGAGCTTGAAATATTTTGCTGTACTTCATATTGTAGTCTGTTTTTTAAAAAGATTGGGTGCTGGGCCTCCCTACCTTGCCCAGGCCAGATCAGGGACCAATGCCGCTCTGGGTGGCCAGGGAGCTCTGAGCTCCTCTTTTCCCAATTTGGGCCAGCTTATCTCTTCTTAAGACAATGTAGTACATGGTCCTGTCCCCATCTCCACCCCTCCCCACCATCGCCCTCCTACTACTGGAGGCTCACCATACATGATGGAGGATTGAATGCAGACATATGTTCTGCTTAACCCCACTGCATCAGTCTTTATGGCAACTGAAATACCAGGCATGTGCCGTCAGACCTCACCACATACTGTTAATGTAGAAACTTTGTTACAAACTCCTGTTCAAGTTGAAAAATTTAGAAAACAATACTCTAAGCTAGCTATGATTTATATCTAGGCAGCTAAATGGCACCATGGATAGAGTACCAAATCTGTAGTCAAGAAGACCTGAATTCAAATTTGACCACAGACACTGACTAGCTGTGTGAATCTGGGCAAGTCACTTAACTTGTCTGTCTCAGTTTCCTCAACTACAAAATGGGGATGACAATAATAGCACCTACCCCCCTGAGTTGGGTGGTTGTTTTTTTTTTTCCCAGTGAGGCATTTGGGGTTAAGTGACTTGCCCAGAGTCACACAGCTTGTGAATGTTATGTGTCTGAGGCCAGATCTGAACTCAGGTCCTCCTGACTCCAGGGCCAGTGCTCTATTCACTGTGCCACCTAGCTGTACCCCCCCCCCCCAAGTTGTTCTGATGATCAAGAAAGATAAATTTTGTAAAGTACTTAAACAGTGCCTAGCAAATACCAGGCACTTAATGAACACTTACTTCTTCCTCAACCCCCTTATGCATACCTTATTATAGCTTCCAAATTCTTATAGAGAAATAATTTAAAACTTTATCCAACTGAGGCAAATAAATAAAAATGAATCAGTAATTGAAAGTTCTT
The DNA here is from genome assembly GCF_003287225.1 of Phascolarctos cinereus. Classification (NCBI taxonomy): domain Eukaryota; kingdom Metazoa; phylum Chordata; class Mammalia; order Diprotodontia; family Phascolarctidae; genus Phascolarctos; species Phascolarctos cinereus. Next base: position 327,066,642 of record NW_027555625.1, read on the forward strand.
ACCCTTGACTTCTGGGATCTTCCCACTGTGTAATGCGTGTGTTGTGATTGACAAAATACACCCTGCCATTGTTGTCTGTTCTCTTCTCTAAAATAAAACAAAATAGAAAGTATTTTAGAACAGTTGTATATTTCCCCCCAAAATAATACAAAGAAACAGCTATAATGATTTATTTAATCCACTGTATTAATTTCTCCATTTTCTGCACCATAGAGGTAAATTTAATACACTTTGTTTAAAATGCTTATGCTACTTCCAAAACCAAGACAAGATTAACATTAAACTATATTTTTCTGAATGTTAATATTAGAAGGTAAGATGACATATCTAGAAATAAGTGTCTTCAGAATCCTATATATAGCACACTGCCATAATGTAATGCAGTACAGACAGACAAATCAAAGAGATCATGCATTTGATTGTTTGGCATCTGCTATAACCTGATTACACAGAGAAAGTCAAGCTACATATATAGGATATGAATATATCTATTTATCTGCATCTATTTAATTTACTATGTTCAAAACAAATTATCAATAGTACTGAAATGTAAACCAGGAAGAGACAAAGCAAAGGAAGAAACTATGGACCAACATCACTAAAATAGTCATCAAACATCTTTAACTCAAGTAGTGAACATTAAAGGTGGCATTTGAACCCACATTCTGTGACCCCAGAGATGATACTCTTTATACTAGTAGTGCCACATTGTCTTTCAAGATTAATTCAACATTAGGAAAATGATAAATATTATAAATCATATTACTATTTAGACTAAGTAGCAGAGATGGGACCAGAACCCAGACCTTCTAATTCTAAATTTATGGCACTATTCATGCAGGATGATGCTTTAAACAAAAAACCTTTAACAAAATTAAGCACACTAATTTGTGTTAAAAGTATAGGAGTAAAATAATCTTTCCTCATTAAATCAAAGTATCTAGCTAAAAACCAAGAGCTGGCTTTATTTTTAAGAGAGAAACAACAGAAGCCTTTTGCAACAACATGAAAAATACAGCAAGAATGCCCACTAGAATATTATAAATCATATTATTAATCAAATAGAAATGACAGTAGCAACAGATATAGATCCTAGGGGCATAGACAGAAAGCTTGCATCATTATCCTAATTACTGCTAGAAATACTAGCAATAATATAAGAAGAAATTGAGGAAGAAGCAAAATTACTTCCTATTTGAAAATGATATAATCATTTAAGGAATTCCAAAGAATCGGTGAAAACTCTGAATAAAGACCATTGATAATACCATTAAAACAGTATACCAAAAAAAAATCTATTAAGTTCATTAGCCTTTCTGTATATTACTAACAAAACCTAGGAGGAATAGATTTGAAGAAAAATTCCAACAGAGATTACTTAGGAAGCATTATACATCTGAGAATGAACTTAACCAAAACAAAGGAAAGATACATAAAAATACCATACACAATTAAAAAAACGCACATTAACATACACATAATAGGAGGAAGTGAAGAAATTAAGATTAATAAGGTTTTATTAGTGATTATTATTTATTAGTGGATAATTTAGAATACATACATATCTTTGTAGTAATAAATACTCACTACATTAAGCTAAATACTATATGCTAAAAGTGAAGTTCCTTTTTTTTTTTTTTAAAGTTTAAGTGGTTAAGTTCTGCTTTCCTTTAGCTCCCTGAAGTTCCTCCTTCCAACAGGGGCAGAAATTGTATTAGTTAATCCACATGTATCATAAAACAGCACTCATAACCACAAATGTCTAGTTACAGAACAAGATTTCTAAAAAAGCAATCTCACTTTGACAGACACGATGATAGACCTGGTCCTAATTCAATACAATACTAAATTTAATAGTTGTCACACCCTAGCAACTCCCCATTACATCCCTGACATGTCCACACTCCAAATGTTGGCAATACTACCAAAGTATACTCAATTTGCTTCAGAAAGTACCTAAACTAACCATAAGTGACCTGCCTTGTCCAACTCAATTACGTTCAGAATGAGTTTCTCAAGATTTCTGTGACCTATAATTCCTGTTTCTATTATAAAAATGAGTTTTATAAATCTGTCATTTGTCTCTGGCTACTGAGGAGTCAGTGGACTTGCTTTCTTTGCAACTGCTTGCCTTGCAAATAAATGTTTATATTCGGAAGTTGTATGACTTGGCCTTTTCTATTTCAGGCAATAAGTTAACAGAGGTCAATGTCTACGGCTGTGACCCATCAAAATCATAAAAATGAATCTATCTGAATTACTCTATAGATTTAGCACTATATCAAAGGGACACTATAGAATTACACAAACTAATAACTACATGTATTTCAAGGAATACAAGGGCAAAGATATCAAGAGACAATGAAGAAAGATTAAGAAGGAATGGGGCTTGGTGTTACTGGGTCTCAAACTATACTAGAAAGCAAGATTTATAAAAGTTATCCAGCACTGGATTAAAAAATAGAAAAACAGATCAGTGAAACAAACAAGTCCTAGAAACAAATGTGTAACAGTGTCAGATCAACTTCAGAACATGAATTACTGAGGACAGTGCTCCTTATTCAGTAAGAACTTCTGGAAAAACTAGAAAACAATTAGGGAAAAACATTTAGATTAGTATCTTTTACCTTATGCCACAAAAAATTCCAAACAACTAAATTATCTAAATATAAAATCATACAATAAAAAATTGTTCACAGGGAAAAATTTCTAATCACACGAAAAATAGAAGAGATCATTAAATGTTCTTATGTTTTCCAACACTCCAAATTCTGTGTATGTTTGTGTTCAACCCTTTTACGTCCCTTTAGATTTGTGTATTTTTCTTCTCACTCATACAAATTATGAGAGATAGCAAATTCCATACACTTCTTCCTTTCTACATTAGGGTAATTACTTCAAATTTCTCATTTCTTTCTCCCACTTAAAACTGTCAAAATAGAGTCAATCTACTCCTCACCCCCCAGGATCTGTTTTTTTTTAATTAACTCTTCAACATCCTTTGAAGACATTAAGGCACTAAAGAAACAGTTGTTTGTTTGTTTCTTCCTGTTGTAATGTTATACATTTATCACACATCCCCTTCCAATTGTTCAAATAATTTACCTTTCTAGCTTCCCTTTGACTTTTTTTTTAAGGCAATTGGGGTTAAGTGACTTGCCCAGGGTCACACAGCTAGTAAGTGTCAAGTGTTTGGTCTGAGGCCAGATTTGAACTCAGGTCCTCCTGACTTCAGGGCCGGTTAGCTGCCCCTTTCCTTTGACTCTTGTGTTTACATTTCAAAGTTCCTAGTCACCTCTGATCCTTTGTGCAGGAAATGTTTGAATCCATTTTCCCCCTAGAGGATTATTGTCAGCTTTCAGGGTAAGTTATCCATCGTTGTAAGACTTTATCTTTTGCTTTGAAGAATTACAAGATTGCTTCTTGTTTATTGTAGCAGCTGCCAGTCCTTGTTTAAACTTGACTATGGTACCTCAGTACCTAAGTATCTTTCTAGATGCTTGAAATCCTTTTTCTTTCGTGTGGGAGCTCTGGATTTTGGCTCTGACATTCCTGGAACTTTTCCTTTGTGAAGTTTCTTTCAGGAAATTATTGGTTTTTGGGGGGGGAGAGGGTGGGGGTGCCTTCATTTTGCCCTCTGGTTCTAACAGATCTTGGTAGTTTTCTTGAAATACGGTGCTCAGACTTTGTTGTTTTTTTAATCATGGTTTTGAGGCTGTCCAATAGTTCTATATATAAATGATCTCTTCTTGATATATTTTCTAGGTCAGCTGTTTCTGACAGCAGATACATTAAATTTTCTTCTAATTTTTCTACTTATTCAAATATTTCTTGTTGTCTCATGGATTCGTTAGCTTCTGTTTGGTCTTTTCAAGTTTCCAGCAAGTCTGTTACTTGGATAAGGTCTATCACTTTCTCTTGTAAACCATTTATTCTCCTCACTATTCTTTCTTCTGAGCTTTTACATTATTTGTTCTCTCTTCATTTCTTTTTTAAACTATTTATTAAAGTAGGGGTCTGCTTCCAGTGTGGAGAATGTACTGTCCCAAGCTTCAGGGGGTTTTGTGCAGCTGTTTTCAGAGATACTTCTAGGGACCTATAAGTTTTCAGTTCCTCCAAAGTGGTATGATCAAGGGTGAGGTGTTTACTCCTTTCCTTGCCTGTGCTCTGGTGTATGAGTGACCACCAGCACTCTTTTCTGCCTTGGAACTGTGAGGAGCATTTTCTCTGCACTGCCACTAAAAGCTCCACCATGCCAGCACTCCTTCTTGCCCCAAGATCACCATCCAGAACTGTGACCCAGATCTAAGCACAGGCAAAGCAAGAGAATCCTGGCTCAGCACCAGCGAAGAGATCCCTGCAATCCCCCTCTGATCAGCCCCTCGATTCCCTCTCAGTTTGTGGGCCGGAAACTCCGGAAGCAGCCTCCACCCCAGAGCTGCAGCCTGGACTGGGGTTGGGACCAAGCTCCTCTCTCACCGTGATCACAGACTTTTCCTACTGACCTTCTAAGTTGTCTTTGGCATTTGTGGGTTGAGAACTCTGGAAATTGCCACAGCTGCCCATGATTCAGTCCTCTGAGGCCTGCCCCAAGGTTCGCTGAGGCCTGGTCTTTGCCTGCATGCCCCACGCTGTATTGCATTGCCCCAGCCCAGCGCAATAGACTTTTCCAATCAACCATCCAGCTTGTCTTGGGCTGTCAATTTGTTCCATTCTATCTTTTTGTGGGTTCTGCTGCTCTAGAATTTGTTTAGAGCCATTTTTTACAGGTATTTGGAGAGGTTTGGGGGAGAGCTCAAGCAGGTCACTGCTTTTACTCTGCCATCTTGGCTCCGCCCCTCAAATCAGAATTTTTAAAATGTACTCAAGACAGCACCTTTAATTACTCAAGAGAGCACCTCTAGAATAGGATAAATCTCACATAAAATAGACAAGAAAAGGCTTTCACAGTGGAAGAGAAGCGGGGGGGGGGAAGGTGAGAGGGAATGAGCAAATCTTTTTCTCATTGGATTTGGCTTAAGGAGGGAATAACATACACATTCAATTAGGTATGGAAATCTATCTCACCCTACAGGAAAATAGGAGAGGAGGGGATAAGAGAGCAGGAGAATGATAGAAGGGAGGCTAGATTGGGTGAGGGGGTAATCAGAAGCAAACACTTCTAAGGAGAGACAGGGTCAAAAGAGAGATAGAATAAATGGGTGGCGGGACAGGATGAAGGGAAATATAGTTAGTTTTTCACAACAGGACTACTATGGAAGTGTTTTGCATGACAACACATGTATAAACTGTATAGAGTTCCTAGCCCTTTCAATGAGGGTAGGTTGGGAGGGAGGAAGGGAGAGATTTTGTAACCCAAAGTTTAAAAACAAATGTTAAAAACTGTTTTTAACATGCAACTGGGAAATAAGATATACAGGCAATGGGGTATATAAATCTATCCTGCACTACAGGAAAATAGAAGATGAAGTAGATAAGAGAAGGGGGGAGATAGAAGGGAGGGCAGATTAGGGGAAAGGATATTCAGAATGCATGCTGTCTTGGTGTTGGGGGAGGGGTGAGATGGGGAGAAAATTTGGAACTCAAAATCTTGTGCAAGTGAATGTTGAAAACTAAAAATAAATAAACAAATAAACAAATAAATGTATAAAGGAAACTAGGGCTGAAACTTGCAGAGCTCAGACTAGGGGGGCAGCAGTCAGACTTTGCCCTTGATCACACCCCTCTGGGACCACTGAAAGCTTGTGGGTTTCCAGCCTATCTGTAAGATCTTGAAAACATATAAAACTCAAAACCCTAAGCAAGCAGCAACAGGACTAACCTAAATCTTTTCAGGAGTCAGGAACTCATGGCCTAGAGGCCACAGGTTCCCCACTCCTGCTAGAAGTATGGCAAAACCCAACCCTATCATCAGGACCAAAGTCAAGAAGTAGGCTGGAAAATGGGCAAACAAAAAAGAACCCCACCATAACGGAGCTATCATGGTAGCAGGGATGTTTATGATACAAACACAGAAGAGAATGACTCCAAAATACCTACAAGCATCAGAGAAAAACATTTTGGGCAATTCAACAAGAATGCTTGGAAGAGATAAAGCAAGAGTTTAAACAAAGGCAAAAAAAGTTTTTATAAATGGAATGACAGCACTTGAGGAAGAAACTGGAAAAGAAATGAGAGCTGTAGAAGAATTGGAAATGGAAAATAGCTTGGCACATGAGTTATAAAATCCTGCCCAAGCAACACTTTCTCTGAAAAGTAGAATGAATAAAATAAAAGCCAATGACTCCATGAGTCAACAAGAAATATTAAAACAAAGTCAAAAGGATGAAAAGGGAGGGGAGGGGAAGAATGTAAGGTAACAAAGGAAAAACAATTCACCTGGAAAACAGATCAAGGAGAAAAAAATTTAACAATCATTGAACTATCTGATCATAACCAAAAAAAGAGCCCAGACATTCTGTTTTAAGAAATCTTAAAAAGAAAAGCATAGAACTTAGATATCTTAGAACTAGAAGGAAAAGTGGAAATAAAAGAATCTACCAGTCACTTCCTGAAAGAAAACACCAAAATGAAAACTCCAAGATACCAGCCAAAACCCAGAGCTTCCACCTCAAAGAAAAAAATACTACAAGCAATCAGAAAAAAAGAATTCAAATACAGAGGAACTACACTCAAGATTACATCATATATGATCTAGTAGCTACAACTATAAAGGAGCAGAGAACTTAGAATACGATATTCCAGAAAGCAAGATATATGGGCTTATTAGACAAGAATAACTTACTCAGCAAATGTAAGCATAATTCTAAAAGTGGGGCGGGGAGAGAGGGAGGGAAGAACTTTAATGAAATAGAGAACTTCCCAACATTCTCAAAAAAAAAAAAGCCACAGCTTGATAGAAATTTGAAGTTCAAATACAGCAATTAAGATAAACATATAAAACAGTAATCATTAACAATGATAACTTAACAAACAAGAATAAACAGTTTACATTCTAATATAGGGAGATGGTTACCTATGTCTCCTCTGAGCCCTATTATCATCAGGGTTCATAGGAGTCTAATTAGATAAGGCTTTGGAGTAGTTCTGTTATATCCTGATGATCTTGAGAAAATGAAAAGAGAGAGAAAGAGGAATAAATTTGGGGACGGAGAAGGAGAATGAGAGGAAGGTTAAGGAAAATTACCTAATATAATAAGGATGCATGAATAAATGGGATAGGAGAAGTAGCCACCCTTCAACCTCACTCTCATTTAAACTGCTTAAAGGAAAGAAGAAAACACACACTTATACATAAAGCTGGGTACAGAATACAACTCATTCAACAGGAAAATAGGAGAGAAAGGGGAAATGGAAAAGGGGCATTAGTGAGAGGGTAAATTAAGGAAGAGATTAGGCCTAAACAAAACAAACTCTAAGTTTGTACAAAAATATTAATAGCTCTTTTGAGGTGATAAAGAATGGGAATCTGAAGGCATGCCTATAAATTGAAGAATGGATGAACAAATTATGTCACATAAACATGATAGAATACTATTGTGTGCTAAGAAATGTTAAAGGGGATGATTTCAGAGAAACCTAAGTACACCTGTATGATCTGATGCTGAGTGAAGAGAACAGAACCAGAAGAACAATTTAAAGACAAACAACCTAGTAAGAATTAAGAATTTTAATCAATGTAATGATCAATCATGACTCCAACCATGACCAATGATGAAATATGCTACCTATCTTTTTATAGAGAGGTGAAATTTCGACTCAGGGACGAATGAGACACTTTTTTTCAAGATGGACAATATGGAAATTTGTTTTGATTGACTATACATGTTTGTAACAAGGTTTATTTTTCTTTAGTTCTTGTTTTGGGTGGGAGAGTGAGATGGAAGATTTTTGCTGATTGAAAAGTATAAAATATAATTTTTAAAAAGTAAGATAAGGCAGAATTTTGCAGGTAAAAATTTCCTAAAGAAAAACAGATAATACTGGTTCCTTGTTGACACCCTCATTAACATCTAGGTAGTCAGTGATCTATATCTTAGGCAAGAAAGGCAGTTCGATATAATGGACAGATAGCCTAGCAATTGCAAAGGAGAGGGTTAAAGTCCCACTTCTGACGTGTAGTAGCTGTGTTACCCTAGACAATTCACTTAACTTCTCAGTGCTCAAAGCAATTCTCTAAGACTATAAATTACAAAATAGGTGCTAATCTGTCCTGGTAGAAGTTTATTCACTGGGAGTGGTCTATACTAACAAAATCATAGGTCCAACTCCAAAAACACTGAGGCAAAGGTTAAGCAAGTCTTTGCAACACTGGAACAAACACTGAGATGAGGCCATAGAAGTGATTCTGTAATAAGTTTTCATTTTTACAACAGTGTCCATGTGGCTTCTGAGCGCAGCTTTCCATATATCACCAATAAGCTATTTCTGGGGTGCTTTGTACAATCACAACAAGGAAGCATGTGTCACTCTTAGCAATAATGCTATCAATTCTACCTGCCCAGGCTGTTCCCCGCAAAAATGCCTCATATGCTATTGCTACCAACAGTAAAAAGCTGGTGATCTCAAGATCACCAAGACATAGCACCCCTTTATTAACAGGTATGGCATCCGATTAATAAACTTATCTTGCTTAGAGAAATATACCTCAGCTTATCTTTTTGTTAAATTTCACGTATGATAGTTCTAAGTCTTTCAAAACTTATTTTCTTTATGATATCGTGTTACTATATAAACTGTTCTGATTCTGCCCACTTTACGCTTCATTATACAAATCATCTCAGGTTTCTCTGAACTGGTTTCCCCTCATCGTTTCATACAGAACAATTCATACAGAATTCATTCACACACACACACACACACACACACACACACACACACACATCATAACTTGTTCGTCCATTCCCCAACTGATGAGCATATCAGTTTTCAATTTATTTGTACTGCATATTTGTGTATACATGGGTCTTTTCCCTCTGTGTTTGATCTCTATGAGTTATAGATTTAGTACTATTATCACTAGATCACAGGGTATGCATAGTTTAATAACTTTTTGGGCACAGTTCCAAACTGCTTTCCAGAATGGCAGAACCAGTTCACAGCTCTACCAACAATTCATAAATGTACCTACTTCTCCAAAGCCCTTTCTACATTTGTCATTTTCTTTTTTTTATCAACTTTGCCAATTTGAAGGGTACAGTATAGAACCTCAGAGCTGTTCTAATTTGCATTTCTTAATTACTAGGGATTTGGATTTTTTTTTAACATGACTTGTATTTCTTCCTCTGAAAAGTAACTATTCATATCTTCTGACCATTTATCAATTGGGAAATGGATTTTATTCTTATAAGTCTGAAGTGGTTCCAGATACATCTCAGAAATAAGACCTTTATAACTGAACTTACTACAGAGATTTTTTTCCCCATTTATCTGCCTCTCTCTTCCAATTTTCATTACACTGGGGTTTTTTTGAGCAAAATCTTTTAAGTTTTATGTCACCAAAATTGTCCACTTTAACTTCTGGTTTGGTCATGAACTCTTCCCACATCCTTAGATTTCGTAGGTTTCCTTGCTTCTTTAATTTGCTTATGCTGTCACCCTTTAGATCTAAGTCAACCACCTCCCTTTGGAGTTTATCATGGTATACAGTGTGAGATGTGGACTACACCTATTTTCTTACCTGGAAAGCCAGACTGTTTTCCAGTTTTTCCATTAGTTTTTGTCAAATAATTCTCACCCTATTAGCTAGGACCTGTAGGGTTTTCTTTCTTTCAGGTTTTCTGTTTTTTTGGGTTTTTTAATTTTAAATTTAAACACCAGAACTCAAAAATAGAGAAAAAAAGAAACTTATCATAAACTTAAACATTGAAACTTAAAAAAAAAGTAAGAAAAGAAAAAAGTATATCATCTGCACAGCAGAACACAAAAGAGGATTCAAAATATATAGCAATAGGGGCAGCTAGGTAGAGCAGTGGATAGAGCTCCAGCCTTGGAGTCAGGAGGATCTGAGTTCAAATCCGGTCTCAGTCACACAACACTGACTAGCTGTGTGACCGTGGGCAACTCACTTAACCCCAAATGCCTCACCAAAATGAAAAAAGAAAAAAAATACATAGCAATAAATTTTCACTTTGAGAAAGCCTGTATAATAAATCTACATGATATGAGACCTGTCCTTCTTTTCTTTGCCTCCTTGTAAGTTTTCTTTTGTTCTCTGCTATGCACTTTTCCCCCCCTTCCACTCCCTCCCTAAAAGCCTACAATTAAGTACAGATATATTTGTATACAGATATATACATACATACATATATAGACATATACTTTCCCCAACAAATTCTACTCCTGATCTTTGTTTTTATGTTTGTACATATCTCTTATATCCTATCCCTCCTAACTCCTCTACTTTACTTCGACCAGCTACCCTGGCCTCCTATTACTTGACTTGTCTTCCCCCCCCCAAGAATCTCTCCCCTATTGTCCCATTCCCATAAATCTAAACACACTTCTATAACCCCTTTTACCTATTCTCTCATCCTCCCTACCTAGAGATCTGTCCCTTATCATTTTCCCCCTCCATATCCCCTTACTGTTTTATTTCTTCTGAATTTAGAAGACTTTTATACTCTTCTAGATACATATGTATTGTTCCTTCTTCAACCCATTCCAGATGACAGTAGGTTACCAGAACTACCAGCCCCCCTCCCCCATCTAATTCCTCTGTGTCAATTCTTCCTCTTGCACCTCATTTGTATAAAATAATTACTCTTTTTAGCTATTCCTAAACTTTTTAAAGTCATATCATAGTCAGGTATATTGCAGTCTTTCTTATGAACTACCCAATTACTAATGACAATCTGAGACATACGTTTTACATTTTACATACATAAAAGGTAAATGGTCCATCATTATTGAATCCTTTGTAATTGGTGTTTGGTATGTACCATATGTTTCTCTTGGCTCTTATATGTCAAATATTCTACTAAATTCAGGTGTTTTTCTTTTTTTTAAACAAGGTACTTAAAGTCTGACAGTTGATCAAATGCCTGGGTTTTTTTCCCCCCATTCAGGATTATGCTTAATTTTGCTGGGTATATTTTCAGCTGGAACTCCAGTTCTTTTGTTCTTCAATATATAGTGTTCTAAAAGTTACAGTACTTCAGCGTCTCTGTTGCTAGATTTTGTGTGATTCTAATCTCGGCATCATATATTTAAATTGATTTTTTTTCTTGCTGCTCTTAATATTTTATCCTTGAGCTGGGGGTTTTGGAATTTGACTATAATATGAGTTTTCCTCATAGGATCTCTTTCAAGTGGTGCTCAATGGATTTTTTTCAGTTTCTACCTTCCCTGCTCTTGTTCTAATGCTTCAGGACAATTTCCTTTAATTATTTCTTGTATTATTGTATCAAAATTCTTTTTTTGATTATAACTTTCCGGTAGTCCTATTATTCTTATGTTTTCTCTTCTTGATCTGTTCTCCAGATCAGCCATTTTTCTTATAAGATGTTTCACTAACTCTTCTACTCTGTCATTCTTTATATTTTGTTTTGTTATTTCTTGATCCCTTGTAACTTCGCTGGATTCTCCTTGCCCAATTCTAATTATTAACATGTCATATTCTTCCTTAAGATTCTAGATCTCCTTTTCTAATTGGATGACTTTCTTTTCACAATTTTCTTGTTCTTGGAATTTTTTTTTTAAGTTTTTCCTCAATCTCTCTCATTTGATTTTTAAAGTCTTTTTTAAGTTCTTTTATAAATTCTTTTTGGGCAAGTGACCATTTCACGTTGCTCTTTGGGGCAGAAGAGGGTTTCTTTGCTTCAATATCCTCCTCTGAAGATGAACCTGGTCTTCTCTATTCCCATAATAACTTTCTAAGATTGGATTCTTTCTCCTTTGCCTGGGCATTTCTTGTAGTAATAGTTAGATTTTTGTAATCACCTCTAGTCCTGGGGTATATAGGGGACAGTGACTCTGACCTCAGATCTTCAGTTCTCCCCCTCTAGCCTGGAAAAAAAGCCAAACCTCCAGCCTCCTGTAAGTGCCCACAGGCAGGGATGTCCCACCCACTGCTTCTGCACTCACCAGAGCTAGCTGGTTCCTTCTCGTCCCCAGCACCCTCCACATCACAGCTGGGTCTGACATTACTAGTCAGCAGAGGTTCCCTTGGTCTTCCCCACTCAGATGTCCAACTCCCCTCCCAGTCCCTGGGGTAAAATTTCCTGTGGCTGGGGCCAAGGCAGCTTCCCAACCCAGCTAAACCACTAGCCTGGAGGTGTTTACTCTACATAGAGACCAAACCTCAGTCCTGGGATTTTTCTTCTATTCTTCTAGGATTGTCCCAGGAGGACCACTGCGGTGCCCCTATTCTTATTTGTTTGTCCTGAGGTGCTATTTTATCTCTTTTGTGAGGGAAATTCTTCAGAGCTTGGAATTTTCTGACCTACTTTGCCATCTTCCCAGAATCCCTCTCTCCATATGTTTTTCAAAACACTAAGCTACTGTGCTCATTTGGTTATGTATATTATGTACCTACCCTGTTCCACTGATAAACCAGTTTCTCAACTAGTACCAAAATGCTCTGATGATTAGTATTATGCAATATATTTTGAGATTTTGTACTGCTAGGCCTCTTTCCATCCTACTTTTTTCCCCCATTAATTCCTTTGAACTTCTGTTCCTCCAGGTGAATTTTATGATTTTTTCCCCCTAACTCAGGAAAGGTAAACCTTTGGTACTCTGACAGATACAATACTGATTAAGCAAATTAATTCAGGTAACACTGTCATTTTTATAATATTGCCTCAGCCTACCCATGAGAAATTAGTATTTCTCCAATTATTTAGATCTGTCTTTATTTGTATAGTGTTTTGAATCGTGTTCCTATATTTTCTCTATATGTTTTGACAGGTAATCTCCCAAGCACTTTACATATCCAGTTATTTTAAATGGAATTTCTTTTTCTTTCACTTACTGCTAGATTTTGTTGGTAATATGCAAACATGCTGATGGATTGTGTAAGTGTTTTTAATATCTTACAACTTTACTAAGATTGTTAATTATTTCGATTATTTTTTTAGTCAAGTCTCTAGGATTATCTAAATAAACCATCATATCATCTGAAAAAAATGGTAATTTTGTTTCCTTGTTACCTATGATTATTCCTTCAATTTCTTCTTTTCTTCTTTTACTGTTATGACTAGTATTTCTAGAACTACACTGAATAGTAATGGTTAAAATGGACATTCTTCCTATACCCCTGATGTACCAGAAAGGCCTCTAGTTTATCCCCATTACTGATAACATACTAGCTCTTGCTTGACAGACACTTCTTATATTAAGGAAAGATTTCTTTATTCTTATATTTTCTAGTGTTTTAACAGGAATTGGTGCTGTATCTTCTCAAATGCTTCTTCTATATCTATTGATATAAGAATGTGATTTTTGTTGTTCTTGTTTTTAATCAGGTCAACTATTAGTTTTCTAAATAATGAATCAGTACTATGTTCCTGGTAAAAATCCAACCTGGTCATAATTTATAGTCCTTTTGTGATAGGTTTTTATAGTCTCCTTCATAATATTTTATTTAAATATGTTTCATTAATTATTACTGGGGAAATTGATCTATAGTTTTCTTTCTCTATTTTAATTCTTCCTGGTATAGGTACCAATACTATATTTGTATCCTATTAGTTATTTGTTAGGAACTCTTCTTTCTCTATTTTTCAACACTTTGCATAGTATTATAATTAATTTTTAAGAAATGTTTGGTAGAATTCATTTGTAAATCCATCTGGTCCTGGATTCTTTTGCTTTTGGAGTACATGGTTTGTTCAATTTCTTTTTCTAAGACTAGGTTGGTTATTTAAATCTTCTACGTTCTGTTTAATTAATCTGGACATTTAATATTTTGTGTATGTTGACCCAATTAATTTAGATTTTAATTATTACTGGTACAAAAATGGTGAAATTAGTTCCTAATAATTTCTATTTCTTTTTCATTGGTTCTGAATTTACCCTTTTCATTTTTGATACTGCAAATTTGGTTTTCTTTGTTAAAGCATCTGTTTATCTGATTTTTAAAAACCAGCTCCTAAATTTATTGATTCAGTTTTTTTCTTTCAACTTTCAATCTCTTCTTTGATTTTTCAAGATTTCTATTCTGATGTTTAATGGTAGTTTTAAATTTATTAGTTTTCTGTGTTTTTTTAATTACATAATTAATTCACTGACTGACTGGTTATCTTGATTAAACTGTTCAGATATAGAAATTTCTCCTAAGGACTGCTTCTGCTGCATCCCAAATATTTTAGTTATATGTCACATTGCTGTCATTATTTTAAAAAAAATTACTGATGTTCCTATTTTTTTTGATCTGCTGATCTTTAAGTTATTTAGTCTCCAATTAATTTTAATTGTTTCTTCAGCAATCTTTTAATGAATATAGTTTAAATGCATTATGCTTTAAAACATAAGCCGTTAGAATTTCTACTTTTCTGCATTTGTTTATGAGGTTTTTATGCCCTTATACATGATCAATTTGTTTGTAAAGGTGTGATGCATAGCTGAGAAATGTGTATTCTTTTCTATTTCTATTTAATAATCTCCAGGTTTATCATAGCTAACTTTCCTAAAATTCTATTTAGAATCTTCAGATCTGTTTTTCTTTGGACTTAAGTCTGAGAGGGGTAAATTGTGGTCCTGCAGTATTAGTTTTACTATCTATTTCTCTCTATAATTCATTTAACATTTCCTTCAAGTATTTAGATTACTAAGCTATTTCATACATACATATTTAGTATTAATATTAATTCAATGTCTATGGTATCTTCTAGCAAAATGAAATTTTATCTTTTTTAATTGAGTCTACTTCTGCTGTTGCTTTGTCCAAGATCATGATTACTACTGTCTTTTTTTTTCCTACAGCTAAAGCATAACAGATTTGTGCTCTATTTTCTTATTTGAACTTTGAATCTTTCTATTTCAAGTGCCTTTCTTGTAAACAACATGCTTTCTCTTCCTTTTCTCTCCCCTACCCACAATGTATTCCACTCACCCTGTCTTTCCTTTCTTCTTTTAAAATCATCATAACAGAACAGAACTAATGCCAGGGCCTCTGTCAAATTAGACTCTTTTTGACCCTGATGATATGTGTATCATCTGCCTAAATTAGAATGTAAGCAGTTTTTCCTTGTTTATTGCCTTATGAATAGTTTCTTCTCTTTAGTGTTTTAAGTTTCTCTTGACTTCTAAGTTTACATTTCAAAGTTTCTACTCAGCTCTAGAATCTTTTCATCAGGAATGCTTGAAAATCCTGTATTCCATTAGGCTCCATCCTTTTCCTTGTATGATGATACTCAGTATTGCTGGAGAAATTATTCTTTGTTTTAAGCCTATATATTTTGCCTTCTGGAAGACTTAATTCCAAACTCTCCACTCCTTAGAGGTGGTGGCAGCTAAATCTTGAGTGATCCTGATGGTGGCCTCTTCAGTACTTGATTTTTTTCTTCCAGTTCGCTTGCAGTAATTTTCCTTTTATCTGGAAGCTCTGGATTTTAATTATAATATTTATTGGAGTTTTTACTTTGGTGTGTTTTTCAGGATTCTATTTCCACTTTTCTCTCTGGTTCTAAGAGATATGAGGAATTTTCTTTTATGACTTCTTGAAATATGATACTTAGGCCCTTTCTTTTTTATCATGACTTTTAGGTAATCCAATGAGTCTTTTTTTTTTTAAGGCAATTGGGGTTAAGTGACTTGCCCAGGGTCACATAGCTAGTAAGTGTCAAGTGTTTGGTCTGAGGCCGGATTTGAACTCAGGTACTCCTGACTTCAGGGATGGTGCTCTATTCACTGCACCACCTAGCTGCCCCTAATCCAATGATTCTTAAATTGTCTCTTCTCAATCATTTTCCAGGTCAGTTGTCTTTGCTATGAGATATTTTATGCTTTCTTCTATCTTTTAACTTCTTTTAATATTTCTTACTGTCTCATAGAGACATTAGCTTCTATTTAGTTCATTCTAATTTTCAGGGAAGTGTGGTTTTGCTTCTCATGTGCCAAATTGTTCATTCTCTTTTGAATTCTTCTATAGATCTAGTGCTCAGCATTGGACCTCTTTCAGTTTCTATGGCCAAAATGCTCCTCTTGGTGCACTCCTGACTAGACTCTATATCCTATCCCCTAGATCCACCAACCTCGTTTGTCTCTCCATGCTGTCCTGGGCTGCAAAAACAATTCACTGTGAATTTTTTTCTTAGATTTTCCAATTGGGAAAATTCTACCAGAGTAGAATAAGTCGGCTGTATTTCTTCCTACTGCTCTACCATCTTGGATCCAAACCCCACTCACCATAATTCTTAAACTGAATTGTAGTGCACATGAAATCACTCCATCTGTTGATATGCAGTTTCACTGTACTTTTCAGGTTTCCATATTTGCTTTATTTTTCTGGTAGAGTACTTATTTTTTCTGAATATTTTTTGTTGAAACATTGCTGCAATGAAACTATTTTCAGGTGTTCACTATGAAAGAGAATTTGGAAGATGGGCCCTAATTTTTATCCTTCCTATACCGTTATGATTGCTAAAGGAATTCTTTATGTCAGAGTCACATCACTGTATGGCATGTGCTTGCATTCTAGAAAGTATCCAATGTCTTATTACTTACAGGATGCACATAAAAAGATAAACATATGCAGTCACAATAATACTCTGTTTACTTTACAAAAGTAATAGAATAAGCCTGAATCCAATTAAATGCTTTTAACTTTTAATCATAATCTTAGAAACACTTACAACCTGAGACCTTATAATATCTCCCTATTGCCTACCCTGTTAAGTTTAAACTTCTTAACCTGACATTTATAGTCTTCCACAATGTTATGCTATCCTATCTTTTCCAATTTATATCAAAGTATTTCCATTTATATTCCCCCTAACTTTAACCAAAATGGACTACTGATAGCTCTCGCTTTACATAAGTGGACAAGGTAAAGTGATTTTACATAATATGAATTTGCCTAGAGTTGCAGGAAAGACAGGGAGGCAAAAAAGGGGGCCGAATACCCATAGAAGAAGGGGCCCAAGGACACATGCGGGCTGGGGACAAAGAAGGAGAACACATGGTAGGGCTGGGGGCACAGTGCAGCACCCAGCCTTATGTTGAGGCTGAACACAGATCCAGACTGGAGAGGATGGACATCACACAGTGGCTGGGAAAGACACATGACCCAAGCATGGATGGAGAGAAGACAGACATGTGCAACCAGACACAGGGTAGGTGGGTGAGTGAAGCAAAGGTCTCTTCTCTTAGCACTGGAGGTCTGAAACCAAGCACTCAAACTGACAGTGGTGGTGGTCTACCTGCCTCTCTCTTGCTTCCACTTGGAGGTTTTTGTGTTTTTTGTGGGTTTTTTTTGGGGGGTGGGTAGGTTGGGAGGCCACAGAAAGCCAGTTCAAGGAACAAGAACAGAAAAAGAGAGCACAATACTATATAGTAAACATAGGTGTTTTTTCAGAACGTGGATTTCTTTCAAAATTCTTTAAGTTGAATTTGCATAATGCACATTTATGTAAAGTGAGAGCTTCTATACCTGCTATACTCCATAAAAGTTCCTCACTATTCTCTGATGCTTATGATTTTTCATGATTTCTGCCTACTGAATATTCATCATGCCTACCTCAAATACCACCATCATGAAGCCTTCTTTTTCTTTCTCAGTCAATAATTACCTTTTCTCCTTATACTTAACACAACACTTTATTGGTACTTCTCTAGTACACTTATAGAGAGGCTTGCAAGAGTGTACAGAAAGTAGGCCTTAGTAGCCAAGAAGAACTAAGTTCAAGTCCTGCTTCTAACACAAAAAGAATGTATAATTCTGGTTAAATCACTTAAGCTGTCAATAACCAAGCAACTTTCTTAGACTGTAAGTTGCAAAGCAGATGATGATTTGCAATAGTAAAGTGAATTCCTTACATCAACAAAATCACAAATCCAGGCCAAAAAAAATGCACTTATGAATTGCTTTGTGTTATAGCTTTATGTGTATGTGTTCAATGATCCCAATTAGTAAGCTCTTTTAAGGAAGGGCCTGTGTCACCTCAATTTAATATTTCTTTCAGTATTTAATATATTGCTCTGCACTAAAAGACATTTAATAAATGTCTATTGAATTGAATTAGGGATGGTAGGCTATATTTTACATTTTAAGTTTTATCAAAGCAAAGCCATGAAGAGTTGGCAAAATCATTTTTTTCAAAGCCTGCTTTTCTCTAACTAAAACACAATTTGAATTGTACTTACCCCATCCTGGTGGCAGAGGTCCAAGAGGATCAAATTCTTTATTCTGAGATGAAGTAAACAAATCTTGATTCTACACAAAAATGAAAGGATATATTAATAACTCAATACTAAACATGTATCTTTTTAGAAATTTTAAGAACAATACTCATTAAAAAATATGTTCCCAGATCTGCTGAAGCCTATGACACCCACTTTATATTGTAAAGAATAAAAAAAAAGAATATCCTACTAATGTGACAAAGCATTATACATATATTAAGCTTAACAATAATAAATTTTCTTATCCTCATTCCTGCCTATGTTTCTTAAATATTTAACACTCAATTATAAAATTAATATTACAACTTGAAAGTAGAAAAAAGGTTGATAAAAAAGAACAACTGAAGGGAAGAAAAGAATTATTAGCTAAACAAAATTCTATTTTCTACAAGTATCAGAAAAGGACTTCAGAAAGAACATGGCTGAAGTTATGGGATAGGAGGGAGATAGCTTACTGAATGAGTAAATAAGTGAATGATTCTAGAATATTAGTGGAAAAAGCAAAGATTTCAGAAAGTCAAGATATTTTAGAAAAAATTTATTCTAATCAGTTAGTTAAAAAAAGAAGGCAATTAGACAATTAGCATGAGTATACACTGGAACAGTGATCATGGTAGTCATTCAACCAGTGCAAGAAATGAGATACAAAGAAAGTTATCATGGTGAGTCTGCCTACCATAGAAAGACAGGCAAGCAATAAAATATAATGGCACTACTATGTTCAAAAGAACGGTCACCGAAAAAAGAAGGTAATATGAGAGTAGAAGCACAGGAGGAGTTAAGATCTCTCAACTTCTCTTCTTAGAATCCCTTATTTCCTTCAAGACTCTCAGCTCAAGCACTTTTATCTACACGAAGGCTTTCCTGATCCCCACCCAACAGCTAGAGCCCTAGGTCTCTGATTACTTTGTATTTTGTGGTTTTTTTCTATATATAATTCCATATGTACATGTATTTCCTCCAATACAATGTCAGTATCTTATAAGCAGGGAATCTTTCATCCTGAGAGTCTAGCATATTGCCTGGCACATGGTGGGTATACAATATATGCTTACTGAGCAGGTACTACGAAATAGAAAGAAAACCTGTCTCAGGTTTTGATGGACTGTTTCCTTCTGGCTTAGATACAGGGGTTTAAAGATCTGTGAGCCACTGGAACTTACATTCTGCTAGCTAAGTTTTTACTCTCTTGGCACCAACAGTCTCTAAAGATAACACAGTGAACATTTACATATTTTGGTACACTTACTAGTTATGTCAACTCACTGCCATGGGACTAAAATTAAATATCAGCCCTTTGTTTTCAAAAAGCAAAGACTCTTTACCAAAGAAGGGAAATATATTTCTGAAACTGACATGTAATCTTTTTTATCCAGATCTGTGATTTTATCAGTATAAGGGAATCCCTGCGAGGAACCCCTCCCAATGGCAACTATTCTTATGGCCTTAGAAAGTTGTCTTGGGGTACACTAAGATGCTAAGTGACCATGGTGACACAGCCAGAATATACTGCAGATGAGACTTGCAACCTAGATCTCCCTGACTATAAGGCTATGAAGGCTGGCTCTCTCTCTCTCTCCTATACCATGCTAGTTCTTAGGGTACTGTTCTTTAACATCATTCCTAGACAGCTTCCCAGATTCATTCAACCAACTGGAGCTCCAAATAGCTTACCCTTTGCAAAAAATAATTTTTATCAAGAGATCCATGATAGTAATTTAGTGGTAGATATTTTGGGCTAAAGTTTTCCCTTACTCAAATTAAAACAAAACAAGGCTGCTCTAGATTAAGAATTGCTTAATTATTTTCCCCCAGTTTGGTTGTATTGATTCTGGGCTGTTGTAGTTTTTTTTTTAAATAACAAATTTGTCCTAACATTTTGGGCCAATTTCTTTTCAATTAAAAAAATTTTTTTAATCTTGTTTTTATATGATCTTCACTTCCAAAAATATTGTTCCTCCTTTTCCTCCCCAAAGAGCCATCCGTTATAACAAAGAATAAAAAATTAAAGGGAGGATGGAAGGGAAGCAAATCAGCAAAATGAATCAATAACACCACCTGAGTCTACCACTGTTCCAAATCCATTAGTCTATTTTCTATATAACCAATGAAGAGAAGACTAGACATAGGAAGTGACATAGAGAGGAAAAAATATATCACTTATATTTATATCTGGGATATGCCAAACAAAAGTCTAAAATATATGCCCACCAATTAAAAACGCTGACTATGACCTTGCCTGTGAACTGTCACTATTTTTATGTGCTTTTCTCTCAGAACTTTCTGCAATCACTTTGACACATGCAGGAGGAAAAGGGGCCATAAGAGATACTTTATTAGTCTGTAGCACAAAGACTATTGCTCACCCCATAAATGAATCTCTGGTTAAACTGCTGCATTGCTCCTTGGAGTTGACTTCGTTGTAGCTGCCACTGCTCATAGTTTCTAACTGACTCCAAAGTTGGCCGCTGCCAGGTGGTAGTTCTTGTGAAGTGGTCAACATAATAAACACGTCCCATGTTGTCAACTCGACGTTCCCAGCTAATGAGCAAAACTCTCAAAATTAATGTCAGTGTCATGGAGCTGCTAGGGTAAACATGTACCTGAATATCACGTGGGCCACAGAACTGGAATCCCTAAACTTTTTCTTGAGGAAGTGCTAATTATGATGTATACAGAACCATTACCATTGAAAATGTTACTTCTCTTAAACTATTAAAGAAAATGTTTGGCATGCAGGCCTTACTACTTAAGAGTCCACAGAGACCCACTTTAAACATGCTTACAAATGCATTTATATCTCGTTCAGTCAAGAAAATACTGATTTTTAAAAAATACAAATGCCTGAAATATAGACATTATGTGATCACTAATAATAAATCCAAGATAGCAAAGTAGAACAAGGTAAGGTTTTGAGTTCAGTAAGCGGTTGACACAAATGAAATATGTCATTATAGAAGCACAAGATCTAAGCAACCTCTTAGTCACAGATCAGACAAATGAAAACCACTCATCAAATTCCTGCCTCCCTCTTGTAATGTTCCAAACTTTGTAGAGATAGATAGAAGTGACCAGAAACCAGAACAAACAGGAATGTAGGTAGACCTGAAAAGATTTAAATTCCTGTCTCTGAACAATTCTGCAAAGTTTTCCATTATTTCAGACTCACCCAGGAGGAAGAGGTTCTGGTCTATCCCACGATGTTCTTTTTTCAACATGATCTACATAGTAGACTCGTCCATGCTGGTCCACTCTCTGCTCCCAACTTGAACACACATAAATAAAATGGCTAGTGTGGTTTCATACTGGAAAAATATTCTAAATACTATACTGTTCGAACTATTTCATTAAAAAAGCAGCACTTTTTTTTAAATTTTGGAAATTCTAGATAATGAACAATCCAAAAATTTTTTTTAAAAAGGAATATACATTTCTAACAAAAATATAATCAACAATTTGAGCTATCCTAAGCAATCCTCTTTTTGCAAAAGCTATTAAATGTTTCACCTTCTCAACTAGCCATTAGTATGTGAACTGCCAAGTCTAGTTCAATCTCATCATCTTTCTGAGTACACATCTAAGCACGGAAAGGCTCATGACCACTAACTATCCTGCCTACTTGGTGATGAATATCTTTAATCATCACAACCCATGAAGAAAAAGAAAAGAAAAAAAATACAAAATGATTCTTAAGTCTTGTGTAGCCCCTTTCTGTACCTACAGTGACTAGTATAATGTCAGAAAAGAGGGCAAACAATGTAAAGAATCATATCATTCTTAGTTCATCTTTAAACATCAACTTAGCTGTTGGTACTATAACTATGAGATCCTTGCCCAATAACCAACCAGTGAGCAAATAACTAGAGAAATCAAATCTTATAAATCCTGATATTTTTTCTATAAATGAAACCAGGATGAAGTTGCAGCTAAATGGGATGATGGTGTACTAAAAGATTATTCTTAGAAAAGGAAAAAAGAGATCTAGGAAGTTAGTTTTATTATGTGTTAAAAGGTAACAAGAAAGAAAATTTCAAAACTCTTTTGCCAAACTCATATTGCAGTATTCATGGTAATTACGTATTTGAAAAAAGACCATCATGAAAATAATTAATTTATCCATAGCGGCTCTAGAGAATGAGGAAGTAAGAGAATTTCTATGGAGAACTAGATAAGATCATCCAAGTTCAAGTAACATGTACTTTGAGATTCAGTGACTGTAATGTAAAGGTAGATATATGGCAAGATGGTAAAAAATGTGAGAAAATAGTTCTGGAACAAGAAATGAGAAAGCCCAAAGACTTGTAGACCATACAGAAGCATCATATTGATAATAAGGAATTAATATTTTCTTTTAAAAATTTGAGATAAAATTTTTTAAAAAGAAAAGAAAGGCAAAGTGGACAGTGTGAATCCCAAATAACCTTACAAAAATTAAAGTAATTTCATTTTAGCAGACAGGAAATGACTCATTATTGGCATGAGAGTCATGGTCTAATTACCTTTCCTCTTATATCAATTTGCTAAAGCAAAAATCAAAGTTAACACAAAAAACTGAATGAAAATGGAAAAAAAATTAGGCATGTTTAAAAAAGTCTAACCTGACCTAGTCAAACAATTTGCTGATATCAAAACAAGGAAATGGGTGAACAGACATCATCATAGTTTATGACTCTTTCCTAAAGAAGCCTAACTGATACATGTCAACTGCTATAACAAAGAGACAAAAAGATTCTACAGATTGTCTTGGCCACCAGACCTTCTTGCCAAATAAAGAAATAATACAGCGAAGAGCAACATCAGTTTGAAAAATAAACTCACCAAAAAAATCTTATGGAGGATGGCTGAAAATTATGAGCGACATCATTTGGTAAAATACTGAGAAATAATGGAGAGAAAAACAAATTTGAAGAAAGTGTGGCAAGAGATCTAACTGAGCCAGTCAATCTAAGGGTATTTAAAGATACATTTCAAAGACAACAAACAGATGGAAAGTGGAAAAGACCTATAAATGTTTATTTAAGAAAATCTTTTCATCATTCAGAAGATTGAAGCCACTACATTTGGCCTAACATCACAGTCCTGGATGTACTTAAGGAGTGAAAATGGCACTAAAGAAAACAAAGAAAAGCAACTGGAATACATTAATTATGGAAAGAAAAAGTCCATGATGGGACATCTTTATTACCACATTAAAAATGGGAGGAAGAAGGATGGAGAAAGGAGGAAAGAAGGAACAGAGAGAGAGCTAGGATGGAAGGAAATAAAGTAGGATGGAAGGAAATAAGGAAGGTAGAAGGAAGGAAATAAAAGAGGAAAGGAGGGAGGGAAAAAAGAAAAAAGAAAGAAAAAAAGAAAAGGCAACCTAGAAAATGTCTGGAACTACTCAAACAACTTTCCTCCTTTCCAATCTCTAAAAATGTTTACAAAAAATAATGTTAACAGATAAGGACAACATAATTGATAAACATATGAAAAGGAATGGGCACACTTCCACAAATGTCATGCAACAGTAGACTGCCTTTACAATCCCACACCCTAAAAGGTGTGGAGAATACAAAATTCCCTGTGCTGTTTGATTATTAATTTTTTTTTAACAAAATGATAATCCCAACAGGTAACATAACTCCCATTTTTATGAAAATAATAGAACTCTAAAGATGCGATAACATTTTAAAAATCCATTTTATTTTCAAAATCTCTTATTGAAATTTAGCATTTCTAACATGAATTTTTTTTTTAAATCCCAAGAAGGAATCCACATATAAGCTTCACTAGACTACCAAAGGAGCCAATGAGATTAAAAAATTAAGAATTCTTGCTACAAATAGTGAGGTCCTCCAGCTGCTCCTGTTTCTGTTTAAACATTTTGCTGATCATATCAAGTTACGATGTGCAAAGCTTCCTACAAGAGATCGTAATCCTCTAAAAATTCAAGTCTAACTATACAGATAGGTTTTAAACCAAGTGAAAGAATATTTACTGTTTAGACAAAATGGTCAGTTGTATGGAACATATATTAGAATTGGTTCATTATGGTGCAGAAATGACAAACGGTTATTCAGCTGAGCCTAGAAATGAGGAGGATGAGAATGAGCTGGATTACCTTCAGCAAACTGTACAGTTCTTTTAATTATCCCATGCTTTCCCCTGAAATAAAAGTCCATCTTTTTTAACAGCAATATTTTTCTGCTTATGTTATATGGTTTAAAATCATGGAACACTAAAATCCCTGAAGAACTAAAAATGAAGATCGCATAAAGAAAAATGGAAAGTGTATATGGTGTGTGAACAGGTATGCAATTATGCACGCGTGGTATAAAGGTATAAAGTATATAAAGGTATAAGTAACATCAGAGAAAGATACGAAGAGAAAAAAAAAAGATAAGTTAGAATGAGGGATAATGCAGTGGACAACCTGTGTGCTTCACTGACATCCACCAATGTCAAGAGTAAAGATAATGTGTAAAGGCTTCAAGCACTTATATCTGGGGGCATAGAAATGAGCTGGACAGGACAGGCAGGCATGAATGGGATAAAATCTGTATCACTGTACAGAAAACCTACATTGACGGATCTCATGAAGCCTGAGATAAAATTCAAATGGCATTAACCATAAATACCAGACAGATTTTTAGCTTCCGCATCTATTTTTATCTACAACGACCAGGGTTTTGCCTGGTCCTGGTGCTGTCAGGAAGAACATTTCAATGACTCTTGTTATTCTGTCACATGGGACCTTATGAGATGACTAAAGGAGAAATGAAGATATAATGCACATAAACATTTTGACAACCATCAGCTGATGCCCAGTTCAAATGCCATTTTCTCCATAATCACCCCAATCAAAAAAGCTCTCTGCCTTCTGAAAATTTCTATGACACTCCGCTTTTTAATTTATACATTCTAAACTTAACATCAAATAAAATAGGCATTTCCATATACAGAGCAGAAAAGAAGTACACAAGACCCTAAATCTATATTACACAGCTATAACACTTGGCATAATTTTAGTACTTATTATGTACCATCACAGTGTTATTTTACTTTCTTTTCTCATTTTCCTTAATGGATTGTCCATTTGTTGAGGTTAAGAACCTTAGCTTTTCATTCTCTTTATCTTCCACATTACTGTGCACATAATGGGTAATCAGTTCAATTCAGCTGAGATTTCAGTAAGCCATATTTGGTCACCACACAACACCCAACAGTACTATGCAGAGAGAAAAGGTGAGTTCTAGTTCATTTTTTTCTGTCTCTTCAACCTGCCCCCAAATATGAAGCCCTAAATATAAGCAGGTCAAGGTGTCTACTTCACAATTAGCCCTCCTGGGATCACTTCAAGTCCAGATTCTCTAACTCTTGAAACAGAATTACTCTTGACATAGTAGAAAAAATCCAACAAAAATAAATTTTGGGGGGTCTTTGGGGGGGGTGGCTGAGGCAATGGCGGTTAAGTGACCTGCCCAGGGTCACACAGCTAGTAGGTGTCATGTGTCTGAGGTCACATTTGAACTCAGGTCCTCCTGAGTCCAGGGCTGATGCTCTATCCACTGCGCCACCTAGCTGCCCATTTTTTTTTGTTTAGGTTTTTTTTTAAAAAAAGGCAATTGGGGTTAAGTAACTTGCCCAGAGTCACACACCTAATAAGTGCCTGAGGTCAGATTTGAACTCAAGTCCTCCTGACTTCAGAGCCGGTGCTCTATCCACTGCACCAGCTAGCTGCCCCAACAAAAATAATTTTTAAAAAATGTTAAACCTTTAGTTTATAAAGACACACATGACACATGGAAGGAAAATGTTAGAATTACAGTCAAGAGATGTGGGTTTGAAGACTGCCTCAGTAATGGGACCAGAGGCAAGTTACTTAACTCCTCAGGACTTGAGTCTCCCTTTACTTAAAAAGGATATAACTAACATGGAAATATGTTTTCCATGACTGCACATATATAACCTATATCAAAATGCTTACCATTTTAGAGAGGACAGAGGAGAGGGAGAAAATTTGGAACTGAAAATTTTATTTTAAAAAAGAATGTCAGGCGGCACAATGGATAGAGCTCCAGCCTTGCAGTTAGGAGGACCTGAGTTCAAATCTGGCCTCAGACACTTGACACTTACTAGATGTGTGACCCTGGGCAAGTCACTAACTCCAATTGCCTCACCAAAATGCAAAAAAGCAAAAACAAAAAAGAGAATGTTAAAGATTGTCTTTACACGTAATTAGAAAAAATAAAATATCATTTAAAAGAAAAACAAACAACAAAGACATGATAATATTTCCACTATACCTACATCAGAGCAAAGTGCTTTGCAAGGCCCTAAGGAGTCATAAAAATCTGAGCTATTTTTATTATTATAAGCTAATTTTGGTTTATTCTTATTTTATGGAATTTACTTTTTTTTTATCCTAAACTTAACATCAAGTAAACATTTGTAACTAGAGGAAAAGAATGATTAAACACAAAACGTCAAATTTCTAGTATGAAGTTCTTTTAAAGAATATAATAAATTCAATATGTAACTTTCAAAACTGTTCTGCTTGTATGGGATTCTTTTTACCTTTATTTCTGTTTTTTTAGGGGAGGGGGGACTTCAAAGACACGTACGTGTGTGTGTGTGTGTGTGTGTGTGTGTGTGTGTGTGTGTGTGTGTGTGTGTCTGTCTGTCTGGGGGGGAGGGTGGAGAATGGACACACCCTGCAGGGCAGAAATCCTGACCCAGTCTCCCTCTCCTGTTAACTCAGCCCCTAAATTAGAATAAAAAAAAATTTTAAAACACTCCTTAAAACAAATATGCATAAATAAAATAAAATCCATTACTGACCACATCTGAAAACATATTTCTTGTTCTACATCTTGAGTCCATCATCAATCTGGCAGGATATAGAATAATTTTGACTTTCATTTTAATTTCACTATGCCTAAGGGTAAATGCTAAAAGTGATACACTATTCATACTTATAGTCACAAAAAACACTGTAACTATAAAAGTCTTTAGAGGAAATATTCTAAAAAGTCACAAAAACATGATGTTACTTCCACAAAACTGTCCTGTTACTGTCTCTTCCTTATGTACATTTTATCCTCTTCTCCCTTCAATTGTTATAACTTAAAACCGAGGCAGAAAGAAACAATCTTTATAACATGGTGAACTCCAAAATTCAATACTAAAGTGGACGTGATCACACTGATTTTAATGCTCTTCCTGACAATGAATACTGCAACCCAACCATGTCTATCCATCCTATGGTACTCTATATTCCAAGTCTTCCCTTAAGTAATTACCACAGAGGAGTCCATCCAACTCACTAAAGGTCTGCCTTGCTTTTTCCTGACATCATAAGGATAGTAGGTAAGTACTTGGGCTGTTCATCTATTATCCTTCACACATCATACATAATTTTAATGACATCTAGGGAATACAGGTCAAAAGCTCTAGACTTAGAAGTAGAAAGACTTGAGCTCAACTATGATCCCAGGCAATTATTAGCTGGTACCTCGGGCAAGTTACAACTTCTATTTACCTCAATTTCTTCACCTAAAAATAGGAATAATAATAGCACTTACTTTCTAGGATTTTATGAGGAAAAAGTAAGGTAATATTTGTAAAGAATTTTCTAAATCTTAAAGTGCTATATAAATTCTAGCTCAGGGGTGGGGAACCTGGGGCCTTGAGGCCACATGTGAACCTCTAGGTCCTCAAGTGTGGCTCTCTGAATGAATCCAAACTTCATAGAATAAATCCCCTTAGTACAAGGATTTGTTCCATAAAACTTGGATTCAGTCAAAAGGCCACAGCCAAGGACCTAGAAAGCCACTTGTGACCTCAAGGCCCCAGGTTCCCCACCCCTGTTCTAGCTATTTTTTATCATCTTTTATGCCTGTTCATCAAAGTTTCTCCTTTGTTATAGCTGCTCATACCCACCTTGCACCTCTCTCTCCACTGCCTTCTATGTGATATTCACCTTCAATTATTTTAAGATTATTGTGTTCCATGTCTCACAGTTTATACCACACTGGCAGAATTGGTGTCAAACAGATGGGCCTTTTATTTCTGAGAAGTTTTTGATCAATATAGGAGTTTTGCAATTTCCAGAAGCTACCCGGCTTGCTCTCTTCTTCTTGTTTAATTCTGGGTCCAATCCATTGTCCACTACATTGTCTGTCCCATTGGATAGAATTCTGGGCCTGGAGTTAGGAAGAACTGAGTTCAAATCCAGCCTTAGACACTTATTAGTTTTATGTGTGACCCTGGGCAAGTCACTTAACCTTTTTGCCTAAGATTCCTAAACTATAAAATGTGGATAATAACAGCATTTACCTCACAGGATTTTTCTAAGGATCAAATGAGATATTTATAAAGCACTTAGCACAATGCTTGGCACATAATAGGAGCTTAATATACATCTGTTCTTGTCCCAGAGAGTCACGATGATAGATTCTCTAGGTGGTCTATCTGTATATTATAATCTGAGTAATACCTTTCCTGTGAGGATGGTCATGTCAAATTATCAACACGTTTATTTTATTATTATTGCGCAAAGCACTGAGCCAGGTGCTAGAGGAGGAAAAGACAAAAATGAAGCAGACCGAGTGCGTTTGAGTCGCTGTGGATCTCTTCTAGTAGTTTTTGCAAAGTTCTAGGGCATGATGCTGTCTGCATACTGTCAATCACAAACTGGAGTATCTGGAGGACTTCAACATCTACAAGGAATCTCTCTTCAACTTGGACTTTTTATCGGATCTCCTCCGTCACAGTGGTGAATACCTTTGGAAAGCACATGTCTCCTTTTTTATGCCTCATCTGATGCTTATGATCAGAGGATAACTGAACAGAGTAATTTCTGCTTTTATGTCTTTCAAAGAATCTCGAATAATTCTTATATGAATGAGAGGCTTTCTGTTGGAAAAGAGTCTTTTGTTCTCTTGAAATAAATATGGTGAACATCAATACAGGGTTTTTCATAAGCCACAAAATACAAGCACAGTGGTATCTTCATTTCACTACGTCTTTCAGTTAACGAGAAATGGTGAGTCTGTGGTTTTTTGTTGAGTTATCACTTCAAAAGGCCTGCTTATGCCCCATTATAGCCTCATCAACAACACTCTCAAGTATGCATGGGTCCCAAACATTTTGCACAGATGAGAAAGTATAAAAGGTCAATAAATGCTGATCTCCTTCTCCTTCACTGTTTTTCAGTATTGTAATAAAAGTCTGAGATTTTTTTTCCAACTCTTTGGTATCTTCCCTCTTTTGGATAGCCTGAGAATTAATCCTTCAATACTCTCACAGCTGTGTTACGTCAAGCATAGATCTCCTCTACAGGTGGTTCAATTTAGCTCCTTTTCTTGACTTTGTTCTCTTTAATGCCAATCTTACCTCCCTTATAAGTAAATCTGGCACTGTGAAGTTAAAATCCAAGTGTGGTGGCTCTACTATCTTTAAAAGTGAAAAGTCTGTTTTGTAAATCTTTGCTGATCTTTTCCATTTATCTTCTACTTGCTGTCCTCCTTCCATTTCTGTCCTTACATATCCTCAGAGTGACTTCAGTTAGCTGATATCCTTGCCAAGCCTTCTTTACAGTGGTTTTACCTTCCAATGCTTCTCTCTGTTTAATGAGGCAATAATGCTCATAATCATTCATCATCCATCTTCATAAAATTTTACATCTGAGTTATTCTAATACAGTGTTGCTTTGGCTTCCATCTCCTTGTTGCAAATAAGCCAAAACATTTAGCTGCTTTATGCATTCTTTTGGTCTTCCTGCTATGGCAACTGACTTACACAGATTAACTTTGGTATGAAATTAAAACTGTTGTTAATGTCATGTCTGTTGTCCATTACCCAGTCTTCATTATCAAATTTTATTCGAATAGTTTGACTGAGTTGTCTCAGATATATGCATATCTTTTTTTTTATTAATATTATTTCACCTAGCTTTTTATCTCTGATCTTTCTTTTAACAAATCTGTGGTCTAATATGGGGCAAGTTATTATTTTTGTTGTGTTTACTGAGTAACATTTTATGTCCTTGACTAGTAACTTTAGGATAGTGATAAGTGAAACCAATTTTATTTCTTCACACACACACACACACACACACACACACACACACACACACACACACACATACAACCTAAGGCAGCTAACCCCCATCTGTCTCTACTCGAAAGGTTGTTATAAGTCAAGACGCTATAATACAGATCTGGAGCAATTTGACCTAAGTTCACTCCCACATGGATCCAGTTGTGGGAAATGTGGATATATGGATCATTCTATCTATTGAACAAGAAACTTGTGAGACCTCACAGAACTTCCCGGCAGGCTACTTTTACCAAGGGTCACAGAACGTGTTTTCATGGAGGTTAGAGAAAAATTGTGCTCATTTGTACTTCTGTTTAGTAAAATGAATGTTTATTTAAAGTCTTTGACTCCAAGATGCATGAGATGTTGAACCCCTTTCCTGAGACAATTAGAGTAGTAAGTGAGATCTGGTGCACTGATCTTAGTTCAGAAAAAAATGAAGAAGTTGAAAGAACATTAATTCCCTGGCCCTCAATCAGCAGTCCAGGCATTAAAAGGAGCAGTGATCCCTGGCTTGTTGGCAACAGCCCAGGCAGCACCTATAACATTGGGACAGAGGGGAAGTCAGTAGTGCCCTAGTCTATGGGCAGCAATTCAGATAACCTAGCAATAGCAGGATCACAAGGAAAGCACCCTAGCCTAAAGGAAACAGTTCGGATAACACTGCAGCAATGTGGCTAGCATTGGTAACAGTGGGATGGTGGGGAAGACATCTTGGGCTCCAGGCAGTAAGTGGTTCAGATAGCATTGGCAACAGCCGGACTGCAAAGAGGGCACCTTGGTCTGCAAGCAGCAATTCAGATAACACTGGCAATAGGAAGATCACAGGGAGGGCACCTTGACCTTCAAGCAACAGTTGTTCAGATAGCACTGGTAACAGCAGGATTATAAAGATGGCACCTTGGACTGCAGGCAACAGCTTGGAAAGCCATCAGCAGCATTGAGAGAGAGAGAGAGTGGAGGACAATGTTCCCCTAGGGACAAATAGCAGTGGAGTGAACAATAGTGATACAGATGTCTGCAGATTGGGTATCACTGTAGGCTCTTACACAGTAGGCAGCACCATGAGCCCTTGTACCTCAGGGAGCAACATGGAGTACAGTAGCAAGAAGCAACAGGGGAAGGATGATGGGCAGCAGAAGAGGAAGAATGACAAGCAGCAGAGGAACAAGAGTGATGTGCAACAGAGGAAGAAAAATGTCAGGCAGCAAAGAAGGAAGGATGACGGGCAGCAGAAGAGGAATCCTCGGGGTAGTACTTTCTTTGTTGTTTCTGCTGTACTGAGGTCCTCTCCACTTGGCTGCAAGGATGAAGGGGTGATAATTTTTCTTTGAAGCTGACACTGGTGATCCTGAAGAGTCAGGGGGTATAGGCCAAGATTCTAGAACGCAGACTGGGGACAGCTTAAGTTAACTCTTCATCCTCTTACTTCCCAGAGTTGCAGTAAGCCAGGATGATATGATACAAATTCAGGGCAGTGTGAATTAACCGTACCCCTAGTTGGATTAATTTGAAACCAGATGTGGGCCCTTTGGGCAATAAATATAAAGAAATGCTCCACTTAATGACCTGGAATTCTCTGAGACCCCACAAAAATTCCTTGAGGACTGCTTTTATCTGGGAGTCAATACTTGTGTCGTGGAAGACAAAGGAAAGCTATTTTCACTTACTTATAACTCAGTTTGGCAAAGGGATTGTTTGTTTGATTCTCAGACTCCAAGTGGTCCACTGAATTGGATATGGAAGCCCTCCTTGAATCATGTCTCACAACAGAAAAAAAATGTTCACCTAGAAATTTCACATTTGACTTGGTGTCTCTTTGAGACCCCATGATTTAGGGTTGCCAGAGGTCAGTTTCAACCCAAACCCAAAGGTGTAGATAACACTACCCAAAGCAGACTAAACTGTTATTTAAAATACGGAATTTCCTTTCCTACACAGTACTTTCAGGAGAAACACAAGCAAAGCACATATAAATTAAACGTGTTTAGATACTCACCCCGGTGGAAGAGGACCTTGATTGACTGTACTGAGCTGTTGAGAAGCAGAATTCGCTGGCTGCACTTGTCTGGAAGCTGGGGGTGTCGTTAAAGCCGCGGTGGCAGGTGCTGCTGCTCCCTCAGGAGTTACACTCATGTTTGTTGATGGTGACGACTCTGTACTAGACACAGGAGCCTCAGAAGGTGCAGATGGAGAAGCATTGACAGATGCTATAAATGGGTTAGGTGAGAAAATTTTAAAAGGTGTCATTACTTTTTTTTTTCCAAATAGTGAGTACAATTTTGATTTTTTAAAAGTTGGTGAAGCCCAAACACAAGCAAACTCATTTAAAACTAAGTGACCCAAAATTCACAAAATGAATCATAGGATTACAGGTCTGGAGCTTGAAGGGGTCTAAGAGGTCATACAGTCCAAATGCAAGGGCAGGGAATATGTTATTTTCTTTCTTTCTTTTTTTTTTTTTAGGCAATTGGGGTTAACTGACTTGCCCAGGGTCATACAGCTAGTGTCAAGTGTTTGGTCTGAGGCCGGATTTGAACTCAGGTCCTCCTGACTTCAGGGCCGGTGCTCCACCCACTGTGCCACCTAGCTGCCCCGGAATATGTTATTTTCCCAAGGTAATAGTGACAGGATTAGAAACCAGCTCCTCTGAACTCAGTGCTCTATCTACTATATCAATCTACATGCAAAAAAACAAAGTTTATTTGATATACAAACCTACACATGCCTACAAATCAAGGTTTCAATAGAAAAACTGTTAACATTTTAAAATGTGATCATTCAGGATGTTCCAATATACGTTACTTGCCATTTACTCATTCTACTTTAAAGAAATATAGGAGAAATAAGTCAACAGATGCGATTATTTGACCTTCTGTGGTATTGCATCAAGTTATGGATTATAGAACCTCAAAGCTAGAAGGGATCTGAGGGAACTTCTAGTCATTTTAGCCTTTTTTACACTTTTTTAGTCCAAATAGAACCTGAAGAATAATGCCCTGCACAACATAATTTACTGAATCCAAAACCATGGAGTACACCTTAGCAAAAGATACCATCTACACTTTAATCATGAAGACATAACGCAAATGCATTTGTCACCTTGCTAGCTATAAAAATTTCAACAGCCCAAAAAAGAGTGATGGAAAGGCTATCAAGTATCTCATGATTGTGTATGGGAAGATCATCCTTGTCAAAAAATGTGAAGGGACAAATGCAGCCATGAAAATGCTCTAAAAATAAGAAATGATAGTTCTATTGGTGTCTACCTGAAAAGCAACTTAAAATAGAACAAAATAATAATCAAGATTATAATCATCAAGTTATATCATTAACAGCTAATCTTTCATATCTCTTTTTACAATACCAACCTGGTCTACGAGGAGTGGGAGGAGGTGGCCGTGAAGGTCTTGGAGGCCTAGGAGGTTTAAAGCCTCCATTTGTGAGTGATGGAGAGTTATTGCCATTGACCTTCCTATTTTCACTGGGTCCTGCTTCCTCAGCATTTTCAGGTCCATCTGTATTTGATCTAGGTGACAGGTAAGGGAGAAGGAACAGAAAGAAAAACTAAAGAATTCACTATAAATCTTGCCAAGTGTGACAGGAATAAAATCTTATGTCTCTACAAGTAAGACTCCTCATTTAGCCTTATCAAATATATATCTGGACATTTTTTATATAAACAAGGCTTCTTATAAACATATAAACCAGGTTTCGGGTAAGAATACCTTATCTGCAAAATGAGGTGAGTGATTTTGATCAAATGCACATACATAACATACATATAGTATATACATACTATTGTTTATACATAGTAACATACAAGGTGTTCAAACAAGATAAGACACTTTCAACTTAACTGTAAGGGAAAACTATTTTTCATCAACTCAATAAGCCTTGAACAGTATTACCTGGAGGCAGGCAAAGGCAGGAGGACTGCTAATATTAAAGTCACAAATTGGGGAACAACACTCATAACAGCTGAGCTCCCCTACTAGCCATGAATCACACAAACAAAAATTAGAGAGCAAAATATGGTAAGCTATGGAGTAATGATGAAAATAACTGGCTTAGAGATCTACCTACAGATTCTGATCTAGTTGATATGGATCCTTGAAATAACAAGATAAAGTAAAAAAGGAATATACAGGAGAATCAAGCAACATAATAAAAAAGGAAGCACAGCGTGATGGAAAAAAAGACAAGTGCACAAGAAGGATAGCCTTAGCTTTACTAACTAGCTATATAACCCCTGGACAAAACACCATTTTCCTGGATCCCAATTTCTCCATTTGAAAACTGACAGGCTGGATTAATTTCTATCTGGATTTAAAATTCTATCACTCTATGCAAATAAAGTGACTACAATGCCCATACCTCTTTGAATCAGAAATTCCTTACTGTACTTATACCTCAAGGAAGTGATCGATAAGGAGAAAATCTCCATATATACCACAACATTTATAGCAGTACTTTTTGTGATGGCTAAGATGTCAGCTAGGTGGATAAAGTGGTGGGCCTGGTGCCAGGAAGACTCATCTTTCTGAGTCCAATCTGGCCTCAGACATTGACTAGCTATGTGACCCTGGGCAAGTCACTTCACCTGTTTGTCTCAGTTTCCTCATCTGTAAAAATGAGCTGGAGAATGAAATGGCAAACCACTCCAGTATCTTTGCCAAGAAAACCCTATGGGGTCATGAAAAGTCAGACATAACTGAAAAACGATTGAACACAAGAATTGGAAACAAAGTAGATCCCTATCCACTGGGAAGGGCTAAACAAACTGTGATATATGAATGTAATGGAATACTACTGTCTGTAAGAAATGATGCATACAAAGACCTATAGAAAGATCTACCTGAACTGATGCAGAGTGAAGTACGCAGAGCCAAGAAAATAATCTACACAGAACTATAACTAATGTAAATGGAAAGAAATACACACCAAAAAAATCAAAAGTAAATATAATGAAATTATAACGATTAAGCAGGACTTAAATGAAGCAATATGAGAGGATATTCCTAATCCACCCCCATTTTGTGGAGATGGGAAGTTCCTAAGGGGTCCATAATTATCATCACTCTTGCATGTATTTTCAGACTTTTTTTTAATGCACTCATCAGTTGTACTGGGTTTTTTTTTCCTGTCCTCTCTAAAAAAATGCTTATTTGTTATATGAGCCTTGATCTCCAGGAGGTGGAGAGAGAGGAATACTTGGAATAACTATAAAGATATATGAAACAGAAGTGAACAATAAAAACTTACTTTAAAAATTCTATCACTCTAACTTTGGTAATAAAGGCTGATCATGGGAAAGGACAAAAGACTAGATTTTTAGATACATGTGAGGAAAATAAAATATACTGTATGGTTAATAAAACAGAAAAGTCAAAGGTGTGTTCGAAATTGGGTTTTAAAAAAAAGCTCAGACCATCCATCAAAAACTTCCTCTTCTCCCCTCCTCATCTCACATCACTAAGGTGTCTTCTATCACTTTCTCATCCACATGAAATGGTCTTTCTCCCTGCCACAGCAAACCCCTCTACATGCACAAATAATCCCAATCTATCCTGTCTTCTTCAGCAGACTGTCTTTTCTACCACATCCACTCTCTTACCTTCAAATTATCTCTGTCTACTGGCTGCCCTCCTACTCTCTATAAATATGCCCATGTCTCCTCCATCCTCAAAAAAATCCTCCCTTTGATCTATCCACTCTGCTTAGTGATTGACTAACATCTCTTTCCCCTTTTGTGGCTAAACTTCTTTTTCTTTTTTCTTTTTTGGTTTTCTTTGCTAGGCAATGGGGTTAAGTGACTTGCCCAGGGTCACACAGCTAGTGAGTGTTTTGTGTCTGAGACCGAATTTGAACTCAGGTCCTCCCGAGCCCAGGGCCGGTGCTCTATCCACTGCGCCACCCAGCTGTCCCTGTGGCTAAACTTCTTGATAAGGCCATCTATAAACAAACAATGCTTCCACTTCCTTTCTGCTCACTCCCTTCTTTAACTCTGCACCTGACTTCCAAGATCATAATTCAACTGAAATTGCTACCTCCAGAGTTAATAACAATCTCTTAACTGTCAAATCTAATGGCCTTTTCTTAATCCTCATCCTTTTTGATCTCTCTGATAAGCTCATCTCTAGTTTTTTGTGACACTATTTTTTCCTGGTTCTCTTTCTATCTATCTGATTGCTCCTTCTCAGTCTCCTTCACTGGATTGTTCATGCACATCATACCCACTAACCATGAGTTTCCCAAAAGGTTCTGTCCTGGTCCATCTTCTCCTCTATACTTTTTCACTTGGTGATCTCATCAGCAACCAAGAATGCAATTAACATCACTATGCAGATGATCTTCAGGTTTTATTTGTCCAGCCATAACCTTTGCTGACCTTCACTCATATCTCCATCTGCCTACTGAACATTCAGAAATGGATGTCTTATAGAAATCTTAAACTCAGTATTCCAAAACTGAATTCATTACCTCTTCCCCAAAGCCCTCCCCCTTCTTCCAGACTTCCCTATTGCTGTTAAGAGTACCACCAACCTCCCAGACTCAAAAGCTAAGTGCCACCCTCAGCGCATTACTCTTACCATCCCATAACCAATCAGTTGTCGAGTCCTGCTGTTTCTACTTTTGTATTATCTCTTTACATGTCCCCTTCTCTTCACTGACATTGCCACCACCCTGGTCCATGGAAACCCTCATCACCTCATGCTTGGAGTACTGAAACAGTCTTTTGGTTGGCCCTCTCCTAGCTCAAGTGCCACCCTCCATCTGGTCAAACTGAGATTCCTAAAATATGTCTAGCCATGTCACCCTTGTATTCAATCAACTCCACTAGCTACCTGTTGCCTGCGAGATCAAATATGCAATTTGCTGTTTGTCATTTAAAACCCTCTTTAATCTGGCTCATTTCTACCTTTCCAGTGTTCTTACATCTTACGCCTAATTTCCCACCATATTTGACGATTCAGTCGGTCAATAAGCATTTATTAAATGTATACTATGTCCCAGGGACTGTGACACTGACCTCTTTTCTGTTCCTTACACTAGATACTCCATCTGCTGACTAGACATTTTCACTTACTGTCCCCCATCTGAAACTTTCTCCCTCTTTATTTTTGCCTCCTAACTTCCCCGGCTTCCTTCAAATCTAACAACCAGAAGAGGGCCCTCACTGTTACTAGACAATCCTTCTATAGCTCTCATCAACTCATTCCATTCTCCACAGTAGTTCTTCCAAGACTTTTCATCAGTTCTCAAACATCCCATGGCTCCCCCTCCTCCCATCCTCTTAGCTGAGAACCTCGGCCTTAAGTTTTACTAAAAATTAAAAAATGAGGCCATTTGCCATGAGTTCTTCCCCCCTCCTCATCTCATTTCATCCAGAAGCATTCTGCTACTATCTCCTCCTTTACCTGTCTCACAAGAAGAGAGGGCCCTACTCATTGCCAAGGCAAACTGCTCTACTGCATAAATGATTCCCATTCCCAAGATTCACTCTCTTCCAATGGAGTATCCCCTCTGTCATCACTATTCTTTCATTTATCTTTAATCTCTCCCTTTCTACTGGTTCCTTTCCTATTCCCTACAAACATGTTCATGTCTTCCTGATCCTCAAGAAACTCCCACTTAATCCTTCTATACTCACTGTCATCCTATATCTCTTCTACCTTTTGTGGCCAAGTTCCTTGAAAAGACCATTAACAACAGATGGCTTCACTTCCTCTACTCTCATTCTCTTCTTAACTCTCTACAGTCTGGCTTCTGACCTCATCATTCAACCAAAACAGTTCTCTCCAAAGCTATTAATGGCCTTTTCTCAAACCTCTTTCTTCTTGACCTCTGCAGCCTTGGATAATGTTGATCTTCCTCTCCTTCTTGATACTATCTTCTCTCCAAGTCTTCAGGATACTATTCTTCCCTTGTTTTCCTCCTGCCTAACTACTCTATCTCATTCTTTTCTTGCTGGATCCTCATTGAGGTCATATCCACTAATCCATAGGGTTCTGTCCTGGGTCCCCTCCTCCCTTTATAATACTTCACTTGGTGATCTCACTGGCTCCCAAGGATTTAATTATCATTTCCATACTGATGTTTCTTAAATCTACCTATCTGTCCTAACCTTTCTGCTGACCTGAGTCTCACATCTCTAACTTCCTTTCAGACATCTCAAACTGGATGTCTTATAGGTATTTAAAATGCAATATGTCCAAAACTGAACTCATTATCTTTCCCCCTAAACTATTTCCTTTTCCAGACTTCCCTATAACCATGGGGGGCATAAAAATCCTCTCAGTTTCCCAACCTAAATATTATCTTCAACTCCCCACTATCTCTCTCACTACCCACATAGAAACTGTTGCCAAGGCCTGGTGATTTCGCCTTTGCAACATCTCTCAAATATGCCCTTTTCTGTCCTTTGACGCTACCATCACCCTGGTGAAAGCCCCTCATTTTCTCAGGCCTGGACTACTACAACAGTGTGCTGGTTGGTCTGCCTGCCACAAATATGTCCCCACTCCAGGCAATCCTTCATTCAGCCACCAAAGTTATTTTCCTAAAGTGCTGTTCCAACCATGTTACCCTCATATTCAATAAACTCCAATGGCTCTCTATCACCTCTAAGATCAAATACAAAATCTTCAATTTGGCATTCAAAGCCTAGCCCTCCATCCCTGACCCTTCCAGTCTTCTCATACCCCACATACCTCCCCATCACACATGCTGTGAACCAGTGACCCTGACCTCCTTGCTGTTCGTTCCATGAATGAGATACTCCATCTCTTGGCTCTGCGTGTTTTTTCTGGTGAAAACCAGTATTTCATGCCTGAAATGCTCTCCCTCCTCATCTCTCCCTCTGGGCATCCCTGGCTCCCTTCAAATCACCCTAAAATCCCACCTTCTACAAGAAGCCTTTCCCAACTCCTCTTAATTCTAGTGCCTTCCTTCTTTATTATTTCTTATTTAACCTATATATAGCTTGTTTCTACGTATTAATTTGCTTGTTGTCCCTCTCGTTAGACTGTAAGGTACTTGAGGGCAGAGACTGTCTTTAATCTCTTTTTGTATCCTCAGTGCTTTTTGTATGCTCAGTGCCTGGCACATAATAAATGCTTACTAATCTGTAAAAAGCCATTCTCCATCTTCTTAATACTAGTGCCTTCCCTCTTATAATTATTTCCAATTTATCCTGTATATATTTTATTTGTACATAGTTGTTTGATGTTGTCTGCCCTATTAGACTATAAGTTCTTTGACAGCAGGTACTTTCTCTTGCCTTTCTTTGTATTTCAAGAATTTCTTATAGTTCCTGGCAAACAGTAAGTGTTTAATAAATGTCTGTTGATTTAGCTAAACTTCATTGATGTTAACTTCCTTTCTGATTACAAGAATAAAAATGAAACTTAAAAAAAAATCAAAGAAAATCAAAACAAAACCTCAAGTTTAACAATTAAGACATTTTAACATTTCCAATATCCAGAGAAAGAAATCATATACGGTTTGAGCTATCAACTGAACAGAAACAATAAGCAGCTGAAACAGAATAAAACTTCTGTCAAAGTCTAGAGATCTGAATTTTCACTTCACACTGATCAGACTTACCTGTTTATGAATTACATAGCTGTAAAATTAAATGCAAAGGGATTGCTGGACTACTTTGTAGTATACCTATACTTGTGTTCCAGTAGTTCTCAATTCCTTTGCAGAATGAATAAGTAAAAAATACCTATCACATATAATAGAAATCTAAAACTGGTCTAATTAATTTTGGTTCAATCACTCTTTCCTTGGAGCAAGTATAGCTTTATGATGTTCTGGCTTGAAATCAATTTCTGAATTTTTTAATTTCTGAAGTTTTGCCTAACTCAGATGATATTATTCCTAAAATCATCTTATAGATAAGCATCCTAATTATGTTCTAGTATGTATTTGGCACTATACAAATTC
Source organism: Phascolarctos cinereus (assembly GCF_003287225.1). Lineage (NCBI taxonomy): Eukaryota > Metazoa > Chordata > Mammalia > Diprotodontia > Phascolarctidae > Phascolarctos > Phascolarctos cinereus. Next base: position 327,107,025 of record NW_027555625.1, read on the forward strand.
AAATATGAAGAACTGATTCTTGATGTCTACAAGCTCAACACCCAAAATAGATATATACCAGACTCTGAAACTTAACAGATGCATATTAATAAACAAAAATATAGTAAGGAATTTACATGCTATATGGATCACTGTCTATACTAAATCTTATAACAGAAGTTCAAGTACTAACTTCCTTGGAATCTAACAGTGACTAAAAACAGAAGACAACTGGAATATATAGGCTATTCAGGCACATTATGAAAAATATCAGGATGTTAAGCCTAGATTCACACTACAGACAAAGCATAATTTTTTTTAAAGTAAAAACTCTAATAAAGTTACTCTGTAAATTTTGTGGATGAGAACTATGAATGGGTGACAACAGATGCCAATATGCAAAGTACCTGGTCAGCTCAGTTAAAGGGCATGCATATTGGAGGAGGGGGGAGATCCCAGCAGGCAGAAAGTCAGGGCTGTAACTGGAGGTGATTTTTAGAAATAAACCTTATTACTAAACCAACATTACATATTTGGAAATCTTTAAATCTCAAGTGCCTTTTTCCACTTATAATATGGGAAACAATGATTTCCTCGGGTGGGTGTATAGCGCTGGGAAAAACGAAGGGATGAAAACTGATTAAGGTGGGGCTTTAATATTACCTTTCTATAGAATTTAGAATAAATCCACAGCATCATTTGGTCTTGTTAAACCTGATATTAAAAAACTGGCAACAAGTTATGTAATAGGAGATTTAAATGGGAAATTTAAATGGCAAATCTGTACAACCCCACTTATATGATAGGGGATGATACAATAAATATACCTTCCAAAACAAGTTGAAAAAGTAATCGAATAACCTTTTGTAGGGAATTCTCTTCTTGAGGAATACATAATAATATAAAAATGCATGGTTAAATTGTCTACCTATCTACAAAGATATATTTCTATGTTTCCAGCATTGTTTCATATTTATTATGACTAAAAGCAGCAAATATTTTCTGCGAACAAAGATGATGATGTTTAACAATGTTAACTTGTCAGTGATAATACAAATCAATCTTTATCTGGTCTTTTGTCACATTTTACAGTCAATGGTCTGCTCTTTTCCAGATGAACAATCTAAGATCTCTAGAGCTTTATAAACTCTGACTCACCCTAAAAGCCTTGATGCTCTCCTACCTGAGTTTATGTTGATTGTCTTCATCATTCCAATACACACACCCACACACATACACCTCGCTTTATGTAAGTAGACCCTTCTGAAAACTTCTATGTAAGTGATTTTTATGTAATGTGAATTTGCCTGCACATGTAGGGAAGGGAGGAACAGCAGGAGGGAGGCAGGAAGGAGGCAGAGTGCCCAGGAAAGGAAGAGCCAGTACATGGTTCAAGGACACACTGGGGTTGGGGACAGAGAAGGGAGAGCAGAGGAGAAACACATCGGGGCTGGGGCCAGCCACATGGGGGCCTGGTCAGAATCAAGAGGAACCACACAGGAAGCAGAAACATGGGGGTCAGATAGGGACACTAAGAGAAGAGAATAAGCAACACACAGGGGCTGGGGACAGACACACAGTACCCAAGCTCAGAAGACAGATGTGTGAGCTGAATATGCAGTCAGGTGGGTGGAGCAGGGCAAAGGTCTCTTCTCTCAGTCGCAATGTCTCAAGCCAAATCCCTGAACCACCAGTGATGGCAACAGTCTCATCCATTCTGCTTTCACTTGAGGGGTGGTGTGGTGTGGTGTTTTTTTTTAAGAAGTTTTTTTTTGGGGGGGGGTGTTGGTAGCAGGGTGAGAGGCCACAGAGTGCTGAGCAGGAGAGAGATAGCATAATACTACACAGTAAAGTTAACATAGGTGTTTTTTTGGAATACAGATTTCATTCAGAATTCTTTCCATAAAGTGGAATTTAGGTAAAGTGAATTTATGTAAAGTGAGAACTCTGTGTGTGTATACACATACACACATATAAAATATCAATCGACTGACTGATCATTCTACCATTCATCCCAGGATACTGCCAAGTAACATTATTCTTCTAGAGCTTTTAATTGTGTTTTATGGTTGCCAACTGCGACTGCCTACCTACTTGTCTGGTTCAAGTTAACTCACTGTCATCACTTTAATTATATTTTTTGCTGAACTAAGTTGCATCAACTTGGGAAAAATAACAAACATTTACCTAACGTATATGTCCTCATGGGCATCAATGTCCAAGATATGATTAACAAAAGCCTTTTGTGATTTCTAGCCAAGATGGTTGCCTGTACAGGAGGTAGACCTCCCTTTCCCACATAACTACTTACAGCACAACCCTGAAACCTGACCAGACTAAATGATAAAGAAAGCCAATGAGAAACCACAAGCAGTAACTTTTTCTACCCCAGAACTGAACAAAAGAAGCCTGAGGGCAATAGGAAAGGGGGTCACCAGCAAAGCCATTAAGATTGCAGGGTAGCCTCCAAGACTAACTTAAGATAAGACAGAGACCACAAATTATCTTGCACAGCTCTGGGTCTGAAGATATAGCAAAGAGCTCTTTTCAGAAAGTGACCTGATGGTCAGAAAGCCTTAGGGATGGAATCTTGGAAGCCCTGAGTAGAGGTGGTACCACATCACTCAGACCAAGACACCTTTTGGATCCAGGGTTTCTGAGATCCTTAATACTCTGTCCTGTGATACCAGAGACAGCATGAAGATGCAGGGAAGCCTATGACCAGGAAGTAGAGATCAGACCAAAAATCCACAGTGAAAACAAGGGAGGGCCAACCTACCACTGCTTTAACAGTACAACAGCGGACAGAATCTGGCCCTGGCCAAAACCCCTAGGTAGGGAATTAAGCTGGAAAGAGGAGCAAATGAAGGAAAACACCAATCACGATATCAAAAAATTACTGTAGATCTAGAGATCCACTAACAAAAGTTAGTTAGAAACTAACTCCATAAGAACAGCAAGCAGAGGTCCAAAAGAAAAAAAATGGATTTGCCACAAGAACAACACCAACCCTAAAAGGAATGAAGCAATAGATAACAAAACCTCTAGCGGAAGAATTAGAAGGAGAATAAATACTAAGAGAAGGTGACAAACCTTAACCAAGAAATTAATTCTCTGAACAGCAGGATGGACAAAACAAAAATCAATTACTTCACCACACAGCAAGAAATATTAAAACAAAACCAAAAGACTGAAAAAGAAAAGAAAATGCAGGATGTATCTGATATCAAAAATAAAAAGCGAACAAAAAAAAAACCTGGTGTGGAAATCAGTTCAAGAAGAAATAATCTAAGAATATGATTTCAAAATAAAAAGCCTGAACACAATTTTAAGAAATCACAAAAGAAAACTGATTGGAGCTATCAGAACCACAAGGCAAAGTGAAGACATGAAGATATAAAGAATATAGTGATCATTTCCAATTGATAAATAGGGGAAGTTCTCAAAGGAAGAAATCCAAGCCATACTGAAAAAAATGCTTCAAATCAGCAACAACAGAGAAATGCAAATTAAAGCAATGTTGAGGTTCTACCTTAAGACAAAAATGGAAAGTGATAAATGCTGGAGAGACTACAGGAAAAAAGACACAATAATACACTGTTGCAGCTGTGAATTCAGCCATTCTGGAAAACAAGTTAGAGCTGTGCCCATAAAGCTACTAAACTATGCATACCCTCTGACATAGTGATATAACTAGTAGACCTACACCTCAAAGAGATCAAAGCAAGAGGAAGAGAACATATATGTACAAAAATATTTATAACATTTCTTTTGCATAGTGGAAAAGAACTATAAGCTTAAGGGGGTACCATGAAGTGGGAAATGGATGAACAAATTATGGTTTCTGAATGTAATATAATACTGATGGCTGTATGTAATGAAAAAAGAGACCATTTCAGAGAAACATGGGAAAATTGGTATAAACAAACACAGAGTGAAATCAGTAGAACTGGAAAATAATTTATAATATTAACAACAACATTTCAGAAAAGGAACAATTTTCAAAGACTTAAGAATTCTGAGGGGGCAGCTAGGTGGTGCAGTGGAGGGGGCAGCTAGGTAGCACAATAGATAGAGCACTAGCCTGGATTCAAGAGGACCTGAGTTCAAATCTGACCTCAGACACACAACACTTACTAGCTGTGTGACCCTGGGCAAGTCACTTAGCCCCATTACCTAGTCAAAAAAAAAAAAGAATTCTGATAAAAGCAATGATCAACAATGGTTCCACAGAACCAGCGATAAGGCATGCTACCCAACCTCCTGAGAGGGAGGTGATGGATTAAATACGCAAAATAAGACACATATTTTTGGACGTGGCCAATACGGGAAGATGTTTTACTTAACTGTATGTATTGCAAGGGTTTTCTTTTTTCTTTTCCTTTCCATTTGCCAGGGGAATATTCGAGAAAGAAAAAATTATTGATAATCAAAAATATTTTTAATTTTTAAAAAAAGCCACTAATCACTTCCTGAAAGAATTCCCAAAAGAAAGTTCCCATAACCAAAATCCAGAGCCCCCACACCAAAGAAAAAAATGCTATAAGCATCCAAAAATAACCAGTTTAAGTACCACGGACCTACAGTCAGAATCACACAAGACCTGAAAATTTCTAGTAAAAACCAAAGAAGATATTGAAATATGTATTTCAAAAGGCAAAAAGATAGAAGCTTACAATCAAGAATAACTTACCCTGAAAAGCTCAGTACATATTGTATATTCAATATTCATATTGTATCCTACAGGGAAAACAGTAGAAAAAAGAAATAGAGAAGTTTCAAGCAATTCAGACAAGAGAAATCTAGAAAGGCAAATATATTTGAGTAATTGGAAGGGGCTGTATAATGATGCAGTGCTAACACTGTAATAAGGGGAGAACAAACGTTCCTTAAGAACCATAATGTTTCCAAAGGATATTGAGAAAAGCTTAGCTCTCCTGAAAGGTTCATTGGTTCCTTTCTGCGGATTTTAAGAGAGGAAAGAGAAGGTAAAAGGAGGAATACTTTAGTGCAGAAAGGAGGAAGAAAGAGGTGGGACTTGCTATTCCTATAATCTGAATGAGTGGAAGAATCCTGTTTATAAACATGGAGGGGAATAGGCATTAGATGAACCTCACTCTAAAACACACATGAAGAGTTGAAAATATACATAGATATACACACAACATTTGGTGTAAAAATACATCAAACTTAACTGGAAGACAGCCAGGAGTAAGAAACTGAGGATTAAGAGGAAGGATATTACTTAGAAAGGAATAAGGTATAAGCAAAACAAATATCTTGATGCTGAAAGGAGTATTAAAAGGGAAAAGAGAAAAGAACTAGAATCTAAGGGGGGGTAAAACCATCAGTTAGGAAAAAAGTTGAAAAAACTATGTGGTACATGATAATCAAATATTGTAACATAAGAAATGACAAAAGAGAACTTCAGAGAATACTCGGTAGTATAAACTAATACAGAGTGAAATAAGTAGAACCTGGAGAACAATTTATACAAGGACAACGGGGGTAGGGGAGTGGGGAAATAATGGGGACTGAAAGATTTAAGAATTCTCTGATCAATGTAATTATCAACCCTATTTCCAGAGGACCTATGATGAAGCATGTTATCTTCTTGCTGACAGACATGCAAAAGAAGACATATTTTTCGACATGTCCACTGTGGGTTTTATTTCACTATGCTTATTTATTACAGTTTCCCCCCACCCTTTTATTCTCTTAGTACCATCTTAGGAAGGAAAGACAGTTGGCAATAGTGATGCTAAAAAAGGGGCCAATAAAACCATTTATTTATTCATTTATTTATTTATTTATTTGTTTGTTTGTTTGTTTGTTGTTTGGCAATTGGGGTATTTATTTATTTGGCAAATGGGGCAATAGGGTCACACAGCTAATAAGTGCCAAGTGTTTGGTCTGAGCCCAAATTTGAACTCAGGTCCTTCTGACTCCAGGGCTGGCGCTCTATCCACTGTGCCACTAGCTGTCCCTCCAATGAAATATTTTTAAAATGCACAGAAAAAAACAGAAGGAAACAAAGAAAAGACAGAAAGTTTGGAAGTAAAAGAGAATTTATTATACACTTTTTTAAAAAGCAGTATAAAACAGAAATCTATAACTTCATATAAAACATTTTTTAATATCTCGCTGCATTTATGGAAATGCTCTTTTTTTTGGGTGCTTAAGTTTAGAATAAAAAATATTTTAATTTTTTTTTGATGATACTATTTCTTTACTCCTCCAAAAACATCAAATCCATTTAAACAAGAATTCCTGATGACTATTCCAAATCGGTATTGTCCAGCCACGTTCTCCTAGACCAGCAGTACTACACAACAATGACTGAACTCTGTATAAGGAGAAGATTTAATAGAATAAAACATATCAAAATTCTGTATTTCCCATGAGAAAACTGTAAAATATATTGCCTAATCCTTTTTAACCTTTCCACACTGAGTATAGTCTGAAGTTGCTATTTCATACTACAATAAAATAAAATACCAAAATAAAATAAAAATTAAAAATCTGTTGGCCATCAGGGTCTAGATAGGACTATACACATGAGACTACTGACAACATCTAATTAACCCATGCACAAAATCTCAACATCACTAAAGGTTGCCATAGTGTTGTGAAATCTCTAAAAAGATCTCAACAAATGTCTCAAATTAATATGAAGGCGCTCCCTAGATACAACATCAATACTATTCAACTACTGCAAGAAGCCCTCGAGGCAACTGGAGCTAGGGACCTTAATGAGTTGCCTCTTTATCTGTTAAATGTGTACCCTCCAAATCCCAGTTTGCTTTACAAAACTCACAGGAAACAGAAGACATTAACTTAGAGCTTGCCAAGATGTGGAAAAATAAAGAGAAGCAGTGGAATCTGAAAATCACCTTTGACACTGCTTTCTTGTCAGTTCGATTTTATTTTTCCCCTTCTAAATGACAACCTCCTCAACACTAAAGGCAAAAATCATGACTTTTCCTTATTTTGCTACCCCCATGGAACCTAGTATACCTAACAGCCACTGAAAACTTACTAAATGAAGCAAAAACTTTGATACTATTAGCATCTAAATCTTACAGCATAAGGTCCATTTGATGCAGTTACACCTCTTCCAACAGCAATTAACCGGTACAAATATATGTAACCCAGTAAGCCAATGCCAAGAATTGATAACTCTCTTTGATCTGACTACACTCGTATTCTCATAGTTTTAAGTTTTAATTCACAACAAATGGCACTTTTCAAATGTCACAGAAAGTACTTCCATTTCTCTTTCTTAGTCATCTTAGGACACAGTGATTGCTTTATTTACTCTTCTGTACTTGGTATCAACAACTAATTAATTTTTTAACAGAAATCTGAGCATCCTCTAATACCTTACAACCACAGAAAGCTAAGTCATAAGTCTTTCAGAGTGTATCTGCATTTATGTGAAATTCCCCCCTTTTTATTCTTTACCACTCAATTCATTTGTCCAGTGTAGGCCTGACTTAAAAGTTTTCTGTAATGCTTTAATATTAACTTCCTTCATTTAGTTCTGCAATCCAATAGTAACTACTCATATGCTCAGGTGATATATCTTACCTTGTATCATTCCTGGTTCTGGAATCATCACTCTGTGAACTACCTTTATCATCAGCAAAAACAAACAAACAAAACCCAATGAGATTAGAGTCTTGCTTTCAAAAACTTTCTACACTTAAGACTGTGTAATTTAAATATACACTTAATCTTCCTGATAAAAAAAAACATTTTAATATTTGATCAAGATTTTAAGGTTAAATCAGATTTAATAATTTAATTTAAATTGAGGGTTAATTTACTTAATTTATCAATCACATAGAATAGAACTAGTTTTATTATAATTTATATGTAACAAAAATGTTTTTTTCTATTGCATTTAAGAGATACACTGTATTTATGTGGGCTACAGAATTAAAATCTTCTATGTACCTTCTAATAAAACATGTTTCTTCTGGTTTTAATTTAAACATAGTCCATTATCCTTTTATATCCCAACAGTGCATATCAAAGTGTGAGCATGTAGTAGCTGCTCATGAATTTTGAATATGGTAATACCTCATATATCTGGAGGTCATTTAAACTTAAACAGCTGAGAACCAAAAACAAAACAAGCTTCAGTGCAACTGAAATGGATGACATAAAGTCATGACATAACAATACTGACAACTATAAAACTGTTAATGATTGTTACTCCTGGGTATGCAAAGTAATTTTGGTCATAGAGATCATTAATAAGTTCCATTATATGGGGCTTAGGATCTTTAAAATTTCTATTTTAGGGAAAATATTTAATAATAAGGAAGTAAAGGGAAAAACCTTAAGAGAATTCACAGGTAACATACATTACTGAGACAGCTACTATGTAGGCACTTAATGCAAGAAGTTAACATGACACTGAAACAGCCACTTAGAAATAATCATGACATTTACATCATTATAATCTGCATTAGCTAAGAGCAGACCATTTTACATCAAGTAATAACACACTAAAGGCTTTTAATAATTATACTTCTATAACTGGTAACAAAAAAGACAAACATAGAAGTGCACTAAAGGCTAAGAAAACCAGAGAATCATATATTCTTACGGGGATTACTGAATCTTATTGGGACCTTACAGATCACCCAGTCCTAGTCCAACAACTCCAACAATGGGAGAATCCACTACCTAATCCAAGGTGGTACGAATAAATAAATTCTTAATTAATTAGGCATTAGCCTAAAGAACCCTTAAGAAGTAATATTCTAAAATACAAATTAATGAGGTCTGTACAGAAACTGATTCAAAAGTCCTACTTGTTTAAGAAATAGGGCAATTTTAGAGTCAAATTACAGAGGTTTTTCTGTTAACGTAATGCTAAAAAGTAAGTAAAATCTTAAATGCCATTACATGGTACTTATAAAACTAAATGCCTCAAACTATAAACATATCTGCAGACTGGAAAAGCAGTAAGGATAATGAAAGTAAGAGAGACAATAAGCTACAAATAAAACTAGAATCAAAAGAAACAATGCTGAGCCAAACTGCCTAAACTCAATCAGTTCATAATACGAAGAAGCTATCCACAAGAAAAAAAGGGAGAATATGAAAAGTAATTTCAACCTGTTACAAAAAAAAATTAAATATTTATGTTGTCATGACAAAACGACAGGAGTTGAAAGGTATTATTTACCCTTTGCTGGGAGAAGAGTGACCAATAGTGACTACATTATTACATATTAGTTACCTTCTGAACATGTGGCATAGCCATTCGTTAGAATCTCGGGATCTACTTGTAGTCCATCAAGGCAAACTGACAAGTCTCCTATGATTTCTGTTGGCTCCTTGTCACCCACGAGTTGTAATGTCACAATTACTTCATCAACTATAGAAAAGAGAAGTCTTTTTTATCTTTCAAACATCTTACTGAAAGTCTGTCAGAAAAAAAGTATAAGATTACATCCATCAATTGGTACATATAAACTATATTAATTTACTTAGATAAGTGGTTCTAGCCCTCAATGAACATCAAAACATGTACTATATACGGAATAAAAGCCTGACTACTCAGCTACACTGGCATCTATACCTTAAAAAACTGAATGCAAAATAAGCATAAATGACTAAAAGCTATAAACTCCTTGGGCCAGGAAGGAATAGCTAAAGTATGAAAATTTGTTTTCAAATGCTTTTATTTTTACAGCCTATTTTAAAAGTCACCATTTAATCTATTTTTAAATTTTCTCCATACTTGTCAGTGATACAAAATAATGTGAGCAAGCATGAAACTCAAGATCTTTTACCAAGATAAATCAGATTAATTTAATTAAAAGAGAAAATGAAACTACAGATTTACATAAGACTTAAGCTTGTTTCACAGTATCTTACCAGATCCAAAGGAGAAGAAGATTCTAGAAATGTTTCAGTCAGGGAATACAAGAGACCTTCTTATGATTATTATTACTTTTGAGTAATCATTTGCATATTTGTTTTGGATCTAGAGCTTTAAAGTTTCCTTAAGATGTGTTAAATTTATGAAGATTTTTCTTTTGTTAAAACTACATCCAAGCAAACACTAACATGCTTGCTACAATTACAAGTTGTTTTGTATGTCTGGTACAACTCCACACAGGCTATGACAAAGTACACATAAGTTAAACACATTTTCATTTACATACATACGTTTCATATTATTTGACTTTAACGTTTCATGAATATCTAGAGCAGCACTTCCCAGTAAAACATCGGATTTTAATGTCTGGTGACTCCATACACGAAAATTTAATTTGCTGACAGGTGTGACAATTCTAAAAGGAGAAAAACATTGAAGGAAAAATGCAATCTTCACTAAACACCACATTATGACCTGGAAGAAGTAAATTATAGTTTATATCTATGGTAAAACACAACTCTAATAATACAGCTTGCATTATGAGAACTTAGATTATATCTAAAACACTCTACATGCCTTTATGGCTAATTTCACTGGCAGATCAATCACCAACAAAAATACATTTTTTTCCCTGAAAGAAACTGCTACAACACGTTCACAATTTCACTATGCCTTTGAAGAAAGCACCGTGTTCAAGGCTGCTGTCAGTGAATAATGCTCACTATATGTGGAATATGCACCAGGAACCATAAGTGACATTGAAAGTGACCAAGAAACCACAGTAATCCCCCTCCCTCATACTGTTCACTATTCCAACTCTTGAAAAACACTGGGAGAGAGCACAATCATGTACAAGAGAGTAAAGAAAAAAGCAAAAGAAAGTTCTGAAAAGTCTGTTCAAACTGCACTTTCTTCCCACTTCTTTCACAAAACTTTCAAAGGCTAACTGTGGCTGTTTCTACTGCATCTTCTTCAAATTCAAAGATAAAACATGTGCAAAAAATTATTTTTTACTTCACATCCCTCACTTTTTTTTTCATCTAGCCCTAAGCTTTCACATATGTAGGGTGCTACTGATGAGACTACTCTCTCACACATGTAGATTAGCAATTATTCAACAAGGCATAGTCTTTAGAGTTGCTTAGGGCACTGGGAGACTTGCTGAGGGTCACATATCCAGTAGGTGTTGGAGGAAGAAGTTTGAACCCAAGTCATTCTGACTACATGGAGATTTCTCTATCTACTGAGCCATTCTACCTCTCTTCACTTTCTTAACTTGTCTCCACAAGCATTTCTTACATGTAGAAAGTAAAATTCTCATGATCATCTGGAGAATCACACTAAAGAAAACAATAATCAGACAAATATACTTTTTCTTATCTAATGTATCCTACCTCCATTTAGAAAATATGTTTTACCATAAAGGATCATCTCTGAATTACTCCAAATCATTTATAAGGGGAGCAATTTAGTATAATTTCCACACATGGAAAGAATGTAAAGAATTCAGCCACTTCTTTACTGTGCCTAAAAAATACATGAACTTATGAGCTAAGCCCTTGAAATATTTACCTAAACTACAGAACAGCTATGTTTCATCAAAAGGATGAATTACGTTCTCCCTCACACCTGCAACTACTTAGATCCAGCCACCACAGGCTGTGCTTTCTTTCTTTGTTATGTATAGTTCCCATTACAAAAAAGTAAAAAATTCTACTTAAATCTCAATTCAGTGCTTAAGAAGGAGTATGGCATCATGGAAAGAACAATGGACTTGGAGTCAAAAGATGTGGAGCAAGTCATGGCTCAGCTTCTCAATTATAGTATAATCTTGACCAAGTCATGTGCCTTTGTGTAAAGTTTGTGCAGTTTGTGCAAAATGTTGATCTAGTCCTATGATCCCACAAAGACTACAAGGTAGGGCTGTTCATTAATGTACAACCTCCTTGCAACATGATGGCTTGGTATTTTTCAAACTCTTTGCCCAAGGTCTGAGATAGACCATGTATACGAGAAACTCTACACTGGAGTGCTATACTGACAGGTCAATGTATAAAAAAAAATTTATTAACTTTATCTAGTTGCAATTAAACTTCTAGAGTACCATTTAAGTTGAGAGACTGTGGCAAAAATAACTAAAGATTTCAGGTTTTTTCCCCAAATTAATAAACTCTAAAGAAAGTAGCAATAGGTTAGACATTTTCACAGAAGCTATAAATAAGCCATAATCTGTTCAGTTAAGATATGGTATCTTATCATTAATGTAAATGAAGTCCAGTGAGAGCTCCCCAGATGTGCACTTGCTAAGAGCAGCACAAAGATGAGGAAGCCAGCTTCCTACCAGGCTCTCTCTCTACTCTAAGCAAGATCGAGAGAAGGTAAGAATCTGTCCTATGAGGTCATGTATACTTTTAATATACTCAGGTTCTTCCAATCCCAGAGATGTTGCCCAATGGTGACAATGACTAATTGTTGTTGCCACCACTTCCAACTAAAACATGGAAAGAGAAAAAAGGGAAAGACTGCGGAAAAATAGAGAAAAAGAAGAGTACAAGATGAGAGATAAGGAGAAAAAAGGCCGAAGATGGAAAAAGAAAGAGGAGCCATGACAGAAGAATGAAAAAAGGGATAAAGAAATATAAGAAAAGAAGAGGAAGGAAAGGAAGAGAAGGAGGGGAAAAGAGAAAGAGGAAGTAAGAAAAAAGGCTACATTTATGCTTACAGCATTTAGGAGTATACTTTATATTACCTGCTAAACAATTACACGCAAAAAAAATTTGCAAACCTACACAGTAAGAGGCTGCTTCCACTTGGGACTGTTGGTATTGCTGCATTTTTCTGTCTTCTTTGACTGTCCATCTACTGAGACTTCCACATAAGGACTTGGTCCAAACCAGTTCTTTTTATTTTCTTTAAGCTTTGCTGAGATGACTATTTAAAAGAAAAAAGAAATGTTTCCACTGTGAGATTCTCCTCAAAAGATGCTAAGAAAACTTCACTTGGCCACTCAAAAAAAAAATCAATCTTACATATTTAATAACCAATTTAATTTGCAAAGAATAAATGCAAAACTATTCATTTTACCAACAGGATACTTAGGAATACCAAACTGACTCATAGTATTGATTCTCAGATGTTTGATCCCATAGACTTTTACACTCATTTTGAGAAAAGAAATTGAAGATTTTTTTTCCCCTCTATATAATTTTCCTCCAGTAGACCACTATTAATAACAGTAGTCCAGGATCTCTGAGGTATGCTATAAAGACTTGAGTCTGCAATGTTAACAGATATATCTTATTTAACATTACCTCAATCATCATTTTGTAATACTGCTAACGCATTATACCCAACCCTAACCTAATATCTCACTCCTCTTCCTGATTGCCTTTTCATTCCTATGCATGTATAACTAGTACAGAGACAATTAGACATTGAAAATTCTAAACTGGGTTACAGAGAGTTCCTAATACAACTGCAAAGAACTCTGCATAGGAATATTCAGGCTTGGGGTCACCTATCATTCATTAAAGAAGTCTCAGGTTTGGACTGCCAACCCAGCTTCCTATCCCTGGAGTTCTAGTCTTTGATACATTGATTACCTCTTCCAAATCATGTGTACATGCATATAAGATTAAAGAACGTACTCCAACTGAAACAATGTATCCAGAGTGCTGTAAAATTATAATGATCAAACTTGGTTCCAAAGATGAAATATAAGAATGAACCTCCCTCCTTTAGAATAGGCAGGAGACTATGGCTGTGGAATTCTCCATTTAACATTGAATATGGCTGATGTACTGGTTAGTTTTGCTGTTATTCTTTGTTATAAAGGATAGCTTTCTAGTGGGGAGAGGCTATACTGGGGAACGAAGCTAACCTTAAAACAAAAGATATCAGGGGCTGCTAGGTGGCACAGTGCATAGAGCACTGGCCCTGGAGTCAGGAAGACCTGAGTTCAAATCCAATCTCAGACACATAACACTCACTATCTTTGTGACTCTGGGCAAGTCACTTAACCCCCACTGCCTCACCAAAAAAAAAAAAAGATACCAATAAGAATTAAAAATGAAATACTATGCACTTAAGGGTTCTAATAGCCATAGAATTAGAAAAGTGATTAATTATAAATAAGGAAATGTGTGAACGACAGTTCTTTAGACACATCCATACTTTAACTGAATTATTAGCAACTAAATATGTTAGCTGGATTTAGACCCCTAGTATAAAATACAAAACTTAAAAATTTAAACACACAAGAATATCAAAGGAACTAATGAAAAAAAAAACTTGAAGGAAGGTAGCCTAGCCATACCAGATCTCCAAACTGTACTATAAAGTAGTAATAACCAAAACAACCTGGTACTAGCTAAGAAACAGAGTGGTGGATAAGTAGAATAGAATAGGTACAGAATGCACAGTAGCAAATGACTGCAGTAATGTAGTGTTTGATGAACCCAAAGATCTAAGCTTTTGGGACAAGAACTCACTATTGATAAAAACTGCTGGGAAAACTGGAAAACAATTTGGCAGAAACTAAGTATAGACCAAAATTTAAACGGTATACCAAGATAATGGCAAAATGAGTACTTGATATAGACATAAAGGGCGAGACAAACAAATTAGGAGACCAAGGAATAGTTTACCTGTCAGATGTATGGAGAAGGGAAGAATTTAGCACCAAACAAGAGATACACAGTATTATAAGATGTAAAATGGATAATTTTGATTATACTAAATTTAAAAGTTTTTGCACAAACAAAACCAATATAACCACGATTAGAAAGAAAGTAGAAAATTGGGGGAAAATTTTTTTACAGCAAGTATCTCTGATAAAGGCCTCATTTCTCAAATACATAGAGAACTGAGTCAAATTTATAAGAATACAAGTCATCCCAATTGACAAATGGTCAAAAGATATGAAAAGGTAATTTTCTGAAGAAATAAAAGCTAATCTAAAGCCATATGAAAAAAAGTGCTCTAAATTACTATTGATTAGAGAAAGGCAAGTAAAAACAGCTACCTCACACCTATCAGATTCACTAATGTGACAGAAAAGGAAAATGACAAATATTGGAGGGGATGTGAGAAAATTGAGATACTAATACACTGTTGGTAGAGTTGTGAACTGATCCAATCATTCTGGAAAGCAGTTTGGAACTAAACCCAAAGGGCTATAAAACTCTGTATACCCTTTGATCCAGCAATATCACTACTAGATCTGTACACCAAAGAGATCAAAAAAGGGGGGTGAGGGGAAAGGGCCCATTTGCACAAAAATATTTATAGCATTTTTTTCTGGTGGCAAAGAATTGGAAATTGAGGGGATGCCCATCAAGTGTGGAATGGCTGAACAAGCTGTGGTATATGATTGTGATGGAATATTATTCTGCTATAAGAAATAACGAGCAGGATGATTTTAGAAAAACCTGAAAAGACTTACATGAACTGATGCAAAATGAAGTGAGCAGAACCAGAAGAACATTGTAGGCAGTAAAAGCAATACTGGACAATGATCAACTGTGAATGACTTAGCTATTCTCTGCAATACAATGATCCAAGACAATTCCAAAAGATTCATAATGGAAAATGCTATCTACATCCAGAGAAAGAACTATGGAGTCTGAATGCAGAGCAAAACATACTATTTTTCACGTTTTTTTGTTGTTTATTTTTTCTTTCTCGTGGTGTTTCCCTTTTGTTCTGATTCTTCTTTTACAACATGACTAATGTGGAAATATGTTTAACATGATTATACATGATTAACACGCGTAACCTATATCAAATTGCTTGCTGTCTTGGGAAGGGGGAAAGGGAGGGAGGGAAAAAATTTTGGAACTGAAAATCTTATAAAAATGAATGTTGAAAACTATCTTTACATGTAATTGAAAAAAATAAAATACTATTAAGTTGAAAAAAGAATTTACGTTTCTCTTCAAGGATTTGTGATTTAGAATCAAGATAGCAAACTTGTGGCCCACAAGTTAGAAAACTCTGGAGTGGGACCTCAACTGGAATAAAACGTAATTAGGAAATGTTTAAAAAAATTTATAAAAACAAAATAGGACATCATGTTAATGTGTGGTTTTCTTTTTTTTTTTAACATTCATTTTAAAATTCTGAGTTCTAAATTTTCTCTCCCTTCAGCCCCTCTCCCACCCACTGAGAAGGCTAGCAATATGATATCCATTGTACATGTGAAGTCATGTACAACATATTTTCCATATTACCCATGCTGCCAAAAAAAAAAGAAAAGAAAGAAAGAAAAGGGGGAAAAAGAAAACATTTTAAAAATATGCTTCAATTTGCACTCAGACTTCATTAATTCTCTCTCTGGAGGTAGAGAGCATTTTTCATAATGAGTCCTTTGGAACTGCTGTGCATCACTGTATGGATCTGAGTAGCTAAGTCTTTCATAGTTGTTCATCACACAATATTGCTGTTATTGTGTACAATGTTCTCCTGATTCCACTCACTTCACTTTGCATCAGCTCATGTAAAGCTTTCCAGGTTAATTTGTGAAGTTTTTTTTAAGTCAACATGTATCTGGCAAGTTTTCTTTTTTTCAGTTTGATACCGCTGATTTACAGCATTTTAAAAATACGGTCTGTCCTGCCTTGTTAAAGGCTAAGGTTTATAGTGGAAGTTTACCTGTTTTTTTATTTGATTGACTTTTTTGTTGAAATAAGTCTAATTTTTTTTTAATTCAAGTAGAGAGCAGGCAGACTTCAGAAAAACCTGGGAAGACTTATACGAACTGATGCTGAGTGAAGTGAGCAGAACTAGGAGAACAGTTATACACTGTAACAGCCACAGTGTGCGATGACTAACATTGAGACTCATCTCTTCTTAGCAATGCAGAGATCCAAGACAACTCCAAGGGCCTCAAGATGTAAAGTGCTGTCCACATCCACAGAAAGAAATGTGGAGTCTGAATGCAGATCAAAACATATTATTTGCGCTTTTTTTCTTTTTGTTTCTTCTTTCTTGTGGTTTCTCCCATTGGTTTGGATTCTTCTTTATAACATGACTAATGTGAAAATTGGTTCAATATGAATGTATATGCAGAGCCCATATCAGATTGCACGCCATCTTGGGATAGGTGGAGGAGAGAGATGAAGAGAAAATTTGGAACTCAAAATCTTATGGAAGTGAATTTTGAAAACTCAAAATAAATGAATTTTTAAAATAAAATAAAATTCAAGTAGAGATGTCCCACTGGGAATATGAGAAAGGAATACATCAAACCTATAGACACAGATCTAGAGTCATTTGTTTAGATTTGATCACTGAAACTAATGTGAGTACTCCAGGGGTGTACTCAGAAGCTTTAATTTTTCACTAGAAAACACCATTCAGCCAAAGAACCCGGGCTTTATTTTCTGCATGCCTTTTAATGATTTTGTTGCCATGATCGCCATTTTGCATGTCTATGGTTTTCTTCTAGTACTTCCACAATTTAAGATAAACATTTGCTGACTAGACACTAAGGTCAATATTGACGTTGTTCGAAATACAAAATAGAGTAGATTATTATGCTTATTCAAATTCCAATAGTGTCTGTGGAGATTCTCTCAGGACTGCCCTTCCTTTATATGAACATGTGAGAGATGATCTCTCAGAAGTGAAGTCTCCTCAAAGGGTCATTAGTTCTTGTGAATGGTTCTTGTATTATTGTTTTCAAAACCCTCCTCCGCTCAGACCCTGTTTTTTAGCAGAAAGAACAGCCCTAACCGCAACCTGAACTGCTTGCCCTTGAAAAACTTCCCACCTTTTCTTGTCTCTGGGCAAACTTGTGTCTCCGTGAATAGACTGTGCCCCCTGAAAGCCCAGCCAATGGGATAAGGGGAAGGGGGTTAGGGAGGAGAAGCTCATGTTAGGGTATATAAATAAGCCTTGATTTCCGTAATGTACTCGTACTCTCCTAGCCCGCAATAGCGACCAGGGGTGGTACCCTTTCTCATGAGAAAACAATAAACTTCTTTCTACTTTCAAGGTATCTAAGTCTTTGTTTTTATTTTTGAGTAAGTGGTCTCTGTCCCATACAAACAGTTTATACAGAAGTCAGAAATCACTTTATTTCTATTCAATCTAAGCAGGCTAGAGCTTATGTTGCTTTTACCTATGATCCTGCTTCCAAGAAGCAGAGAGAACTAATGAAAAAGAACTTAAAATATTTACAGCAGTATGTTTTTGGTAGTAGCAAAGAAACAGAAACAAAGTGGATGCTCACCAATTGTGGTACATGAATACAATGAAATATTACTGCACTATAAGAAACAATGAACATGAAGAATACAGGCTGTCCAAAAACTTTAGGGCACCTTTAAGCTTTAATGGTTTACAAAGGTATATAGAAGCATGGACTAATGCAAAATGAAGAAAATAAAAGTGGGGAGAAAGTACGCTCAACTGGAACAACACAAAGGGAAAGAACAGCAACAAAAAACTGAATGGTACAAAATGGTAATGGCCAATCCTTGTCATAACATCAAACTACTATTTTGTGTTGGTTAGTTGTATGGAATTTTTTTTCTTCCTTTTTAAAAAATTCTTTATTATAAGAGTTGGCTCTCTGTGAATGGCTAAGGGAGAGAGATACAGTGGGCTGTAAGGTGTATAAAAACAAAATATATCACCAAAATATTTTAAAAAGAAAAGATAGTAAAGTATAATTAGTATTAATGGTATAATATTTTATTATCTTTAGTTTTCCCTAGAGGTTTTGAGATTTTAAGGAAGTACTCAATGAGCTGGGTAGGAGGGAAGTTGTCAGCTTTTGTTTGCACAGACTTCTCCCAAAGGCTATGGACACGGCCACTGGCGTTTTGTTAAGAGGACAAAAGACTTCTGATTATGTCTCAGTGACTGCAACTGCCCAAATATGAGCAGGTTGGTTTAGAGGCTTCCTTTAGTGGTTCCTAGGGTTTCAATAACTAAAGCCACTCTTAAAATGATGTGGTTGGGTCAGTATTGAGGAAGGGTGGACTCTTGCAAAAGAGAAAACTTCTTTCTGCTGGCCTAAAAACGCAAGCTGATAAATCTGCTTAGATCTTTTATGGTTTCCTTCTCCATTTTACCTTTCTTGTCCAGCATAAAGGGTAAATCTAATTTCTAGGAAGGGAAGGCTCTGCTCCAATCAGAAACAATTAATCACTGCCCTAGAGCAGAATCAATGAATATTTATTAAGTTCTTACTATGTGTCAGGCACTATGCTAAGCACAGGGGATTACAAAGAAAAAGCAAAAATAGCTCCTGCCTTACATTCCAACGGGATACAGGACCCTTACATAAACTGGTACATACAAGATTAAAACAGTAGAAACAATGCAGCCTTACAGAAGAAGGCACTAGCAGGTAAAGATGATGGGAAAGGCCTCCGTTGTGAGATGATATTAGAGCTTGGTCTTACAGGAAATCAGGATTTCTAAAAGGTGGAAGTTCAGAAAGAAAGCATTCCAAGCATGGGAGATTAGTCAGTTCAAAGGCACAGAAATGGAAAATGGAGGATTACGTGTGAAGAACTTGGCAAGGCAGACCAATGTGGATAGACCACAGAGTTTGTCAAGAAGCAGCATACTACAGTGAATAGAATTCTGGACTCGGAGTCAAGAAGACCTAGATTCAAAACCTGCCTCAGATGCTTACTAGCTACGTAATCCTGACCAAATCACTTAGCCTCTTGGAGAGGAGTGGGGAGCAGAAAGGAATAAACATTTATCAAGCATCTACTCTATGCCAGGCACTGCGCTAATGTTGTACAAATATCTCATTTGATCCCCACAATAACCCTGGGGGAAGGGGACACGTGCTATTATTATCCCCATTTTAAAGCTGAGGAAACTAAGGCAGAGATGAAGTCGCTTACCCAGGGTCATACAGCTAGGAAATGTCTGAGACTAACTCCTCAATGTCTTCCTGACTCCAAGCTCAGTGTTCCACCCAGCTCACCACCTGCTCCCTCTAGTCTCCTCACTTGTAAAATGAAGGGTTCTGACTTGAAGCCCTTTAAGAGCTCTTTCAGTTCTAAATCTATGATCTTTTGGGTAGTACGTAAGACTAGAAATCCAATGAAGAGACTGTGAGAAGACAAGCAAATTAATGCTCCAATAATGGAGCTGTAAACTGGTCCAGTCATTCTGGAAAGCAATTTGAAAGTATACTCAAAAAGTCACTAAAATATAGATACCTTTTGACCCAATGATACTATAGCTAAGTCCAAATTACTAGAAATAATAAATTCTGTGAAGTAGTTGCATTATTTGAATCAGAACTGTGTATTTCAATTGGGGTGGAACAAATTACTACATTTTACATAACTATAACTTCAAATAGTATGAATTAAAATACATGTGACCCCTTCACATGGGATTCATTATTCACACTAATCAGGACCTGTTTTATAGTAGTACAAAGAGAACAAAGAAAGATGGCAAAAACCTATATAGACAAAAACATTTATTGTAACACTTTTTGTTGCAGTAAAGAATTATAAACAAACTGGTTGCTCATCAACTTGAGGAATGGTTAAACAAATTATGATATATTAATATAATAGATATCATTAAAAATGAGGAAGGGGATGGATTCAGGAAAATCAGGGAACTTCTAGGAAGAATCTAGGCAGATACAGAGTGAAGTAAACAGAACTGGAACAATTTATATAATAATGACAATTTTGAAAGACTTAAGAACTATGATCAATGCAATGATCAACCATGAGTCCAGAAAATTAAAAATGAAGACTAATACCTACTGCCTGACAAAAAGGTGGGAGACTTGGGGTGCAGACTGAGACATACATTTTCAGATATGGCCAGTGTATAAATTTGTTTTGCTTGACTACGATTATTTGTAAGGAGTTGTGATGGGGTTTTTTTGTTTGTTTTTTGGTTTTTGGTTTTTTTGGTTAGGCAACGGGGTTAAGTGACTTGCCCAGGGTCACACAGCTAGTAAGTGTTCTGTGTCTGAGGCCGCATTTGAACTCAGGTCCTCCTGAATCCAAGGCCGGTGCTCTATCCACTGCGCCACCTAGCTGCCCCCGTTTTTTGTTTTTTTTAAATGGGAAGGGAACATCAGGAAGAGGAGAGACAGTATTGATAATAGTTATATAAGAAAAAAAAGTCGTATGATTTTTTTTAAATGAACAGAAGAGAACAGAAGAATCTTCAGAAGAAAATACAAATGAGCCAAATAAAATCACTTTATAATTTTTTAATGAAATACAAGCTATATGTGATAAAGATGTGGGAGTTTCCTATATAAACTCTCTTATTCTGGTTTTTTTTTAAATATGGAACCGTTTATGTTGTTGATGTTTGCCAAATTCAGAACAAAAACATAGAGAAATAGAAAAACTTTTAAAAGACTAAAAAGATAGGTTAGGTGAATCCCTCTCTTCCTCAGAGAAAGAGGGATTCACCTCCAATGTCAAAGTGCTGCCCAGTGGTAACCTCAAGTTCAATTCCCCTCTGATAAGTGCAAACCATGAAGTCGAACTGAGGGGAAAAATTGGGATTCACCAGAGAAGAGGGAAAATTATGCAGATTGTTTATAGGCTACTGTGAGTGATTTATATTTTTTCTGCATTTCGGCTCCTTTGATTTTTTTGAATCTTCTGCATATGTATACTCTACCAGACACGCCAGGAGCTGCCGACCCTGTTCTACACATCTGTAGAAACATAAACATGAGTTATAACTAAATCCAAGACATCCAAGAATAAACTTAGGGCATGGGCAACAAGCCAAAAAAGAGTAATATATATTGATCTTTTGGGGGAGGTCCCAAGTTTGGACCCAGTCTTTATGAGTCCAGAGACTTGGGACCATGTGTCCCAGGTTGAAAAAGAGGGTGATACTACATACTACCTCTCACTCATGCTATAACTACAAATGGTTAGTTTAGTGAGATTAAAAAACCATTATAAAAAATGTAATTAATTTTTTAAACTGATTATAAACATTACTGTTTTCAAAACATTTAGGATCAAGTTACTTAATAAAGTTCTACAATTGTTCTATTACAACTCTAATTCCTAATATTAGCAGTGGCAAATAGATTTGAAGGTTCCTTTGGCTCAGAGAAGGTTGATTATGAAGACCAGTGTAGTTTCTATAATCATCTCTTGACATTCATGGGAGTTAGGGGCACAGGACTACGAATGTGAAAAACCATGAATAACTCTAGGCCCCACCCCAAACACCTTTATTTTTAATAATTCTGGTCATATTTATTTAATACGCAAAAAAATTTAAACAATATACTGCACCCATTAAAAAGTTGCAGTTTCTATGCAAGAGAGATTAGTATCTCACACACTCACTATATGGTGCAACTGCTTCACAGATTTCCTTCTCCTATAAAAAGCCCAAGATACAAGGATCACTGTGAGGGAAAATCACCTGACTGAGACTGGTTGGCAGAAAGACAAAGAGGAGGCATTCCCAAAGACAGTGCTTAGCCTATAGTTCTTTAGTGCACTGAAACTTTTAATGAAATTTGTTTATAATAGATTTATGTATGTATTCTGGTAGTGAATGATAAAACAGATTAACGATATGCAGTACTTATGCATTTATGACTTAGTAATTTTTTGTTAGCTTTCTTTGTATACATGCATCATCTGGGATTTTCTGCTGTACGCCACAAATCTCCAAAAATTCCCACTTAATTATCGATGGCCAACTCAGGAATAACCAAAATTGCGAATGTGAAACCTATGAATGTTGAGGAATGACTGTAGAATGAATTTTCCCTGAAGTTAATTCATATTTGCTACTTTCTAAATAATAGCAGAATTTCTATTCTTTGGCTTTTGTAATGGGAAAAAGACGTCAACATGTAGATGTCAAGGTAAAAGTCTAGTTTTCTGAATGGTACAAAACCCACTGGATGATGGGTAGTTTTTGTTCCCTTCAGGCTGGGAAATAAATTACTACCATAATACATTTCATTAAAAAAAATTAACAAAATCAACCAAAAAGTATGTTAAAAATTTTATTTTCAACAAGGAAATTACTTTCCAAGGAGTCATTGTGCCACGACCAGTAAACTCAACATTTTTCACTCAAGACCAAATAAGCTAGGGGATTTTCCAGGATCCAAGATTGATTCCCCTTTTCATCCTGCTTTTATCTCTTTACCCTGAATAGTGACCCAGAAGAAGACAAGAAAAGGAAGTATAAAGCCTTATTCTGCATAGGCTTCCTTTTTTGGTACTCATCCCTACTGGATTCAATCTCAATAGAGACAACCTACTTGCCTACTTTTAATCTGCCTTCAAACTGAAATCCAATGAGCTGTAAATCTAACTAGGCATATGATTAGAAACAAGTTTGACGGATTCCCCAGACTATTACACTCAATTTCAAATACTACAGAAGGTAGGATTTTATAATTCCAAGATAAAATTTTAGTTTAGTAATAAAAATGGTTTACTCTACTCACTTAATTTGCCTAGGCAGCGTTTTAAAATTCATAATCAACAAAGTAGCTAACAGTTTTATAATTCACTATTTTAGTAAAAGGTCTTAAAAATTAATGTTGCACCCCCCACACCCATCCAATGACGTAAATATAGTGCGTATCAATGATAAATAGTAGTTGTACGTACACTGCTTTTGAACCTCTCTACACCTCTCTGTTATACCTTCTTTCCCCAGAAAACACATCATTGGGAAATCTCATTATCCTACAAAAATGAATTTGCCTGGTACTCTTATTCCAACAGTGCTGTCTGCCCCTCTCATTCTGACAGGAAGACAGGCCCATGGGCTCCAGGGTCTCTACCTCACTATATTCTATTTTTTTTTTAATTTTGAGTTATAAATTCTTTCCCTTCTGCCTGCTCCTCCCCCACCCATTGAGAAGGTAAGCAATATGATACTCATTTACACATGTGAAGTCATGCAAAACATATTTTCATATTAGCTATGTTTAAAAAAAAGGCAAAAAAAATAAAGCAAAAAAACATGCTTCAATTTGCACTCAGAATTCATTAATTCTCTCTCTGGAGATAATGTTTTTCATCATAAGTCCCTTAGAACTGTCATGGTCATTGTATTGATCAGAGTAGTCAGTCTTTCATAGTTAAGTGTCACAATACTTCTGCTACTGTGTACAGTATTCTGATTTTGTTCACTTCACTTTCATGTAAGATTATACAACTCTTCATAGGTTTTTCTGAAACCTTTCATCATTTCTTACATCACAATAGCATTCCACCACAATTATATACCACAACTTGTTCAGCTATCACCCAACTGATGGGTATCCCTTCAATTTCCATTTTCTTTGCCACCACAAAAAGAGCTAGTCATCCCTTCACATTCACAGGTTTCAGATTCCTAGTTTTGATTATTCTGATAATTAAATAGAATTTTTGAAGATTTGCAGTGTACTGCAAAAAACTGCAGATGACATGTGTATGTAAAGAAAACTAAAAAAAAAAATCAGTAAGTCATAAATACATAAATACTGTATATTATTAATCTGTTTTATCATTTACTACCAGAAATATAGATACATAAATTTATTATAAACAATTAAATTTTGTTAGAAGTTTCAGTGCACTAAAAACTACAAGCTAAGCATTCTCTTTGGGAATGCCTCTTCTTTGTCCTTCTACCATCTAGACTCAGTCAGCTGATTTTTCTCCCACACTGATTCTTGTTATCTTGTGCTTTTTGTAGAAGGAATTCTGTAGAAGCAGTTGCTGCAACTATACCAGTGGCTGTGAAGATTCTGATCTCTCTCATGTAGAAACTGCAACTTTTTTATGGGTGCAATGTGTTGTTTTACTTGTTTTGTGTATTAAACAAATATGATCAGAATTATTAAAAATAAAGGTTTGGGGTGGGGCCTAGAGTTACTCATGTTTTTTCTTATTCGTGAAGGTCCTCACAAATGTTAAAGGATGACTATACCTTAAATATGTTTGTACATAGAGGTCCCTCTCCTTTTTCTTTGATCTCTTTGGGATACAGACCTAGCAGTGGTATTGCTGTGTCACAGAGGATAGTTTTTCTTCTTCTGCCACGTTAGCCAATCTGATAGGTGTGAGGTGGTACCACCAGAGTTGTTTTCATTTGTATTTCTCCAATTATTAGTGATTTGGAGCATTTTTTCCATGTGATTATTGATAGCTCTGATCTCTGCTTCTGAAAACTATGGGCCCATATCCTATGACTATTTATCCTTCGGGGAATGGCTCTTATTTTTATAAATTTGGCTTAGTTCCCTACATATTTGAGAACTGAGGTAAGACTTCTATTTAAAGAAGAGGCTCAGCAGTTTTCCTCCACATTTCTCACCAGCTACACTGCTTCTGTACCTCGCTAGAACACTACATTATGCTTTCTTCTACCTCCCTTCCCACCCCATCCATTTTCTTCTGCTTTCTTTTGTGTGTAGTTCTCCACCATTTTATTGTAAGCCCCTAAAGGGAGAAACTACTTTTTTTTAAACTAGTATTTGTATCCCCAGTAATTAGCACAATACCTGGCACACAGCAGGCACCAAATGTTTCTTGAGTAAAACTGGCATATTACAGAAGTGTATTCATGTATATACCATACTCTAAATAAATGAGGGTCTTTCTGTTTCTAGCGCAGCTAGGTGGTAAAGTGGATCAAGTCCCAGGCCTAGAGTCAGGAAGATTTCTCTGCCCGAGTTCAAATCTGACCTCAGATACTTGCTTACTAGCTGTGGGATCCTGGGCAAATCATTTAATTCTGTTTGCTTTAGTTTCCTTATCTGTAAAATGAGCTAGAGAAGGAAATGGCAAACCACTCCAGTATCTTTGCCACAAACAGGGCCACAAAGAGTTGGACACAACCAAAAAATGAATGAAGTTTCTGTCAAATTACAGGAAAAGATTTTTTTCTTGTTTCCTTTCTTAAAATTCTAGTTTTAAATTTTATTAAGATAACAAAGACCCTTTGTTATCTAATCTCTTTCTAATAACACATGTCCCTTAAATCTCTCATCTAGTCACTCTGTTTATCATAAAAATAACTGACCTCAAATGACTTTTAACCCTTTTCAATTAGAGAAATATACATATACTTCTCTGTGGAACAGATGCATCAACAAACTATATCCTATACAATTCTTATTAGTTTATATTACCTCCATCCTATCTGTACTTTGAAGAGTCTGGATATACTTTATAGATTCTATATTGTTCTTGACATTACAGGGCAAGGCTCTAACTTTTTACTGCCCAATACTTCCCTGCTATTCTGAGTTAATTCAGCAAATATTTATTAAGAACTATGTGCCCAACACTGCGCCAGATGCTGAGGAAGATATCACAATAAAAACAGGTCTCTGTCCTGTCTTCTTGGATTAGACTATATAATCCAGTGGAGGAATGATGGATACCCAATCAAGTAATTAAAGGACAAAACTGAACATGACAACTGCATAAAAGAAGTAGAAACAAAATGCTACCTGGGGAAAGAAGAATAATTTTTGAGGTTTGAGAAAGGGAAAAAGGAAAAGGGAAGATTATATGAAGGAAGTAACACTAGAAGCTAAGTCAGGTGGCTGAGTAGGATTTCAACAGTTGGAAATGAGGAAGAAAGACATGTAGGCATAAGGAATATTATGGTCAATGTTACAAAGCCAGGAAAACACAAGGATGTGTAAGCAAGTAGTCACATTTAGCTAGCACTTAGTGTTCATTATGAGGCATAGTAAGATAAAGTTGAAATGATACAGTGGTACTAGATTACTCATAACTCAATTGTCAGGATGAGCAGGGACTTCATTTGGTGGATGACAGGAACCCACTGAAGGGCTTTAAACTGAGTGAAGAAGAGTTGTACATAATATGTCAGCAATATGAAAGAGATGGAGAGATTAATTAGATGGTTACTTCAGTAGTCTTAAGTAGGAAGTAAGGTAATAAGGGCCTGGACAAGGATGGTGGTAGTAAAAATAAGAAGGAATGGACGCAAAATATATTAAGACTTGGCAATCAATTAAATGTAGGAGGTGAGGGGGAGAGAACAATGAAAAACAGCCTGAGGTTTTTAGCAGAATAACTGAGTGAATGGCATTACTTCTCCTAACAGAAATAGATAAGTCAGGAGAAAAAAACAAGTTTTTAAGGAAAGCTAACAAGGCAAAGGCCAGTGAGACAATCACTCCCAAGGACAGCGATATTAAAATTATAATTTATTGTTGGTATAATCAATGATAGCTGAGGAAATATATATATACTACTATTAATTAAAATAATTTCTGTAATTTTATCTAAGGAAAAACGAAATTTCTCATACAATTTTTTTAAAAGAATGTAGGAATCCTCAAATTTTAAGGCACAGAGAAATAGCTAATTATGTGGTTCTATTTTATAAAACTTTAGCCATCATTTTTTATTTAACCAAGTATTCAAATGATATTTTACAGGATAATAGTGACTAAAAAATTAACATGACACTTTAAAGTCTGTAAAGCATTTACATACATTATCTAATTTGATCTCCACATTACCAGGAGAGGTAGATGCTATAGGTACTATCCCCATTTTACAGATAAGGAAAGGGTAGGGGACAGGTAGATGGCAGTGGATAGAGCACCGGCCCTGAAGTCAGGAGGACCTGAGTTCAAATCTGTCCTCAGACCAAACACTTGACACTTACTAGCTGTGTGACCCTGGGCAACTGACTTAACCCCAATTGCCCTCCCCCCAAAAAAAAAACAGATAAGGAAAGGGTAGCTCAGAGAGATAACATGATCAGTCTATAGTCATGGATTTTAAGTGTCAGAGGAGGCAAATAAAAGTCAAACAGTTCCTTATACTCCACTACCCTCTGATGCCTCAACACAAATAACTCAAAAATTAAAATGAATTTTAAAAAATCTTTCTTACCGGGGCAGCTAGGTGGTACAGTGGATAGAGTGCCAGCCCTGGAGTCAGAAGGACCTGAGTTCAAATGTGAACTCAGACACTTGACACTTACTAGCTGTGTGACCCTGGGCAAGTCACTTAACCCCACTGCCTAGCTTAAAAAAAAAATTTCTTATTTCTTCAACAATAACTTTAAGAACCTCCAAAACAGTGTTTGGGAGATGGGGGAATTTGACTTTTTCAGGAAAGTGCTTTCTTTTAGCAGCTTGAGGTAAAAGGAGAAATTAGTAGGAACAGGACTTATTTAACTACTTCCTTCCCTCTTCCCTTTACAGGCGAGGAGGGGTTTGGCTTCCCTAATCTCCCAGTACTCTCAATACTTCTCCCTTCATCTACATAGTTCAAGCTTAGAGATGAACTAATAACATCAACAGGTTAAGGACCACTTCTG
The DNA here is from genome assembly GCF_003287225.1 of Phascolarctos cinereus. Taxonomy (NCBI): domain Eukaryota; kingdom Metazoa; phylum Chordata; class Mammalia; order Diprotodontia; family Phascolarctidae; genus Phascolarctos; species Phascolarctos cinereus. Next base: position 327,135,217 of record NW_027555625.1, read on the forward strand.
CAGGCCATAAGAAGTCACTGAAAGATTTTAAGCATTTCTAATGAATCATTCCTAGTGACTTCTGAGGACTTTCTTTGCAGTGTTTACAGATGTTGATATAAAGTTGAGCAGCATATTATATATGTATTACTATGTTCTTTTGATTGAGCTCTTGATACAAAATAACTATGGAGAAATATGCTAATAAAAATTATGAATGATAAACATTCCTGTTGCCAAAATGCTTCTTGAAGTTATTTCCAAAGCTAAAACAAAATCTTGCCAACCACCTGTACAGTGATAAAGGCCCCATTTACTAAACTGTCTCCTCAGCACAACATTCATTAGTTTATACTTCCTATTTCTTAAAAAATCACTCATGCTTCAGGATTAGGACCTGAGTAACCAGCCTAAAGCTATTCTGGCCAACTTAGGCATGTCAACAAAGAAATGCATAGGTACACAGAAGGGTCATTTTGGACCCCACTGTTTTTTGCAGTATCTTGATCATAGCGGACAAGAAAATGAATCACTGCATCTTGGTGACAGAAGAGCCCTTAGATTTGTATCCCAAAGAGATCATAAAAAAGGGAAAAGGACCAACGTGTACAAAAATATTTATAGCAATTCTTTTTGTGGTAGCAAAAACTGGAAATTGAGGGGATGCCCATCAACTGGGGAATGGCTGAACAAGTTGTGGTACATGAATGTAATGGAATACTACTGTTCCATAAGAAACGATAAGCAGGTAGATTTCGGAAAAACCTGTAAAGAGTTAATGAACTGATGCTGAGTGAAGTGAGCAGAACCAGGGGAACGTTGTACACAGTAAAAGCAACATTGTGCGATGACCAACTTTGACAGACTTACCTCCTCTCTCAGCAATGCAATGATTTAAGACAATTCCACTTGACACTTACTAGCTGTGCAACCTTGGGCAAGTCACTTAACCCCAATTACCAAAAAACAAAACAAAATAAAACAAAACAAAAAGTGAATGGTGAAAACTAAAAATAGATAAATTTTTTAAAAAGAGAGACCTTAGAAATAAGCAAGTGGTCCTAATCTTTTCTGCAGTATGAAATACATCTACTGGAAGCAGGTTTTGTCAACAGACAATGTCAACAGACATTGAAGGATCACGAAAGAGTGAAGAAGTCTTCCTCTCTTTCATCTCTTCTTTCCTGAGGGGATGGATCTCACACACCTATCCAAGGTCACCAAATCTCAATAATTTCTCCAGAAAAAAAACTCTTTCCTCTTCTTAATTCACTTTAAAAAATCCTTTGTTAAGCATCTATTTGATGCAAAGGACTGTTAGGAACTCAGGGTGAATCATCATCATCATCATCATCATAAAAGGCTCACCTCAATATAATACTTTAAGGTTCACAAAGCACTTTACATACATTCTCATTTGATGCTCACAACAACCCTGGGAGATAGGTGCTATTACTATTCCCATGCGACAGACATGGTAACTGGGAAGGAGAAAGGTGAAGTTCCTTGCCCAGGATCACATAAGAAGTGTCTTGAGGAGGGATTCAAGTCCAGGCCTTCCTGAATCCAAGACTATCATTCTAACACATAAAGCTACCTCTCTAAAACAGAGGTGTCAAACTCAGGGAAGCCTGAGTGCACCAGAACCAAATTAAAATATAACTGGGGGCAGATAACTAGTAAAAGGATATGAACAAACAGTTCTCAAAAGAAGAATTGCAAAGTATTCACAAATAATGAAAGAATGCTCTAAAATCACCAATTATAAGAGAAAAGCAAATCAAAATAACCCTGAGGTTTTACCTCACACCCTATAGATTAGCAAAAATGACCCCAAAAAATGACAAAAGTCAGTGCTGAAAGGGTTGTAAGATAAGAGATACACTAATATGTTGTTGGTAAAACTGTGAAATGGTAAAATCATTTTGCAAAGTGATTTGGAATTATTTAAGTAAAGTGTCTGAAATGTCTATGTATTCTTTGACCCAGATATTCTATTGCTAGGCCCATATTCCAAAGAAGTCATCAATATGAAGAAAGTTCCCATATAATACCAAAATACTTATAATAGCACTTTTTGTGATAACAAAGAATTGGAAACAAAATAGATGCTCATCAACTGGGGAATTGCTAACCAAACTGTGGCGCATGAATGTAATGAAGTATTGTCACTGTGTGCTAAGAATGATGTATAGGATGAATACAGGGAAGCACGTAAAAATCAACATGAACTGATGCAGAGTTAAGTAAGCAGAGCCAAGAAAAAATATACACAATTATTACAATGATATAAATGGAAAGAACTAGACACCAAAAAAATAAAAAATTAATGTAGCAAATTATAAAGATCAAGCAGAACTCAAATGAAGAGATATGAAAGGACATTCCCAAGCCTCCCCTTTCATGGAGGTGGGAGATCCACAGGTGTTATACATACAACATATTTTCAGACTTTTTCAATGTATCAATCAGCTGGCTGGGGTTTTTTCCCTCTCTAAAAAAATATCATACGTCATATGGGATGGCTCTTTAGGATGGAGCAGGATACTTGGGATAACTATGATGACAGAATGATTGAAGAAACACAAGATGAATAAAAAAAATTATGAAAAAAATAAAAATGTAATTGGGAAATGTTTATCAAAATAAAAATGCAATACAAAATAGATAATGTTAATTTGTGACTTTCTAAGTCAACATGCAGCCTTCTGGGAATTTCTATCTGAGTTTGACACTACTGCTGTAGAAGACTATTCTCAAGAAATTTACAATAAAACACAAAACAAAAGAAGAGTACAGTAAGTACCAAGTACAGAATCCAGGCAAAATGCTAGAAGAAGATGAAGATATAAAGTATGATGATTCAGCAGGAGTAAAAAGAAGGGAAAAAAATGAAACATTACAAAGGCAGAGTCAACAGCATTTGGACATGGTCACATTGCAAGTTAATGGCAGAACAAAATCTTATTTTAAATTTATTTTTTCTACTAGTATTAAACTATTGTAGAAAAAACAAAAAGTTAAACTCTTCAACAAGAAGCAGGCCAATCTATAAATATTTACCAAATACAAGGCCCTCTGTTAGGTATTGTTGGAAATACAGAGACACATGAGTCATCCTTGCCCAGGAGGAGCTTACAATCTAGCTGAGGAAGCTATAACAGTACACAAATGATTTTCAGCCTTTTTATGATTTAAACACAATTTATACCTTGAAAACATTTAATAAATAGAAGAGGCAAATTATTCTTCTTCCAATGTTATTTTTCAACTTAAGAGAAAAAAAGCAAATGACTATCTTTTCAAAGACTTACCAATGATCTGAAGTTGTGATTTCATGGTCAATCCCCCCACAGACCCTGACCGTGAACTACTGCCAGACATGCCACCAACTGGGCTATGGACCTAGATGTGGCAAAGGAGACATTTTAAACATCATCATACACAATATCATTTTAATAAACAGCATCATAAAAGCACCAACAAGGCTATTCTCCATGTCCTAGCAGATGGCCCAGAGTAATTATTCCTTGCTGACCTCGTTATAATTAATTATATTAAATGAAAAACCTGTAGAACAGATCCCTTTACAAGTCCTCATCCATGTATTAGTCAAGCTCTTCATCAAAGATGTTTTAGCATGGCCTAACTGTATGGGCCTACCCAGACTAGTTCTTTAAATCCTCCAAAAAACGACATTAAGTGAAACAATGTTAGAATAAATTCAAGTGAGTTAGTGCCAAGCAGGGCTCTAGTACTAACTTGGCTCATGGTTAACCATCCAATTTGAATCTTCAATAATCATTCAAACTATATTCAGAAGAATCTCATTATATCATTTTAATAATGTTATTGCAAAATAACACTGGGTTGAGGTAACATTACATAGGGCATGCCTGTACCTGAATGCAATATAAAACATTCTTCAAACTTGACATGTTTGATGAAAGTTTGAATGGAGAAAGGGATAAGTACTTTCTCTGAGAATCATAAAAATGACAGAAGTTGGATTGAAAGCAGATGATTAACAAAGTGGAAGAAGAGGATGGTTAAGCTAGGGTGCATTAACAATAACAGAAAACCAAACAGTTAACTTAGAAAACAACAGCCCTGGCTGCATACTTCAGCATTACATTTCCATTTTCAACTACATATGTATACAATGAAACGATCTTTATTTCACTGAGTCTGTTAAGATGAGATGCTACTTGTACAATCAATAATCCATGTTGTCTTAAATACTCGAAACATTCATTTATTCAATGAACATTCATTAAGCACCTACACTGTAGAAGAGATAAAAAGTTTAAGACATGGTCCCTTGTCCTCACAGAGTTACATTTAAGAGGTAAAAGAAGATACAAACGCGGATATTTTATAATCCATCATTAGGTAATAAGCACATTAGAGATTTCTAAAACAAAATACTACTTATGAGAAATTCAAGACGGAAAGTTATTTCTTACAGAAGGGATGAGGGAATGCTTCAAGGAAAAAGTGGCATTTGAGTTGGAATTCTAAAGAATGGGTGTGAATTCCATGGACAGAGGGGCAAGGAGGACATTTTAAGCATAGAGAACAACAGCAAAGTCATCAATGTAAGAAAGCGTAGGGTAAGTTTGTAAATCAGAGAATAATCAATTTAACTGGAGCAGAGTATGTTCATTCTGACTACTCACTGGAAGAACAAATACTGAAGCTTGAATGCTTTGGCCACATAATGAGAAGACAGGACTCACTAGAAAAGGCTCCGATGTTGGGAAATACTGAAAGCAAAAGGAGAAGGGAACCACAGAAGTTGAGATGCACAGATAATGTCATGGAAGCAACGAACATGACCTTGAACAGGCTTCAGGAGATAGTAGAGGACAGAAGGGCCTGATGTGCTACGGTCTATGGGGTCACAAAGAGTCAAACACGACTGAATGAATGAACAGCAACAAAAGAGTATGTGAAGCAGAATCACATAAAGTAAGGCTGAAAAAGCAGACTGGTACCAGAATGTAGAAGGCATTGAATACCAGGCAAAGGAATTCCAAAATAATCATTACCCAATTCAAAGCCCCTGAAAGGTTTTTGAGGGAAGGAATGGCATGGTCAAATCTATGCACAAGGAAGATTACTCTTGAAGCACACAAAGGAATAGATTAGAAGAGATTAGAGGCAGGAAGATTTGTTAGGAGGTTTTGATAATAGTCCAGATAAATGTTAATAATTACATATTCTTGGGTAGTTTCATAAGAATAGAGATAATGAAATGAATTTTGATAGATGCTATGGACATAGAATTGGCAGATCTTCATAACTGAAAAGCCATATTCATTACCTCTATTTTCTCACATCATGCTCATTTCTCTGCCCATCCTGACTTTCTGGACTTCAAAATCATGCTTCTACTCTTCTGTCTCATTCTGGAACTTCCTTCAACACCTGGGTCCTCCTTGCCCTGAAAGATGCTATCAACTCCTGTGGGCTGCTCACTATAGCATATCCCTCCATCTTCTTTCTCCTATTGATGAGTTCCTCCTGGAGCCTCCATTTTTGTGAAGCAGTATAGGCTAGCCTGCCTTCCTTCCTTCCCTTTCCTGTCTTATTGATGACTTTCTTGACTTCAACATAATGTGTTAGGAACCTTTATTACCTTTATCCTCCATTTCTGCTCCCTCTTCTATTGACTGATCAATAGAAGCAATTCTCATTTTATTTTATAAAGATCTAGATATTTCTAAATATGAAACTATAAGGGACCCATCTTGCCATGACCAAATTTGATACATTTACTCTTATTTCATCTGAATGAGTACAGTTAACACTTATTTTGTGATAGTACACTAAAATAAGTCTTTGTAACCTAGTAATCTTACTATATTTTGACTACTAGTGAATGTTGAATTTTCTGATTTATCAAAGTGATACACAAATTTTGCTTCAGTTGATAATATATCTGTGTAATATGGAATGACAAAGAATTGGAAATCGAAGGGATGGCCATCAATTGAGAACAGCCAAATGAGCTGTTTATATGACTGTGATAGAATACTATCATGCCATAAGAAATGACAAACAGGATGGTTTCCAAAAAACCTGGAAGATTTATATGAACTCATGAAAAGTGAAGTGAAGTGAGAAAAACTAGGAGAACTTTTACAAAGTAACAGCAATATTGTAAGGATGATCAACTGAAAAACTTAGCTACTCTGATCAAGACAATGATCCAAAGGGCCCATGATGAAAAATGCTATCTACCTCCAGAGAGAGAACTGATGAACTCTGAATATGGAATGAAGCATTCTTTTTTTTTGTTTGTGTTTTCTTTTGCAACACGACCAATATGGAAATATGTTTTGCATGACCTCACATGGATAATCAAAATCAAATTGCTTGCCTTCTCAAGGAAGGGGGAGGGGCAAGAAGGAAAGAATTTGGAACTCAAAAATTTAAAAAACAATTGTTAAAAATTTTTTTATATTGGGAAATATTTAACAAAATAAATTTTAAAAATTAAAGACATAATAATGATCTTAATTAGTGGTTTAAAAAAGTGAGTAACAATACCATGAATGAAATTATATTTTGAGAAACTCTGCACCAAAAAACAAACCCATTCATCACATTAATAACATTATGGTTACCATTTTGTTAAAGAATAACTATTAAAATTGCAAAACATTTTATCATAAAATATTGGTCTTTGTATTTTTCAACAGTACAATGTCTGGGTATAGAACTCACAAGCTCTACAAACCTAGCGGTAAAATCTTCAGTATTCCACTACAATCACATACCAAATTATCTACCCAATTTCCCAATATTTGGGGCATAACACCTGTTTCCTTTTTTTTTTTTGGCTGATACAAATAATGTTACTATTAAGATTTTTGTAGAGCTAGGTCTTTTTTCCTTTGAATAATAATCTTTGGGTAGGATTCTATTAGTTAGAGAGCAGTACATCAAAGAATACTGTGGAATTATGATTTTCATAATAATCAATATGTGTAATGAATATACTAATAGATGTGATTCTCAGAACTGCCTTTTCTAGCTTGAGTCAAGACTTACAACGCAGCTTAAAATGATCAAACTTTGACAAAGCTCAAATCACTGGCTTCTTGTGGCTGTGTATCTGAAGTGAAGTGAATCAAGGGCTATAGAACCTGTGACCCACCAAGTCACGACCCCCAAATACTTGAACAATACTGCTGCCACAGAACTTTAGGACACCTGTACCTTACTGATTGTGGGATTTGTGGGCTGATCATGGGAAACAACTCTGGCCCTGGAAATGACTGTTTGTAATCCAACTTCCCCCTCCTTCCCACTCATGGAATTCTGATCAGGATAATTCCCGATTTGGAAATTTGTTCCTCATAATGAAACTAATTGAACAGCTACCTAATTACTGGTACTTTGTCTCTGGCCTGCTATTTCATCACTTTCAGGTTAAAGACTTGCTCAGTAAAAATGCTGTTAACAATACCAACAGTTTTACCTCTCTTTCAGATGCTACCATATTGCTTTACAAAAAGACTAAATAATTCATTTTTTTCTCTTAAAGAACAGCCTTAACCCCAAATCACTCTGGTCCCAGACCAAGCCCTACTAGGTCACTGTTTGGGTCATAATTGGCTCAGAATGCATGTAAATACCAATTGTCTCTGCTTTCACCAGAAACCCTAAAGGTCTTCTCCCAGATCTTTTTTTTTCTTTTTTGGCTAGGCAATGGGGTTAAGTGACTTGCCCAGGGTCACACAGCTAGAGTGTTATATGTCTGAGGCTGGATTTGAACTCAGGTACTCCTGACTCCAGGGTTGGTGCTCTATCCACTGCACCACCTAGCTGCTCCTATTTTTTTCTTTTTAAAAAGAGGCCATTCTTTGCCTCATTCCTTAATCACTGAATATCAGGTATTGCCTCAGTCAAACTGAGACCTGTTAAAGACCTTAGTTTGAAAAGGCCACGGTCCCAGATTTAGCTGAACAAGTTGTGGTATATGAATGTAATGGAATAATATTGCGCTATAAGAAATGATGAGCAGGCAAACTTCAGAAAAACTTGGAAAGACTCGTATGGACTGAGGCTGATTGAAGTGAGCAGAACCAGGAGAACACTGTACCCAGTAATAGCCACACTGTGTGATGACTAACTTTGATAGACTTATCTCTTCTTAGCAATGCAGGGACCTAAGACAATTTCAAGGACTCCTGGTGGAAAGTGCTGTCCACATCCAGAAAAAGAACTATGGAGTCTGAATGCAGATGGAAGCATATTATTTGCTTTCTCTCTCTTTTTTTGTTTCTTCTTTCTCGTGGTTTCTGCCATTGGTTCTAATGCTTCTTTACAATATGACTAATGTGAAAATAGGTTTAATATGAACGTATATGTTGAGCCTATATCAATTTACACACTGTGTTAGAGTGACAGGAGGGGAAAGATGGGGAGAAAATTTGGAGCTCAAAATCTTATGGAAGTGATTGTTGAAAACTAGAAATAAATAAATAAATTTATTAATTAAAAAAAAAGAAAAAAGAAAAGGCCAAGGTCCCCCACTGCATCCAGGGCCATCTCCAGTTGTCCTGATTCATATCTGGCCAATGGACCCAGATAGCTCTTGAGAAGAAAGTGAGGCTGATGACTTTGCACAGCCCTCTCTCACTTAAATCCAATTCACTGGCACCTCCCTGATGGCATGCCTCTCTTCCAGAATGAAGGACAAAGAGCGACCTGTCACAAGGTTAATATTTCCTAGTAATCAAGACTTGAACTTTTGACATTGCTTTCTCATCACCTAAAACAGAAGTAGTCTGCACTACTCAGGCTTAACATGTTTCCTCATTGCCATGCAAGTCTTCCATACTCATCTCACCACCATTCAAACGTCAAGGCAAGGCAACTCCACCTAAGTGAAATAATACTGTATCTTTGCTAAATATCCTTCCCATGCTATTGAGTAAACTTCCTTTTGTTAAGTTATATAATGTTTCATTCCATTCAGATCCAAAGCCAACTGAGTGGGTAGCAAAGTAGCAATGCAACCATCAACATAGGCAGCAGTAAAAAAAAGCTCATCATAGATCTTTGCTGATAATCTTTTTCCACATTGCTTCCCGAATAGTACCCAGAGTCAATCCCATAACTGACCTCTGCCCAAGGATGAGGAGTTGGAAGAGGAACTCTGGCCTAACAATGAAATGGACTCTTGAAACATCTTTGTCACTATGTTCAATTACTGGAGTTGGATATGCTACTTCTTAGTAGCCATTTGAAGGATGAATCCACCACCCTAGGAATATAGAAAGGCCTCTCCAGTCCAGTGGCTTCCTGGCTCCAACCTCTAAGCAGACTTAACTGATAAGGACAGGCTGCTTACACTCCCAGTTGATCCTCTTCAATCCTTTCTTTTCCCCCATGTAGAAATGACATAACCTCGGGGGCCTCTGATGACTGAGATGAACCAGGAAAAGACTCAAGGTTACACCTCGATTGGTAATTCTTCTTTCTAAGACTGTTTAAACAAATTCTTTCAAAGAAAGATTTGGACCAGCTGGCAGAATTATTTGAAGAAGCCTTGCTTTCTAAGCCTGGGAGGTGGGGTCCCCGAGCCACAATGAGGATTGATGACTGTGACAAAATCACATGTGTATTGTGATCCTGATGTTGCTGGTCTTGCTCTTGTACTTTGCAACTATTTACAATGGGAGATCCACTGTGAACTACTCTCTGCCCACAACATGGATTATTGAGATCTGGGAACGCTTCTGAAGGGAAAAAGTAAGAATTTCTGATCTTGGTTCACTGAGTTCCTTCAGGGACTGTTCTTTCTTTCTTTATTTTTGGGGGTGGGGGTGGGGGAGGGGTGGGGGGGTGTTTTTGTCTCCTCCTCTAACCAGCCTGTATAAGGCTTTAAGAACCTCCAGACCAAGACTATGTAGTACTTGTGATTTATGGCTCTAAGGCCATGTGAGGAACTCAAAGAACTTTAGGATATTTTAAAGGATGAGATAAGGCAGGAATAAAATCTACTATTAACAAAAAGATGGATGGTCCTTTTAGACTAGTTTTTCCCCAAAGAGTTTAAGCAAACATCCTTGATAGCTAACTGCTCAAGGTGATTAAGGCTTGAACTTTTTTGTAGTTTCCCGGTAGAATGCCTAAAGCATATAGGCTCAGCACATAATTAGTGGGTGCCCACCAGGCTAACCTATTATGTGGGTCATCATACCCTCACTGGCAGACTATCCTAGCAAATAAGTGAATGGACCTGTGCCAACTAAGCCAACACTATATTCTGTGCTGAATATCCTTTATATGCTATTGCTCAGAAAACCTCCTTTTATTGAAAGACATATGGTTAACAAATGTCTGACTTCATTCTAATCCTGAACCTAATCCAACAGACCAACCTGAACTAGTCTTGGTCCAAAATAGAAGCAAAAAGAATTCCTGTCATTTTATTAAAGTTAATATATGAGTATTTTATATCACAATAAGTGGAGTTTATAATTTTGTGATTAATTATTTTTAAATTTTTTTTATGCAGTTTGCCTTTAGGGATAGCTACCAAATTTAAAAAAGTCTATTATGTCTCCATGGAAGAAGAGTCTCCTCTACCAATTAATAATCAATTTATAACCAAACACTTACTTCAAATGAAAGTCTGGCAAGTTAGTTCTTTAAGAGAAGAGAAACTACTAATCAATTTTCTTCTGTGGAACCATAATTGAAAATAAGGAAAAACTGTATGCTGAAACAAACGTTTTTGCAGAATGGGAAAGAGCATCAGCCTAATAGGCCAATCTAAGCTCTTTCCAATAGGGCAGTTCTAAATTTTTCTTTTTAAAAAATTATTAAAAATTATATTGATCATTTCATCTCCAGAGAAGATCAACAGTAAATCAGATGATATAATGAAGCCAGTGAATGCCCCCTTTTTGCTCATACCTTAAAGTTAAACATTTAAATCTTCTAAAGATTGGCCTCCTAGAACTTAATTATTTGGTAAATGATTTGTGGCACAGTAAAATTAATATTTGTTTTTCAATTCATTTTACATATACATAACCCTACTTTGATGCTTCATCAAGTGTGGAGGGCTCTATTCCAGAGGAGTGAAACTTTGATAAACTACCAAAATGAGATGACTCCAAGGCTGGGTCCAGCAACAGACTGTAGTCTGCTACCTGAGGACCAGCCTAAGTACAGGAAGGCTTATCAAAGAATGTTGGACACTACATCAGTGGTTCCCAAAATTTTTTATTCTTTGAATTCTTTTCAACAACAACAAAATATGTGTGAATCCCCAGGGTAATTTAATATACTACTCATAATATTCAACAATCATTGAATTGCTTAAGGCATTGTTAAAGAATTTTAGCAGGAATCTCTTGGACTATAGCCAAAAACCACTAAATGGGAACCACTGTACTAAGTAGAAATTTTGTAATCCTGTGTGCTCTTCTACCCATTCTGCTGTTATGGTAGTAGCAACATGGCAGAAAAAAAGACAGATGGTGCTAAGAATCACACAGTTTTTAAACTACCTACTTAGACTACCTAGCAATTTAACTTCTGAGAAGATTTCTGTCCAATGACCTTAAAATTAATACATATTAGTGGAAATGAACAATATCCATATTGATATACACAATATAAATATAAATGAAATCAGAGAACAAAGAAGTTGCATTTAAATGAAAAGATAACTCACAGGTTCTTCTTTGAAGACGCAAATAAAAGAGCAGGCAGAAATATTCTGTCAAAAAGAATCATTCCATAAGATACTTGGTCATCTCATCTTTCAATGTTCTTAACAGCACAAACAATAAGAAAATAATTACAGTGGATGAGCCAACAAGTTACAGAAGATAAAGAACTACAGAAATTCTATTCACTTCTTACTGCTTATTACAAAAATGCCCAGTTTTCCTCAATCCTTATGAAAATCTCTTATATCTTTCTCCCTTTCATTACCAAGCTCCTAAAAAGAGTTGTCTACATTGCCTCCAATTCCTTACCATCCATTACCTTACAATTATGCCTCCACCCCCACAACTAGACTAAAACAGCTCTCTCCAAGATTACCAATGATCTCAAGTCTGAAATCCAATAGTCTTTCCTTCAATCTAATCTTTCATGATTTTGTCAATCAAACCCTCCTTTTCTGGAATACTCTCAACAATGCTTCCATGCCATTATTCTAGCCACTATTCTCCCCTGATTCTTGTCTTACCTATTTGATCAATACTTTGTGGGTTCATCATCTACCTCCAGCACGTAAGTGTGGATGTCTCCCAAGATGATCCCATGTGTTCAATCATCTCTACATAGAAGACGCTCAAATCTATATTACGTAGTTCTAAATCTTTCTTCTGAACTCTAGTCACACACCTCCAAATGCCTGCTGGACACCTCCATCTGGATGCCACTCATATCTCAAAGTCAACATGTCCAAAAAAGAAGTCAACATCTTTCACTCTGAACCCATATCTATATCATACTTCTTAATTTCTTCTATCAAGGTCATTTATCATCTTATCAGTCACCCAGATTTTCATCATCCCATAGCCATTCCCAACTCTATGCTCTCCCTAAATCCTCACATCAAATCAGTAAACAACTTTTTGTAAATTCTACCTCCACAGTATCTCTTTTCTCCATTGTCACAACCATCCTCCTAGTTCAGCCACTCATATACCATTTTTCAGTCGTGTTCAAATCTTTGTGACTCCATTCGGGGTTTTCTTGGCAAAGATACTGGAGTGGTTTGCCATTTCCTTCTCCAGCTCATTTTATAGATAAAGAAACTAAGGCAAACAGGATTAAGTGACTTGCCCAGGGTCACACAGCTAGTAAGGGTCTGAGGCCAGATCTGAAGATGAGTCTTCTTGGCTCCAGGATCAGGATTGCATGCACTGCTACCCCACCTCCAGCCTAGACTATTATAATAGGTCCCTTTGGTCACATGACTAGAAGTCTGTCTTCTTCCCTATCTATCTTTGATGCAGCTGCCTTTCACTAAAGTCCTATTCTGGTGCTTCATTGTGAAATAAAGGTGACCGCTGGTTCTTCAAGGCTACGCTAGTAAAGTATAAGTTCGGCCAGGTTCTACCAAGCTGGATGTTTCAAATATGTGCCTGGTGACAGAAGATATAAGGATATGGACTGGCTCTGTGATTTTTCTATACAGGAAACTCTCTCTACCAATACATTTGTACCTTCTCTACAACTTGAATTTTACAGTCACCTAGATCATTGAAAGTTTGAACGACTGGACCAGAGTCACAGAACTTGACCTGGGTCTTTCTAGCTCAAGGTCAGCTCACTCTCCACTGTGCCTCTTGAGATTATATGTATCTGTTGCCTGAGGACCAGGTCAACTAAATGGAAAAGACATTCATAAGCTTCTTAGCAATAGTATGATCAAAAAAGAGACCACAGCAACTCTCAAAGATAAGTTGTGGAAGGGTTTACAAGCTTCACCCATATGAGTGAAGCACCCACATGGACTAAATTACAGATGCAAGAAGTACTGAAGACGACACAGGTCTGACCATGCTCATACCAAATTAACAGTTTTCAATGGCTCTCTATGGTTTCTAGAATAAAATAGCCTATGTGTCAAGCACTCTTCAAGAGCTAGAGATACAAAAGAAAGGTAAAAGTCAGTGCTAGCCCTCAAGGAGCTCATAATCTAATGAGGGAGACAACATGCAAACAACTATTTACAAACAAGCTATAGACAAAATAAATCAACAGAAGATAATAATCAACAGAAGAAGAATTAAAGGGCATTTGGAAAGACTTCCAGTAGAAAGTGGAGTTCTAGCTGGTACTTGAAAGAAGCCAGGAGGTGGAGATAAGGAGGGTAGGAGGAAGCATGAAGGACTTTGAATGCCAGAGGATTTTTTACTTGATCCTAGAGGGGAGAGTGAACCACTGGAGTTTATTGAGTTGGCAGAGGGAGAAAGAAGTGACATGGTCAGGTCTGTTCTTTAGTATGACCACTATGACACCTGAGTGAATATGGAGTGGAATGGGGCTAGATTTGTGACTATCAGACCAACCAGCAGGTTACTGCAATATTTGTCCAAATATAAGGTGATAATGGCCCATACCAGGCTGGAAGCAGTATCAAAGGAAAGATGGACATATATGCCAGAGATGTTACAAAGGTTAAAATTCACAGGCCTTGGCAACAGATTTGATATGGGGAGAGAAAACGAGTGAAGAATTTGGCACAACATTTAGGTTATCAGACTGGGGGACTAAGAGGGTGGTATTGCCATTAATAGTAACAGGGAAATTACCTGTATCAAAAATGAAAGGGGAAATTCACCACCAATGAAATTAAAGCAATTTTTAGGAGCTATTTTTCCCTAATTATTTGCCAATAAATCTAATAATCTAATCAAAATGTATGAATATTTATAAAAATATAAATTGCCCAGATTAACAGAAGAGGAAAAAGAATACTTAAATAACCCAATCATAGAAAAAGAAATTGAACAAGACATCAGTGAGATCCCTAAGAAAAAATCCCCAGAGCCAGATAGACTCACAAGTGAATTCTGCCAAACATTTAAAGAATAATTAATTCCAATATTATATAAACTGTTTGGAAAAAATACATAAATGAGGAGTACTATCCAAATTCCTTTTATGATATAATAAGTATGCTAATACCTAAACCAGGAAGAGCAAAAAAGAAAACTATGGACCAATTTCCCTAATGAATATGAGGCAAAAATTTTAAATAAAATATTAGCAAGGAGATTACAGCAATATTATCACAAGGATCATATACTATGACCAGGTAGGATTTATACCAGGAATGCAGGGCTGCTTCAATATTAGGAAAACTATCAGCATAATTAACTATATAAATAACAAAATGAACAGAAATCATATGATTATCTAAATAGATGCAGAAGGCCTTTGACAAAACACAACATCCATTCCTATTAAAAACACTAGATCACATAGAAATAAATGAAACTTTCCTAAACATGATAAGTAGTATCTACCTAAAACCATCAGCAAACATTATCTGTAATGGGGATAAGTTTAGAAGCCTTCCCAATAAGAGTAGGGTTCATGAAGAACTATTCAACAGTGTACTATTAAAAAAATATTACTCTTTTGCGAATGACATGATGGTATAGTTAAAGAATCCTAGAGAATCAACTACAAAACTACTTGAAGTAACTAACCACTTTAGCAAAGTTGCAGGATATAAAATAAACCCACATAAATCATTAGCATTTCTATATATTACCAACAAAGTCCAGGAGCAAGAGATAGAAAGAGAAATTCCATTTAAAGTAACTGTAGACAATATAAAATACTTGGGAGTCTACTTCCCAAGACAAACCCAGGAACTATGAACATAATTACAAAATACTTTGCACACAAATAAAGTTAAACCTAAACAATTGGGAAAACATTAATTGCTCATGAGTGGGATGAGCAAATATAATAAAAATTTCTACCAAAATTAATCTACTTATTCAGTTCCATACCAATCAAATTACCAAAAGATTATTTTATAGAGCTAGAAAAAAATAATAACAAAATTCATCTGGAAGAACAAAAGGTCCAGAATATCAAAAAAATTAATGAAAAGAAATGCAAGGGAAGGTGGCCTAGCCATACCAGATCTAAAACTGTATTAGAAAGCAACAATCATCAAAACTACTTTGTACTGGCTAAAAATAGAGTGGTGGGTCAGTGGAACAGATTAGGTACACAAGATACAGTAGTCAATGACTAGAGTAATCAATCTACTGTTTCATAAACCCAGCTTCTGGGATAAGAACTCGCTACCTGACAGAAACTGCTGGGAAAACTAGAAAAGAGTATGATAGAAACTAGGCATAGACCAATATCTTATACCACATACCAATATAAGCTGAAAATGGGTACAGGATTTAGACATAAGGGATAACATCATAAGCAAATTAGGACAGCAAGGAATAGTTTATCTGTCAGATCTATGGAGAATGGAAGAATTTGTGACCAAACAAGAGATAAAGAACATTATGAAATGCAAAATGGATGATTTTAATTACATTAAATTAAAAAGTTTTTGCACAAACAAATCTAATGCAGCCAAGATTAGAAGGGAAGCAGAGAGGCAGCTAAGCAGCACAGTGGATAGAGCACTTGCCCTGGAGTCAGGAGGACCTCAGTTCAAATCTGGCCTCAGACACTTGACATTTACTCGCTGTGTGACCATGAGCAAGTGACTTACCCCTACTGCCTAGCAAAACAAAACAAACAAAAAAAACACCGCAAAACAAAACAGACGGAAGAAAGGAAGCAGAGAGCTCAGAAACAATTTTTATAGCCAGTGTCTCTGATAAAAAAGGCTCATTCCTAAAATATATAGAGAATGGAGTCAAATTTATAAGAATACAAGTCATTTCCCAGTTGATAAATGGTAAAAGGAAATGAACAAGCAGTTTTCAGATAAAGAAATTAAAGCTATGTATAGTTATATGAAAAAAATGCTCTAAATCACCACTGATTAGAGAAATGCAAATCAAAACATCTCTGAGGTACCACCACCTCACAACTATCAGTTTGGCTAACATGACAAAACAGGAAAATGATGAAGAAGATGTGAGAAAATTGGAATACTAATGCATTGTTGGTGAAGTTGTGAACTGATCCAACCATTCTGGAGAACAATTTCGAACTATGCCCAAAGGGTTATAAAACTGTACATACCCTTTGACCCAGCAATACCACTAGTAGGTCTATATCCCAAAAAGATGACAAAAAAGGGAAAAGGACCCACATGCACAAAAATATTTATAGCAGTTGTTTTTGTGGTGGCAAAGAATTGGAAATTTAGGAGACGCCCATCAACTGGGGAATGGCTGCAAGTTGTGGTATACGAAGGTAATGAAATACTATTGTACCGTAAGAAATGATGAGCAAGTAGACTTCAGAAAAGCCTGGAAAGACTTATATGAACTGATGCTGAGTGAAGTGAGCAGAACCAGGAGAACATTGTACACAGTAATAGCAACATAATGAAGAACTTTGATAGACTTAGCTCTTCTCAGCAATGCAGTGATCTAATTCCAATTCCAAAGGACTCATGGTGGAAAATGTTATCCACATCTAGAGAAAGAACTATGGAGTTTGAATGCATATGGAAGCATACCATTCTCTCTTTTTTTTTCTCCTCATCATTTTCCCCTTTTGTTTTGATTCTTCTTTCACAATCTGATTAATGTGGAAATCTGTTTAATATGATTGTACATGTATAGCCTATATCAGATTGCATGTTATCTTGGAACGGAAGGGGAAAAAACTTAGAACTCAAAATCTTAAAAAAGTAAATGCTGAAAACTAAAAAGCAATTAATTAATTAATTAATTTTTAAGAAAAAAAAATAAAATGAAGGATAAAACAACAAGCCCAGTAATTTAGTCTTAAGTTCAAAAGGCATGGACATTTTTTTGGTCACATTATTTGAATTATTCTAAATTGCTTTCCAATTTGTTTGTACCACTTCACAGTTCACCAACAATGTATTAGTGTGATTATCTTTCCACAAACCCTTCAGCATTGAATACTGCCTTTTTCTAATCTTTTTTTTTTGCCAATATACAGGATGTAAGCTAAAACCTCAAGGTTGTTTTGAATCGCATTTCTATTATTATTAATGCTTTGGTGTATTTCTCAAAGTGGTTGTGAATACTTTGCAATTCTTTTGAGAACTATGTGTTTATATATTTTGACCATTTATAGGGAATGGCTATAAGTTTCATATATATATATATATATATATATATATATATATATATATAAAGTTTACATATCTTGGATACCAAACCCTTATCAGAGAAATTTAATACAAAATTTCTTCCATTTGATCACTTCTTTCTTATCCTACATGCATTAATGTTGTCTGTGCATTAGTTTTCCAGTGTCAAGGAATCAAGATTATTTATTTTATCTTTTATAACTGCTTCTATCTCTTGTTTAATAAAGAAGAAATCTCTTACACACAGCTGTGAGGGGCATAGGTATATTTTGATAGTATTATCTTTTTATTTCTAATTGAAGTAATAAAAAAGCATTTCTATAACATTTTATAATTTAAAAAGATGATTGCACATGAAATTGTAAATCAATTAAGTACAATATGCTATTCCTTTTAAATATATAATAAAATTATCACATAAAAATTACTGTTACATGTTAACTGGGGAAAAAATAATTATTCAAAAAGCAAAACACATATTCCCTTTGACCCAGCAATACCACTGCTAGGGTCTATACCCCAAAGAGATCAAAGAAAAAGAAAAGGACCCTTTTTTTTGTTTTGTTTTTTGCTTTTTGCTGGGCAATTGGGGTTAAGTGACTTGCCCAGGGTCACACAGCTAGTACATGTTGTGTGTTGTGTGTCTGAAACCACATTTGAACTCAGGTCCTCCTGACTTCAAGGCCGGAGCTCTATCCACTGTGCCACCTAGCTGCCCCCAAAAGGACCCATTTGTACAACAATATATATTGTTGTTGTCATTCAGTTGTTTCAATGGTGTCCAACTCTCTGTGACCCCATTTGGCGTTTTCTTGACAAAAATACTGGAGTGGTTTGCCATCTCCTTCTCTAGCTCATTTTACAAATGAGGAACCTATTGGGTTAAGTGAGTTGCCCAGAGTCACACAACTAGTAACTGTCTGAGGTCACATTTGAACTCAGGAAGATGAATTTTCCTGACTCCAGGGCCAACACTTTATCCACTGTGTCACCTAGCTGCCCCAAACATGTGGTAGCAAAGAACTAGAAACTGAGGGGATGCCCTTCAATTGGTGAATGGGTGAAAAAGTTATGGTATACAAATGCGATGGAATACTATTATGCTGTGTGAAATGACCACGGGGATGGTTTCAGAAAAACTTGAGACTTTTATGAAGTTAGGCAAAGTGAAGTGAACAGAATGAGGAGAACAATTTGTACAACAACTGCAACAATGTAAAAAATAATCAACTCTGAAAGATTAAGTAATTCTGATCAAGGCATCAACTCTTCACAATTTGGCCAATTCCTGCCTTTCCAATCTTATCTTTTACTCCCTTCCATACTCTGTAACCGTGTACACTGGTGTACTTACCATTCCTTGCATTAGACACTCCTTCTCCCATCTCCAAGTCTATTTGTGTACTGACTGTTTCTCATACCTAGAATACCTTACTTCCCAACCTCTGACTTTTAGAATGCCCAGCTTCCTTTAAAAGTCTGCTTGAGCATCACTTTTTCCAGGAGACTTTTCCTGATCGAGAGTTAGAAAAATCACTCTGGCAGCTGAGTGAAAGATAGATGGAGTGGGGAGAAACTTGAGACAGGGGGTCATTTAGAACACTATTGAAACAATCTAAGCAAGAAATGATAAGGTACTGATGTAGGATAATGGTGGTCTGAGTGGAGATATGAGGACACAGGTGATGTATAGAGAAAGAAACGTCAATAGTTGACAACTGATTAGATATGTGGGGTGAATGAGGAAAACAGTCAAGGTATATCAGAGGTATATCACATACTTGTGTGCTACAGCTACCCAAAAATAACACTCAGAGATTTTCTAGGTATAAAGTGAAAGATTTATTACGTTCTCGCAAGAAGCGGGAGTCTGCTTTGTCCAGCAGTGCCAGCGAAATGAGGCAGGGCACAAAGGCCAGGACAAAGGTTATATAGCCCTAACACAGAGATACCCAACCACCACTGGCTTTGAATTCCCATTGGACGGGAATTTCAGCCTTACAATCTAAAACGCGAAAATCTACCCCAGAAACAAGGAATCTCCTTATAATACTACCAATCCTAGCTATTTTATCCTTGTTAGTAATTAGCCATTACCTAATGCTGATGTAACACTACAAATCATGTGTTTTCTAGGAACCTGAAACTTAGGCCTATTGAGGCTAGTATAACCAACCTTGAGTTTGTAACAGTCTAAGAAATTGCTACACTCAGTCCATCTGAGAGATCTCACATTGTTTACATTGTTTCACTAAGTTAAAAAAACCAGTCTTGACAAAAGTTTGCAAAAGGAGAGATCTCTTCATTGACTTTCTCAAGAAAGTGCACCCCCATGCTGCCTCAGCTGCCCCAAGAGTTTGAGTGCTCTTTGTTCAAGGCAAGACTACATAGACCCCAACGTAGCAGCCCACCCTGACCCCCTTCCCATCGGCTCACTGACTGAGCCTCAGGTATACAATCTATTTGTGTAAAAACTACCCCAGCAACAGAGAGAACAAAGAGGTACAGAAATTATGTTAGCACATTCCCCTTTTCAGGGCCTCACAGTTCCAGCAGTCTTTCACCCAAGGTCATACAACCAGCTAGAGGACAAGATAGACAGGATGCTCCCATGTCTCAGGAATTTCTGCTAACACTATCCAAGAGCAGGAGAGGGAGAAGGCTAGGGGAGAGGGTCTTGCGTTCTGAGGAGTCTTCACTTAGTGTTGGTACACATGTACCACTCAAAAGCAACAATACCAGAACCATTAACAAGAACTAATGACCCTTTGAGGAGGCTTCACTTCTGAGAGATCATCTCTCACATACTTAACAAAGGACTATGCTTTTTTTAAACACTTCTATCTAATCTACACCATTAAGTGCTATTTTTCATCACACTAGGAAACAGTAGCAAATAGATCTTCAAATATAGGAAAAAGGTATTAATGCACAGCTAGGGATAAGAAATTTTTACACAGTAACTTTAGTGCATCTTCCTAAGAAGCATGAGAAAAAATTATGATAAAGGAAGATAATGCCCAAGATTCTTTATTTGAATCATCTTTCCCATGCAAAACAAAACTATTTTCCTAAAATTTCTTTTGAATAGAAATCTCTATTCCCAAATAAGTTGTTATTAAGCTAATAAGATATGAAGTGATATTAGAAAATTCAGTCAGGCTATTTTTAGAAATGACACACCCAATATAATCAGATATTTTTAGAATATCATATCCACTTATATCCAGTCTTTAAAATAAATGTCTTTTAGTCAGCTGTTTTTAAAGACAAGTACAGCATTGATGTATTATTTATCAAACCACTTGTCAAAAATCAAGCCATGGCAAAAAGAATGAGAAAAAGAGCATACTGAGAAGGAAAATCCAGAGTTCTAAGATCTAGAGTACACGGCATTTAGAGAAATGGAGTCTAAGTACAGTCAACTTTCAACCAACCTGACTAAAGCAAGAGATTTTCCACAGACAGACCATTCACTCATGGTCCCAACCCAAATGAAGAATGAGACCAGGGATTCTGGTGCAAAGAATATCTTCATGATGTCCAACAGAGTTACTTACCATATATCTATAGCTATGGAGAACAGGACTCCAGGATTAATCATTCTGGAAAAGGGGGAGATGGGGGAGAGGGGGAGAGGAGTCACAAAGGAGGTAAGGCTCTTCCATGGAAAGAATGTTCCCTATTACCTATTTCCAAGCCGCCAATCTTGACACCTGCATTAAAACTCTGATCTCATTGTTTTACAGTGGCAAAGCTGGTTACCAAGAAGCCCTACTACTCCATTTATTATTTTGCATACCATTTCTCAGAACTGTAGGAAGTAAAGAGATCTGTCCATGTTTCTGGGGAGTCAACAGCACCCTTTCACCAATATGAATCAATCAATCAACAAGCATTAAGTCTCAAGGACTGGGGATACAAAAAAAAGAGCTTATATTCTAATGGGGAAAAGAACATGTGTATTTAGTTATATATGCAAGACACACATAAAACAAATACAAGGTAAACACAGAGGGCAAGACACTAGTAGCTAGGGCTAATGGGAAGATCCTCCTACAAAAGGTGTTGCTTTAGCAAAGCCTCCTGAAGGAAGACAGGGATGTTGTGGGGCAAGTACAAAGATACAGCATTGCAGCTATGGAGGACAACAAGTGCAAAGGAAAAAAAAAGATGGATGTCTTGTGTGAAGAACAATAAGTAGACCAGTAGAGAGAAAGTGTATGTACACGGAAGTAATGTGCAAAGAAACTGGAAAGACAGGGAAGGGCCAGGCTCTAAACAAGAGATTTTCTATGTGATCATAGAGGTAACAGGGAGCCATTAGTTTCTTGAGTGGGGGGAGGCAAGTATGTGATATGGTCAGATCTGCATTTTCTGCATGAAAGATGAACTGAAGGGAGGAGAAATTTGAAGCAGGGAGACCATTTAGAAGATCACAGCTATAGTGTAGAAAAGAGGCAATATGGTCCTGAATTATCGTGATCACGTGAGAGATGAAGAGGTACATTTATGATAGATGTGGAGAGATGTCAAGATTTGGCAATTAACTGGATATGTTAGATGAGTGTGAGTGACGAGTCAGAATGACACCAAAGTTGTGAACCTGTATAGATGATGGTGCTCTCAACAGTAATAGGGAAGTTAAGAAGAGGGAAGGATTTGAGGGAAAATGTAATTAGTTCTGTACTAAGACATACAGAGTTTTGAGATGCCTAAAGGACACTGAGTTCAAAATGTCCAATAGAGAAGCTGGATGGAGGACTGGAGCTCAGGAGACAGACAAGGCCTAGACGTGTGAGTGAGAGAGATGAGTCATTTGCATAGAGACAACTGAATCCATGAGGAACAGATGAGATTAACAAGTGAAAAATATAAAGAGAAAAGAAAAGGCTTAAGACAAACACTTGGCATACACTCAGGTACTAGAAATGACATTAATGAAAATCCAGCAAAAGAAACTGAGAAAGAGAAGCCAGGTAGGAGAACTAAGAGCAGTAACACAAAAATCCAGAGAGGAGAAAGGAGGGGAAAGTGACTAATAGTATCTAATGCCAGAGAGGTCAGGAAGAATGAAGACTAAAAAAAAGACTAAAATGAATTTGGCATTTAAGAAATCACTGGTAACTGGAGAGAGCAGTTTCAGTTGAGTGTTAAGGTCAGAAGCCAGATTTCAGATGATGTAAAAGAGAATGACGGGAGAGGAAGCAGAGGTGTTGACAGCTTTTTTTCAGAGTTTAACCAAAAAGAAGAAAGAAGAAAAAAGATAAAAGACAACAGCCTTCAGGGAGGGTCCCATCTATCTATTGAGGGATTTTTAAGGATAGAAGATCCTTGAGAGTGTTTGTAGGCAGTAAGGTAGCAACAACCATTAGAAAAGACTAAAGATTAGAGACAAGGGGGATGAGAACAGAAGTAATTAATTTGATAAGACAAGAGGGGATGGGATCAAGAGTAAATATAGAGGAATTAGACTTGACACAGAGGCCTCTCTATTACAGACTGGAGTAAAGAAGTAAATCACAGTTATTATGTGAGATAAGGAAAAAAATAAAGAAAAGGCAATTTGTGGTCTCAACTTTAGGGATGAAGCATGAGACAAGGTCTTCCACTGAGAGAATGGGGGTTGAGTGAAAGGACAAGGGAAAAAGGCCATCGATTGTCTGAGGCAGGCCCTCCACTATGCCCCACATCATATGAAAGATGCGCCCCTGATCAGCTTGGCCAACATCCTGCACAACGCCAGGCTCTGGCAGGACGCCATCGTAGTAGCCACCATGGCTGCAGAGATCACACCTCACTTTTCTGGGAACCATTTTACCCTTGCCAACATCTATGTGGCCATGATGTGGTATGGTCAACACTAAAACTCAGCCTGAATTTGCACCCACCAAGAATCGAATCAGGACCATTCAGTGCCATTAACTTATGAAAAAAGAGCCACATAGTTCTCCTTAATCTTCCTCTTTCCCTTTCCCCCTTCTTTCTTTCTCTCTGTTTCTCTCTCTCTTCTTCATGCTCTTCTCTTTTTATTTTATTTTATTTTTAGGCAATTGGGGTTAAGTGACCTGCCTAGGGTCACACAGTGTTTGGTCTGAGGCCGGATTTGAACTCAGGTCCTCCTGACTTCAGGGCCGGTGCTCTCTCCACTGCACTAACCAGCTTCCCCTGCTCTTCCTTTTCTGAAGAAAGAAACCAATTATTGTCCAGCACCTACTCTTAATGAAGTGTGTGATGTTAAGTTGAGGGATTAAGACGGGGGGTTTGGTTTGGTTCTTTTGCTTCCTTTCCCCACTCCCACCCCCTCACCACCCTGCCCTCCTCTCAGAAAGAAGCACCTTTGGAAACAGTTGTTCCAAACAGAAAATGTAGCTAAAGAAAACTCTCTAAGTAACTGAGCCGAGAAACTTTCAGAGATGTCACATCCCTAAACACCTTTCGAGTTTTCTCAGTGGTCCAACTCAACTCCCCCTTATGGAGGACAGTGGGACAGTCTTAACAATTATCTGCTTCCTAACGTAGCATCTGTTGGTGGAAATGCAAAAACTCATCCCTACACCAGATAACAAGAAGCCATGTCCAGCTGCCCATCCACTGGAAATTCATCTTGTCCAATTCAGGCTGCTGCGTTACAAGCCCAGAGGTAGTTTGCAGAGGGGGGCAGGAAGTGATTTAAAAAACAAAATCTTGAAAAGAAAAACAAACAACCTTAGGAACCTCCAACCTTTTGTAATGTTATTTATGTTGGGGGGTAGGGTGGGAGGGAGGGACTGAGACAAGGAAAATCAGCAATGTACAACATCTAAACCATTTGTATTTTGATCACAAAAAACAGGGAAGCCAGTAAGTTGAAATCTTACATGGGAGGTGTTTATACATATGTGTGTACATATACATATATGTACACACATATACAGAGATGTACATCTACAACTATGGATATGTGAATGTGTATATGTATATTTGCAGACCTGAGTCTCTGTTTTACTGATTTCTTTTGTTCACTGCATTACCCATCTCAGAAAAGCATACAAGCGTAAAACTCCCTCTCTCTGAGGCCTTCCGACTTAATGCTACTCCAAGTAAGCTGTCTAGACATGTTCAAATGTAAAACGAGCTTTTACTTTTGGTCCAGAGAGGACCAAAGCCTCCAGACCGTGTGAAATCTACAAGGGCACATACTGAGAACAAAAATAAAAGCTGTTTATGAGCAAAAAAAAGAAAAAAAGAGGGAATCAGGGTAGACGTGGTATGGAAGAACTGAAAAGAGAAAAGAGGGTCTGAAATATCCATTGTGGTGAGTGGGATAGAGAATCAATCTCTAGCAGTAGTACCTGCTGCAGTGAGATTAGAGAAGATAAATTTGTAGTGGACCCAGTCACCACAATTGTGACTTCTTCAAGGTGCAAAGGTACAGCAGTACATGAACAAAAGCAAAGGATGCAAATGGTGGGAGTAATGCAGGGCTGGAGTTTCACAAAGTGTGACCTACAACAGGAAAAAGTAGCAAAGGGAAGAATAGTGTATCAATGAACTACTTCATGAAGGGATAGAGAATTAACAAGGAAGGGAAGTTACAGTCTTAGCAGGGGTAATGGACGGGCACAGTACTAAGGAACGGAGGAATTAGAGATTGTAGTGAGGATGAAGAATAAATTTAGGTGTAATAAGGCATAGAGAAAGATGGGATGATAAAATTTATTAGAAAGGATTTAATATGGGAGTGGAAGATTTGTGGGTTGTGGCAAGATCAGTTATCTCTGTGGATATCTGAGGCAGAGTGGAGGAATAGGTCATGAGAGCTGAGTAGATTGAGGAACTGGGATGTTAGGGTATTTGAAGGAATATCAACAATACAGCATAAGGACTGAGGAAAGAAAGTCAAGTGAATTAGGAAAAATTGACAGAAACTCAGGAAAACCTGAACGAACTTTAACAATAAGACTGTGTCTACTTTAAAACAGATTTTGCAAAGAAAACAAAACCAAGAGGATACACACAATGACAATAACATAAAATGAAAACATTAAAATTCATTAGAATTCAAATAAGTGTAACAACAAATACTGATTCAAGCAATTGGCCAATAAACATTAAGCACCTACTATGTGCCAAGCACTCTGCTAAACACCGGGGATACAAAGAAAGGCAAAAGACAGTCCCAGTCCTCAAGGAGCTCGCAGCTGAACAGAGGAGACAGCATGCAAACAACTATGTACAAATAAGCTATATAAAGGAGAGATCGGAAATACTTAATAAAGAAAGCCCTAGAATTAAGGGAGATCGGGAAAGGTTTACTGTGGAAGGTGAGATTTTAGCTGGGATGCGAAGGAAGACAAAGATGAGCAGGGAGAGCATTCGGGACATGGAGGAGGACAACGAGAGAAAACGGCCAGAGTCAAGATATGGAGTATCTTTTTCATCTGAACAGCAAAGAACCCAGTTTCAACAGTTTAAAGATTACCTAGTGGCAAGAAGTGTGTGGTGTAAGAAGATGGAAAAGTAGGAAGAGGTCAGGGGATAGATTATAAAGGACTTGGAAAGACAAGAGGAATTTTATATTTGATCCTAGAGGTGATCAGAAGCCATCGGAGTTAACTAAGTGGTTGATAACAGTCAGACGTGCACTTTAGGAAGTTCAGATTCTAGAAAAATGAGGAAGTATTTCCCTCTCAATTGAGAGGTAGTGGATTTAAGATGTCAAATGCTGCACACATTTACTGTCAGGCATAATCTATGTACTGGCTCTTCATTTACTTAACTGATTGTCTGTTTCAAAGGAAAACTGTGATGAGGAAGTGATAGCAACGCAAATAAAATTGTACCAATAAAACTTTAAAAAAATAAAATATAAACTATTTTTAAAGACAGAAAGTCAGGAACTGGAACAACTTATATTTTTTGAGCATCATTTTATGTGTTGAATTCTAGACCTAATATTCCAGAAAGCAATTGATATCTACTTCTTCTGAGCCTTAAAAAGAACGCTAACTACTTTTATAGACTGCTTCCTGTACAAGTTTGGCCTTGACTTTTATTATTTGAGTTTATATAAAAGGCTTATTATGCCACAATTAATATGACAGCTGTCCAACTAATAAAAGTCCAGCTTTCTTAAATATTGATAATCTGACTATGCCACGGTTATGCTGCAAACCAAATGTGAAGTTGAAAGTCTTGGCCCTCCAAGTATAATTCCCTACTCTTGAGATACTTATCTAGTACCGTCTATCTCAAAACATACAGCCCTGGAATTCAACAAAATATTTTTTTTAAGTTTATCTTTCATTTCATTAGGATAGGGAGCTTCAGGTAAGGAAATCCTATCTATAAATGCAGAGCAGTACCTGTTTTGCAACTTACACTACCGTATTAAAGAGTTGCTTGGGCCACTGAGAGATTAAGGGACTTGCTCAAGATTAAACAGATAGTGCTGTCAGAGGCAGAACTTGGAAAGCAGGTATTCCCTATTCTAAGACAGCTGCATTATCCATTATACTACAATGGCTCTATTTATCCATTAAGTCACTTTAACTCTTTCAAGAAAACATTTTCTATTCTGGGACACCTCCTTCTATTGAACATTCCCCAATATTTCCTTCATATTATTAAGTACTAAAGAAGGTAGTGCTAAACTTTAATAGTATAAAAGTCACTCAGCTTTGCACACTCAGTGGCATCCTCGACTCTTTACTCTCTCACTTTACATCCCATTAGTTGGCAAATCTTGACATTTGACCTCCACAATCTCAGGTGTCTATCTGTTCCCTTTTCTCCACTCAATTATCAGTGTAATTCAGACCCTAATCACCTTTCACCTCAACTACCATAACAGTCTTCTTGTTTTTTAAAAGCTTTTATTAATGTCTTTTATTTTTTTAATCACTTTTAATAGCATCCTATTTTTAATAGTTTTCTCCAATATGCTTCCCCCCTTCCCTTGAGAAAACCATCCCATATGACAGACAGTATCTTTTACCCCAAAAAAAGGGAGGAAAATATCAGCACAACCAATTAATACATTACAAAAAAAAAATCCATGGCAAAGAATTGGAAATTGAGAGGATGCCCATGCATTGGGAAATGGCTGAACACAAGTTGTGGTATATGAATGTAATGGAATACCATTGTGCTACAAGAAATGACGAGCAAGCAGACTTCAGAAAAACCTGGAAAGACTTATAAGAACTGATGCTGAGTGAAGTGAGTAGAACCAGGAGAACACTGTACACTGTAACAGCCACACTGTGTGATGACTGACTTTGATAGACTTAGCTCTTCTCAGCAATGCAAAGATCTAAGACAATTCCAAAAGATTCATGAAGGAAAATGCTATCCACATCCAGAGAAAGAACTATGGAGTCTGAATGCATATGGAAGCATACTATTTGCTCTCCTTTTCTTTTCCTGTTTTGTTTCTTTTTTCTCGTGGTTCCTCCCATTAGTTCTAATTCTCCTTTACATCATGACTAATGTGAAAATATGCTTAATATGAATGTATAAGTAGAGCCTATATCAGATTGCATGCTGTCTTGAGGAGAGGGGAGGAGGAGGGGAAGAAAATTTAAAACTCAAAATCTTATGTAAGTGAATGCTGAAAACTAAAAATATATTAATTATTTTAAAAAATCCAAAACCGTGTAACATGCAACACCTGTGAACCACAATCCACCTCCAGAGGGTATGGGTTGGGAGTATCCTCTTACACCTCTTAAGTCAAGCTTGATCCTTATAATTTTGTTACATCCACTTTTGATTTCGGTGTGGTCGGCCCTTGCATTTATGTTGTTGTCACTGCATATATTGTTTTCTTGGTTCTGCTTACTCAACTCTGCATCAGTTAGATAGATCTTTCCAAGCTTTTCAGTATTCACCACCTTCATCATTTCTTACAGCATAGTAATGGATGTTACATTCATGTACCATTATTTGTCTTACCATTGGATTCCCCAATCAATGGGCATTTACTTTATTTCCGATTTTCAGCTATCATAAAAAGAGCTACTATAAATATTTTGGAGTACATAGGAACTTTCTTCTCATTGATGGCTTCCTAGGGTATGAGGTCAGCAACAGAATCTCTGGGTAAAAAGGATATAAACATTTTAGTCTCTTTATTTAAATAATTCAAAACCACTTTCCAAAATGGTTATACCAATACATAGCTCCACCATCACCCCAAAGCCCCTACAACACCTGTGTCATTTTTTTGTCACCTTCACCAATTTGCAGGGTATGAGGTGAAATTTCAGGGTTGTTTTTGATTTGCCTTTCTCTTACTATTAGTGATTTGGAGCATTCTTTTATGTGGTTGTTAATACTTTGCAATTCTTCTTTTGAGAACTATTTGTTCATATCCTTTGACCATTTACGGATTAGGAACTAGTTATTAGTCTTGCATGTATACAGTTCTCATTTTACTTGAGTGGATCAAAGCAATTTTTACATGAATGCCAATTAGCCCACAGATGTGGAGAAGGGAGGGAAGGAGGAAGGAAGGAAGGAAAAGGACTATGCACATGTGGAGAGAGGAGGCCAGCACATGGTTAAAGGACACAAGAGCGCCAGGGACAGAGAAGCAAGAAAAGGAGGAGGAACACACAGGGGCCAAGGCCCGTCACATGGAGGCCTGGCCTGAACCTTGAGAGGAAGAACAGGAGTGGGGGCAGACAGGAGAGAGCCAGACACAGACAGGAGAGGATGGGTGACATATGAGGGCCAGGAACAGATATATGGCACCTGAGCAAAGACAGAAGAAAGACAGAAGAAAGACAGACACATGAGGGCCAGACACATACACAAGTGGGTAGAGCTAGTCAAAGGTCTTCTCCCTTAACACCTGAGGTCTTAAACTAAGACCCCTAATCCCGTGCCTGCAATGGTCTCTCCATGCTTGGTTATACTTTTACTTTAAGGAGTTTTGTCGGGGTTGTGTTTTTTTTGGAATGAGGAGGCCACAGCTGAACATCGAGGGACAAGAATAGAGAGAAAGAGTATCACGGGTAGCTTTTTGTAGAATGCAGGTTTCTTTTGGAATTCTTTTTACCAAATCAAATTTGCATAATGCAAATTTATGTAAAATGAGAACTATCTGTATAAGTTAAGTCAGGCCTGCACAACCTGATGCCTTCAGGATCCCACCAAAAATATAGAGGAAAACATCCTTCATATGTAGAGGAAATCGGGCCACACGTTGTACAGACGTTTCTATATCTTGGATACCAAACCCTATCAGAGAAACTTGATACAAAGATATTTTCCCCCATTTTACTGCTTCCCTTCTCATCCTAAGTGCATTAATTTTGTCTGTGAAGAAACTTTTCTGCTTCATACAATCAAAGACATCTATTTTATCTTTTGTGATTGCCTCTATTTCTTGTCTAGTTAAGAATATATCTCCATGAGGCAGCTAGGTGGCAACAGTGGATGGAATCAGGAGGACCCGAGTTCAAATCCAGCCTCAGACACTTCACACTTCCTAGCTGTGTAACCTGGGCAAGTCACTCACCTCTGGTTGTCTCACCAAAAAAGCAAACGATAAAAATAAATAAATAAACAGGTGTATGTGTGTGTGTGTGTGTATATATATATATATATATATATATATATATATATATATATCTCCCACCCTTAGCTGAAAGGTACATGTTTTTCTTCTAATTTTTTACAGTATGATCTTTAATATTAAACTTATGTATCTATTTAGCCATTTGGAATGCATTGGGGAATATGGTACAAGGTATTAATTTAAGCCTTTTTTCTGCTCCAATGCTTTCCAGTTTTTTTTTTATCATTATAGGGAGTCCTTTCCTAAGCAATTCCTAATTTATCAAACACTAGTTTAGAGTTCCACTGTTTCTGATTTTTCCTTGTCAAGTCTATTCCATTCACCTACTTCTTTATTTTTTAACCAACACCAGGTAGTTTTGATGACTGTTACTTCATGATACAGTTTGAGATCTGGAAGTGCTATTCCCCCTTCATTCCTACTTCTTTTCATCATTTCCCTAGATAAATCAGATCTTTTGTGTTCCCAAATGAACTTGTTATTATTTTATCAAGTTCTATAAAGTATCTGCCTTAATAATTTATATTAGCATAGCTTAGCCATAAGCACTGTATATTTGTCCAGCTATTTAAGCTGTTCTTTATTTCTTTAAGGAGCACAAGTCTTCTGTATGCTGTGGAAGATCAATCCCCAGATACTTCATGCATTTTGTAGTTATTTGGAATAGGATACCCATTTCTATTATTACTTCTTAGATTCTGTTGTTATTATTATACAGAAATGTGGTTGATTTTTGAGGCTTTATTTTAGAACCTATAACTTGCTGAAACTATTGTATCAATGAATGTATCTTTGCTAATGCCCTAGGATTTTCCAAAGTATACCTGCAGCAATTAAGGACAGTTGTATCTTCTCTTGATCTATCTTTATTCCTTTGATTTTTTTCCTCTTGTCTTACTGCAATTATTAACATTTCCAGAACGATATCAAACAAAAAGTGGGGAGACTGGGTATGGTATCCTTGCTTTATTTTCATATTAATTGGAAAAGTTTTTCTAGTGTATCCCCACATAAGACTTGCTTTTGGTTTTGGATATTAAATATATATTTTATACATGTGTGTGTATGTGTGTAGTACAGATATACATATACAGTTATCCCTCTCACATCGAGGGGGTTAGAGGCATGGTACCCTCGTGATTTGGAAAAATCCACGTAAAAGTTTTTGGCCCTTCCTTCACACCAAAGAAGAAGTCTGAATTATTATGGTATTAAAAAACAAAATATGTTGTTATTATATAATACTATACATTTATTTTTTGCATTTCTGAATTTCTAAACATTTTTTATGTTGTCTGCTGGCCTTCACATGTCTGAAGTTTCCATAAAATTCCCAAAAAATTTCCATTTAATTTTTTATGTTGACCTGCAATATATCAAAATTGTAATGGGGAAAGTCATGCTGTGAAAGGGTTAACTATGTGTGTGTGTGTGTGTGTGTGTGTGTGTGTGTGTGTATGCATGTGTGTATGTACATGTACATGTGTGTATATATATATATAAAGGACCCTCTGTGCCTATACTTTGTAGATTTTTAGCATAAATGAGTGTCGTACTTTTCTGCATTCATTGAGATAACCATGTGTTTTTGGATGTTTTAGTTTTTAAAGAATATACTGATTGTTTTTCTAATGTTGAAATATCCTTGCATCCCCAGTACAAATTCATCTAGGCCATAATGAATGATTTCTTGGATAAATTTCTTTAGTTTGACAAGAATGTGTTTAGAAATTTTTGATATTCATTAATAATATTGGTCTAGTTTTTCCTTCTGTGTTTTATCCACACTGGCTTAGGCATTAGGACTATATTTTTCTCGTAAGAGGATTCTAGTAGGATGCTCTCTAATTTTCTTTAAAAGTTAGATAGAGGGGCAGCTAGGTGGCACAGTGGATAGAGATCTGGCTTTGGAGTCATGAGGACCTGAGTTCAAATCCAGCCTCAGATCCTTGACACTTACTAGCTGCGTGACCCTGGACAAGTCACTTAACCCTGATTGCCTCACCAAAATGCAAAACAAAACAAAAAAACAAACAAAAAATTTGATACAATCAGATTGCTTGCTGTCTTGAGGAGGGGGGAATGGGGAGAGATGGAGGGAGAAAAATATGGAACTCAAAATTTTACAAAACTGAATGTTGAAAACTATCTTTACATGTAATTGGGAAAAAAAATACTATTAAAGAAACAAAAAAACAAAAAAAAAGTATGATAGAATTCTCTGGTATATCCATCAGGACCAACAGGTTTTTTCTTTTGGTAGTTCCTTTTATATAGCTGGTTCTATTTCCTTTTCTGAGATTGGGCTATTCAAAATTTCTATCTGGTCTTCTGTCATTTTGGGTAATTTATATTTTTGAAAGTACTCCTCTATTTCTCAGTTTTGTTGGCATATAACTGTATAACAGGTTCTGATTATTATTTTTCTTTCTTCTGGTTTTGTGATTTCACCTTGCTCATTTGCTATTTTACTCTTTTAATTTTCCGTCCTCTTCTTTTTAATCATATTAGCTCAAGGTTTATCAATTTTATTAGTCTTTTCAAAGAATCAGCACTTAGTCGTATCATTTCTATGAAGATATTTTTGGTTTCCAGTTTATCTATTTCTCCATCTAATTCATTTTCTATTTCTCCATCTAATTCATTTCTCACCAGGATGTTCTGAAATTTCATCAAGGTCTCCAGAAACTCATTATCCTGCATTAACTCTGAAATTCATACCTTTTCAATAGCCCCTGCAGCTGGGGCCCCCCTCTCTAACTGGAAAGAGTGGTAGATGAACACTAAAGAGCTCTTCCCAGATCCTCTATTTTTAGGAAGGTGCCCAGGGCAGCCATCTCATCACTTCCCACCTTGCTAAAGGACTTGATCATACTCCCTCTTTCAAGATTTTTTAAATGTGTTGTCCTTCCTCATTAGATTATAAACTCCTTGAGGGCAGATTTTGTATCCCCAGGCCTGAGCAAGTGTCTGGCACTTAAATGATCAGAGACTAATTTTTAATAGCTATTTTCGGATGCACATTTTATGTTTATTTATTGGCTTATTTTTTTAAATGCATATTCAGTTTATCAATCCTCTTTTTTTCTGTTTTCTTAATGTATGTTTTCAGGGACATGATTCTTTCTATTGTTTTAGCTGCACCCCAGACATTTTGGAGTGTTGTTTCATTTTCATTTTCTTTTCACATAATTACTGATTCTATGATTTGTTCTTTGACCTACTCATTATTTACATTTGGGTCCATGTCTTTTGCTTGTGGTCTCTGAACCAATGACTTTTATTGCCCTGTGGTCTGTAAAGGATGTATTTACTTTTTCTACCTTTTTACATTTGTTTGCAATATCTCTGTGCCCTAATACATGGCCAATTTTTGTAAAAGTTCCATATACTGGCTGAGGAATATACATATATATATATGTTCTTTTGCAGTCCCATTTAGATGTCGTAAGTCTTTTAGCTCTAATTTCTCCAGCAATTTGTTTAGTTCTATTTTCCCTTGTGTTCATCTTTTAGACTTATCAAAAAGTAACATTGAAATCTATTACTAGTATGTTTTTGTCTTTGTATTTTTTGTAGCTGTTAATATTTCCACTATGAATTTGGATGTTAATGCATTTGGAACATAAAAGTTTAATAACGATATTGATTTTTTCCCCTATGTCCCTTTTATCATAACGTGGCTTCCTTATTTATCCTTTTTTGAATGTTTGTTTTTGCTTTGTCAGATACTATGATTACAATATCTATGAACCTGAAGCATAGTAAATCTTCACCCAGGCCTTCAGTTTTATTCTGTGCATGTCTTTGTTTTTAACACATGTTTCTTTTAAGCAATGAAGCAAAGGTTTTATTTTCTTATTAAACCTCTCATTCTTTAGTTTTATTGGATTGTTTAATCCATTCACATTTAAAAAGATGAGAATTGGGTTTACATTTTCCTTCATTTGTCTCTAATATTGAGGGGTTCTCCAAGTTGTGATTTTTCCCCCTCTTCTGCTGTAAACATAGTAATGTGTCTCTTCAGTTACTTTAGCTTAATCTTTTCTTTATGGTGGCTCTATTTCCACCTGCTCTCTTCTATGAGCCCCTGACTCCTCTCCTTCCATTTGTTACTCCCTTTTCCCTTTGAATTTTTGATCATTAGTTCCTATTTCCTTCTGGTTATTTAATTCTTCCCCTCTTTTCCCCTTCTCATTTAGTCAAGCAGAATACATCTTCCTGTCTTCTCCTTCAACTTCTATTCATTAGGGTTTTTTTTTTAATTTCATTTTCTATGTCCTTTTCCAGAGAGGATTTCTCTTCCTCACTCTCTTAACTCACTCACTATCATCTTCCCTTTATGTCTACTCTATACCCTAACTCTCTGGTTCATGGCTCCTCTACTTATCTAGTCCCTATTTTCTGCATTCCTCATGGAAATAAAACTTTTGAGGTACTCATTCTGGGGTCTCCCTCCTAAACAGTTTCTGCCACTACGTGTAGAATTTTCCCCAGGTCTCCCTATTCTACTGTGCATCATTCCAAGAATTCCTGCAGGCAATTCTGCTCCACGGAAGAATTCTCCTAGAGATCTGCAATCATGTAACCTGCCACTCACTTCGGCCCTCTTCCTAGGTCAATCTCCTTCCCCATTTGCCTCAAAAATCTCCCCCTGTGTCTATGCCCTCCCACTCCCACCAGATGCCTCTAGAGATTCTGACTCTTTCCCTCCTGTGGTAGGATGAGTAGTCTCTCCAACCACCAAATCCCCGAAAAATATCCAGCACAAGTAATCTATCTCCTTTCACAGAACATTTCTCCTCACACACAGAAGCATTTATCAGTGGCACTCCTCCCACCACCAAAATAAGGAATCTCCTTGTGGCCCCATTCTATCCTTTTCACTGACTCCCTGAATGGCTCTCTTCCTGAAAGACCATAGTTGTTACCTTCCCCTTATTGTTAGCCTTGGAGTTAAATTAACAAGGCACATCACATACTCCCTTTTATCCTCCTCCTCCCTTCCATGCACCCTCCCATTTTGTAATTCAGTCCCATCAAAAACACTGATTCACATGTAGGTGGTTTCTGAAATTCTATCCGTAACGTCCCAAACTCACCTCTCTACCATCATCTCTGCCTGTCTTCTACCTTCACTTCTGTCTCCTTGTGTATATTTAGAAAGTTTCTTAATAATAGTCTCACTGTTATCACTGTTGCTGCTGCTGTCCTTGACTGCTGCATTCATTCATACCTTCTGCACTTCTGCTGTCTGGGTTATTCAAGAAGCAAAACACAAAAACAAAAACAAAAAAACCCCACCTCTTCAAGTCTGGTTTTCTGAAAATGTTTTGAACTCCTCTATTACTGATCTGTCTTTTTTTCATTTATGTTTTAGCTCAGACTGCAAGGTAAGTTACCTTGGGCTACATCTTGGGCTCCACTGTTTTTCAGACAATATCACTCTATTCTATCTGTGTTTTCTTGTGGCACAATCTTGTATTATTGAAATTTCCTTTCCTTTGTATTTGAAAGCCTTTCTTCTAGTCACTAGCAGAATTTGTTGTTTCTCAATAGAATTATTAAATTAAACCACGATGTATCTCAGAATCTAAAACTTTGGAGTTGCTGGGTTTGTTTTTTTCCTGTAGATAATCTATAGAGTCTTTCAATTGGCATTTTGTTTTCTTTGTTTAAAAGTTCTGAGCAGGTTTCTTCCATGAGTTCTTGTATGATGGTGTTCACTTTCGATTTGTGGTGTTCTTTGGGAGACCCATAATCCTTAAATTGTCTCTACACATCCTGTCTTTAAGATTAATATATTTGCTTGTATGGAAAGCACGCTTTCTTTTAATGTTATTCTTTTTTCTTCTCTTCTTCCAGACTGTCCTTCACTTCTTTGTATTTGAATTCCTGATCAGCTGTTCTTTCTTTTCTTTGGTAAGACTTGCCACTACAGAGTCAAATTTTTCAATTTTGCCAAATTATTTCAGCTGTAGAAGCCATAAATTCTGCTCTCACAATTCACATTTCTCTTTTAAACCACTCAGAACAGCATGTTGTAGTTCCATGCTCTCCTCAAAATCCACAGGGTTCTCTGCCTCATCAGGTGTTTAATAATTTTCCTTTGTTTTGCAGTTTTTATTTATAGATAACTAAACTTGTTTACTAGACTACCGTGTTTCCTGCTTGTGCTCAAAGTCTTTGAGTTTTCTTCTTCCTGAGATCTTTGGTAATCTCAGCCTTTTTCCCCTTATTTCTTCCCTACTGCTCACTTTCTGACTCCCTCCCTTCTGATGGTGGTTACTCCCGGGAAGCTGGATCTCAAAGAATCTCAGACCGCTCCCACACTAGGCAATTCATAGTTGAATAGATGAAGTCTCTGCTGCAAGCGGCTTTTGGGGGGACAAAATTGAATCCAACTGAGTGCTAGACTCTCTTTCTTTGGCTTAGTGAAATATCACAACCCCTCATACGTGGTATAATAGTCCTGTTCCCTCTGTTCCTCAGTTTGCTTGCTCAGCAACATAGAACACTGAAATGCTTCTTTCCACCTGGGAAAATTTCTGCTGTTTGGAGTTTGGATCCTCATAGCACTGGGATAAGGAAAGGATGAAAGTGGAGAGTTGAACTCTATTATATAACAAACCCAAATGTAAGTCCTGCCCCATTCCCTCTGTTCCTCTTCTCTCTCGTAAAGGGCTCTGCAGGAGCACAGAATGCTATCAGAGTGTTGGCTATCCCAGCCCTAGTTATTTTCTGCAGTATGGAGTTTGGATTTCCAGGCACTGAAAAGAAGGAGAAGCAGAGTCAGGATGTGGGGCTGCATTCTGTTGCAAGCTTTTGCGGTCTTGAAGTCAAAAATGTGGTTGGGGGGCAAGGAGGAGGAGAGGGTGGGATGCAGAGTGAGCTCAAGTTAGGCATTGGTTCATGGAGGGTTTTTTGTTTGTTTTGCTTGTTTTACCATCACTGGGTTCTTGGTGGCCTAGATCAAGGAGACAGGTGGAACTACTTTATTTCTGGTGCATAATTTCTATTTTGGAAAGGTTTGAGAGGTTGTGAGGAACAGAGAAAATGTCTACTTCTCTCATCTTTTTGGTCACATGATATCTCACAACAGCCTTCTAATTAGTCTCCCTGCCCAAGTTTTTCACTATTCCAGTCTATCCTCTACTACTACTGCCAAAGTAATTTTTCTAAGGTATAAAATCATTTTCTTCCCTCTACTCAAACTCCAATACCTCTCTATTACTTATAGGATCAAATGTAAACTCTTTTGTTTGGCATTTAAAGTCCCTGACAACCTGACACCAACCTACCTTGTCAGTTTAACTAAACTAGTCTTACTGCTCCTCATACATGATATTCTATCTCCCATCCCCACACTTTTGAACCGTCTCTTAACCTGAAATGCACTCACTCTTCACTATTGCCCTGTAAAATTCCTAGTTCCTTCAAGGCTTGACTCATTTATGACCCCTCCAAAATCGTGAGCACCTTCTCCATCAAAATTATTTTGTATTTATTTTGCATGTATTTTGGATACACATAAGTACCCTCCTGAGAGTAAATAAGTCCTTACAGGGTAAGAACTGCTCACATTTGTCTTTGTACCCTGACACCTGTAGCACCTGACACATAGAAGATACTTAATAAATCCTAGATAAATTATTATGTATTATATTACATACAATAGCACATATTTATGTAATATTATATCACATAATAATTATAATAATGTTTATATACAGCTTTAAGATTTGCAAAGACCTCCACAGAATTCATTACTTTCTGATGGACCCTAGCTCTTTACAAATATTATCTCATTTGATCCTCATAACAACAGTAGGAGGTAGGTTATCCCCATTTTCCAGACAAGGAAATTGAAGCAGAAAGCAGTTTAATGACTTGCCTAGAGTTATACAGCTAGTGACTGTTTGAAGCCTCCAGGTCTATCCACTAGCTGCTTTGATAAACAAAGACATACTTGTCTAAAATGAAGCCTATAAAACATAACCATGAAGATTTTTGTAAATCCCTCCCCCCCCAAAAAAATTAGAAAACTGGGAGAATTAATCACATCAAGTAGTACCCTCAATTCCAAAAGTAGAGAAAAGCACCAGCCATTAATATCAAATTCAAACTAA
This sequence comes from Phascolarctos cinereus, assembly GCF_003287225.1. NCBI lineage: Eukaryota > Metazoa > Chordata > Mammalia > Diprotodontia > Phascolarctidae > Phascolarctos > Phascolarctos cinereus. The sequence continues at coordinate 327,173,666 of NW_027555625.1, forward strand.
TCTTAGTCTGCAACTCTTCACTGAACACCTAGCCCAAGATGACCTTTCCCTGATATAACTGAATCTAGTGAAACAAAAATCCTTTTTTATATATATTTATTTTTAGTTTTCAACATTTACTTCCACAAGATTTTGAGTTCCAAATTTTCACCCCATCTTGTCCCTCCCCCCACCCCAAGATGGCATGCATTCTGAATATCCCTTCTCTTCTATCTCTCCCCCCGCTTCTCTTATCCCCTTCCCCTTCTATTTTCCTGTAGGGCAGGATAGACTTCTGTACCCCATTTCCTATATTTCTTATTTCCCAGCTGCATGTGGAAACTTTTTTTTTAAACATGTGTTTTTAAAACTTTGGGTTCCAAATTTTCTCCCTTCCTCCCTCCCCACCCACCCTCATTGAAAAGGCAAGCAACTCAATATAGGTTACACATGTGCAGTTACGCAAAACACTTCCATAGCAGACATGCTGTGAAAAACTAACTCTATTTCCCTTAATCCTATCCTGCCCTCCCATTTATTCTATTCTTTCTTTTGACCCTCCCTCCTCAGAAGTATTTGCTTCTGATTACCCCTTTCCCAATCTGCCTCCTCTCTATCATCCCCCTGTTCTCTCTCCCCCCTATTTTCCTATAGGGTAAAACAGATTTCCATACCCAATTGAATGTGTATGTTATTCCCTCCTTAAGCCAAATCCTATGAGAATAAGATTCACTCATTCCCTCTCACCTTCCCCATTTCCCTCCACTGTAAGAGCCTTTTCTTTTCTTTTTTTTGTAGATATTTACCCTTCTACCTTCCCTCCTTTCTTCTTCTCTAGTATAATCCTTTCTCATCTTAATTTTATTCTCCAGATATGACCCCTTAATCTTCAACTCACCCTGTGCCTCTATCTATCTATCTATATATCATACATATAATTTTCCCTCCAACTACCCTAATACTGACAAAGGTCTCATGAGTTATAAATATCATCTTTCCATGCAGGAATGTAAACAGTTCAATCTTAATAAGTCTCTTATGATTTCTCTTTCCTGTTTACCTCTTCATGTTCCACTTGAGTCTTGTATTTGAAAGTCAAATTTTCTATTCAGCTCTGGTCTTTTCATCAAGAATGCTTGAAAGTCCTCTATTTCACTGAATGACCATTTTTTCCCCTGAAGGATTATACTCAGTTTTGCTGGGTAGGTGATTCTTGGTTGTAATCCTATCTCCTTTGCCCTCCGGAATATTATATTCCATGCCCTGGTGTCCTTTAATGTAGAAGCTGCTAAATCTTGTTTTCCACAGTACTTGAATTGTTTCTTCTGGCAGCTTGTAATATTTTCTCCTTGACCTGGGAACTCTGGAATTTGGCTACAATATTCCTAGGAGTTTTCCTTTGGGGATCTCTTTCAGGAGGAGATCTGTGGATTCTTTCAATTTCTATTTTGCCCTCTGGTTCTAATATATCAGGGCAGTTTTCCTTGATAATTTCTTGAAAGATGATGTCTAGGCTCTTTTTTTGATCATGGCTTTCAGATAGTCCAATAATTTTTAAATTCTCTCTCCTGGATCTATTTTCCAGGTCAGTTGTTTTTCCAATGAGATATTTCACATTGTTTTCTAATTTTTCATTCTTTTGGATTTGTTTTACAGTGTCTTGATTTCTCATAAAGTCACTAGCTTCCAATTGCTCTATTCTAATTTTTAAGGAAGTATTTTCTTCAGTAAGCTTTTGGACTTCCTTTTCCATTTGGCCAATTTTTCTTTTTAGGGCATTTTCTCCTCATTGGCTTTTTGGACCTCTTTTGCCATTTGGGTTAGGCTATTTTTTAAGGTGTTATTTTCTTCAGTATTTTTTTGGGTCTCCTTTAGCAAGCTGTTGACTTGTTTTTCATGATTTTCTTGCATCACTCTCATTTCTCTTCCCAGTTTTTCTCTAATTCTCAAAATCCCTTTTGAGCTCTTCCAAGGCCTGGGACTGATTCATATTTTTCTTGGAGGCTTTGGATGTAGGAGCTTTGACTTTGTTGTCTTCTTCTGGTTGTATGTTTTGATCTTCTTTGTCACCAAAGTAAGATAACACAGTCCGACTCTTTTTGTGCTGCTTGCTCATGATCCCGGACAATTATTTGAGTTTTAAACTCTTTGTTAAGGTAAGAGTCTGCTTCCAATGTGAGAATGTACTGTCCCAAGCTTCAGGGGTTTATACAGCTGTTTTCAGAGATACTTGTAGGGACCTGTAAATTTTCAGTTCTTGCAAGGCAGTATGATAAGGGGCGAGGTGTTTACTCCCTTCCTGGCCTGTGCTCTGGTCTGTTAGTGACCACAAGCACTCCTTTCTGTCCTGGAACTGCGAAGAAGGTTTCCTCTACACTGCCACTGCAAGCTCCACCACGCCAGCACTCCTCGCTGCCCAGAACTGTGACCCAGATTTCAAGCATGGGCAAAGCAAGAGATTCCTGCCTCAGCACTGGCAAAGAGATCCCTGCAATCTCCCTCTGATCAGCCACTCGATTCCCCATCAGTCTGTGGGCCGGAAGCTCAGGACGTAGTCACCGCCCCCGTACTCTGGAGCTGGCTCTGACCTAGCTTCTCTCTCAGCACTGCAGAAACAGACCTTTCCTACTGACCTTCTAAGTTGTCTTTGGTGTTTGTGTGTTGAGGTCTGGAAGTCACCACAGCTGCCCGAGATTCAGTCCTCTGAGGCCTGCTTCAGGTTCAATGCGGCCTGCGCGCCCATGCCACACTGCGCTCCTCTACCCGCCCAGCATGATATACCTTTCTGATCAACCATCCAGGTTGTCTTGGGCTGGAAATTTGCTTCACTCTGTCTTTTTGTGGGTTCTGTTGCTTTAGAATTTGTTCAGAGCAATTTTTTTTTATAGATATTTGGAGGGGTTTGGGAGAGAGCTCAAGCAAGTCACTGCTTTCACTCTGCCATCTTGGCTCTGCCCCAAGAAAACAGAATCATAATATAGTCATATTATTACACTAAGCCTCTCAAAATATATCATACACTTAATTTATTCTCACATGTAAACAAATGAAATACAGAGAAAAGTCCAAAATCTGAGAATTGGAAGGGATTTCTGAGGTTATCTTGTCCAACCCACACCCTTCCATAACATTTCCAAGGAACAATCATCCACCCTTTGCTTAAAGACCTTCAGAGATACATAATTTCCTATTTCACTTATGGATAGCTCTGTTAGGAAGTTTTACTTTAGATTAAGTTGAAATCCACCTCTCTCTAACTTCTACCCCTTGGTCCTACTTCTTCCCCGGGGCATTTATGGGTGGGGTAATCAACTCTGCTAGATATGGGCCTGAAATCTCTGGGATTCTAGTGCTGACATATACCCTCCCGGGTTAGCTGGATCTTTGTGGTTGAGAGTGCTGAATTTTCAGGGTCATCTCTGGCTTCTCATGGTAGAGCATTAAGTTCCCAGAGTCCCATACTGAGAACCATGGTCAGCACACAGCAGTAACTCCCACTGCCCCACTTGTTGGCCAATGAAGAATCAGCTGGTACTCATAAGGTCCCTACCCTTGCGGCTTTCTCAGGGAAGACTTTTGCTCTTTCTATCTCCAGACAGATCCTTGCAGGCTACATATGTTCCATATCTAGTTATACTGCTGTGATCTTTGAGGGGTTCCCTTTCATATTGCCTACTGGCTTCTGGCTGATCATTTTGTGCAGTTCTGGGGTGGAAGAAATCACTGAAATTTCTAACTGGATTTCATGATCATTATTCAAACTGGAACAAACTTCAAGGTTTTGTTGGAGTAGGTATCAAGGAAGTCTCCCATTCAGGCAGTCCAACAAAGACTCTAAATTGGTGTTTTAGTAGAACTAAAATCTCTTTAAAATCCTTATTTGCCACTGAAAATTGCACATAACCTATCCTGAAGTATATTATTGAGCCCGCAAAAGTCTGGATATCCATTTTCTTCTTAAATGTTACACCATGTGGAGAATGCTTAAACTGAAGAAACAAGGAGGAAACACACAAACACCCCTTCTGAGTCTGGAATACAAATTTAAAAAGTTCTAATAGGCTGAAGGCAAAGAACAGGCCCACTTTCTGCTTGTACTTTCCACCAAGAACTTACTTAGCTCCTCTACCATCAAATATTTGCTGAGAATAGAGTACTACCATTGTACTAGATGCTTTTACTTATTAATAGCAATATAGAATGAGTAACAGCAGCAGAACCTGAGAATAGTAGCAGCAGAACTGAGGATATTAAGTCTCTCTACATATTTCAACAATTACTCTTAGAAGCTTAAATGTATGAACAATCACAAACATATCAATTTCAATTAAATCAATGTAAACTTCTAGAATTTAACACTTAAAAAGCCCAAAGGTTTAAAACTCTCCAGAAAGTTGTATTATCTCTTGTAGTATAAACTTCTCATAAGTACAGCATCATTAAGCTAACTTGTAAGTATACAGTAAATGTGTTTCTGCTCATCTGCTAAAGGTTTACAATATAATTCTCAGGAATACTCTTATCCATAAATAGGAAAAATGCCAGTGTCTGCATTCTAAAGCTGCATTATAGTGATATGTGGAGAATAAACGTCTATAAAGCACCCTTCAACTTATAAGGAAAAAGAGGTATAAAAACACTAGTTTTAATTTATTATTACTTTTTTTGTAGACAGCAAATGCCTTCTCTGAGTAAATTTCAGAATTACTCAAGAAAGATTTCTAAAACAAAATAAAAATTTTAAAACAAAAGAAAAAAAAGTTTGGTTCAAAATCCCAAGAATCAGTCTCTCAGGATAGACAGAATAAATACATTCTACCTTTTTAAAATACTACTTGTCTTCCATTTCTTTAAACATTCTGATACATAAACAAAACAATTATGACATGTTTCCACAGAAAATTACATACCTTTTCAATACTTAATCTTTTTAATATACTTAAACCTCAGAAATCCAGTATATACTTTAGATAAGAAAACTCATAAAATTACCAACTTCTATCATCTAAAACAGTACTGCTTTCTATTTTGCTCATGCAATCTAGTAAATCACAATATAGTAGGTTTATCATCCAGAGGGTGCTGAGACTGAGAACACAGTCAAGCAAAATTTGTATGTGATGAAAAAATTGTGACTGCTTGTTCTGCACCATGCTCAAATCAGCCAACCTTTGTTATGCAAACAAGTAAAAGGGAAAAGCCTCCCTAGTAATGTGGCTCCCTAGTAATGTGGCCCATTCAATTCCTGCTACAAACTGGATGTCTTAAAATAAAAATTCCTCTAAATATTAATGCAAGGCTTTCCATTTTTACTATTGCCCTAATTATACCCTATAGTCCTAAACCCTAATGTAAACTCTCCTTTTATACCTGGATTATTACACTAGTCTCCCAAATCTGCCTGTCTTCCATTCCTTCCTTTTTGAGATTAAAAAACTCCTTTGAGGACAAGAACTGTTATCTTCCAACACCTAGCACAGTGCCTTGCACATAGTAGGTATTAATGTCTATTTAGTTCTTCCATCTATTAGTTGAATCCATTTTGTGTAGCTCCCTCTCTCTCAAAAATTTTCAATAGACCTCCTGGCTATCCCCCTAAAATAAAATTCAAACTCCTCTATACTCTAACCCTATCTTTCCAACCTTTCCATTCTTCCTCTATGGGTCCTAGACAGACTAGTTTACTGGATTGCAACAACTATATCAAGCACATTACATTCCCATCTTTGCACAGGCCCGTCCCCACCCTTAAATGCCCTCCCTTCTTTTCTTCCACCTGGTTGTTTAAGATCCAGATCAGTGTCTACCTTTTAACTTGCTGGACAATTCCAATCCAGTGTGGAACCCTTCCAGCATTCAAAGAACTATCTGTGCCACTTATCTGTCATTTAATTATATGCTGCCTCACAACATCTCATGTATCATGGTATTGTTATTTGACTTTTCATGTGTAATTTTGTCTCTCATACTAGACAGAAAGTTCCTCAAGGGCAGTAAAACCTATGAGAAATTTTTCTATTTTCCTAACACCTAGTACAATGAGTGGTGTAATAAGTACTTATTGAAAGGAATGTATTTCCCATAAGGCTCTAGGTCTTAAGTAAAGACCTCATTGAAGTTCCTAGTACTAAAGTCCTATAAGATCTGACACCTGGGAGCAGGGAATTTCAGCATAGAGAGGAACCAAAAATCCTAGAAGCAATGGGATGGTGAAAAAAAGAAAAATCTGAAGAGGGCAATGTTGAGAAGCAACTGGGAATGGCCTTCAGGGAGTTGTGAAGTGTCCCTGAGCTGTCAAGGTGTTGTGACTAAAATTAAGGTAAGCTGAGGCATAAAGCACTGAGTCCAATAAATTTGTTAACAAAGCACAACTTTGCTAATAAACAGGATCTCAGCCTCCTTAGTAAGCTAAGACTCCAAATAAGAACTGACAGATTATTTTTATACACAAATGAAGGAAAACCCAAAAAACAGAAGGCAGCATCATAGATGTAGAAGGCATTAAAGTCAGAAGCATGGTAACAATCCCTCTTTCTATCCTGTCACCAGAAAATTAGTTGATTTAGTCCACCTGCAAGAATAACTAATAGTTTATAGAAAACAGATTTCCTCTAATTGTACAAGGAGACAACAGGTTTCTTTTAATTAAAGTGATTTATAGGGAAATAACCTTTAAACTTAACTAGGAGAGGAAGACTGAACTTCTGAACCTATAAACTTCTGAACTTAATTCAAAGACATGATGACTTCAGCAGTTACACAAAATGTCAGCAGTGATACAGAATAGAATCAATTATAAAATAGAAGCAGTTTTGATTTTCCCTAAAGACAGGAAAGATAGCATCATGCTACTGGGACAGTCTGCTTAGCTGGGATGCCTGCACCGTAAATTAAGCTCACATCATTCTGGTTCCAGAAAACGGAGAAGAAAGGAACCCCAAGGCCAAGTCCACATGGAAGGAGAGCCAGAGGTAGGCCTGCTCAAAGCTGCCCTGGCTTGCTTACTGAGTCTAAGCTCAGGGACCAGAGAGAAAGTACCCCCTGCTATGACTAAGGTGGTTGAAGATAGCAGACAACGAATTTCCCCAGTTGAACATGTCGAGATTTTTCAGTATTCTCCCCGATTTCAAAGCACAAATTTTCCAGGGATTTGTTTATTTCCCACTATTCATTTGAGGATAAAACTCTAATCCCTAGAATGAGAAAGTAGATTCCTTCTCTATTTCATTACTAATCATTTAAACCTAACTAAAGGTTTTATTTTTGAAAATGCATGTTTCTTATATCGATTCTTTTTTAAATTTTTTTTTTAGACAATTGGGGTTAAGTGACTTGCCCAGGGTCACACATCTAGTAAGTGTCAAGTGTTTGGTCTGAGGCCAGATTTGAACTCAGGTCCTCCTGACTTCAGGGCCGGTGCTCTATCCACTACACCACCTAGCTGCCCCTCTCATATTGATTCTTGGAAGAAGTTGTGACTGAATGTAGGTAATCACTAGACTTTCTATGTCTATATCTAGAATGACAGTAAGAATAGATTAAAATACAATCACATCCAAACCACCCCACAATGAATACAATAATCCATGGAAATTTCAGAATGAGTAGAATATTAGTTACACATGCAAAGTTCCTAGCACACTGTACAAAGACACAATAAATATCTATTGAATGAATTAACCTATCAAGGTGAGGAGACTCCAAATGAAAAGATCCAATCAAAGAACAGCATGGCTTAGCTGTGTTTCCTTTGTGAAAGAGGATGACCAACTGGCTTTGTTCTCTAGAACAAATAAAAGAATGTATTTCATCCAGACTTTGTCAGCTGCCTTAATGATAAACCGAGAAACCCGAGTTTAAAAACATTTCGGGAGTTTATTTTTGTTGTTAAAAACAAATAATCTAGCATTCAGATTATCCCTTCTCCTAAGCAAAGAACAAAAAGTTGATGAAACATTAAACATCCTTTTTCCTTGAAAAGCAAATATAACAGACACAATGTTTCCAGAATGAGGTACCATTCATTTGTAATCAGCACTAAACATACTTACAGCCACAAATTTATGCAAGGTGCTAAACGCTTCTCCTTTCTGAGGAAAGAGAACATAACAGCAAAGTAAAAAGCAAATAAAGGAACTGACATGAGCTGTAGTCAAGATATCACAACTACTATAAGCTTTCTGAGGCCAAAGATGGTACTTTTATATTTCTGTACAGGGCAAACCAGCCCAGCTAAAGTGGTATGGCACCCTGAGGAAAAGACAAAAGGAACCATGTGCCAAATAAAGTAAAACTACACCTCGATTACCACTTCCTCTCAGACCAAAATGGTGACAACTCAGAACCCTGAACCCAAAAGCTCCAGGAACAGTAGGGTCTACAGGTCACCAACCAAGACACCCCTGCCAGAAGTTAGGGAAGCAGTTCTTCTAGTGAAGGGACAAGTCAGCTCTCTCAACTACTGACCAACTGCTACTCACAGGCAGAGGTAAGCCAGCCTAGCCAAAGCATCATGGTACCCTGAAACTAACAGGAGGCAGCACGGGCCAGGAAAATCAAACTACTACCACCAACATCACCTCCCCTTAGACCCCAATAGCCCAGGACCCTGAACTCAAGAGACTTGGGACCACTTGCATCCAGACTAGGTCCCTCAACCACTGTCCTAAGGAAACAAGCCCTATAGAGATTCAACCTAGTTAACTGCTTCTGCAATTGTTGAGGCGCCCACCTCCTCAGCAAACGCAGCTAGTGAAGACTCAGATAAGAAAAGTTCCCGAAATCCTTCGCACTGTCAAATGATTTAAAATAAAAAGATAGGATGTTATCAGTAGAAGCGACAGTAAATAAAATGCACTACCATCTGCTTTGCTGCTGCACTCTAAAAAAAACATGGGGCCTTTTCATCTGATTTCCAGCTGAAAAGCCCTACGTGTGTCTTCTCCCCCACTAGTCTGTGAATTTGTTAAGAACACAGGACTTTTTTTTTTAGCACAGTGCTTCACACATAGTAATGGCTTAAGAATGTTTTTCATTAATTTCATTAATTCAGTTATTGTATCTAGAATAGTGTTTTGTACACAAAGGGCACTAAATTAATACTCATTAATTTAATACTGAGTAAAGAAATAAATTTATATTTAGAAACATAATGCCAAATCATTTGTTAATCTTTAATATTAATAGTGAATTCCTTCAATTGTGTCTCTTTATATGTTTAGAACTGGATTTAACATGGCACCATGCCCTTAGGAAGCATGATGCATTAAAAACTCTGTCATAAGACAACTTTGTACACCAGATGGCAATTATATTCGTGAATGTTTCGACAAATGGATGCTATGGTGAGTATTTAAAGTTCTTCTATAACTTTTTATAAACTATTTCATCATAATAGCTGTCTTCGGGGAAAAATTTTATCTTGTCCCTTGTTTCCTACATTATCATATAGTCACTTTTCCCATTTTCTCTCATCTTCTTCCTTTACCTCCTTTATGTCTTACCTACTTCCCTATTTATTCTCTCCCCACTTACCAATTTCTGGCTTCTTATCCTATCACTGTCAGTGATAGAAATTGATAAAGACAGACTGAGGTTCAAAATTTTTTCACTTTATTGGTTTATTAGGTATTAGTATATATTAATATATAATATCACATATAATACACATCATATTATTATATACCGGCTTATTATATATTATTAGAGTATGGGTCAAAATGGCTGTGTCTTCCTTATGATTGGCTTGAAGACAATCCCTCTTAGATGTTTTAATAAGGTGAGGGAAATGAGAATCACCTCAGCTCCTCCCCTTCAGAAAATGGGATTAGGCTGCAGAAGCAGAGCTGTGCAGAGCAGCTTTGATTGAATCCTCTAGAATTTGGGTTGAGGGGGGTGGTGGGTGAAGTTAACATAAAGGAACCTGCATTTGAGTTAAATGGGGTGTGGGTAAGGTTACAAAGGTGGACAATACCAGGGTAGAGATGCAAATTACAAAAAAAAAAATTGAGACTTAAATGACAGGAAGCTACCTAAAGTAAAAGATGAAGGGGCAGCTAGGTGGCACAGTGGATAGAGCATCAGCCCTGAAGTCAGGAGGACCTGAGTTCAAATTCAACCTCAGACCAATCACTTGACACTTACTAGCTGTGTGACCCTGGGCAAGTCATTTAACCCCAACTGCCCAAAAATAAACAAAGCAAAGGATGAAGACAATTACAAAACAAAAGCTTGCATTTTGTTTTTTTAGTGTAATATTTTGGAATTTGGCCTATCCATACATACAGGAAAGACCAAGTGAATGAAAATGTCTATTGCTCCAATTTCAACATGCATTTGGATGGACACCTACAAAACTTGTCCAACAAATGTATCTAGGACAGACAGTACAGAGAGATATGAATGAACATGACCAGAGATGAACAGGGGATTGCTTTCAGAAAACTACAAAGGTCTTTTACTGACCCCAAGTTTCCCATGAAAGCAAATGCACATTTTTTTCCAATACTATCATTTCACCAGTGTTCTATACGGCAGCAAGATGTGAACTATCACTGTCTCTAAAGAACTAAGGATGAGTATCATAGAGAGGGTAATGGAAAAGTGCACAGTCTATATGAACAGGCTATAACATATAACCAACAAAGAACTCCAAAGAAGAACAGGAGTAAAGAATGTTACCAAAGAAATGCATGAGAGGAAAAGATGGTTTGTCACATAGTAAGAGCATGTGATTATACAGTGGACAGCCAGAGTGTTCCACTGGTACCCTGTCAATACCGAAACAAATAGAGAAAAGACATTCTGCAGCCCACTGGTTAGCCCCTCTGTGGAGAACTTTTAGAAGAACATGGACAAGTCACCAAAAAATGGGTAGGTATGAAAAGGTTGAAAACTGCATTTTTGTAAAGAATGCCCAAAGCTTTGACACCAAAGATTCATTTTAATATTTTCTGATACATATCTATATGTGTACATCTCCCCTGATAGACTGCAAACTCTTGGAGGAAAAGAATTGTTTCATTTTTGTCTTTATGTCTTTGTTAGACAGAGGCATGCATGTAACAGAAGCTTAATAAATTCTTGCTAACTGCTTGACTGGAGGGAAGTTAGATACCTTTCAATCCCTGGTATGGGGTACTTGGTCTTCATACTCTTCAATCTGAACTCCTCCTCAAAACCCAAACTGACCCATTACTAATTGGCGTTCTTTTACACAAATATTAAAGAATGGCTCCATAGGAAATGAACTCAAATATAATCCGCTCTGTTATTCAGGCTTTTTTTTTGGCTTTTTGGTGAGGCAATCAGGGTTAAGTGACTTGCCCAGGGTCACATAGCTAGGAAGTGTCAAGTGTATTAAGACTTCTTAATGAGCCCCTTTGACCAATCTCACCAGGCAATCACTTGGTAATAGTAAACTTTTTTTCTATATAATTGAAAATATATAGAAGTAATTATTTGGGCTCACACCCAAATACTTCATAGTCACTGTCTCTGAAGCCACTGTATTTGCCATTGAATGCCACATGTACAGAAATAAAGTACCTTTTACATAAACTGAAACTCAGAAAACAGGATAGGTTTTCACCAGATCTCAAATCTGTTCCTTTTTGTCTGTGAAAAGATGCTTAGAAAATAAATCTCTAAATCCCCATAGCTGGCTTAGGAAGTGAAAGCAAGTAGTGGAAACGCTCTACTTTATTCACTGCTTGTGAATATAGCCTTTCTGGATAGTTTAAAAGCAAGAAGGCAGTAGTAGCTAGCTATTCTATATCATTAGAGGGAAAAAAATCCTACAACAAAACATACACATAAAACCTAAAACAAAAACCTATCCTATTAGAAGGCAAGAAGTATGGGACAAAATTAAGAGGTATACTAAAACAAGGCTATCTTTGTTCTGAATCAATTTTAACTTTCCTTGAAGAAACATGCTCTTTTGAGAGCTTAAGTTCACCTGCTTACACACAAGATGACTAATTTTAGACCCAACCTCTATCGTCACCCTACAGAGCTAGTGTTTTTATCTACTTAGGTCACGTCAAAACACACGTCTTAAAAACAAGTTACACCCCCTTCCACACACACCACCACACCATCATCATTATCATCATCCGGTAAGGCTTTCATTTCTTCCTATGTTGGTCTCTTGGTTTTTTTAAAAGTCATCTCAGCTTCAATGACCCGAGAAGATAAACAGTGCACGAGGGCAAGGGGGAGGGCGAAGACTGGAGGCACCAGACCCCCGGGGAAAAATGCAGGGAACCCAACACCTCCAGTGAGGACAATGGAAACGTGGAGGGTTTTTCACTCGCTCGCTCCCTTTCTGGCGGGTGCGATTTGAAAGAGCCCGGTGAAAGCTTTGGACTTGGGAAAGTCCGATCAGCGCTAGTGAGACATCCTGGAAATGAAGCCGCAGGAAGGGGGCGGGGACAGCAAGTGGGCACCACTCGCCTGCTTGCCCTCGCTCCGGACGCCCTCGGCCCCGAGGGCTCCAGCCGCCCCCCACCCCGGCCCGGCCCGGCCCGGCCCAGGTGCCGGCAGGGGGCGGGGAAGCCGCTGCCTCCTCGCTCCCCTTCCCCCCGCGGCACACCGGCAGCAGGGTGCCTGGGGCTCGCGCCCAGGCACTAGCCAGCCGGGGCCGGAGCGGAGCGGGGCGGAGCAGGGCTGGGCTCGGCGGGGAGGGGTAGACTGAGGGTGGCGGGGCGCTTCTCCCCCTCCCCGCCTCCTCCTCACACAACTTCCCAGCCCGGGGGGCGGGGGACTCGCTAGCCCCTCCGCCTCGCCCACCCACCGGCCTGGGCGCGCGCCGCCGCCGCCGCCGCTCTGGTCTCGTGCCGGCCCCCTCCCCCGCGCCCTTCGGCCCCACTTGTCCCTTTCCCCTCCCGCGGACCGGGCCCGGCGGTGAGGGGGCTCACAGAAAGCGAGGGTACCACCCCTTCCTCCCCGCCCTCCCGGGCACGGCTCCGTCCTTCCTCCCCGAGATCTCCCCCTAGCCTGCCCCGCTCCTACCCAGGAGCCCTCCCGCAGGTGTTTACCGGGCTGGGGGGAAGAGGAGGAGGCGGCAACAGCGGCGGCAGCTCCTCAGTCCCGCGGCTAAGATGGCAGCCACTCCTGAACCTAAGACCACAGCGAGCAGCCAAAGTCTACACTCAATGCGCAGGCGCGGCCGCTCGGGAGTGGCGGAGCCAGGGAGCGGCCAGGACTACAAGTCCCAGCAGGCGACGCGAACCACTCCCATTTCCCAGTGAAAAGGTGCCAGGTTTGGGGGCGGGGCAAAGAGGAGGAGGAGATCCTGAAGCAACTGGGTTGCCCTAGGTGCGTCAAGGACAGGTGGTTCGGATCCCAGCGATTCTTCCCCGAAAATTCTAAATGTGAGATGGGCACTGGTTACATTGTTTGACTTAAGAGTCGGAAGCCCCGGGTTTGAGTTCTGACGCCGGTAAGTATTGTGCGACCCTAGGCAAGTCATGTCATTTGCCAGAACAGGTGACCTACTCATCTGTAAAATGGGCATGGTGACTCCTATCCTTCCTATCTCACAGCACTGCTGGGTAACAACACTAGTCGTGGTAACAGTCCCAGCTCCTATACTCTGCCTCACACCAGTTTGGATAATAACGCTAGCCCTGCCGATTGCTTTGGCAAATAAAGGAAAGAGGTATGTATGTATGTTTACATAAGACTAAGTAAAAGAGGACAAGTTTGCCTGAAGTCCTTCCAGCACTCAAGGTACAGTGTTGAGACGATATGAAGAAACCTTTTACCCTATACAAAGCTTTAGGAGGTGCTACAAGACACAATCATAGTCTGTTGGTGTTAGAAGGGACGTCAGATCGTCAAATCGAACCTCAGTATTTACTGATGGGGAAACTGAGGCTGGAAGAGGGAAAGTGACTTGTCCAAGGTCACATAAAGAGTTAAAGGTAGAGCTTGGACTAGAACCTGGGTCTCTGGGGCTCATTCCACTGTACCACCCTGAGTCCCAAAGAATATAACCTATGGGAAGGAATATAACTGAGGGGCCCAGGCTGTTCCACTCATGTGCCATGTCCTGGGTTTAGAGGTCTCCAGGGCTGACACAGGAAATTCTCTGATCAAAGTTCAACGATCTATGCCACAAGACTCAGTAGTGACTAAAGCTGCTCTGCACCTTCCTGCATGAAGGAGACTTCGGGACACATACATTCAGTATGTGACAGGTAGACACGACAAATACAGCCAAGAAGTTCAAGGCGTTACTGTCCCATACCCTTCTTCAGTCATTTAGAGGGGCTTAGCCTGGATAAGAGAAGAATAAGGGAAAAGTAAATTGAGCCATGGGACATAAAGCTGGAAAGAACCTTGAAGGTCATCTAGTCTGATGTCATGCTACAGAAGAAGAAACTGTAGAGGTGAAACATGACTTGCTGATGTTAAAAAGATAGTGTGATAGTAAAGGCAGAAGTCTCTCCAAATCCAATGTTCTTTTTGATGCTACCTTTCAAAAAGTAAGAGTGGAGATCCACTGATTATCCAACTACTTAAAAATAATTACTTTTGTTAGAATGAATTAACCAGCACCTAATGTGAACTGGGTATTTACACCTTCTTGAGTCAATCCAAGCCATTGCTTGAGATGGTTATGTCCTAAAGAAATTGTATAAGAAGAGTTACCTCAGAATAAAAATTCTAAGAGTTTTTAAGAAAAGAGGAAGAAAGAGTCATACCAGAGATAGGCATGAAAGAACTGATATTGTGGGAAGCAACCAGCCAACAAAAGGACAGAGAAGAAAGGTATCCGGGGGGGCTATCGATTCTACAGGCTGATTCTAATGGTGTACCCCACCTACTCAAGGATAGAGGGAAGAAAAAAAAAGCATTCTCCCCAAATTCCTCTCCTGGTACCTCTCTATCCACAGACACTATAATATCGTCTGTTTTTGTTGCCCAAACATTTCCAGTAACGTGAATTTTTCCCCAACCACCAAAGAGGCCAAGGGTTAACGAGATAGATATAAATGTAAATTGAAGCAGAGCTCAATCTCTGCCTAAATGTTAGGTATTTTCCTAACTTGGGGTGCTCTGAGAGACTGTGATTGAAACTTGTAACTTTTCTTTTTTGTTGTTGTTGTTGTTTTCTGTTAGCCCCCCCTCCCTTTTCTTCCCCTTTACCCTTGACTACTTCTTCCCTCCCTTCTATCCCCCCTCCCTTTTCCCTCCTACTGCCCATAGGGCAAGTTAGATTTCTTTTTTGTGTTGTTGTTTTCTAGGTAATGGGATTAAGTGACTTGCCCGGGTCACACAGCTAGTGTCAAGTGTCTGAGGCTGAATTTGAACTCAGGTCCTCCTAAATCCAGGGCTCGTGCTCTATCCACTGCACCACCTAGCTGCCTGGAAACTTGTAACTTTTCATTTAAAATAAAGTCCTTTAAGTCTCAGAGAAGAGAACTTTATGGTTGCCCTTAGGTTTAAAACAAGCTAATTATTTTAATAGTGTTAACAAGTATTTAAAGAGATATTATATAGAAGAGAGTTTAGAATTTTTCTGTTTAGACTCAGGGGGCTGAAATAGTAGCAATGGATGGAAGTTGGGGAAAGGCAGGTTAAGATCAAATATAAGGAAAGACTCTCTAACAATCAGTGATATTAAAAAATCTCATGAGCTATCTTGGAAGACAATGATTTCTTTATTATCAGGGGTATTCAAGAAGGGACTGGATAATTGGACACTTTTAATGAATGTATAGAGGATGCACATGCACGTTGAACTACATGCTATCTGCAGTCCTTTCCATCTCTGAGATTTAAAGAAATCTCCTCTTGATTTCACAAAGCAGCCACTTAAGGTCACTAGCACTTTGGCATAATGGAGAATGAGAAAGAAAATATTTTTTATCCATACTTTGTATCCACCCCAGTGCCAGGAAGAGGTATACAGCAGGTATTTGATAAATGTCAAATAGATGGCTGAATGGGTGGTATTTCTGAGCCACCCTGGCCCTCACAGCAGTCCTGTGAAGACCAGCAAATCTTTGCCCAGGTCTAGACAGGAGCAGGGTCCGAGAGTAGTTATAATAATAGTTGACATTTATACAGTACTATACCATACATACCTTATCTCACTCACTGGAACCCCACAATGACCGTTGTGAGGTTGTCCAAATATTATTAACTCCATTTAACAAAAGAGGACACTGAGAAACAGAGAAAGGAAATGACTTCGTTTAGGCTGTGCAGTGAATACCAGAGCTGGGAAAGAAACCAGGTCTCTTGGCTTATCCTTGCTTTTCTACTGCATAATGCTGATGCGTATAACATGAACCCAGGCTTCTGCCCAATTCATCCTTCTGGGTTAGGTTCTCTATACACAGAAATCACAGCTATCAACACATACACAGCATACACTTTCCCATCATAGTAGCCAAGGAGGTGGGGTGGGCTAGGGGGTCAGCAGCAAGAGACAAAGCTGGGTCAGATTGGCATCAGAAATGCCAAAGTACTTCTCTGACCATCTGACTTGGAGGAGAGCTTTGGCAAAGGGTTAGGAATAACTAGAGAAGAAAGGAACAAAAAAGGGAAGAGAAGGAAGGAAGGAGAGAAAGAAGGGAGATTGGGTATTTCATGGACAGGGGCAGCTAAGGAAGCAGAAGAGAAAAAAGCAGATGTAAGAAGACAAAGAGCGTACAGGGAAGCAAATGATTGAAAAAGAGCCAGATGCTTTTCTTGCAAAGTCCTGAGTCACACTTCCATTTCAAAACTCACCAGGAGATCTACCCTTTCACCTTCCTACTTTGATAGAGAGGCCCTCATGAAATACAGAAGGATCAAAGGGGAAATGTACTGACTCTGGGGTCTGAAAGGTCTGTGTTCAAATTCCAGTTCTGCCTCTTATTAGCTACATGACCTAGGGCAAGTCATTTCTCCCCTCTCCACCCCCCAACCCCCCAGTCTTTCAGGGCCTAAGTTTATTTTTTTTGTAAAATGAGGGGGCAGGGGACAGAAAAAAAAATTCTCCTTCAGACTCTTGAGAGGCTCTGAATAAACTCAGGGTTATCTGTTGAAAGTGACATAAGGAGCTTAGCAAAGGACCAAGGAAAGGGTTATTATTTAAAGAGACCCTGGAAATGAAGAAACTGGAGAGAGACAACACACATTAGTTAAGGTAGTTATACCATGGTGACGTTTCGTGAGGAATTCAGAGAGACCCATGGGCCACAGCAGTCATGCAGTACCAATATTTCAGCTCTCCCACAGACACCTAACACTCAGCATTTGACCTTTCCCTGAGTAGCTCTAGTTCTCAATGCTATTTAGAATCACAGAATGCCAGGGCTGGGAGTCGCCTAAGGCTGTACACTTGTTGACAACAGGAACTGGCATTTGGGCTTCGTATGTCTCCAGCATAGAGAAGAATTGTTGAATTAAGACTTAGAAAAGAAACTTGTCTTCAAATATCTTCGGGGTTGTCACGTGGAAAAGGTCTCAGACTTGTTCTGCTTGCCCCTGTAGGGCGGAACTAGGAACAGTGAGTAGGAATTAAAGAGAGAGATTTCAGCAAGTCAAGGGGGAAAAACTTCCTGTCTGTGAGCACTGGAATGGGCTGGCTCAGGTATTGTGTTCCCCATTACTGAGGCATTGAGACGGCCACTAAGTGATCTTTTGACAGGATGTCTCCCTGCCTCTAGTCTTTTTCAAATCTATTTTCCTCACAGCTAATACTTCCAAAGTACTGGTCTCACTCTGTTATGCCACTAGAAATTTCAGTGGCTCCCTATTGCCACTAGGATAAATTGTAAACTCTTTTGAGGAACATTAAAGTACTTCACAATCTGGCTCCAACCTGGTTGGATTTCACCTAACTCCCCCTTGCCTCTACTATATTCTAGTTAAAGGGAGGGAGGGAGAGAATAAGCATTTATTAAGCAACTAATTTGTGCAAGGCACTGTGCTAAATGCTTTACAATCATTATTATAATGCTGATCCCCATACATAAAATTCTATCTTCTCATCTGTCCCTCATGCTGAAAGTACTCTTGATCTCTACCTCTTGGAATAGTGTCAAGGCTCAAGTCAAATGTCACCTCTTCCCCAAGGCCTTTCCTGATCACTTCAGGTTGTTGATACATTCTACCCAATAGACACTCCTCCCTGCCATGATCTGCTTCTCCCCAAATTACTTTGAAGTTGCTTCACATATATTTTGCGTTTATTTATCTGAGTACAAGTTGTACTCAGCCCTTCTCCTCTCCTCCAGCCCTCTCCTAAATAGAATATAAGCTCTTTGAGAACAAAGATTGTTTCATTTGTGCCTTTTTCTCCCCAGCCTGTAACCCATAGTAGCTACTTAGTAAATGCTTGCTGAATTGAATCGATATTGTAGAGAGTGTTTTTGCTCAAGCATAAACTAGAATTCTGAGGACCCTTTCAGATCTAAGGTTGTGTCATGTTCAGTCATTTCAGTGGTATCTGACTCTCTGTGACCCTCATTTGGGGTTTTCCTGGCAGAGATACTAGAGTGGTTTGCCATTTCCTTCTCTAGCTCATTTTACAGAGAAGAAAACTGAGGCAAACAGGGTTAAGAGATTTGCCCAGGGTCATACAGCTAATAAGTGTCTGAGGCTAGATTTGAATTCATGAAAATGAATCTTCCTCAGTGGATAGAGCTCCAGCCTTGGAGTCAGGAGCACCTGAGTTCAAATCCGGCCTCAGACACTTGACATGTAGATTTACTAAGCTGTGTGACCTTGGGCAAGTCACTTAACCCTGATTGCCTCACCAAAAAGTCAAAAAAAAAAAAGAGTCTTCCTGACTCCAAGACCAGTCCTCTGTCCTCTGCACCACCCAGTTGTCATCCCAGATTGTGTCAGGTTGTATTACCTTATTCATTATCTTCCTTGAATACATGAGGAAACTAAGGAAGAGAGGGGAAATCACTTGATCAAAATCACAAAGCAAATAAATGGGTATGACAGACCTGGGTCCCAGGTTTCCTAATTTTCAGTCCAAGGCTCCCTCTACGGGTTGTTGTACAGTCATTTCAGTCATATCCAATTCTTCATGACCTCTCTGCTACAGCCCACTAGTTCCTAAGGGAAAGAGTGCTAGATTTAGAGTCAGGATTTGATTTTAAATCCTATCTCTGCCATTTCCTAGCTGTCTGACCTTGAGCACTGTTCACTTCATCTCTCTGGGTCTCAGTTTCCTCAGGTAACCTAGAACCTAACTCCTTCCTCCCCTGCCCCCTCAATCCTCAGTAAAATGGGTATTAAACTACATCAGCATTTTTAGAATTTGCTTTTTTAGTATTTTGATAACTATTTCAATATATAGGCTCCCTGGTAATGCTATGTATTTTATTATGTACATTTAAAAATATTGTTCTTGAAAAAAATATTATTCTGAGAAGGGGTCCCAGTCTTCACCAATCTGCCTAATGGGGTCTGTGGCATATATAAGCCTATGATCCTAAGTGATTGTGGGGGGGGGGAAGAAAAAAAAAGAGTGCTTTAGAGATTTTATTAGGCAGAGTGATGTCTAGGAAAAGATTTTAAAGAGATTGTCCCTGACAGGTATATCCTTTGGGTCTAGAAAAGGTATTCCTTCACAAGATGTTTCTTCAAATTCAAAGTCAACCAAACTCATTAAGGGTTTTACTGTGCACAGGGTGATACAAAGTCTAGCTAAGACAAGATTCCCTATCCTCTGAAGCTTGTAGTTTAGTAGGGAGAAAGCACAAACACAAAAGGACAAATCTCTAAAATATAACAGCACATGTAAGTGCATTAGAGAGAGAGAAAGAGAAAGAAAAGAGAGTATGCATTTATTAAGAGCTTACTATGGGCAGTAGGTGGGGCAGTAGGTAGTGTCAGGCCTGGAGTTAGGAAGACTCATCTTTGTGAGTTCAAATATGGCCTTAGATACTTACTAGTTGTGTGACCCTGGGCAAGTCACTTGACTCTGTTTGTCTCAGTTCCTCTTCTGTAAAATGAGCTGGAGAAGGAAATGACAAACCACTCCAGTATCTTCAGCAAGAAAGAGTCAGATACAACTGAAAAATGACTGACCATGTGCTAGGCATTGTATTAAACACTGGAGATACAAATACAAGCAAAAGGGGGGAAAAAAACCCAACTCAGTACCTGCCCTCAGGGAGAGGTACAAACTGTTATGTAAGTTCATCCTTATTGCCACCTTATTGCTTACGATCCCTTATACTTCCGCCCTACCTCTGTCTAACCTTTAACTAGGTGAGTTCCTTGAGGTGGACCAATCTGAGCTGTAATTGCAAACCAAGGTACTTCAATTGATTTGTGATCTCATTGATGCTAATAATCCTTCCAGCAGTACAGCAACCTGTCATGCCAGCCCATCATCCCACATGTGACTCTTGTCCATGTCCTCCTGTGAATATACTACAAAGAGTCCACCCAACATTCTGGGAGCCTTTCTGGAACTCTTGTGACATGACATTGAGAGGATACCAGTGGAGCATGTGGATTGCCCCTAAGTTATATTTAGCTCTTGATACAAGACTAATCCATATAACTTTTTATGATATATTTCTTTGATACATAATTAATAATTAACATTTCCCTAGCACTTCAAGATCTTGTTTCACTTTCCCAAACACTTATCTTTAGGACTTCCCCTACTTGCTTGCTACTTAGCTGCTAACTTTTGCAAGTCCTTTGGACAGAGAGCAAGGAGATCAAATCAGTCAATACTTAAAGAAATTAATTCAGGCTATTCACTGGAAGGTCAAATCCTGAAGCTGAAGCTTAAATACTTTGGCCACATCATGAGAAGTTGGGACTCAATGGAAAAGACCATGATGTTGGGATAGATTGAAGGCAAAAGGAAAAAGGGACAACAAAGGATGAGATGGAGAGATAGTATCATGGGTACCATGGTAACAAGGAATATGGACTTGGACAGACTTCCAGAGGGCCTGGTGTGCTATGGTCCACAGGGTGACAAAGAGCTGGACACAAAAAATGATTCAACAACAACAACAAAGGTAACCTTTTCCTTATGTGCAGGGAGGCAGGGTATGCATGGCCCTTGGCCCCAAGGCCCTGTTTTTTACCTTCCAGAAACTCTCAAGCAGGAGGAACAAGTGGAGATGTATGTATACATCTGACCCTTTATGCACAATGCAGAATGGAGGGATGTCACAAGGGAGGGCCTCCCAGTCAGCCCTAATGCATCACAATTACAGAGGAGTGCCCCTAAGGGCTGAGTACCAGGGCTGGCCCCCAAAAGTGGGTCTCACCTCCCCTCAACCTCCACAAAAAGTTTGTATCCAGATGAAATCAAGAGCCGTAGATCAGGATATGTGGAATAGGGGAGGGGAATCCTTGTTTTTTCTTGGTGACCAGGAGAGACCCACTTCATAAAGTGTTCATGGAAAGTCATAGGTCATAGGTCTTTTTTTTTTAGCAACAGAGAAGAGCCCTCCCTTCCTTCCCCACTCCTGTTCTCCATTTACAAAATGTCCCAATTCTGAAAGTCTAGGTTCAAAATAATTGTCTTGTTTGTCAGAGTCCTAACCCTAAATAAACCTAGGTTCTAGTTCTCCCTCTTCTTCTCAGTCATTGTGTGACCTTAGGTAAATCATTTCCCTTCTCTAGACCTCACTTTCCACCTCTTTCAAATGGAAGTGAGGAGACAGTATGGACTATGGATGGTCTCTAAGGTCCCTTTCAGCTTTCACAGCCTTAATTTAATCCTTGTTTCATGATTGATATGCAATAGTATTCAATCGTTCTGAGCATCGTCTTATTGTATAGGACCTTGAGGAGTAAAATATTGGGCTAAATGTATACAGAGTATCTTGGGAAAGTTCCTGTCTGGGTCTTAGTTTTCCCACCTGTATGATTGGCAGGTCTGCCACTAAGGCTTTTCCTAATGGAATGTGCTTCATAAAGTTTCAAAGGAACTATTTTCATGCTTCATTGAAATAAATAACTTTTTTTTCCCAATTTTTATCTTTCTTGCCAAATAGCTATCAAGGTACCAGAGTTCATAGATTCTTGGGGTCGTTGGAATTCCCTATCACCATGACCAGAATGTCTGCAGCAAATGTCTGCAGAAAGTAGGCTAGCAGCATAGAAGTAATAAAGGAGGGACATGGAGAAAAATGTGTCAGGAGGTGCTACCTAGAGTGTGTTAGAACATATCAAGTCCTTCCTCTCTTTCCTTCACTACCTTATGCTCCCCAGCTTTCTGCACGAAACTGAGCATGGCACTTAGCCTGTGTCATAGAAGCTGCAGCTAAGGACCAGATGAACCAGGTGGCGTCCTGGTTGTGCAAACCACAAGAATGCAGTCTTTGCTCTTCCTCCACCTTTTTTTTTCCTCACAAAATCACTGCTTCCTTCTCAGCTGTCACCACTGCCAAGCCAGGGTAAGGAGGACAGAAAATTTCTTCAACCCAACTGAGAAAAATCTCCAGTGTAAGAGTGCCTACTGTGTGCAGAGGTCAGTGTAGGACAAAGAAGAACAAAGCACAGTCTAGTCACTGTCCTCAGAGGCATATAGTCTAGTCAGGTTCCCCACCTAGTACAGTCTAATACAAAAGAAAAGCCACACCCAAATCTAATATGTAGTATAAAGCAGAGGGCAGAGTTACAGAACGGGCATGGGCATACAACAGGTCACAAGAGAGAAAGGAGCAATTCTGGCTAAACCATCAGGGCAGGGCCACTGGGAAATCATGCCAACTCTATTAAAAGTTAGGGTCTTATTTCCCCCCACACACACACCTCCCCCAGCAACGAGTATAGAATTCCTGATCTTTGCATTCAAGGAGCAAATTACCTATTCGATAAACTGTAGTTGCTTCTTATTACCGCTACTATCAAAACCAAATTCCTCGTATTTAAATCTCTTTACAAATACCTTTCCAGCTTTATTACACATTATTTTCCTTCACATATAGGATGGTCCAGCCAAAACAGCTTAATGGTCCCTCATACATGCAGAAACTCCATCTCTCATATCCATGCCTTTGTATTGACTGTCCCCTTGCCTGGATTGAGCTACCCACTCATTTCTAAGAATCCTTCAAAGTGCAGCTCAAGGACCACCTTCTACATGAAGCCTTTCCTGAGCCCTGATCCCTTTTTGGCACTAGTACCTTCCCTTACAAATTACCTTGTATCTAATATCATTTCTATTGTGTATATAGCCATCTGTGGACCAAAGGTAAACTGCCATAGTGGATAGTGACCTAGCCTTGGCATCAGGGAAACCTGCCAGTGGATAGTGAGCTAACCTTGACATCAGGAAGACCCCTGCTTTGGGGCCTTCCTGCTTTGGCACATCCTGGCTATGTGATGCTAGACAAGTCACTTGACCTCTTGGTGCCCCCAGGCAACTCTCTTAGACTTATTATTTGCAGAGCAGGTCAAGATCTGCATTGGTAGAGAATGGAAATTCCCCATGGTGTGCTCCTTGAGGTCTTTCACTTTTTTCTTTGAATACCCAGCATTTAACACAGAAAATGGCACACGTTGAAACTCTTAATAAATAAATGCTTGGTTAATTAATTAGTTGAAATGTGCACAGGAGACTAGAAAGAACACTGAACTTGGATTTAGAAAACCAGGGTTTGAATCCTGCCTTTGTCACTGACTAGCAATGTATGCTGGGCAATTACTTCACTTTGCCTGTTTGGGCCTTGGGTCAGGGGCTAGACTAGATACCCATTAAGGTCCCCTGCAGCCCTGGCATTCTGTGACCTCATAGGTGTAGGGTGGTTTGAAGGTTGGGTTGTATGTTATAGAAACAACAAAGGGAGTTGTTATGAGGACCAGATGCGATCATATTTGTAAAGCACTTAGCACAGTGCCTGGCACATAGTAGGCACTTAATAAATGCTTGTTCCCTTCCTCCTGTTGATGAAGTAGTTGTTTAAGAAATGTTTGCGTGTTCTAAGACGAAACACCAAACACTTTCTCCAACAACAACTTTATAAGATAGGTGATGAAAGCATCACAATTCCCATTTTACACACATCTGAGACTCAGAGAGATAAAGTGATTTGTCCAAGGTTGCAGAGGTCAAAGCTGGGAGTCAAATCCACATTTCCTGATTTCTACTTAGTACAGAACTCTTTCCATTATACTACATTCCAACTCAACCTACCTTTCTGGTCTTATCTCATCCTCCAACCACTCACATGACTGACGTTCCAGTAAAACTGGACTTACTTTCCACTCCTAGGGCAGTGAGGGTAAAGGCAGTGGTGTAAGGCAGATGAATGTTAAACAACCAGATCTGGGTGGGGGTGGTATACAAGACATGCTTTTAAGTTTAATCTGCATTATTAGCACTTAAGACTAGACAATTAACAAGACAATAAATCAAGCCCATTTATAGTTTGCCAAGGTGTAAATGCTCACATTGAAAATTTAACAATCAGGGGCAGCTAGGTAGCTCAGTGGATAGAGCACCGGCCCTGGAGTCAGGAGGACCTGAGTTCAAATGTGTCCTCAGACACATAACACTTACTAGCTGTGTGACCCTGGGCAAGTCACTTAACCCCAGTGCCTAGCCAAAAAAAAAGAAAATTTAACAATCAGCACTAGGTATGGTTTGGTTCCAACACTCCTAGGTACAGTGGAAAAAAGCACTGGCTTTCCAGACTGAAAAGACCTAGTTCAGATCCCACCTCTGATGTTTACTACATATGTGACTTTGGACAAATCATGTCACTTCCCTGGGCCTCGATTTCTTCATCTGTAAAATGAAGGGATTAGACCAAATGACCTCTGAGTACTTTTAGCTTTAGACATATGGTTGATGTGTTTTTGCTTTCATAAGATTGCCAGTTTAGATATGGAAGGAACCTTTGAAGCCATCTGATCCAACCCCTACATTTTACATTTGAGGAAAATGAGGCCTGAAGAGGTCAGTTAACTTGAATCCAGGTTCTCCGACACCCAAACAGACTCTTTCTACTGCGCCGTCTTGGTGCTTCATGCTGGAACAAACATTCCCCACCTCTCTCACCCCATCATGTCTTTCCTGCCATCTCCCTCCATTGAAATTCCTCCTAGCCTTTAAGATCCAATTCGGGTGCCACTTCCTCCATGAAACTTAGCCCGACATCAGCCTTTTCCCACCCCCCACAAAGACAAGACGAAAGCCATCTTTTAATATCCTCCTATTTCTCCGAGCACTTTGCCTCAACCTCTACATTTCTATTTTACCCTTCCTTGTATCCCAGAAGAACAGACAGAGCTAGAAGCGACTTCAGACGCCATCTAATCCAGGCCCTTCAGTGGATAAGGAGAAACCTGAGACCCAGGGAAGTTGAGTCCAGCTCATTTCTCCCACCAGACTAGACTGTCGGGACACTGAAACCAGAACCTGTGCTGTATGTTTTTATATCTCCAGGACTGAGCACAACACCCTGCACTGAGCTTATAATAATAATGACGGTGCTTATTATTTAAATAACTTTTCTTAATGGAATTGAGAGGTGGTGTGGAGAAGTGGATAGTGATGTATGCCCGAAACCAGGAAGAGTCCTGGGTTCAAGTCCTATATCTAACACATACTTGGCTATGTGACCCTGGGCCTCATGCAGCCCATGACACTCAATACTCAAGAGCAACCCAAACCAGATCAAAATGTAATTGAAAAATAGTTAACAAATAAATAAAAATACAATAAAACATAGGTAATAGTAACATATGCTTTTCTAAGTCAACATATGGCCACAGGGATCCTTATGTATGGTTTGGTGGCCCCTTAACACCACTGCTCTAGGCAGTTAACTCTCCAAGTCTAATATGTTGTTCAGCCATTCAGTCTTGTCTGACTCTTTGTGACTACCTAGACCATTCTGTCTGTGGAGTTTTATTGACAAAGATACCAGAGTGGTTTGCCATTTCCATCTCCAGGGGGTTAGGGCAGACAGAGTTTAAGTGACTTGCCCAGGGTCATACAGTTAGTAAGTATCTGAGGCCAGATTTGAACTCATGAAGATGAGTCTTCCTGACTCCAGGCCCAGTGCTCTATCTACTGAGCCATCTAGCTGAAAAGTCTAATATAGTCAACTAATAGAATAGAAATCTAATGTAAGCTAATTATAGTTATAGAGAGGTTATTGACCTGTATTGGTAGAGATAGCTTCTTAATGAAATCACAGTATCAATACCTGTCTTTATTAATGGAACTCAGGTAAGTTGTCTCTATCTGGAAGTTAGATCATAATCTTTTTTTATTTCAGTTTTGTGAGAGCTTTGATGGCACAAAGTGTTTATAACTACAGCTGATACACATATTGTAAACTGTATATAATGTTACAAAGTGCTAACAACTAAATTGATGAAGAATGCAGAATCACTTTGGCTCAGGTGATTCCAGTTGTTGCATCAAATGGTTCAAATTGTTGAAAGAATCTGAATGGTGGTCTTCAATTTACAGTCAGTGCTTTGCTATATAGCAAGCTAACTTGCTTCATTTTGCACTGTGGAGCCTATGCATTTTTTTGCTCTTGTTTCTATTTACACATAGTTTAAGCCAGTTTTTTTCATGAAACATAAGAAAAATGAAGCCTGCATTTATTTCCAAGATTGTAAACAGGTATAAAGCTTTTAAAACAACATTTATCTTTACAAAATTTCTTTTTTTTAAAATATAAATTTATTTATTTTTAGTTTTCAACATTCACTCCCACAAGTTTTTGAATTCCAAATTTTCACCCCAACTTGCCCCTCTACCCACCCCAAGATGGCATGCATTCTGAATATCCCTTCCCCTAGTCTGTCCTCTCTTCTCTCTCTCTCCCCTTCTCTTATCCCCTTCCCCTTCTATTTTCCTGTACAGCAGGATAGACTTCTGTACCCCATTTCCTGCATTTCTTACTTCCCAGTAGCATGTGAAAACATTTTTTTTAAACATATGTTTTTAAAACTTTAGGTTTCAAATTTTCTCTCTTCCTCCCTCCCCACCCACCCTCATTGAAAAGGCAAGCAACTCAATATAGGTTATACATATGCAGTTATGCAAAACACATCCATAGTAGACATGTGAAAAACTAACTCTGTTTCCCTTAATCCTATCCTGCCCTCCCATTTATTCTATTCTTTCTTTTGACCCTGTCCCTCCTCAGAAGTATTTACTTCTGATTATCCCCTTTCCCAATCTGCCCTCCTCTCTATCATCCCCTGCTCTCTTGTCCCCTTCTCCCCCTATTTTCCTGTAGGGTAAGACAGATTTCCATACCCAATTGAATGTGTATGTTATTCCCTCCTTAAGCCAAATCCTATGAGAATAAGATTCACTCATTCCCTCTCACCTTCCCCTGTTTCCCCTCCACTGTAAGAGACTTTTCTTTTTGTTTTTTTGTGAGATAATTTACCCCATTCTACCTCTCCCTTTCTTCTTCTCTGAGTATAATCCTCTCTCATCCCTTAATTTTATTCTCCAGATATGACCCCTTAATCTTCAACTCACCCTGTGCCCTCTATCTATCTATCTACATATACATACATATATTTTTTTCCTCCAACTACCCTAATACTGACAAAGGTCTCATGAGTTATAAATATCATCTTTCCATGCAGGAATGTAAACAGTTCAATCTTAATAAGTCTCTTATGATTTCTCTTTCCTGTTTACCTCTTCATGTTCCACTTGAGTCCTGTATTTGAAAGTCAAATTTTCTATTCAGCTCTGGTCTTTTCATCAAGAATGCTTGAAAGTCCTCTATTTCACTGAATGACCATTTTTTCCCCTGAAGGATTATACTCAGTTTTGCTGGGTAGGTGATTCTTGGTTGTAATCCTATCTCCTTTGCCCTCCGGAATATTATATTCCATGCCCTGTGTCCTTTAATGTAGAAGCTGCTAAATCTTGTGTTATCCTGATTGTGTTTCCACAGTACTTGAATTGTTTCCTTCTGGCAGCTTGTAATATTTTCTCCTTGACCTGGGAACTCTGGAATTTGGCTACAATATTCCTAGGAGTTTTCCTTTGGGGATCTCTTTCAGGAGGAGATCTGTGGATTCTTTCAATTTCTATTTTGCCCTCTGGTTCTAATATATCAGGGCAGTTTTCCTTGATAATTTCTTGAAAGATGATGTCTAGGCTCTTTTTTTGATCATGGCTTTCAGATAGTCCAATAATTTTTAAATTCTCTCTCCTGGATCTATTTTCCAGGTCAGTTGTTTTTCCAATGAGATATTTCACATTGTTTTCTAATTTTTCATTCTTTTGGATTTGTTTACTGTGTCTTGATTTCTCATAAAGTCACTATCTTCCAATTGCTCTATTCTAATTTTTAAGGAAGTATTTTCTTCAGTAATCTTTTGGACTTCCTTTTCCATTTGGCCAATTTTTCTTTTTAGGGCATTTTCTCCTCATTGGCTTTTTGGACCTCTTTTGCCATTTGGGTTAGGCTATTTTTTAAGGTGTTATTTTCTTCAGTATTTTTTTGGGTCTCCTTTAGCAAGCTGTTGACTTGTTTTTCATGATTTTCTTGCATCACTCTCATTTCTCTTCCCAGTTTTTCCTCTACTTCCTTACTTGCTTCTCAAAATCCCTTTTGAGCTCTTCCAAGGCCTGGGACTGATTCATATTTTTCTTGGAGGCTTTGGATGTAGGAGCTTTGACTTTGTTGTCTTCTTCTGGTTGTATATTTTGATCTTCTTTTTCACCAAAGTAAGATAATATAGTCTGACTCTTTTTGTGCTGCTTGCTCATGATCCCAGCCAATTACTTGAGTTTTAAACTCTTTGTTAAGGTAAGAGTCTGCTTCCAATGTGGAGAATGTACTGTCCCAAGCTTCAGGGGTTTGTAGCTGTTTTCAGAGATACTTGTAGGGACCTGTAAATTTTCAGTTCTTCCAAGGTGGTATGATAAGGGACGAGGTGTTTACTCCTTTCCTGGCCTGTGACCACAAGTATTCCTTTCTGTCCTGTAACTGTGAGGAGGGGTTCCTCTCCACAGCCACTACAAGCTCCACCATGCCAGCGTTCCTCCTCACCCCAGCACTGCCACCCAGAACTGTGACCCAGATCCAAACACGGGCAAAGCAAGAGATTCCTGCCTCAGCACTGGCAAAGAGATCGCTGCAGTCCCTCTCTGATCAGCCACTGGATTCCCCCTCAGTCTGTGGGCTGAAGCTCGGGACAGCTGCCCCACCCAGGGCCAGCTCTTGGGGAATGGAGCTGAAACCCCCCTTCCTGTCTCAGCACCGACAGAAACAGACTTTTCCCACTGACCTTCTAAGTTGTCTTTGGCATTTGGGGATTGAGGAGTCTGGAAACCTCCACAGCTGCCCGCAATTCAGTCCTCTGAGGCCTACTCCAGGTTCCCTGTGGCCTGAGTGCCCACGCCACGCTGCGCTGCTCTCCCAGCCCAGTGCAATACACCTTTGTGATCAATCATCCAGGTTGTCTTGGGCTGGAAATTTGTTTCACTCTGTCTTTTTGTGGGTTCTGCTGCTTGAGAATTTGTTTAGAGACATTTTTTATGAGTATTTGGAGGGGTTTGGAGGAGAGCTCAAGCAAGTCACTGCTTTCACTCTGCCATCTTGGCTCTGACCTCCAAAGTTCTATCTTTACAAAATTTCAACTATTAATAGTTGAAATCTTTTTCAGATTACACATTGATCTGTTTTTGTGCATTCAAAGTTTAAGGGACCAAGACTTCTACCCCAAAGCTCTAGCAGGGTTATCAATAAATACTGCCTTGTATCATCTTATGATAACAAGCCATAGCCATTTTTATTTCAGTAAGATTCCAAGAACAGTTAGGTCATAATCTTGATGATGATGATAATGATAATGCTGCTGCTGTTGATGACAATGATGATGATGATGATGATGATGATGATGATGATGATCTAGTCTTCCTAAACTACCAGAGATAAATCCCCATACAACAAATACAAATCTCAAAAATATCCTAGGGAATCCAATCTATACTAGAACCAGATGATCATCATAGACAACTGTTGCCCATGATTGCCTAGACATAACACTGACCCACAAAAATTTAAGAACAACTTTTAAAATAAATGTTGCCATAGTAAGTACTCACAGCCTCTAAACAATGCCTAATAAAAAGCTTTCAAAATTTGGAGACCCAGCTGAAGAAATCAAAACCACACAGGAACAGGAGGAAGCTCCTAAATAATCATCCCTGTCATCCTTTGCACTCCTAGAACTGTCCCAAAGATGCTTTCAGCAAGATGACAAGGCTGTATCCCAATACTTTTACACAATTAATAAAGCTATCCACCTACAAAGAAACCCATTGAACACTAAGATCCTAGAAATAGAGGCTGGCAGTGACCTCAGAAGACATCTAGCCCCACTTCCCTCATTTTACAGAGGAGGAGCCCAGGGCCCAGCAAGGTTAAATGTCCAAGGTTACCCAGGCAGTAACACTAGAAGTGGGATGTATACTCACATCCTCTTTCTCCAGAGTCAGTGTTCTTTTCATTCTATCCCACTGCCTCTTGACATAAAAGAATAAAGAATATGACAGCAGGATAGCAACTTGTCTAAGAACCATTTGAATCCGGGCTTCACTGAATATAAAGATGAGAAGAACAAAATAGAAATAATATTAATAAGTGAAATTTATGTAGCACAGTTAAGGTTTACAAAACATTTCCCCCACAAAAACTCTTTGAAGCAGGTATTACAAACATTATTATCCCCATTTTATAGGTGAGAAAGCTGAGGCAAAGTTATCCATATCTGATAAATGTTGGAGTCAACAGTAACTTCAGTTAGGACACAATCTTCCCCCTGTCCCCTGCTCTGACTTCTTCCTATCTTCTTTAGGGCCTCAGAAGGTCTACTGAGCAGGGACTACCAAAGATTAAACAGGCAGGTGTTCTGTACCTTTCCTGTGGCACAACCAAGCCGTTCTGTTCTGTCTCTGATGCAGCTGGCTGGTACCATTGAAAATGTACTTATTGTTCCCCCGGGGAGCCCCACTGGCTTCCTGTCCAGCTGCTAGGACTTCATGGGTAAAGGACTCAATGGGTCTGGTTGTCCAGCCTTTCCCTCCCTCCCAGAGCCACCCTGCCTCCTGCTTTGTTCCACAGCAAGACAAAGATGCTTGTCCCACTGGGGAGGGCATTTGTGTGACATAGCTCCCTGATCTGTCTCCCTTCTACAGCCAGAGTTCCTCTTGAAGCAGGGAGAGAATCATAGTCAGATTGATGGGGTGCCTGTGTTTGGGTGCTTGTACTTGGACCCCAATTTCTCCCTAGCCTCAGAAACACTATGCCTGACAGTTTCTCCCCAGCCCGAGGACACTGTGCCTAGCAATTACTCATGAGTGGCCCCAGAAAGACCCTTCTCTCTTTCCCTGGTGTAGTTACAAACAGCACCTCAAGGAATTATTAGTTTGAACTGGCTTTGCACTGGGTCATAAAGACATACTACCACCGTACCTCATTATCTACATCCTGGGCTCCTCGTTAACTGTATTCTAGACTTAAGACATATGTATACTCCTTACATCTATCTTGTCAAATAAGACATTGATTGGTGGCAGACTGGACAACTCTCAGTTACCTCTGAACTCTAGTTAATTTAGTGATGTAGCAGGCCTAAAACCACACCTCCATGTGGCCCCCCCCTTTGTCGGCTTTTCCTAGTGAACTCTGGGTAAACCACCTGCGCAGTAGGTACAAGAAGTGCATGTTCTTTCAAGAACTCCCTAATCCCACCCTGAATCACCTAGTTAGCATATTTGGCACATGTTCTATTGTATTTTATCCTATATAAACTTTAACTGTACCACTTTAAGATTGCAGGAATCCTTAAGAATCCTTGCCTGCTGAAAAGTGTAACAATAAACTTTTTGCCAGCTTGACTCAAGAATGCTTGAGTCTGTGAATTCATTGCAGATGACCCCATCATGTACTTCAGTCTTTGAGGGGTCACAGCCTCTCCACCTCTCAGCCCTTATTAAGATCACAGAAGCCAGGACTAGGAAAAAAACAAAGGTAATGTACTGTAATTGAAAGAGCAATCAATTTGTAGTAAGGGACTTGGATTCAAATCCCAACTCTGCCGCTCCAACTCCCCAAAGCCAGCCCTCTACACAGTTGTTTAAAAGCTTTCTTATATTGAGCTGAAATTTGCCTCCTTGTAATTTTCCTACAATGGCCCTAGCTCCCCCCTCAGAAGATAAACAAAATAAATCTAATCTCTTTGCCACATGACAGCTCTCCAAATAGTAAAAGACAACAATCATATTCATTGCCCTCAAGTCTTTTCTACAGACTAAAATATACCTAATTCCTTCATAAGGGAAGATAAGAATGAGGTGGCACTTCAAAGTTTGGATTCAGTCAAAGTGATGCACTTGAGGACCTAGAGGGCCACATGTGGCCTGAGGCCACAGGTTCCCCACCCCTGGAGACTCTACCACAATAGAAAGAGCACTGGATTTGGAATCACAGGCTAGTATGCATATTCCAGATCTGCTATTTATCACCTATGTGATTGATGTTGGGCAAGTCACTTCACATAGCTGGGGCCTCAATTTCCTCATCTATAAATAGTGAAGGAGTTGGACCCTCCCAAGATCTTTTCCAGCTTGGTGGAATCTATGATGCCATGAGCCTATAAACCTATGAGTTCATGTCTTGGCTCTAACATTGACTATCCAAGAGACTCTGGGAAAGTCACTTCCCCTCTAAATCTCAATTTTCTGATTTGTAAATTATGGATAATAATGCATGTACTATTGACTTCATGGAATTGTTATGAAGAAGGTGCTTTGTAAACCTGAAAGCATCATAGAAATGGAAGTTATGATATTTATGATGATGATAATGATGCACTCATGCAATATACAAACTGCTGTACATATATTTTTTTGGGGGAAGCAATAGGAGGTTAAGTGACTTGTCCAGTGTCACACAGCCAGTTAAGTGTCTGAGGCCAAATTTGAACTCAGGTCTTCCTGAGTCCAGGGCCAGTGCTCTATCTACTGCATCATGTAGACTGCCCATGTACACATTTTCTAATTTTTGGAAATTACTAAGCAGCTGATGATGACAGTGATGATGCAGCTCTCTGCAGCACCAAGGAATTTGGTTGCTCTTTATCTGAATATGTTATTGAATACTGCTTAATATGCCTTGGACCAAGGCATATTCAACAGTACAGGTGCTCAGGCTTTACTGAGGCTGAAGTGTTTTAAAATACCTGAAAAGGGAAAGATTTGACTTCATTTCCTTATTTCCCCTTTTCTTCCTATTTTCCCTTCCTTTCAGTGAGCTCTTCTTCACTGAGCACCCAGAGCCGTCCTATCACCAGAAGATGATCCTGCTGGGCTAGAAAGTGATTTGAGAATTAGCATAATGCAACAGAAAGACAGAAAGTCTAAGTCTGCCACAAACTCAGTATCTGACTTTGAATTAATTCCTTCTCCACTATGACCTCAACCTCCTCTTCTGTAGGATGAGGGTAATGATATTAATGTACCCCAGTGGCTCCCAATTGCCTCTCAGATAAAACATAAACCCTGTTTTTTAGTTTTTTGTGCCTTTCACAACCTGGCCCCAACCTATTTTTCTAGTCTCATTATATATTACTCTCCTTCCCAAACTCTTCAGATGGACAGCTCTCTGGATCTCACACCTGCCTTGGGGCTGGCTGGCTGTCCCTGGGTGTCTGAAACGTGCTTCTCCTCACCACTTGCTTTCAAGAGGCAAATCAAGTACCATCTTGTACCTGAAGTTTTTCATGATCCCCATCAAATTGCTAGTGCCCTCAGTCCCCAACTGTTTTGCATTTAACTACCTGATGTTGATTCGTCTTTATTCCCTTTATATGTATTCTCTACATAGCTATGGATGTACTAGTTATCTTCCTCATTAGAATGCAAGTTCCTTGAGAGCAGGGGCTGTTGTTACTGGTGCTGTTGTTTTTACATCTGTATTCTTAGTGCCTAGCACAGCACACAGTAACCATAGCCCTGGTACATAGTGAGCATTTAATAAATACTTGTTGATCGATTGGCGAGGCGGTGGTTCAGATATTTTCTAAGCTGCTGTCCAGCTCTAAGTTCCTGTGATGACAAGGCCTCTTTTTCTACATGCCTTCTTCGCTGTGTTGCTTCCTTGTCAGTGAGATGAGGAAGCAAGGAGTGGCCAGAACCATGATTGTTTCTTGAGCAACAATTAGTCACCTAATGAATTACCCAATCAGTCTCAGGCTAGGTGGGTTTAGAAAACAGTGGGTCAGCTGGTCGCTTAGGTTGCTACCTTAACAGCCAAGAAAACTCCCAGGGGATAGATTTGATCTTAGCATAACTTGCAGTTTGAAAGCTTTTTAAAAATTTAGATTTTATTAAGCTTGATAAACAACCCGCCCCCTCCCTCCTCCTCCCCCTGTCCTTCTCCCCAACTCCACCCCAGACAATACGACCTTAGTTCAAAAGGAAATCATCCATCTCTTTCTCTCCTTCCCTATGTCTTGGGACTGTTCTACATTCAATCTCATAGATGTTCTATAGTGCCATCGAAGCCTTGAACAATGAGGGTTCACATACAGAACAGCCTCCAAGTCCTAGCAAGATTCTTGGTCATCTTTGAACAACATGTATTATACAGTGT
Source organism: Phascolarctos cinereus (assembly GCF_003287225.1). Taxonomy (NCBI): domain Eukaryota; kingdom Metazoa; phylum Chordata; class Mammalia; order Diprotodontia; family Phascolarctidae; genus Phascolarctos; species Phascolarctos cinereus. The sequence goes on from NW_027555625.1 coordinate 327,208,237, forward strand.
TCCAAGAAGGTGTCCTGGTGCTATTTCATGGAAACAGAGCAGGCCTGGGAGCCAGGAGAGGCTCTAATCCCAGCCTTTCTACCAATGTGCTGTGTGACCTGGGAAGCAAGTCCTTTCCCTTCACTGGGCCTCAGCTTCCTCATCTGTAAAATGAAAAGGCTGGCACTCTGAAAAACAATTTGGAATCATGTAAGGAGAGTGATTCAAATGTCTGTACCTTTTTACCCCAGGATTCCATTACTAGGTGAAAAAATACCCCCACGTAGGTCAGTGTTAAAAAGAAAGGCCCCATATAAACAAAACATTTATAGCCACACTTTTTGTGGTAGCAAAGAATCGCTTCAGTGGAGAATAGCTAAACATATATATTCCAAGAAATGACCTATATGATGAATATGGAGAAGCACAGGAAGACTTATTGAATGGATGAAAAATGAAGTCAGCAGAACCAAGAAAACAATATACACATGACCACAACAATGTAAATAGAACATTAACAAAATATTCCAACTGAAGGTATGAATTTGAAATGACCAATTTTGGCTTCAAAGAAAAGATGTGAAGGTACCATTCCTTGCTTTTTTTTTTTGCAGAAGTAGGGAACCATGGGTATGGAATACTGCATATAATTTCAATCTGATGGTTAGTTTTGTTCCTTCCTCTCTTTTTTTAAAATTCTTTATTATAAGGGATGGCTTCCTGGAAGAGAGTTGCATAAGAGATATAGTGAGAAATGTAGTAGATGATGTAAAAACAAAAGATAATCAATAAAAATCTTTTTTTTTAATGAAATGATTATACAGAATAGGCTCTGAGGTTCCTTACAGCCTATTACAGTTATTCTATGGTCTCAGAATGCTATATTGTAAGTCTTTTGAGAGATTGGGATGGGCAGAGGAATCATTCCAGCCCACGGAGTTCCTCTGCCTTGTCACTGGACAATTTTTCAGGGAGAGGATTATGTTCCTTCCTTACATACCTTCTACCTGTGAGACAGTCTATTTCACAAGTAGCTGCAGGGGTGTACTGGAGCCAGCTGAACCAGTCTGAGGGAAAACTGATTGTTAAATTTTCAATATGAGTATTTACATCATCAGAAATCAGCCAATCCTATAAATCAGGACTTGATTTATCATTTTGTTGGTTGTCTAGACTTAAAAAAGTGATGGATAAAATGTTAATAATGCTGATTAAACTTAAGTGTTCTATGTACACGTCCACTATCTCCCCTCCACTTGCCCCTCTCCACACCCATTGCCAGTTGTTAAACAATTTACTGGAACATCTCTGCATGTGGGGGAAACCAAGGCATTGATCAGGAGTGTTTCTAGGGATTTCAGTAGTTGGCAACCTACTTGTCTTTATCCCCATCTGTTGGAGACCAAGCTAAAGTGGTGTGAACCCTGCCCAAAGTTGACTCCAGCCAGGAGACTCAAGCCCAGCCTTACCCAAGGGCATCTAACTTGATTTTTAGGAAGAGAACTCATAATGTTACCAGTTTGATGATGGAGAAACATATACCTTAAGGTTAAAGCCACCATTACAGACTTAACACCAATATAAAGAAATTCTGCCAAATAAATTCGTTTCAGCTCAATTAAATTCAATTCGGCAAATATTTTCTGAGTACTCTGCTTAGTCTTGGGTGTCTCAGGGATTAGGGAAGGCAGAGACAGAAATAAATAATACAAAATCCTTAAACTCTCTGAGCTGAGAATCTAGTTGAGAAGCAGAATAGCACAGTGGATAAAATGTATAGACTTTGTATCAGAAAGACCAGAGTTCATATCCGGCCTCTGACACCAGTTAACTGCTACCTTAGGCAAACTGCTTAATTGCTCTGAACTTTTTGTCCTTCCTCCTCAGTAAAACAAAGAAAAGAACACCTCTAGATTAATTACCCTTAGGGCTGTGGTAAGATCAAATGAAATAATGTTCGTAAAGCACTTTGTAATCTTTTAAATACCATGAAAATATTAGTTTTGTAAGAAGGGGCTAAAGTGGAGCCTGGGAAAACTAGAATACACAGTAAAATTTGAATAGTGCCCTAAGAGATTTCACAAAATGTGATGAGGGGTTTGAAGGAGGAAGAAATGACTTCTAGCTAGAGGTGACCAGGGAAGGCTTTATGGAGGATGTGGCATCAAGTTGGGACAGATGGGGAGGATTGATGCAGGTGGAGATGAAGTAGTGAGTGAGGCCTTCAGTTTGAGACAGCTGTTTAAAAGCCTGTAAGCATTCCTGCCCCACCCATGGGGGGGAGGGGGTGTGGAGCAGTAAGAGTGGAAGTTATGAAATGAGGGTTCTTTCCTTTGGCACGGTCTCATTCCTGAAAATAGAGCCCATTTCTTAGCATGTTTTGCTTTCAGGGCCTGTTCCTTTCTTAGCTGACTCTGGATAGCAGAGTAGTGGTATCAAACTCCAAAGGAAACTGATCCTTGCAGGCTGCATATTGACCTTAGAAAACCACAAATTCACAATATTTACGTTGTACCGTATTTTTATTTATTCGGTTAAACATTTCCCAATTACATTTTCATCTGGCTGAGCCAGGAGTTTTGCGATCCGCATGAAAGAGCAGCAAGTTCGGCACCTTTGCCCTAGAGTACAGCAGGGATTCACTTCCCATTCCTATCTGAGTTCAGGCATTTTTTACAGTGTGGACCTATTTTACAGGTGAAAAAGTGAGTTCCAAAACAGTGATAATTCATAAAAGGTCAGGGGCAGAGGCAGTCATGAAACTGCTTTAGAGGAGTTCATTTCAGCCCCAGGCAATCGTCAGCTGGCTCATTAGATGTACAATTCCAATATGTGACGTATTGAATGAAAGGCCTTGAGTGAATATTAATCTATTCACTGTCTCCGTAGTACAATTTAGAGGCTGCTCAGGTGAGTTAAAATTAGATCAGAAATTTAGGACATGTACAAATTTTGGCTCCTTTGTTCTTTGCATGATCTCAGGTGGTCAAGAGCTCCAAGAGTTCAATTCAAGGCCATCTTCTTGGTATTGACAGGCAACTTAGAGACAGAACTCTTTGGGAAGACCAATGCCTAGATCAGGGGTGGAAAACCTGAGGCCTCAAGGCCACATGTAGCCCTCTAGGTCCTTAAGTGTGGCCTTTGACTGAATCCAAAGATATGATCTCAAGGCTGCAGGTTCTCCACCCCAGGCCTAGATTAACAGGTCACTAGTTTGTATATTTACATAGTTTCAATTGCTTCTTACTCTCTTTTGCTTTCACCTTTAACACTCCCAGTAGATGGGGGTGGGGGGCATAAATTACAATCCTATGCCTCTTCTACCTCTCAACAAAATACAAAATTTACAAAGTCCCAAAGCCTAGCACCCTAAAAGTAGAGAAAACAAGTAACAACTTGCTTCCACAGTGATTATTACCCAGGAACCTCCTAAATGAGAGGGAGCATCTCTAACACACATCAGACATAGGACTTTTCTTGTACAAAAGCTGGATATCACATCTGGAACAGCTTTTCAAACTACCCCAATATATATGCAGATCTGGAGGACTATAGAACCTACCCCATCTCCAGCCCTCTTACGGTCTCAGTCACCTGTAATTCCAGATAGACACCTGCATGACCTGGGACTCTGAAAGAGAGGGGAAAGTTAGCATTGACTGGCTGATGGTCCATGAACATCCTTCCTCTCCAGAGCAGATTCTTAGGCTAAAGCTGTCTACGTTTTCTCAGCTCTGTCCTGAGCGTGGAAGATTGGGCATCCAGGTGTCCCTGAAGCCTGAGGATTCAATTGTTATTGTTATTGGTAATGTCAACAATAACAATCCATGGTTATATAGAATTAAATTGAAGCCAGAAGCCATCCCAGCCAAAAACTTCTTACTCAGGGAGAGAAGCTTCACATGAGCGCCCCCATGTGTGCATCTGTGGTGACTGCAGAAAACAACATCTGCCGCTGTCAGTATGTCCTGGAAAGAGAGTATTGAACTGGGTGGATAGAAGACTTCTCAGATCTGATATACTGAAATTCTAAGAACTCTCTCAGTTCAGTCCTGGACTTTACTACTGATCCTATGCGACTTGAGCAAGTTCCTTTCTCTGTCTGGACCTCATTGTCCCAATCTGTTGAGAAGATCAAATATTGATTATTTTGTATTTGATTCCATTCTGTAATTAATTCTATTCTGTAACTTCCTGAGCCATGTTTCTTTGTCTCTGAGTTCAGTTCAGAAGTTCATGAGTCCAGAAGCTGTTTTCCTCTCTGACTTAAGTTTAAAGATTGTTTCCCTATACATTACTTTAATTGAAGGAAAACTGTTATCTCTGTGCTACTAGCTGCCCTTGTACAATTAGAATAAATCTGTTCTCCCTGAAGGGTACAGGTAGATGCACCTGGGAGTCTGGTCTGTTATCTCTGAAACACTGGATATCCTTCAAGAAAGTCTGGTCTTTTATCGCTGTGATGCTAACTAGCCATGCAGGTGGACACCACCAATGAGCTTTCCATAGCAACAAGATGGAAGGAGGGGCTATTGCTAGCCCTGCATCCAGACTTCCATCCAATCGTATTGTTTTCCATCATTTATGACACTTCAGATTTTGTAACCAATCATGTTGTTTTCCATTTATGGTGTTTCTGGTTCTTTGTTCTTTTATACTTCCCAAAACTACATGAAGGCTAATAAGCCTCATCTTATGGTCTTTTGGCTTATAGAGGAGCTGGAAAGACCTCTTTTATTGGTAATTGCTAGCCTTACCAGTAAATTGAACATGCTCAGAACTTTGTACTTCAGTTTACTTTCATTTCATTCGTGACACTGTAAAATGAGTGGGTTGAACTAGAAGACCTCAAATGCCTATATGACTTTGGACATGTCATTTTACTGTTCTGGGCCTCAATTTCCACATCTGTGTGCAAAGAGGAAGGGGTTGGTTCTTCCCCTCACCCTTAAAGTTGATGTTATGGAAAACAAAAAGTAGTTAAGAAAGTTAAGATATTAAAAGTGCTAACATGTTAACATCCAATGACCCTTTAGTAAGAAATTGTTGGCTAAGGTGAGAGGAGTCTAGCTTCAATTTAACTTTATATAGCTGTGGGTTCTGAAATGTGGACACCTGAGTGAATTAAAAGGAGAAGTGTGATTTTCTAGGCTGAAAATGGTCAATGTCTAAGCCCTGGAATGAGTTCCTGAGGGCACCCCTGAAGAGGGAAAGAGAGATTTCTTGCGCACTATTTTTCGTGGTGTTTAGCAGCAGACCTGCTTAGCCAAAAGGAGAAACCCCATCCAGAAGCTGGAGAATCAGCTACATAAGCATAATTGAGGGATCAGAGACACACTCCAAACAGATATGAATAAGGAGAGGCAGTAGCTCAAGGAAGGAAGCAGCTTCAAGGATTGGGACCTTTAGCAGCAGAAGAGAGAGCTGGCTATGGACCCAACAGAGTCAGCCCTGGCAAGTGAGAGTTGAGTTGTAGAGAAGAGCAGAACCTCGGAGCCCAGTTGAGTAAGCTGACCAGCAGAAACTCTGTACCCAGGAAGGCGCTTTCTAAGGACCCAAGTAGGAAAGAAGATCTTTCAGGCCCTACAGTATCATAGTAGTGAGCAGCTTTGGCCACCTATGTTTCCTGTATGTGTACCTTTCTACCATTGTATTCTGTTTCTGCCCACTATTTCCATAAATGCTATGTGCATTAGTGGGAGAGTAAACTCAAGGTTTAACAGGGAGAATATTTTATGTTGCTATTGTAACTACAATATTTTAGCAAATGCCTTTGCTAAAAACCGATTTGGGTCCTTTGACTGACTGTTAATAGGAAACACACTGGTCATGTTGCGGTATGAAAAGTTGTGACCCCTCAAAGACTGGAGTACACGACAAGTTGTCTGGAATGAATTCACAGACTCAAGCATTCTTTAAGTCAAGTTGGCAAAAGTTTATTGTTACACTTTTCAGCAGGCAAGGATTCTTAAGGATCCTACAACCTTAGAGTGGTACAGTTAAAGTTTATATAGGATAAAATACAATAAAACATGTGCCAAATATGCTAACTAGGTGATTCAGGGTGAGATTAGGGAGTGGTTAAGGAGTGGTCAGTTCTTAAAAGAACATGCACTTCTCATACATGCACAGGCATTTTACCCAGAGTTCACTAGGAAAAGCCCACAAGGGGGGGCTGCATGGAGGTGTGGTTTTAGGCCTGCTACATCACTAAGTTAACTAGAGTTCAGGGGTAACTGAGAGTTGTCCAGTCTGCCACCAATCAATGTCTTATTTGACAAGATAGATGTAGGGAGTGTCCAAGTCTAGAATACAAATAGTGAGGAGTCCAGGAGGTAGATGATGAAGTAGGGCAGTAGTATAGATAGTCCAGTAGGTAAGAATATCTTCATGACCCAGTGCAAAGCCAGTTTAAACTAATAATTCCTTCAGGTACTGTTTGTTACTGCACCAAGGAAAGAGATAAGGGTCTTGCTGGGGCCACTCATGAGTAATTGCTAGGCACAGTGTCCTTGGGCTGGGGAGAAACTGTCAGGGATAGTGTTTCTGAAGCTAGGGAGAAATTGGGCTCCAAGCACAAGCACCCAAACACAAGCACCCACGCACCCCATCAGTAAGAGCTTTTGAGTTACATTATTAGGAGTGCAGGCCTACAGCATTAGCCCTAGAATCCAGGATAGATGCTGCCCTCTGAGGACCCTTTTGTACTTTGTGAGTACAAAAGCAAGTTTGGGGAGTATACCAGAAGGCGTTTTTACATGTAAAACAAAGAGGTTAGAAACTAGAAGACCTTTAAGATTCCTTACAGCCCTAAATCTATAATCCTATGGCACTTCCCAGCTTTGAGATTCAGATTCTATGAATCTCTCCTGGTGCTTCCACATTTTCATCCCCACCTCCCAACCACTGCCTCTGGGTCTTTGATGGTTCTAGGAATGGGGAGGAACTGGACTGGGCTACAAGTCAGAACGTGGAGCTGCTTCTTCCTCAGTGATTCCCTAAAGGCAAAACTGTAACAGTGGCTAGTGTGTCTCTAGAATCATTAGGCCCTTTCAGCTTTAGGCTCTCAGAATTTTCTACTCATTCCCTAACCTTATTTCTATCTCATTGTGAACATGTGGTATTCCCCTTCTCAGGGATTCACCAGATTGGACCCAAACCTAGAACTGAAGTAGCCTAGTTCAGTGGAAAAAGCACTGGACGTAAGAGCCAAGAACTTGCTCCAACGTTTACTAGTTGTGTAACCTTAGACAAACAAATCATGTAAACCTCTCCAAACCTTGGCTTCCTGATCTATGAAATAGGAATGAGAGGGAGCTTGGTGTGATGGATGGATGCAGAGATGGCCTTGGAGTTAGGCAGATCTAGGTTCAGGTCCTTTATTTATAACACATACTGGGTCATGTACTCTCTTTCAGGATCTCGAGTTATTGTCCAAGAACATAAGTTATAGGCAGGGTGCTCATTGGCACTGATAGGGTACAGGCCCAAGCCCAGACCTTTGTTCCTTGCTCCCAAAAGAATTTGGCTCCCATTTGTCTATGGGCCCCAGAAAACCCTTAAACTTTTTTTTGACCTCATTCGGGTCTCAGACAGGCTACCTGAGGCTATATTCCACTCAATAGCTTTTCCTTATCTCCCTTTGAAAGCCCTAGTCCCACCTTTGATCTTCTTCCTTCCTGTTCCCTTCATTATTTATGCAATCTATCTCTCCTCATTGTCTATTCAATCTCTCAGACATTCCAATCAGAATTCTCCCTAAGTCACCCAGACCCTCTTCCCAGTCCCTCCTCTGGTCACCTAAAATTACTTCAGTGTATATAAGATCCCTCATTTTAACCCTGAGATTTTCTCATGCCCGCTCGTCCTTACGGGCGTCGCTAATGTTCAGATTCCTTAAGAGTCTGGCCTGTATGGTTCATCTTTAATCAACTTTGTCTCTGGCTGAAAGAAGATTTGGGTCCCCGTGTCATGATTTTGGGGTTCCAGCACCCCTAACCTCTAGACCCTATCAGCAGCAGTAGAGAGACTTTCAACACTGGAAATTCGGATGAAATAAAAGATCTGGACCAAAAAGAATAATGAAGCCAATAATAGTTATACTATATACCTATTGTGAGGAAAAGGTTTTGAAAACTCCGAAGGATCATGGAAATGTGATCAAGGCAGTATTAAGTTGTGACTAGAGCCACTGAACTTAAGAGTCAGGAAGAACTCGGGAACCTGGGTTCAAATTCCATCACAGGCATTTACAAGCTAGATGAACCTGGGCAAGTCACTTAACCTCTATGCTTCAGTTTCCTCATCTGTAAAATGAGGGGATTGGACACAATGATCTCATCCTTCTTTACTTCTCTGCATCATTTGACACTGTTCACCACTTACTCCTCTTGAATAATTTTTCCTCTCAGAGTTTTCATACCATTAATCTCTTGGATCTCCCCTGACCTGGCTCACTGATAGTCTTCTTTGCTGGATCATCATGCATATCATGATCCCTACTGTTGGTGTCCCACAAAGATCTATCCTGAGTGTGCTCTCTCTCTCTCTCTCTCTCTCCCTCCCTCCCTCCCTCTCTCTCTCTCTCTCTCTCTCTCTCTCTCTCTCTCTCTCTCTCTCTCTCTCTGTCTCTCTCCCCTTCCCCCCTCTCCTTTTCTCTGCTTTCTCTTTCCTCCTCCTTCTCTCTTTCTCTCTCTCTCTCTGACCTCATCAGTTCTCATGCAGTTGTATCCAGCCTTAGTTTCTCTCCTGAGCTCTATTATCACATCCACAACTTGTTGGATATTTTGAGCTGACTTCCTTGTAGGCATCTTAAACACAATATATCTAAACTCTCTATCCTTTTCCAAATACCCCTTTCTGTCAAGTGTGACATTCTTTCAGTCAGCCAGGTTCAAAATCATAATGTTATCATCAACTCTTCACTATTTCTGACACCACATATCCAATTTGTTACCAAGTCTCATGGAGTCTGCCTTCACAATCTCTTGCATTTGTCCACTTCTTTTCACTCACATGGTCACCATAATAATTCAGGACCTTCTTGCTTCTTCCATGGACTACTGCAATAGTTTTCTAATTGGTCTTCCTCTGCCTCAAGCCTCTCCCCTCTCTAAAACATCAGCCAAGTTTATATTCCTAAGGAACACATCTGACCAGGTCACTCTCCTGCTAAAGTTCAAATTCCTGATCTTAGAATTAAAAACCCTTCACAGTATGACTCTCCAGTTTACCCTTTCCAATATTTAATACATGATTCCCTTTTATTCACTCTATGGTCCAGTCAAAATGGTCTACATGCTGCTCCTTGTACATGACATTCTATCTTCTACTTATGTGATATTGCATACACTGTCCACAATGGTTGGAATATACCTCCTCCACATTTTCAACTCTCAGAATTCTTAGCACACTTTTGTAGTAAAGGGCCTCATGTATGGCAAGAAGGCTGTTCCCTCTCCTGTAGTATGGGAGTGTCATGTGGCTCAAAGTGAGGCAGAATAGACTCTAGCCTCTTGTCCCTCCATCCTTGTCCAAGAAAGACTAATTTTTGCCAGGAGGGGAAGTGGGAAGATGGGGCAGGAGACCACTCTGTTCTCTTCAGGGAGAAGGGGTACCAGAGTAGAATTTTATCTGTCTGCTCTCTTAAATATTATTAGTCTATGAGAATATGATCAGGTTCAACCTAATTTCTCATAGGTGTGTCATTATTAGCAAATAGTAGAGTCCCATTTATCCAAACCATAGCAAAACAGAAATCAGAGAAGTTATACATAGGAGAATATATACCTGTTGATATAGAGTGAAGGAACTTTCCCATTGGGAGTGAGATCACTCAGCTCAACCAAGAGAGGGTGTCCTGGATCTCACTCAAGGGGACATTGCCTGAAGTCTCTAGTGTAGCAAACTGGGGATGGGATCATGACAGAGATCGCCAGTTCCTCTGATGTGTTTAGAGTCCTTTCCTTCAGCAACCTGAAGTGGGGTTGGCCTCTTCCATCCTCTCAAAGCTGGAAGTGTCCAGAGTGACTCAACACCTGAAGAGTGTCAAAGAACTAAAGCTCTCTCACTGTCACTAACTCTACCCCTCCCTACATTCAGGGAAGGACATTCATCTCTACCAATAAGGAGAGAATCCAATATCAGTGGGCTTTGGGATGCGGTTAAGATCACCTCACATATCCTTCATAAAACTTTCCCTGATCCCTATTGCTAATATTTCCTGCCAAAATTGCCTAGTATTTAATTTATATATCTTTTTATTTTATATACATTTTATTTATCTTTTTATTATACATACATACATATATATATATATATATATATATATATATATATATATGCTTTCCATGTTATTTCTTTCAACAGAACATGAGCTTCTGGAGGACACTGGTTTATTTTTTATTATGCTATGAATTCAAAATGATTTTTGGTGGTTGGATATAAAACACAGAAATTTCTAGTAGGTGGGGGGCTAATCCAAAATATAGTATCATGAATCCAAATTTGAGTAGACTTAGAGTAACAGAAAAACAATTTTTGGGGAGGATTTACATTCTTTTTTCAACAATAACAATAGTAACTCATCATATAGTATCATAGATTTAGAGTTAAAAGGGACTTCCAATGCACTCATTCTATAGAGGAGGAAACTGAGGTTCAGAGAAGGAAAATGACTTGGCCAAAATCACATATATAAAAAGTAGTAGAAGGGCAGCTAGGTGGCATAATAGATAACAGCACCAGTCCTGAACTCAGGAGGAACTGAGTTCAAATCCGGCCTCAGACCAAATATTTGACACTTAGTAGCTGTGTGACCCTGGGTGAGTGACTTAACCCCAATTGCCTTTAAAAAAAAAGTAGTAGAGTCTAAATTTGAATACAGGTCCTCTGACTCCAAATACAGTGCTCTTTCTATTTCCACACACCTCCTCTTATGCTCCCCTATACATATCTTTTGCTCTAGCTGGGCTGATCTCTTATTCCCCCCTTCACAACTCCAAATGTTACATTTTTCTTTTTAATAATAACATGTGAGGGGGTTGGTAAAGTAACCCCTTTACTGGGGAGGTAAAATATATGTAAGAAATAAATCTCCAGGATAGCTAGGTGGTGCAGAGGATAGAGCACCGGCCCTGAAGTCAGGAGGACCTGAGTTCAAATCTGACCTCAGACCAAACACTTGACACTTACTAGCTGTGTGACCCTGGGCAAGTCACTTATCCCCAGTTGCCTTAAAAAAAAAAAAGAAAAAGAAATACATCTCCCCAGAGTCTTCCATGTGGAAAAGTTGCATCAGCCAAGCAAACTTATGAGGTTTGCCCATGTACCAGATTCCTATTAACATACCATGTTATCACTTTTTTTTTTGCTGAATTAGCATTTTCCTCCAGCTTCATTCATTTATTTAGTATTTTATTTTTCCCCAATTACATGTAAAAACAAATTTCAACATTCATTTTTAAAAATTTGAGTTCCAAATTCTCTCCCTCCCTCCTTATTCCCCTTATTGAGAAGGTAAGCAATCTGATATAGGTTATACATGTGTAGTCATGCAAAACATATTTCCATATTAGTCATATTGTAAAAGAAAACAGAAGAAAAATAAAGAAAGTAAAAAAAGTATGCTTTGATCTGTATTCAGACTCTATCAGTTCTTTCTCTGGGGAAGTATAGAATTTTTCATCGTAAGTCTTTCAGAGTTGTCTTGAACCATCATATTGCTGAGAATAGCTAAATCATTCATAGTTGATCATGGTTACAATATTGCAGTTACTGTGTGCAATGTTCTCCTGTTTCTCCTCACTTCACTCATCATCAGTTCATGTAAGTCTTTCCAGGTTTTTCTGAGAGCATCTTGCCCATCATTTCTTATAGTACAATAGTATTCCATCACAATCATATACTATAACTTGTTCAGCCATTACCCAATTGATGGGCATCACCTCAATTTCCAATTCTTGGCCATCAGAAAGGAGCTGCTACAAATATTTTTGTATGTATAGGTCCTTTTCCTCTTTGTTTTTATCTCATTTTGGAATATAGCCCTAGTAGTGTTATTGCTAGGTCAAAAGGTATGCATGGTTTATAGGCTTTTGGGCATAGTTCCAAATTGCTCTACATAATGGTTGAATCAGTTCACAACTCTACCACATGTTATCACTTCAAATAACAATCAATGAAAACACCAACTATCATCAAACACTATTGGAAATCTAATTCCATAAAGACTGCTGACTGGATCCACTACAAATTTACATAACCTCAACTGGGCCCTCACTGAAGCAAGCCAATCTTTTTACACTTCCCTAATCACTTTACTATCCCAGTCACTATGGCACCTTTTCCAGACCTTCTTGTTCCTCCCCAGATCTCCCGTACCTCCCTCTCTACCCTTACCTGAGAACTTTGCCTCATATTTTACCAAGAAGAAAATCGAGGCCCTTACTGAGGACTCCCGCCTATAATATTGGGGCTCATACCTTGCTTCTCTCTCTGCTTCTAAAATGCTGCCCATTTATTTCCTCTGGGGAGGGCAGATTTTCAGACTCAGACATGGTGAGCCTCCCTGGGAGTCAGAATTTTTGCTCTGCCATTAACTTCCCTTGTGATCTTGGGGAAACCGCTTGCCCTCTTTGGGCCTTCCTTAGCATCATCATCTGAAAAATGGAGTTAATAATTTCTTCACACTTCTATGGGATTGTTGCAGGGCTAAAATGATATAACTTTGACATGTTAGCAGCATGTAGAGAGGCAGTGTTGTACACTGTTGAGTAGAAAGGGTGCTACTTCTAGAGTCAGCGATTATTGTTATATAGTCATTCAATTGTATCTCTGTTTTTTTTTCTTGGCAAAGATATTGGAATAGTTTGCCATTTTCTTCTCCTGTGGATTAAGGCAAACAGAGGTTAAATGATTTGCCTGGGGTCACACAGCTAGTAAGTGTCTGAGGCTAGATTTGAACTCAGGTCATCCTGACTCCAGGCCCAGTGTTCTATCCACTGAGCCACAAACTGCCTTGAGTCAGAGGACCTAGGTTCAAATCACAGCTCTGCCTCTACTACATATATGAGCCCAAGTTTCTTTCCTCATCTGTAAAATGATGAGGTTGTACTAGACAATCTCTGAGGTCCCTTCTGGCTCTAAATGTATGATCCTAGATGCACTAATTATATACGTTTGTTTCTATTTTTGTTGTTTTGTTTTGTTTTTATTCCTTGCTCCAGGTGAGAAAGATAAGGGGTTAGAGGTAAGGGAAAGTTTATAGGGTGAGAGGAACACAAATGATCAGCTCCTGGAATCTTATGGGTCATCTAGTCCAGTCCCCTACCTGAAAGATGAATCCCTTTTATGACATCCTAAGAATGCACCGAGGACCCCCTTCCCCCTGCCTGGTCAAAATCCTTAAGATCCCTCACAACCCCTAGGGATCCTCTATAGGGCTTTTCTCTAGTGCTATTTGTCTCTATCCTTCATTTTCCCAGGACCTGGGGAAATCTCCCACTGAGTCTGTGGTGATTTGGTTTGAGACTTCTGGAAAAGTGGCCACCCCAAAAATAGGGCAGTGAGAAGAATGAGGAAGGGACCTGGAGTTGCCCCAGTTTTAAAAGGACCAGGGATTGGCCAAGGCTGGAGGCAGGACCTGATGACACAAGCCAATGGGAGACTTTGGTGATCTCCCCCTCCCCTTTCCTCTCAATAAACATTTATTAAGAGGCTACTGTGTGGGGGGCCCAGTAGTGTACTGGGTCTGGGAGGTGGGGCTGGGGTGGGGTTGGTGATGAATCAGACTTGGCACCTGCCCTCCCTTAGTGCCCAGGTCAGAAGGGGACTTAACACAGATAACAGTTCCCCTGACATCCAATTACGTGTGTGCCTCCCCTGTTCTTTCTCCTCATAGAGTTTTGCCTGAGAAAAGTAAACGGTAAAAGTACAGGACTAAAGGTCAAGTGGCACGTGAGGCCTGGAGCGTTTGTGCGTGTTTGTAAGGTGTTGGGGTGGAAGCAGAAGGATCTTCTCCACCTCCACAATCATCACCTGCGGGCTCCCTAGTCTGCCAACATGAGAGTCCACTGGGCATATGGGAAAGGTGGAGTGTGTTCTGATAAATATTTAACAACTGGCTCTCCAGAAGAAAAAAAGTATATATGACATACTTTTAAGTTCAATCCTATTATAAACATTTTCTCCATCACTTCTGTAAGTATCTAGATTTAAGAACATCAACAAAACAATAAAGTTCTTATTTATGGCATTTGCGAATTTCTGAAGTGCAAACACTCCCACTGAAAATTTAACACTCGGCTGAGCAAGTTCAATCTCTCCCCAACACACCCCTGGGTGTGTGTCAGTGCTCTGAAGTTGAGTCAGAGAAGCAGCTTTTTCTAGATATTTGGAGGTGTCAGAATTGGGCACTAAGTCCTCTGCTCTGTACCAGTCTTTTCCACAGGAGAAGTAGGGACTCGGATGTCTATAAAGAAGACCTTGAGGGGCGGGAAAAGGCTGCCCCTTAATCTCTCAGAACATTCTTTCCCCATCCACCAAAGGTGCAGTGCACTCTGGGCAAAGCCATTGTCACCAGAAGACTCTTGTATATTACAGTGTAGTATAGTGGGCAGGATAAGAGAAAGGAGAACTACTCAAATCCCACCTTAAATATTAGCTTTGTGATATGGGCATGCCACTTAACCTTTTAAAAGGTCTCCGTTTCTTCATCTGTAAAGTGGGAAGAACATTTGTACTGCCTACCCTCACAAGGCTGTTGGGAGGAAGTAATTTTATAAACCTTAACATACCATACAAATGTAAGTGTTATTATTTAGAGGAGAAAGTAGTGCTTAGGATGTCAGGGAACGTGATTCAAGATGTGGACTTTTAATAGGAGCCTTCTGGGAACATCCGGTTCAGAATGACAGATAGAGAGGATGAAATCCAGAATAGGGAAAAGACTTCCTAAAGGTCACATAGCAAGTTAGTGGCATTGCTGAAACTAGAACCCAGAGCTCCAGACAGATCCCAGGATTCTGTCTGCCACATCACGGCCAGGTGGCATTTCATCCACTACTCATTTTCACCCATGATTTGCTTTCCCCTTCCTACTATTCCCTAAGCTTCCTCAGGCACCAAGCTCTATGCTAAACACATGGACAAGAAGTTTTCTCAGTTATCAAATGTTCCAAAGCTAACTCTGACCTTTCCTGGATTCTTTGTCTTGAAAACAAATCAATCAACAACATTAATTGGAAGCTTGGATGTGAAGCTCTCTGCTTAGTATTGAGGAATGGGACGGAGTTGGATGAGACAATAGTCCCTATTCTAAAATCTAGGATCCCAAAACTGTAAGCTTCTTTAATTCAACCCATAGCTAAACAGTAATCCCATTTACAATATCTCCAATAAGTAACCAAGACCTCTAGTCTTAGAAACTCACTATTTCCCAAATAATTACTTTTAACTTATTAACTATCAACAAGTACAAAAGATCAAAGAAACATGCAGAAAGGAGAAAATGGTCATTATATATGTATATGTTTATATATAAATCTTCTATACATTTTTAACAAGGAAGAATAAAGCTATAGAATTTTGCTCTTTACCCCCTTCTGAATTCATCTGAAGCTCTGTGTAACCTTTCAACTCATTCCAAAGTTGAACAGCCGTGATCGCTAGGAATTTCTTCCCTATAGAGCTGAAAAATGCCTTCTTTGAATTCTAATCATTGCTTGTACTTCTACCCTCATCCATCTACCAAAAAAATCAACCAACAAGCAATTATTAATAAGCATGCCAAGCACTATGCCAGGTACTGGGGATACTAAGGTACAAAATAAGTAAAAGGGAATGGGAGGAGGCTGTAGGTTAAACTCCCTTACGCACAAGAGTCTTTCAATATTGTAAGTTATTATATGACTTCAATCTGGAAGGGACCATAGAGATAGTGTTGTCTAAGCCCCTCATTGCACAGATGAGGAAGAGAAGACCGGCCATGATCACCCAGCCAGTCAAGGGAATAGCCTAGACTCAAAATCAGGTCCTCTGAAGCCACATTCAGTGTTCTTTTTTTTTTTTTTTTGAGTTACATTAGGTATTTCATTAAGGTTAAATCTTCCTGATCCAGTAGGCTTGCATAGGTCAAAGTCGGTGGCCCTGCAGGCTAGGTCCTTCAGATTTCATAGTGTATCACAGGCTCTGGCTCTACGTTGGGATCACCTCCTCGCTCCAGGTACAGGTTGTTATAAGGATATTGCTCTGGAGACACAGGCTGATAGGAAGGGAACACCTGTCCTAACCAGAACATGAACATGAACACATGGTGTTCCAGGAGACAGGTGTAGGGGACGTATCCACACGATTCTGAGTGTACATATCAAAGTCAATGTGCATCGGTTCACCCCAATTCAGCCTCAGTTCTGAATGGTCCCAGTCATACCATGGGTCTCGTTCATGCTGAGAGCGGTCTGGAAGCTTGGGAGAGTCACCATACCCGAAGCCGTCGTCGGGGTAGGGCTCATAGTCCTCACCCGCATGTTGTACTTGTCGGTGGCGGAGGCGCGCTCCTCCGGCGTGCTGGGGCACGGTCCCGGGAGCATGTCCTTGCTGAGGCCCGAGCCTGCGCGGGCCCCTACAAGGGTCACCCGCCGGGCCGCTGTCCCCAGCCATCGGTTTCCCCGGGGCCCAGCCATGGAGGATGCCGTCCTAACCTTCCTGAAGATTCGCCCGCGCAGGCACCCAGTGTTCTTTCTACTACTTACTGTAGTCTGATTAAAATAACAAAGGTGGTATTTTTGGTCTTCCTCTCTTCCCCCAGGTCTTTTCCTCAGACCTATAAGAGCTTACAGTAAGAAAAAGGCTATGGAGTGGTGATAGTGGTAAGCCCAAAATGTAGAGGGGAGGGCAACTTATGGCAAGGGACTGTCCTTGTGTGACTTGAAGGGAGGCAGAATGGACATCTCTGGTCTCATCTCCCCTCACCCTTCTCCAAGGGAGTTCATTCTTGCCAGGAGGGGAAGCAAGAGTTTGGGACTTGTGGCCACTCTGCTCTCCTCTGCGAGACAGGGTACTATTTTCTCCTTTAAATATTGTTCATCTACAGGCAGTTTTCAGATGAAGAAATTAAACTGTCTATATTCATATAAAAATGCTCCAAATCACTATTGATTAGAGAAATGCAAATCAAAACAACTCTGAGGTACTACCTCACACCTATCAGATTAGCTAATATGACAAAAATGATAAGCGTTGGAGATGTGGGAAAACTGGAACACTAATGCATTGTTGGTGGAGTTGTGAACTGATTCAACCATTCTAGAGAGCAATTTGGAACTATGCCCAAAGGACTATAAAACTATGCATACCCTTTGACCCAGCTTTACCACTACTATGTCTGTATCCCAAAGAGATAATAAAAAAGGGGAAAGGACCCACATGTACAAAAATATTTATAGCAGCTCTGGTGGTAAAGAATTGGAAACTGAGGGGATGCCCATCAATTGGGGAATGGCTGAACAAGTTGTGAATGTGATGGAATACTATTGTTCTATAAGAAATGATGAGCAGATGGATTTCAGAAAAACCTGGAAAGACTTGAATGAACTGATGCTAAGTGAAGTGAGCAGAACCAAGAAAATACTGTGTATACAGTGACAGCAACACTGTGCAATGACCAACTTTGATAGACTTAGCTCTTCTCAGCAATACGAGGATCTAAGACAACTCCAAAAGACTCATGGTGGAAAATGCTGCCCACATCCAGAGAAAGAACTATGGAGTCTGAATGCAGATCAAACAGTACTATTTTTTTCTCTCTTTTTTTCTTTCTTGTGGTTTTCCCCTTTTGTTCTGATTCTTCCTTCACAACACGACTAATGTGGAAATATGTCTAATAGGACTGTACATGATGTATAGCTTATGTCAGATTGCATGCTGTCTTGGGGAGAGGAGGGAGGGAGAAAAAGATTTAGAACTAAAATCTTATAAAAGTGAACGTTGAAAACTATCTTTACATATAATTGGAAAAAATAAAATACTATTAAGTGGAAAAATATTGTTCGTGTAGGGGATATGATCAGGTTCAAGCTACTTTTATTGCTTTGTCATTCTGGGGGTGGGGGATCTCTTATTTCTGTGTTCCAGGCTTGACCTTTTTTTCACCAAATACCAGTTGTACAATGACCACTCATAAAGAATAGTATAGAAGCCCATTTATCCAAATCATAGCAAAACAGAAATCAAAGAAGGTATACATAAGTATGCAAGATATACATAGGAGAATACATAGCAGACAATACAGAGTGAAAAAACTCTCTCATTGGGAGATAATTCAGCTCAACAAAGAGAGAGTATCCTGGATCTCACTCAAGGGGGAACACCCCAAAGTCTCTAGAGTAGCAAGCTGGGAATAATGAAGACTGCTCACTCCTCTCTTGTCTTCCTAGGATCTTTTCCCTTCAGCAACTTGAAGTGAGGTTGGCCTCTTCCATCTTCTCTCTTAAAGCTGAAAGCTGACTTGATGTCACACTCAAAGAAGACTCTTGCTTGGAGAGTTCCAAAGAGGGGACTGGCTGAGAACTGAAGCTCTCACATCTCACCAACTCCACCTCACCCCTCATGCAGGACAGGGCCTTCATCTCCACCAATAAGGAGAGAGTCCCTTACCAATAGGCTTTGGGACAGGAGTTACATTACAGTCTAGCAGGGCTGACAAAAAAGAATCAGACTGTCAGGGATGAAAGGAACTCAAAGGACATGTAGTCCAACTCCATCATTTTGCAGAGGAGAAAACTAAGGGCCAAAGAAAAGAAGCAACTTATCCAAGGTCCCACACCTAAAGATTTGTAGGTACCTGGAGAGTTAAAAAACAACATGTACTTGCGACTTCAATAGGTCCATGATGTTGGTGTCCCCTCCAGTGGTACAGATGACAACCCATTCATACCTTTTCATCCTTTGTGATTCTTGCCCAGGTTCTCTCCTAAATCCTCTATAGGCTGTCTGCCTAACCTACTGGGACTTTCCTCTAGGTCTTTTAACATTACATGGA
The DNA here is from genome assembly GCF_003287225.1 of Phascolarctos cinereus. Classification (NCBI taxonomy): domain Eukaryota; kingdom Metazoa; phylum Chordata; class Mammalia; order Diprotodontia; family Phascolarctidae; genus Phascolarctos; species Phascolarctos cinereus. The sequence continues at coordinate 327,227,255 of NW_027555625.1, forward strand.
TGCAAAAGAAGAAAACAAAATTGAATGCAGTGTAATTATAATGACCAGACTTGGTCCTAAGAAGAGATGAGAAAATACACTTCTTTCCCTTCTTTGCAGTGGTGGAGGACTGTGGTTGTCGAATACTGCATATACTATCAAACATGATGTGTTGATTAGTTTTTCTCAAATGCTTTTTTCTTCTCGTTTTAAAATCTTTGTTGCAAGTATGACTTGTTGGTAAGGAAATGGGGAGGGATATAGATATAGATATGGATATACATGTGTGTATGTATATGTAAAAACAAAAGATTAATGAAATATTTTAGAAATACATTAGAGGAAATAGATTTCTGGGAACCAAGATGGCAGAGTAAGCCATAAACTACTTTAACTCTCCCATACTCACCTCCAAACAACCATAAAATAGAGCCCCAAAACAAATCCTAGAACAGCAGAAACAGCAAAAATACAGGGTGAAACAATCTTTTTAGCCCAAGCAACTTGAGGATTGGCAAGAAAGGTCCATTTCACTCAGGTGAAAGGGGAGTGCAGCCCAGGACAGGAAGTATCTCAAGCAAGCCAGCAGTGAGCCCCACCTCAACAAACCAGTGGGAGATCCTGAGCCCCAGTGTGTGGGAGTAGGCAAACACCAGGACCCCCCACATGCGTTAGCATAGCCAAGGGAATCAGAAGACTCTAGCTCTGAGGACCACCATGTGCTTCAGCAAAGCCCAGGCCAAACACGTAGACACCAACCGTATGGGTACCCAAGCAAATAGGCAGCCACCAGCCAACCCCAGCCCCACCACACTTCACTGTAGCCCTAGGCAAACAGGCAGCCTCCAGAGGCCTGGCTGCACGTGCTTTAGTGTAGTCACTGGGAAATGCAGAAACACCCCACCGGTTCTCCGCACATGCCAGACACCACCACTAGGATCCCAGCTCAGCACCAGGTAAGCTGCCAGACCCCCTATGATCTCCAGTAGTGCCAGCCAACCCCCACTCCACCACCCATCTCAGCACCAGACATGGGCCTCAGGGCAGCATCAATGCAGCACCAGGTAAATAGCCAGGACCTACGGCCACTAGCACAAGAAGCCTAACACAGGGACCCTTCCACCTTGAAAACAAAGCTGAAATTTAAAAGACAAGAAAAAAGCCAAAAAGGAGGGGGGATGAGCAGAAGACAACAAAAAAAGAATCTGACATAGAAAGTTATTATGGTGACAGGGCAGACCAAGGTACAATCTCAGAAGAGGACAACAGTGTTAAAATGCCTATGGGCAAAACCCCAAAGAAAAATGGGAAGTGCTCTTAAGCCCAGAAAGATTTCATGGAAGAGCTCAAAAAGAAGCTTAAAAATCATATAAGAGAGGTAGAAGAAAAATTGGGAAAAGAAATGAGAGTGATACAAGAGAATAATGGAAAGAAAAGAATCAACAGCTTGGAAAAAGAAAATAATTGCTTATAAAGTAGAATTGGCCAAATGGGAAAAGAGACACATAAATCCACTGAATAAAACAACTCCTTAAAGAGTACAATTGGTCAAATGGAAAAGAAAGTAAAAAAGCTAATCAAGGAAAACAACACCTTAAAAGTTAGAATTGGGCAAGTGGAACCTAATGACTCTATGAGACATCATGAATCAATAAAACAAATTCAAAAGAATGAAAAAAATGTAAGAAATGTAAAATACCTCATGTAAAAAACAACTTACCTGCAAAATAGATCCTGGAGAGAATCAGAATCATTGAACTACCTGAAAGCTATAATCAAAAGGAGGACCTGGGCATCATCTTTCAAGAAATTATCAAGGAAAACTGCCCTGATATCCTGGAAGCAGAGGGCAAAATAGGCATTGAAAGAATCCATTAATCACCTTAGGAAATTCATCCCAAAATAAAAACCCCAAGGAACATTATAGCCAGATTTCAGAACTATCAGGTCAAGGAAAAAATACTACAAGTGGCCAGAAAGAAACAATTCAAATATTGGGGAGCCACAATCAGGATCACACAGGATCTGACAGCTGCAACATTAAAGGATTAGAGGTCATGGAACATGATATTCTGGAGGGTAAAGGAGCTAGGACTACAACCAAGAATCACTTACCCAGCAAAATTAAGCATAATACATCAAGGGAAAAAAATGGTCATTCAAGGAAATACAAAGGTTTCAAGCCTACACGAGGTGAAGACCAGAACTAAACCAAAAATCTGACCTCTATATCAAAACCCAAGAGAAGCATAAATATATAAATAGGGAAAAGAAAACATAAGGGATTCAATAGAGTTAAAATGTTTACATCCCTACACAGGAAGATGATATTTGTAGCTCTTAAAAATTGTATCAATAACAGTACAGATAAAAGAAAAAAAAATATGTGTGTGTATATATATATATATATATGGGGGGGGAGGATAAGGGTATAAGGAGAATTTGAGGGAAGGACAAAAAAAAAGGGATGAGAAAGAGGAGTACAAAGGGTGCAGAAGGAAGGGACAGATAGATTGGGGCAAATTATCTCACATGAAGAGGCAAGAAAGACCTATTATAGTGGAGAGGAAGATGGGAGAGTGGGCAATGGGCATTGCTTAAACTTTACTTTCATCAGCATTGGCTCAAAGAGGGAATAATATATACAAGCAGTTGAATATAGAAATCTATCTTACCCAACAGGGAAGTAGGAGGGGAGGAGATTAAATAAAGCTGGGGGGTGGGGGGGAGGGCCTGAGAGAAGAGAAGGCAAATCAGGGTTGGTGATAGACAGAAGCAAAACACTGGTGAGATGGAAAAGGGTGAAAGGAAAGAGAGGATAAACAGAAGGAAGAATAGGATAGAGAGAAATACACAGGTAGTAATCATAGCTGGGAATGGGAATGGGAAGAACTCTCCCATACAAAAAGCAAATAGCAGAATAGATCAAAAGTAGATTTAAAAACCAGACTCCTAAAATACATAGCTTACACACAGAGTAAAGGTAAGGAGCTAGAGCAGAATCTCTTATGCTTCAACTGAAGTTAAAAAAAAAAAAGGAGGGGTAGCAATCCTGATTTTAGACAAAGTAAAAGCAAAAAATATGCCTAATTAAAAGAAATGAGGAAGGAAACTACATCTTGCGAAAAGGTACCATAGACAATGAAGCAATCAAATTAGAAGAGCAAGGAAAAGTCTGTCTGTCAGAGCTATGGGGAGGGGAAGAATTCATGACCAAAGAAGAGATAGAGAGCATTATGAAATGTAGAATAAGTAATTTTGATCATATTTAAATTGAAAAGTTTTTGTACAAACAAAACCAATGCAACCAAGATTAGAAGGACAGCAGGAAGCTGGGACAATTTTTACAGCAATTGTCTCTGATAATGACCTCATTTCTCAAATATATAGAGAACTGAGTCAAATTTATGAGAATATAGGCCATTCCCCAATTGATAAATGGTCAAAGGATATGAACAGGCAGTTTTCAGATGAAGAAATGAAAGCTACCTATAGTCATATGAAAAAATGCTTTAAATCACTATTAATTAGAGAAATGCAAAAAAAACAACAACTCTGAAATACCACCTCACACCAATCAGATTGGCTAATATAGCAAAAAAGGAAAATGGTAAATGTTGGAGAAGATAGTGGGCAAACTGGGATACTAATGCATTGTTGGTCTAGTTGTAAACTGATCTAACCACTCTAGAGATTAATCTGGAACTATGCCCAAAGGGCAACCAAACTGTGCATACCTTTTGATCCAACAATACCACTACAAGGTCTGTATCCCAAAGAGATCATAAAAAAGGGAAAAGGACCCACATGTGCAAAAATATTTATAGCAGCCCTTTACATGGTCACAAAATATTGGAAATTGAGGGGATGCCCATCAGTTGGGGAATGGCTGAACAAGCTGTGGAATATGAATGTAATGGAATACTGTTGTGCAATAAGAAATGATGAACAGGCAGATTTCAGAAAAACCTGAAAGATTTGTACAAACTGATGCAAAGTAAAATGAGCAGAATCAGGAAAACACTGTATACAGTATCAGTAACATCATGTGATAATCAACTATGAATGGCTCAGTTCTTAGCAACACAATGATCCAAGACAAGTACAAAGGGCTCAAGAAGGCACATGCTATCCATATCCAGATAAAGAACTGATGGACTGTGAAGGCAAATTGAAGCATATTTTTTTCACTTTATTCTTTTTTTTTTTTTTGGTGAGGCAATTGGGGTTAAGTGACTTGCCCAGAGTCGCACAGCTAGTAAGTGTCATGTGTCTGAGGCCAGATTTAAACTCAGGTCCTCCTGACTCCAGGGCTAAGATGCGACCTGGAGTGGTTAACCAGTTAACCACTGTGCTTCCTAGCTGCCTCCCCTTTATTCTTTCTCATGGTTTTATTTCTTTTTGATCTGTTTCTTCTTCCACAACTGTGATGAATGTGGAAATGTTTTACATGATAGCACATGTATAAATTATATCAAACTAACTAACGTTTTCAGAAGAGGAGAGGGGAAGGAGGGACGGAGAAAAATTTGGAACTCAAAATCTCGTAAAAATGAATGCTAAAAAAAACCCTTAATATGTAATTAGGGAAAATTAGAATACTATTTAAATAAAAATATTTTGAAAAATATAATTGGGAAATATTTACCAAAATAAATAAAAATACAACAGAACATAAACCCCCCCACACTTTACAATGATTTGTTGCACATGGTTAATAGTGCTCCATGCAGGCTCTCCATCTGTTATATCCCACACCCTCACTATTTGAGCAGTCTAACTCTTTTTTCCATCAAAATACTTTCGAAAGACATCTTTTTATATTTCATGTGCTCATATTGTTCTTAGGGATATGCTGCAGTCTGTCTTGCTCCATCACACGTCTCTCTGATGCCTTTTGGGTGACCAACAATTCTGATTACTTGAATAATGAAGAGTTAGCATTTTATAGTGTTTTAATGTTGGTAAATGCTTTCCATTTATTGTCTTCAAATTTGTGAGGTGGGTGCTGTTATTATCCCCCGTTATACAAGTAAGCCAACTGAGTTGGAAAGAGGCAAAGTGACTTGTCCAAGATAGCAAAGAGTGTAAATGTCAGAGTCAGGATTCAGACTCTGGTTTTCCTGACTCTAAGTCTGGAACCCTGCTGTTACACCGCTGTGCCTCTTGAAGACTGCGGTGGTCAGTGATATATCACATCGCTAGAAGAATACTGGTATTAAAAACATGGGTTTTTGTTTCAGGAGAAAGTTCATCATCATCAAAATGCTACACAGTTTTCCAAATACAATCCAGGACACTTTCTTCCTTTTACTGAATTCTGACCTGAATAATTGTCCATCCATAGTACTCGTCCAAGAAAGATGTTGGACCAGTGCAATGGGCTGTCTATCCAACTGCATGCTAAATATGATAGGCGTTCTTCATTTGATTCTTTCTGTGAGAATTGTTAGGCTGAACTCTCATGCGTGATTATAGATCTCGTTTAAGAGATTCTACAATTTTTTAGGGCTTAATGCAATCAGCATATTGTTTGAAAATAAGAGCACTTGGAGAGCCAGGTCATGTGAGCAACAAAATGGAACACTGGACATTTTCCCTGATTCCCAAGACTTCCCAGACCTTTCTAAAATAGAAATTATGTGCCAAAGATAAAGCAACATTAGTTGTCTCCATAGTCTAGGATACCCAGAATCCAAAAGAAGGTAAAACAAAATAAAATCCCATGAAGTAACACTGACTCTGAGCTCACTCAGTACCTCTCCCCCATCTGCCATCTCCCACTCTACCAGTAATGAAGCTGCACTAGCAGACACAAGAACATGACACAGGCTTACAACAAAACCCACTCCTGCATTATAGTTCCTCTCCCTCTTTCCAGTGCCATGGAGACCCCAGCTCTGGACTGTAGAAATTTGGCTACAACAGATTGTGAGGTGCCACAGCCCCACAGAAGCAAAAGCCTGCCCATGGCTACAACCCTCTAACACCAGTGCTGCAAAGCTCTGATCTGCTGGTGCCAGGCCAAAGAACAAAAGAAGAGAGGGAGCAGGACAGGACACCGTGTTAGAGGGGGTGTGTGTGTGTGTGTGTGTGTGTGTGTGTGTGTGTGTGTGTTGGGGCGGGGGGGGGGGGGGGGTGGTAATGTTAAGTACTTCACCAAGCCTGTGGAAAAGAACACAGTATTCATTTAGGGCTAGTCAAAAGTCAGTTGGGAAGAAACCTAGGCTGATAAACCCTGAATTACCCAGATGGCTGAGATGCTTTGAGATACAGCCTCTAAGAAGACCATAATCAGTGGGGAAGGAGTCAGAAAGTGAGTGATGGGGGGAAATATGTGGGGAGGGAAGACTGAATTTATCAAAAATTTCAGGAAGAAGAAAACTCAAACATACTCAAACTTGAACATAAACAGATAAGTTAACAGGAAAAAAAATAACAACAGAAGGAATATAGCTTCCAGATCTAGTAAATGAATTCAGTAATCTATGGATAAATACTGTAGAACAAAGGAAGAAGATCCAGAACTTGATAAGATTGAGGACCTTGGGGAACATGGAACCACAAAATGCTGTTCTTGAGTGGTTTAAAAGAGAAATGGGAATTATGAGAGCAGGATTTATGTCCTGCACATCAAGAATAATGAGCAGAATAGAAAAACAGGAATCTGTAACGGCAAGCTTCACTAAAGAAACAAAACAGAGAAAAATAGATTGGGAATGGAAATACTCAGAAGTGAAAGATAATCTAGGAAAAGCAAAAAAAAAATATTAAAATAAAAGTTTTATTCACCACGCAAGCAAAACATATTGATTTTGAAGATAGAATGTATAGAGACAACCTAAGGATAACTGGTCTCCCAAAAGAACAGGACAGAACAAAAAACCTTAACACTATGATGAAGGAAATAATAGAAAAGAACTACACAGATCTTCTGAACATAGAAAGTGAAATACCAGTTGAAAAAATTCATAGATCACCTCCAGAAAAAAAAAAAAAGAAAAACCAAGGCTGTAAAACTCTAAGACATATAGCGATAAAAATTTAACAATTCAATTAACAATTTACTGGTCACTGTAAGTGACCAGTAAAAGACCTTCAGATACAAAGGAAAGGACATTCAAATAATGCAAGACTATTTTGCACCCACTAGAAAATGTAGGAGGCAATGGAATAATGTGTTCCAAAGAGTAATGGAGCTCAGGATACCTGAGAATGACCTACCCTGTAAATCTGAGCTTAACCATAGGTGAAAAAAAAAGGACATTCAACATAGAGTTTGAGACGCTTTTAGGAAGAAAAATCAAAAGTGAAGAGATAATTTGCTTTCCAAATACCCCAAACAGCAGAAAATGTGTGAATAAATGCAGCAGGATGGCAACAGTGCAAAAAAGACAGTAAGAGATTTCTAAATGTACACAAAGAGACAGGGGTAGAGGTAGAAACCTGGCAGAAGTAACAGTGAAGAGGCAGACAGAGGGAAGTATGAACAGAAGCTGGTGACACCCTGCCTTTTTGTGTCGGTGTCTTTTTTGAACTACATTGCAACATGGGAGATTACATAAAAAGGAAGAAGGGGAGCAGGGGATAGAGAGGAGTGTGTAATGTGCTGGTCAAAAGTTAGCAATGAGAGGAAGGTGATCATAAAGAGAAGAGCCTACAAGGGAGTGGGGAAGGAGGAGGTGGGAGAGACTGAACAGAGGGGTGAAGAAAGGAAGCCTTACTTTGGTGGTAGGAGAGGGTTCCACGCATGGCTCGTATGGATAAAGACAGATAGTGTGTGAAGGGGGAAAAAGACCTTACAGTGGGCACAGTCTGGAGGGATTTGTTGCTTGAAAAGTCTATTTATCCTAAATTGGAAAGGGAGGAGTTGGAACCACTAAAGGTAACTGGTACCTGGGGAAGTGGGAGAACATGGACCCAGTGAGGAATTTTGAGGCAAATGTGGGGAAAAATGTAATTGAGGAGGATAGAGCTCAGTGGTGGGCTGAATAATCAGGGACATAGTGGGGGAAACACCTTATCATAAGACAGTGGCCTCTCTGACACCTGCAATAATCAGAAATGTTCTGGAAGTGAGACACAATGGAAAAGAGGAATCCATCAAACCCTACAAGGCAGGGGCAGAAAGTGCCTAGAGGGGAGACCCTAGAAAGGAAACCTTGGCAGCTTTAACATCATGAGGAAGACAGAGGAAAGAGAAAGGTTAGATAATCACATGGGTCATGAACCAGAGAATGAGAATCTAGAAGAAACAGAAAGAGAGGATGGATAATTTAAAAAGTATAAGAAATCCTTTTTGTAAGGGGCACAAAGATGAAAAATACACCAAATTAATGAACAAGGCTAATTGAAGAGAAGGAGAGGAACTTGACTAACTGAGAAGGGGAAAGGGAGGAGGGAGAATTATATAATCAGATAAAAGCAGGAGAAAAAAGAGAGCTAATAAATAAAACTTCCCCAGAGGGAAAGTGGTAACTCATGAGAGGAGGGGAATCAAGGATGAGGAGAAGAGAGCTAGAGGCCACCTCAAAAAAAAAAAAAGATTAAAGTACTTGAAGAAACATAATGCTGTGTTTACAACAGAAAAGGGGGGAAACAACTTGAAAAAACCCCCAATATTAGAGACAGATGGAGGAACATATAAATCTAACATAACTTTAAATGTGAATGGATTAAACAATTCAATAAAACAAAAAAGAATGATAGATAATAAAACAAAACCCATAATAACTTGTTGCTTACAAGAAACACAATTAAAAAACAAAGACATACACAAAATAAAACTGAGGAGATGGGAAAAAATTTACAAAGCTTCAAGTGAATCCAAAAAAGCAGGAGTTACCATCATGCTATCAGACAAAGCAAAAACAAATATTCGAAGAATAAAAAGAGATAAACAAGGAAACAATATTATGCTGAAAGGAACCATAGACAACAAATTAATATAGCAGTAAACATATATGCTCTAAATGCCTTAGCATCCAAATTAATTAAGGAAACAATATCTAAGCTTCAAGAAGACATAGTAACATACTAGTGACAGAAGACTTCAATTAGTTTTGAATAAGTCTAACAAAAAGAAACAAAAGGGAAAATATGGAACTGAACAAATTGCTGGAAAAACTCGAGTTAAAAAGCTCATAGCATCTTCTAAATGGGACAACAAAAGAATACACATATTTCCCAACATCACATGGAACTTTTACAAAAATTGATCATGTACTGGGGCATAGAGATATTATAAAAAATGTAAAAAGGCAGAAATAGTTAATACATCCTTTATAGACTACAACACAATAAAAATAGAAATTGGATCAAGAATTACAAACAAAAGATATAGACCTAAATGGAGATATAACAATGAAATTATATATAATGAGTGGGTCAAAGAAAAAATCATAGAAACCATTAATAACTGTGTAATGAAAATGATGATGATGATGATGATGATGAAACAACATACCATAATTTCTGGGATGCAAGTAAAGCAGTCCTCAGGAGGAAAACCACATCCTTACCAACAAACATTAACAAAACAAAAAACAGAGGCGTAGTGAACTAAACATGCATTTCAAAAAATTAGAAAACCAACAAATAAACAAACCTAAAACAACCACAAAAGAGGAGATATTAAAAATTACAGGGGAAATAAATAAGTTGGAAACCAAAAAATACCCCATAGAAATGATAAGCAAAATTAAAAGCTGTTCCTTTGAAAAGACTAATAAAATTAATAAACCTTTAGCTAATCTGATTAAAAAGAAGACAGCAGTAAATCAAATCAATAAAATAGCAGATTATGAGGTGAAATCCCAGCCCCACAAAAAAAGAAGAAATAAAAATGAGAACATATTATATATAGTTTATGTTAACAAAACTGAGGACACAAAAGAAATAGAGGAATACTTTAAAAAATATAAAATATCTAAACTATCAGAAGACCAGATAGAGATCTTAAATAATCCAGTCTTAAAAAATGAAATAGATCAAGCTGTAAAGGAATGGCCAAAGGGGCAGGGGGGCGGGGGGAAACTAGTCATGATGAATTCACAGGAGAATTCTATCAAACTTTTAAAGAAGAGTTGGTACTCATACTTCACAAATAATTCTCAAAATTTTAAAAAAGAAACCTCCCTACCAGAATCCTTTTATGAGACAAATATAGCCCTAATACCTAAACTAGGGAAAGATAAAACACAGAAATAAAACTATAAGCAATATTATTAATAAACATTGACTCAACAATTTTAAACAAAATCCTATGAAATAAACTGTAGTGATTTATCCAAGAAATCATTTGGGTTTTTTCCCCACTTGCTAGTATTTTATTTTTCCTAATTACATGTAAAGATTCACTTTTATAAGATTTTGAGTTCCAAAAATATTTTCTCCCTGCCTTCTCTCCCTTCCCCTCTCCCCTAGATGGCATACAATCTGATATAGGCTATACATGTACAATCATATTTCCACATTAGTCATGTTATGAAAGAAGAATCAGAACAACAGGGAAAAATCCTGAGAAAGAAAAAACAAAGCAAAAAAGAGAAAATCGTATACTTTGATCTGCATTCAGACTCCATAGTTCTTACTCTGCATGTGGATAGCATTTTCCATCATGAGTCTTTTGGAATTGTCTTAGATCACTGTATTGCTGAGAAGAGCTAAGTCTATCAAAGTTGGTCATTGCACAATGTTGCTGTTACTATGTACAATGTTCTCCTGGTTCTGCTCACTTCACTATGTAAGTCCAGGTTTTTCTGAAATCCATCTGCTCATGATTTCTTACAGCACAACAGTATCCCATTACATTCATATACTGCAACTTGTTCAGCCAATGAGATATTTCACATTGTTGTCTAATTTTTCATTCTTTTGGATGTTTTACAGTGTCTTGATTTCTCATAAAGTCACTAGCTTCCAATTGCTCTATTCTAATTTCTAAGGAAGTATTTTCTTCAGTAAGCTTTTGGACTTCTTTTTCCATTTGGCCAATTTTGCTTTTTAAGGCATTCTTCTCCTCATTGGCTTTTTGGACTTCTTTTGCCATTTGGGTTAGGCTATTTTTTAAGGTGTTATTTTTCTTCAGTATATTTTTGGGTCTCCTTTAGCAAGCTGTTGACTTGTTTTTCATGATTTTCTTGCATCACTCTCATTTCTCTTCCCAGTTTTTCCTCTACTTCTCTTACTTGCTTTTCAGAATCCTTTTTGAGCTCTTCCAAGGCCTGGGACTGATTCATATTTTTCTTGGAGGCTTTAGATGTAGGAGCTTTGACTTCGTTGTCTTCTTCTGGTTGAATGTTTTGATCTTTGTTACCAAAAAAAGATTCTGTGGTCTGATACTTCTTTCGAGGTTTGCTCATGATCCCAGCAATTACTTGAGTTATAAACTCTTTGTTAAGGTAGAGGTCTGCTTCCAATATGGAGAATGTACTGTCCAAGCTTTGGGGGTTTGTACAGCTGTTTTTAAAGATACTTGTAGGGACCTGTAAATTTTCATTTCTTCCAAGGTGGTATGATAAGGGGTGAGGTGTTTACTCCTTTCCTGGCCCATACTCTGGTCTATAAGTGACCACAAGCTCTCTTTTCTGTCTTGGAACTGTGGGGAGGATTTCCTCTCTACAGCCACTACAAGCTACACTACACCAGCGCTCCTCCTAGTCCCATGACCGCCACCCAGAACTGTGACCCAGATCCAAGCATGGGCAAAGCAAGAGATTCCTGCTTCAGCACTGGCAAAGAGATCCCCCTGCAATCCCTCTCCGATCAGCCACTTGATTCCCCCCTCAGTCTGTGGAAGCTCAGGAGGCAGCCACTGCCCCGGGGCAGCTGCCAGCGCTGAGCACTCAGCGCTCTGGGCTGAGGAGCTGGCTCTGAGTCCTAGCTCCTCTCTCACAGACTTTTCCCACTGACCTTCTAAGTTGTCTTTGGCATTCCTGGGTTCAGAAGTCTGGAAGCTGCCACAGCTGCCCGCAATTCAATCCTCTGAGGCCTGCTCCAGGTTCTCTGTAGACTACGCGCCCAAGCTGGATTGCACTCTTCTCCCAGCCCAGCACGATATACCTTTCTGATCAAGCATCCAGGTTGTCTTGGGCTGGAAATTTGTTTCACTCTGTCTTTTTGTGGGTTCTGCTGCTTCAGAATTTGTTCAGAGTCATTTTTTATAGGTATTTGGAGGGGTTTGGGGGAGAGCTCTAGCAAGTCACTGCTTTCACTCTGCCGTCTTGGCTCTGCCCCTAGCCTAGTCTGTTTTTTAAGGTGTTATTTTCTTCCGTATTTTTTGTGTCTTCTTTACCAAGCTGTTGACTCTTTTTTCATGATTTTCTTGTATCACTCTAATTTCTCTTCCCAACTTTTGCTCTATGTCTCTTACTTGATTTTCAAAATCCTTTTTGAGCTGCTCCATGGCCAGAGACCAATTCATATTTTTCTTGGAGGCTTTGGATGTAGGAGCTTTGACTTTGTTGTCTTCTTCTGCATGTGTGTTTTGATCTTCCTTGTCACCACAGTAAGTTTCTATAGTCAGAGTTTTCTCCTGTTGTTTGCTTGTCTTCCCAGCCTATTACTTGACTTTAAAAATTTTTTTAAATGTTAATTAATTTATTTTTAGTTTTCAACATTCACTTTCATAAGAGTTTGAGTTCCAAATTTTCTCTCCCTTCCCCCTACCCCCCACCCCAAGATGGTGTGTAAATTGATATAGGCTTTACATATACATTCATATTAAACATATTTTCACATTAGTCATGTTGTAAAGAAGAATTAGAACCAATGAGAGAAACCACGAGAAAGAAGAAACAAAAACTATAATCCCTATAATCTTTTGACCAGTTGTTTTACCCCCTTACTGTCTATGGGCTGAGAGCTCCAGAAGCAGTTGCTACACCTGCTGCTACTGATTCAGTCTCCCCAAGGCCTGCTCCAGGTTTTCTGGGGCCCAGCTTGTGCTAGACTGTGCTAACCTCTCTCACCCTGGCGCAACAGACCTTTCCAGCCAACCTTCCAAATTGTCTTGGGCTGGAAATTTGTTTCACTCCATCTTTTTGTGGGTTCTGCTGTTCTGAAATTTGTTTAGAGTCATTTTTATTTTCAGGCAATTGGGGTTAAGTGACTTGCCCAGGGTCACACAGCTAGTAAGTGCTAAGTGTTTGGCCTGAGTCTGGATTTGAACTCAGGTTCTCCTGACTTCAGGGCAGGTGCTCTATCTACTGCACCACCTAGCTGCCCCTAAAGTCATTTTTAAAGGTATTTGGAGGGATTTGGGGGGCAAGCTCAGGTGAGTTCCTGCCTTTACTCTGCCATCTTGACTCCCAGAAAGATGATACTTGTAACTCCTAAGAACTTTCTCATTATTAGGGCAGTCAGAAAGATTATGCATAGACAGAAGGGATGTGTTTGAGTTGACTATTATGGGATGATATAAAAAAATTAAGGATGGAGTACAAGGAATGCACTGGAAGAAGGGGAAGGAAGAGGTAGAATGGGTTAAATTATCTCACATAAAAGAGACACAAAAGAGCTTTTACAGTAGAGGAGAATATGGTGGGGGTGGCCGGCAATGCTTGAACTATCACTGGAATTGGCTGAATGAGCAAATAACATACATACTCAGTTGGGTATAGAAATCTATCTTAACCTATAGGGACGTAGGAGGAGAAGGGGATAAGAGAAGAGGGTAGCTGATAGAAGGAAGGGTGGATTGGGGGAGAGAGTGGTCAGAAGCAAAACAGTTTTGAGGAGGGACAATGTAAAAGGAGAGAGAGAGAGGAAAAATAGGATGGAGAGAAATATATAGTAATCATAACTGTGAATGTGAATGGGATGAACTCCCCCATATAACAGAAGGAGATAGCAAAGTGGATTAAAATGCAGAATCCTACAATATGTTATTTACATGAAACACACTTGAAGCAGAGAGACAGTCACAGAATAAAGGTAAGGGACTGGAGCAGACTCTATTATACTTCAACTGAAATAAAAAAAAACAGGGATAACAACCTTGATCTCAGAAGAAGCAAAAGCAAAAATAGATCGAATTAAAAGATATAAGCAAGGAAACTTCATCTTGCTGAAAGGTACCATAGGCAATGAAGAAATATCAATACTAAACATATATGCACCAAATGGCATGGTATCCAAATTCTTAAAGGAAAAGTTAAATGAGTTACAGGAAGAAATAGACAGAAAAACTATACTAGTGAGAGACCTCAACTTTCCCTTCTCAGAACTAGATAAACCTAACCAGAAAACAAACAAGAAAGAAGTTAAGGAGATGAATAGAATTTTAGAAAAGTTAGATATGAGAGACCTCTGGAGAACATAGAATGGGAATAGAAAGAAATATGCCTTTTTCTCAGCAGTGCACGGAACCTACTCAAAAATTGATCAAGCATTAGTGCATGAAAACCTCACAAGCAAATGCAGAACAATAGAAATATTAAATGCATTCTTTTCAGATCATAATACAATAACAATGACATGCAATTAAGTGCTGTGGAAAGATAGATTAAAAATTAATTAGGAACTAAATAATCTAATCCTAACGAATGAAAGAATCAAAGAACAAATCATAGAAACAATCAGTAATTTCATTAAAAAGAATGACAACAATGAGACAATGTACCAAAATTTATGGGATATAGCCCAAGCAGTACTTAGGGAAATTTTATATATCTAAGCACTTATGTCAATAAAGTAGAGAAAGAGCAAATCAATGAATTAGGCATGTAATTAAAAAGCTGGTAAAAGAACAAATTAAAATCCCCAATCAAACACCAAATTGGAAAATCAAAGGAGAGATTAATAAATTTGAATGTGAGAAAACCATTGAACTAATAAATCAAACTAGGAGCTAGTTTCATGAAAAAATAAAATAAAATAGATAAACCATTGGTTAATTTGATTTAAAAAAAAAAAAAGAAAACCAACTTACCAGTATAAAAACTGAAAAGGGTGAATTTACCACCAATGAAGAGGAAATTTAAGCAATTGTTAGGAGCCATTTTGCCCAGTTATATGTCAATAAATCTAGCAATCTAAGCAAAATGGATAAATATTTACCAAAACATAAATTGCCCAGATTAATAGAAGAGAAAATACAATACTTAAATAACCACGTGTGAAATTGAATAAGCCATCAAGGTGCTCCCTAAGAAAAAATGTCTACAACCAGTTAGATTCACAAGTGAATTATACAAAACATTTAAAGAATAATTAATTCCAATACTATATAAACTATTTGGGAAAATAGGCAAAGAAGGTATCTTATGAAATTACTTTTATGACAGAAATATGGTGCTGATACCTAAATCAGGAAGAGCAGAAACAGACACACACACACACACACACACACACACACACACACACACACACACACATATATATATATATATATATATATATATATATATCTACACACCAATTTCCCTTATGCAAATTGAGGTAAAAGTTTAAAATAAAATACTAGCAAGGAGATTATAGCAACTTATCACAAAGATCATATACTATCACCAGGTGGGATTTATACCAGGAATGCAGGGCTGGTTCAATATTAGGAAAACTATAAGCATAATTGACCACATCAATAACAAAACCAATATAAATAATATGATTATCTCAGTAGATACAGAAAACACTTTTGGCAAAATACAATACTCATTCCTATCAAAAAAAACACTAGAAAGAATAAGAATAAATGGAGCTTTCCTTAAAATGATAAGTTGTACTTCTCTAAGATCATTTGTAATTGGGATAAACTAGAAGCCTTTCCAATAAGATCGGGGGTGAAGTAAGGGTGCCTATTATCACTATTATTCAGTATTGTACTAGAAATGCTAGCTATAGGAAAAAAAGAAAAAGAAATTGAAAGAATAGGCAAAGAGGAAACAAAACTATCACTCTTTGCACATTTGATGAGATACTTAGAGAATCCTAGAGAATCAGCTAGAAAACTACTTAAAACAATTAACAACTTTAACACAGTTGCAGGATATCAAACAAAGCCACACAAAAAAATCACCTTTTCTATACATTACCAACAAATTCCAGCAGCAAGAGATAGAAATAGTAATTCCATTTAAAATAACTGTAGAGGGTAGGGAGGAAGGGAGAAAATTTGAAACTCAAAATTAAAAAAAATTTTTCTTTCCATGAAATTGGAAAAAATAAAATACTATTTTGAAAAATAATAAATGCTCCTAAAATCACTTAAAAATAATAAAATAATCATAGACAATATAAAATACTTGGGAGTCTACCTCCTAAGATAAACGTAGGAACTATATGAAAACAATCACAAAACACTTTTCACACTAATAAAGTCATATCTAAACAACTGGAAAAATATTAATTCCTTATGGGTAGACAAAGCCAATATAATAAAAATGACAGCTCTACCTAAGTTAATTAACTTATTCAGTGCCATACTAATGCAACTACCAAAAATTATTTTATGGAGCAAAAAAATAAATAACAGAATTCATCTGAAAGCACAAAAGATCAAGAATATCAAGGGAATTAATGAAAAAAATGTGAAGGAAGGTGTCTAGCCATATCAGATCTCAAACTGTATTATAAAGTGGTAATCATCAAAACAATCTGATACTGCCTAAGAAATACAGTGGTTTGATCAGTGGAATAGATTGAGTACATAATACATAATAGATAATGACTATAGTAATCTAGTGTTTGATAAATGCAAAGATCCAAGCTTTTGGGACAAGAACTCAGTATCTGTCAAAAACTGCTGGGAAAACTGGAAAGCAGTTTGGCAAAACTAGGTATAAACCAACATCTCACACCATATACCAAGATAAGGTCAAAATGGGTATAAAGGATGATACCATAAGCAAATTAGGGGAGCGTGGAATAATTTACCTGTCAGAGATATGGATAATGGAAGAATTTATGATCAAATAAGCGATAGAAAGCATTACCCAACATAAAATATATAATTTTGATTACATTAGATTAAAAAGTTTTGCACAAACAAAACCAATGTAGCCAAGATTAAAAGGAAAGCAAAAAACTGGGGAAATTTTTTTACTGCAAGTTTCCCTTATAAAGGCCTCATATCTCAAATATATAGAGAACTGAGTCAAATTTATAAGAATACAAGTCATTCCCTAATTGATAAATGGTCAAAGAATATGAACAGGCAGTTTTCAGAAGAAATCAAAGCTCTCTATAATATGAAAAAAATGCTCTAAATCACTATTGATTAGAGAAATGCAAATTAAACCAACTCTGATGTACTACCTCACACTTATCAGATTGGCTAATATGACAGAAAAGGAAAATGACAAATATTGGAGGGGATACGGGAAAATTGGGACACTAATGCATCGCTGGTGGAACTGACCCAACCCTTCTGGAGAATAATTTGGAATGATCCCTAAAGGGCTATAAAACTGTGCTTACCCTGCATCCCAAAGAGATTTTTTTAAAAAGGGAAAAGGACCTGTTTGTACTAAAATATTTATTATAGTTCTTTTTGTGATGACACAGAATTGGAAATTGAGGGGATGTGACTGAACAAGTTGTGGCATACAATTATGATGAAATATTATTGTGCTATAAGAAATGATGAGCAGGATGCTTTCAAAAAAAACCTGGAAAGACTTACATGAACTGATGCAAAGTGAAGTGAGCAGAACCAGGAAAACTTTGTACAAAGCAGCAGCAATATTATACAATGATCAATTGTGAATGAAAGTTATTCTCAGTAACACAAAGATCCAAGACAATTCTGAAGGACTTATGATGAAAAATGCTGGTAGTGCTGTGAAATGATATAACTATTTTGGAAAGCAATTTGGAAATATGCAAATACAGTGACTAATATGTCCATACCCTTTGATCCAGATTCTATTCTATATTCCAAAGAAGCCCTCGATAAGAAGGCATATGCTCCAAAGTATTTATAATGGCACTTTTTGTGATAGCTAAGAATTGGAACCAAAGTAGATGTCCGTTGATTGGGGAATGGCTAAACAAATTGTAGTACGTGGATATAATGTAACATGATTGTTCATTATGAAATTATGAATGTGATAAATACAAAGAAGCATGGAATAATCTATGAACTGATGCAGAATGAGGTAAGCAGAGCCAAGAAAACAATACACACAATAACTACAACAATGTAAATGGAAAGAACTACATGCCAAAAAAAAAATCAAAAGTAAATGTAACAAAATTATAAAGATCAAGTAGGACTCAAATGAAGAGTTATGAGAAGACACTCATAACATACCCCTTGGTGGAGCGTTGGAGGTCAATAGATGTTAGATATTGCGCATTTTTCAATGTGTCAATCAGTTTGTGCTGATTTTTTTTTCCTTTCTAAAAAACATAATATTTGTTACATGGGATGGCTCTCTGAGAGGTGGAGGGACAATTGGGATAACTATGGTTATATAAGAAACAGAAAATATAAATTAAAATCTTTAAAAAAAAAAACCAAAAAGAATACCTGGAGGATCTTGTTATCTAAAGCGAATCTCTCTCCAATCTAGATGCAACGGGGTAATGCAGTGGACAGAACACTGGGCCTTGAATCAGGAAGACATAAGTTCAGATCTGGCCTCAGACATTTCCTAGCTGTAACTTTGGGCAAGTCGCTTAACCTCTGTGTCCCTCAGTATCAACTGTCAAATAGGGATTATAACAGCACTTACCTCATAGGGTTGTTGTGAAGGTCAAGTGAGATGCTATCTCGTAGTACATAGTACTACAAGTAAGTGCTATATACACACTTATTCCCTTTCTTTCAATTTGGACTCTGAGTTGCATCTCTTTCATAATGGTGGCAAACACCTTAGGTGAGCAAACAGCAACCTGTTTGTCATTCAAAGCTCTTTATAACTACCCCTCCTTTTATATTCCCTCATACACTTTCTTCTATCCAGTGACACTTGTCTTTTTCTTGCTGGTTCTCAAACAAGACATAGGCATTTTCTTTTTCTTTTTTTTTGGCTAGGTAATGGGGTTAAGTGACTTACCCTGGATCACACAACTAGTAAGTGTCAAGTGTCTGAGGTCACATTTGAACTGAGGTCCTTCTAACTCCAGGGCCAGGGCTCTATCCACTGCATCACCTAGCTGCCCCAGACATAAGCATTTTCTATGGCTATATCCCCTGTTTGGAATGCTCTCCCTCTTCATCTCTGCCTTGTGGCTTCCTTCAAGTCCCAGCTAAAATCCCACCTTCTACAGGGAAGCCTTTCCTAATCCCTCTTAATTCTAGTGCCTTCCCTCTACTGATTATCTCCATGTATCTCATATATAACTTGCTTATAGTTATTTGTATGATGTCTTCCCGATTAGATTGTGAGTTCCCCAAGGACAGGGATTTTTTTTTTGTCTTTCTTTATAGCCCCAGTGCTTAGCAGAGTGTCTAGTACATAGTAGCTGCTTAATAAATGTTTAATTACTGACTGTTTTGTGTCTTATCTGATGTTGAGATGAATGAAAAGCTGGAGATGATGAGGATGGGATCTGGACCCCAGAAAGTAAAAACTCTGGACTTTCCTACTGTGGCCAAATCTCTGGCATTTGCCTGAGGCTATTCTCCCATCAACTGACCTTTCATTGTGGCTACACCCAATCTCCAATTCTATAATCCTTCATCTAGCCTAGCCCTACCTATGGCCCCTCACCATTTCCCACCCTTAATTCTACCTAGACTACATTCTGCCCAGGCCATGAGGTCTAGGTCCCAGGTATTCTGTTCACCCCAGCTTACTGGCCACTCCCATTCAGATCTTCCTTAGACTCCTCTTCCAGTCACCCCAAACTACTTAGCCACTCCTAGATCCCTCCCACAGTCTTTCTGTATATAAGGTCCGGCTTGTCTCCATTAAGATCCTCAAATTCTTACAATCTAGCCACTGCTCAGATTCTTAGAATCTGGCCAATACCTCACAGACTCTCAGATTCCTCAAGAGTCTGGCTAATATGGTGGATTTTTAATAAACTTTGTCTTTGGCTGAAAGAAGGCTTGGGTTGAATTCTTCCGGAGAAGACCCAAGTATCATGATCTTGGAGTCCTAGCACCCCTAAACCTCTAGACCTCAAAAGAGAAACAGAGTTTCCAGGTAATTAATAATCAATTTATTAATTAGGCTAGCAAATAATAAATTGATGGTCAATGGTTTCTCTTGGTAACCAAAGACCTGACCATGGAGATCCCAAATGCTTAAGTATCTTTGGAAAAGGAGGTATCCCTGACAGATTAAAATCAACCCTGCTTGGTAAACAGTTAATGAGGGGGCAGACATATTAATTAGGAGGTTGGTTAAGAGCCTTTAGGTCCTCCTGCTGAGAGTGTGTCTTGATCATGAGACTCAGCTGCCTCCAGTAAATTGCACAAAGGAATCCATCGCTACCCAGACCACTCTGATTGGTTTTCTCCTTCATAAGCTTGGTCATCCTAAATGCTAATGGAGGGCTCCAAGGACAGGGGCTCGTTTCTTTGGGGCAAAAACTCACAGAGACTGGATTCCATTTGCACTTTAAACAGAAGTAAGGTTGGGTCCTGCCCAAGATCAAAGATCATATACCCTAAGGATTTGGGCAATCTCATCTATCAGCAATACCCCTCTGAGACTGACTGAATGACCTGCAAGGGCTGGTCCCTGAATAAGAAAATAGAAAGGAAAACCTTAAACCTAATTGAACAATTGGTTATTAAAATAATAGAAAAATAATCATTTCTCTCAATGTGAACAATTAAAGAACTAAGAACCAAATTCATCTCTGTTGTTGCATCTTTTGGACCCATATATAATCTTAACATCTACATGGAAGACACATTGTTGGAGAGGAGCCTTTAGAGCTACACTTTGCTCCATTGAATCAAATTCTTTTTTAGTCAACAAACAATAAATGCAGTAGAGCCTTTCAGTCAATTGTTTGGCTCTAAGAATGTGATCTGCCATAGAATCACACGGCAAACCTATCTGTCACTTTCTTACGTGTTGCTGACCATTCTCACAAAGATTTTGTAGAGCTGAGAAGGTAAGCGTATGGGTCTGTGGTTCCGGATATCTACTGTAGTGACCCTTTCCACTGTAACGTTGGATGTGATTTTTTCCAAATCTGTCGGTATCTCTCCTCTTTCAGATAGTTTGAGGATTGACCCTTCAACCCTGTAAACATTGTGTCATCTCCAGCCTGGGCCTATGTGTACTTGATCTGGTCCAGCTGTTTTTGCTATCTTTACCTTCTTTAGCGCCGTTTCCTCATGCAGCACATCAAGAACTAAGGGGTTAAAGTCTAAATAAGGACTCCACTATCACTGACCAAGAAAATAATTTGTTATAGAAATGTTGATAGATCTTTTCCATTTTCAGTCTGTTGTCCTAATTTAATCTTTAAATACTCTTGACATTGTTAACTCAGTTGAATTGAGTCTCATGCCAGACTTTCTGCAACCTTATTTTTCCTCCACTCTTTCTCACTGTTTTTTTTTGTTGTTTGTTTGTTTTTTAGGCAATTGGGGTTCAGTGACTTGCCCAGGATCACACAGCTAGTATGTGTCAAGTGTTTGGTTTGAGGCCACATTTGAACTCAGGTCCTCCTGACTTCAGGGCTGGTGCTCTATCCACTGTGCCACCTAGCTGCCTCTCTTTCTCACTGTTTTGTGAGGTTATATTGATCAGAATTTTTCTGTAAGGGTCAGGGGTGGAAAGAAGAAAGAAATCCCTGTGAGCTGGGCCTTGAAGAAAACAGGAAATAGGGTAAGGGGAGAAGAGAATTTTGGATGGTTCTGGCTAAACCCAGGGCTAGGAAATCTGGCATACTGAGTTTGATTTGTCCTAATAAATGCTTTCTAATGAGGATTCTGACCCAAACCCAGGCCCAGTGGGTAGAAATTACTAGAGGCATATTTCAACTCAATCAATACAAAGAAGGTCTTTCTAACAAACAGAGCTGTCTGGAAGTGGAACAGACTGCATCAGAAGATGTTGATTAGAGGATAGATAGCCACCTTCCTGAGAGGCTGTAGAGGGATTCATGGATACTGAGAAAGACTGGATTATGTTGGAAAGAGTCAATTCTTGTCATGTAAAGTAATTCTGAAATCTAAGGCCTTGTTTGCCCTCAGGCCCTGGATCAATATCCAAGAGAGAAGCCCTTTCTTTCCAGGAATCTTGAAAGTACACTGGGGATTCCTTAGTCAAGTCTGACAGTCGCCAAACTAGAAGTAAACTAGGTCCAAAGACCATGTGATCTTATTACCGAGAGGTCAGGGCATTTCCCAATAAATGTGTGTGAGACCCTGCTGGGAAACAGGGTGGCTTTCTTCACAGATAACACAGTTCTAGTACACGCATACTACCTTCAAACCAGGAAAGCAAGACTACTAAAGTAGAGATGGAATCTACCTCCCACAGATAGGTCAAGAGGAAATGGTCAGAATCCCAGATTTTCACAGACCCTCTAAACTTGACGAAACCTTAAGTGCCTTTGTAAACCTTTCACACAGACAACTGCGGGGCCAACACTAACTGAACTACACTTGTTTAAAATGTACAAAATGTTTTCCTTTCTAAAGTGCTTTGTGAGCAGAACCAAGAGAACGTTGTACACAATAACAGTCACGTTGTGGGATGACTAATATTGACAAACTTAACCCTTCCCAGCAATACAAGGATCTAAGACATCTCCAAAAGTCTTGTGATAGAAAATGCTACCCACATCCAAAGAAAGAACTATGGAGTTCGCACACAGATCAAAGCATATTATTTGCTATTTTTTTTTTCTTCTGTTGTATTTTGTTTCCTCTTTCTGGTTCCTCTTATTGGTTCTAATTCTTACGACATCATTAATGTGAAAATATGTTTAATAGGAATGTATATGTACAGCCTATATCAGATTGTGTGGTGGAGAGGAAGGGGGAGAAAAATTTTAAACTCAAAAGCATATGGAAGTGATTGTTGATAAATCAAAATGAATTAATTTTAAAAAATAAAGTGCTTTGTGAGGTAGGCAGTACAGATAAAGTATTCTGATCTTTTATTTATTTTTATTTTTTGGTTAGGCAATGGGGTTAAGTGACTTGCCCAGGGTCACACAGCTAGTAAGTGTTATGTGTCTGAGACCGCATTTGAACGCAGGTCCTTCTGAATACAAGGCCGGTGCTCTATCCACTGCGCCACCTAGCTGCCCCAATAGTATTCTGATCTTGCAATTCTCATTTAACAGATGGAAAAACTAAAGCCCACAGAGGGCTTCACTCGCCCATAGTGCCAGAGATAGTTGGTTGCTAAGCAGAAACTGGATCCCAAGGATCTCTTGATTCCATATCCACACACCAACAATTTAGTTCAACAGCAGAAACAGGAGTGTATCAGATGAAACAACGTGAGAGGACTTTTCCATTGGACTTGACGCTGAAATCTGCATTATGTGGTGTCTCCCCCATTGGAATATGTTCTCAGTGAGAGTAGGGACTGTCTTGCTTTTTCTATTTGTATCTTCAACGGTTTGCACAAAGTAAGCACTTAAATGCTTTTTTCAATAGATCATTCATTCATTCATTCATTTCCACTGCCACAAGCTCCTCCCTTTGGGGTCTCTCTCTGGAGACTTCTGTAGGATTAGGTACGACAACTGGAGGTTCTGCTGGGCCCTAGGCCTCCTTTCGCTTGAGGCATTCCTGGGACCTAGATGGGGCTGCACCACCTAGTCCAGGCCTCTCATTTTAGAAGAAACCACGGGCCCTGAAGAGAAGGGACTAGACCAAGGTCACATGGGGATCAAGGGCCTCTACAATAGTCCGGCTTTTGCGCACATCACGTGGCCTTGCCCGCGGAACCCAGGCAGGAAGGAAGGCCCCAGGCTGCTGGGCGCCGGGTAGGGAAAGCTTAGCGCCGGGACTCTGCCGGGAGGGTCGAAGTTTCAGCCGGCCCCGCCCAGCCCTACTCCGCCCCGCCCAGCCCCGCGCTGCGCCAGCCTCAACCCCGCTGGAAGGAGCGCTCATGAATATGCAGATTGAGGAGGAAGGCTATTTAAAGGCATCCTGGCCACACGCCGCTCCTCTCCTAGTGCTGCCTGCCGCTCGCCTCCGCCTTCTTGTGGCCCCATCGCCCCCATCCCTGAAGCCTCTGCGCCGCGGTCTCTGCTAAGTCATTGAGTAACTGAGGAGGAGGCCGCAACATGTCTGACAAACTGCCCTACAAAGTCGGTAAGACAGAGGGGGAAGGGAGAAGGGAGTACCGGCTGGGTAACGGCGCACTCGAGGATTGCATGGGGTGGGGTTTGCAGCCTTCCCCGGGGGTTGCACTGTGGATACCAACAGGCCGGCTTGCAGTGGGTGCCTGGGCCGGCCGGCGGGGACCCGCGGATTTGGTCTCTTTGAATTGAAGGTTTGGCACGTTGGCCTGGGACAACCTAGCGGGTCTCCCGCGCGGTGCCCACTGGGGACTGTAGTTCTCCGATGGCTGCAACCCAAGACGGGAGGTGGAGGGGAAACTACTAGTCCCAGCATGCCCTATTTCGCTTGGCTGCCGTAGGACTGGGGGCTGCGGAAAGCGTGCTTCGGGGCGGGGCTTTAACGGGCAGGTGAATAGGGGATCCTGGGAAACCGGGCCGAACTGGACCCTGGAGTTACGGGACTGAGAACCACCTCCTTCCAAGACTGAACCTCTCCCCACGCAATTGAGGCCCTCCTGGAAGGACGTGAAGTTTGAAACTAGGAGGAGATCTGGGACTACTAGATTCTAGCCCTGGCACCGACTTGTTGGGTGCCTTTGGACAGGTCTCTTCCCTCTCTGGGCCATTCAAAAATGAAGTGGGACAGACTTGGGGCGGGGGTGGAGGATTGATCGTCGTGGGCTGTCTCTTGGCATTCTCTGTTGCTTGTTTTGGCGTTTGGGGTTCTGAGAGGGAATAAAGTGAGAAGAGCCCAGAACATGGGGGTGAGAAGACCAGGATTCAGTTCCCATCTTTTGGCCCCGACCAGCAGCTGTGTGATCCGGGGAAAACACTTAATCTTTCTGAGCGGCCCCTTTCTTCAGCTATTAAAAAAAGTTTTACAAATAATTGACACTTTTCTTACCTCTGAGGAAAACGATTTGTAAATCTTAAAGTGTTACAGGAGTAAGAACGAAATGAGGAGATAATAGCACCAACCTCACAGGTTTATTAGGATTAAATAAGGTAATATTTTCTTAACATAGTGCCATAGTAGGCACTTAATATAACTAGATCTATCATTCATATATGCATACATGCACCTATGTATGTATCTGTCATTCATATATACATACATCTATGTGTGTATGCATGTGTTTATCTATCCGTCCATCTCTGAGTCCAGCACTGCCTGTGCCCCCACCTCAAAGGAATTCATAGTTGAGGTGAGGATACCACTCTTGCACATACACAGAGAAAGATACAAGGCCCTGGATGCTCAGGGCTCGGAAAGGGCTACAAGCTAAACTCTGTGATAGCAGCAGGGAGAGGTAAGATTTGAGCTAGACTTTGGAGGATGGAAAGAACTCTTTGACAAGTAAGGTAAGTCTCAGTAGTCCTTAGGCTCTACTGGAGGGTCTGCTGAGGAAGTGATTTGGGCTGTTGGGAAGTGCCTGTGTGTTGGAGGGGTTGAAGAGTGGAATGCTCTTTCTATAACTCCATGTAGTCAAGGAAGACTTTGTGGAGGAGCTCTGCTGGCCTGGCAGGAGGGATAGGGAAGGTGGTAATATTTTGTCTCTGCACATAGGTCACAATGTTCTCCCCTGCCCCTGAGGCGCTTTTGTTTTTCTGTCTGTTCCTTCACTTGGTTCTTGCCATCTGTTTTGCCAAAAATAATCTATAGTTTCCCCTACAGGGCATAGTAGCCACAAGGCCCCCATGGAAAGAGCCCCAAGAAGCTTTCTTGAAGCTGGAAATCCTAGTGTTCAGGGAAAGGGATGGTCACGGACTGTATAATTCATTCAACAGACATTTATTAAGCTCCTGTTATGTTTTCTGTCTATAATACTTTTGGCT
Organism: Phascolarctos cinereus; assembly: GCF_003287225.1. Classification (NCBI taxonomy): domain Eukaryota; kingdom Metazoa; phylum Chordata; class Mammalia; order Diprotodontia; family Phascolarctidae; genus Phascolarctos; species Phascolarctos cinereus. The sequence goes on from NW_027555625.1 coordinate 327,253,229, forward strand.
CCTGGAATTCCTCAGATACACACTAGGTGATGGGACAAGCCTTTCACGGGAATTGTAGACTTTCCAAAGGCATTGGATTGGCTGTTAGTAGACTCTTTTCTGGTTTTAGCTTTGACACGCCAACCTGACATGAGACATGGGGCAAGACCCCGCTCTCTGGATCTCAATTTCCTCTTCAGTAAGTGAGAATGGTAGGGCTTAGATGATCTCTACCACCTCGGTTCTGTGTTCTGTAGTCCAAGGCCCCTTTCCAGTACTAACAGTGCCTTCATAGTAAGCAGTTTTAGAAATGTTTGCTGAATTTAACTTTTTTTCCTATTAAGAGCTAACAGTCTGTTTTTCTCTAGTCTCTGCCGATCAACCTCTTTATTCCTAAGCCACTGAGTCTTTGTTGTATAATACTATATATAACCAGACCTTTGCAGTAGATAGCTCCCAGTAGTTTGTGGTCGCTTTATGCCATCAGGGCACCTTTTGAGGGTGTTTTATAGTTTATAAAATACTTTTTCTCACAAGCAACCCTGTGAAGTAGTACAAATTAACCTATTAACCTTAATTTACAGCTGAGAAAACTGAGAGGTTTATGTGGCTTGCTCAAGGTCACATTGCTAGAGACAAACCCAGGCCTTCTTTCCACTGCACATTATATGTCTCAGATTTGTAATGGTTGTTTGTCCTTCCTTCTGGAAGAAGACAACGACTTTGGGAAGGTTGATGTCTTGATTTGCAAGTGAATTGGATTTAAGGGCTATGCAAAGTCACCAGCTTTACTCTCTCCCCTGGAGCTGTCTGGGTCTTGTGGCAAGATATTGATCCAGAGGACTTGAGATGGCCCTAGGTGTAGTGGAAGACCTTGGCCTTTTTAAGCTAAGTTCTTTCCCAGGTCTCAGTTTGTCTGAGGCAACACCCATTCAGTGATGTATTTGATCAAATGTGGACGCTCTGTAACATTCAAGACCAACCATTACCTCACTAACCTCTGTTCTCTAGTGTATTACACTAGAAAAATGCCAGCTTTGATGTTGGACATGCTACCTATTTGATCTTGGGCAAGTCCTCATCTGCAGAGTAAACATGATAGGTTAGATGACCACTAAGGTCACTTAGAGCTCCAGAAATGTAACCCAGGAGAACAGAGGCTCCAATCATACTCGATTTTCAGTAATTTCTAGTTCTCATTTTTTATCTTTGCACATGTCATTGCTTCTCCACTGCCAATTCATGTCCCTCACCTCTAGAACCAGCCTTAAAACTCATTTCTTCTGGGAAACCTTCCATGATTAAACCTTCCATGACTACTCAGTAGTTATGTACTGTAAATTCTATAATGCTCAAAGGGAGTTGAAGCTTTCACTATAGTAAGTTGGGGAGCACACTTTTGAAGATCTGGGAGGGAAACAAGGGGGTGGCTAACAGATGGTTAGAAATTAATCTTTAGAAGAGTTTTTGGTCTGATTTATTTTTTTTAATGAATTCTGTGTTCAGTCAACTGTGATCAGAGCAAAAGCAATAATAATGATCAGTCAATCAACAGGCATTTATGAAGTGGCTACTGGGTGCCAAGCACTATGCTAAGGACTGGAAATACAAAGAAAGTCAACACAAACCCCTCAAATAACAGCCTTTCCTCTCTAGGAGTTCATAGTTTGAGGGGAGAGAAAGCATGCAAATAACTACTCTGTACAAACAAGATAGAGATGGGGTAAATCTCAGAGGGAAGGCATTAAGATTAAGGAGGTCTAGGAAAGGCTTCTTGTAGAAGATGGGACTTTAGCTGAAGCTTGAAGGAAGTCAGGAAGTAGATGGAAGTGAGGAGGGGGGAAGTTTCAGGCATGAAGCAGTGAAGACAAAATTCTATTTTGCTTTATTAGGGGTGGGGAGGAAATCAGGGTTAAGTGACTGGCCCCGGGTCACACAGTCAGGCCTTCCAGACTCCAGGGCCTATCCACTGTACCACCTAGCTGCCTTTGACGGAATTTTAAAGGGCCCAACCCTCAGGGAGCTTATATTCTATTGGAAAGTATATATACCTGTAAACAAATGCAAACTGTATTCCAATAACAAATTCCAGATATATCCCGCATAAAAGGTAATTTTGCTGAGGTGCAGGTCCTAGCAGTTTGGGGAAGCCAGGAAAGGGCTGATGTAAGAGGCAGTGCTTGAGCTGAGCTGTGGATGCAGATGGGGATCACAAGAAGCAGAGGTGAGGAGAGAGGGCATTCAAGGCATGGGGAGCAGCCTTATAAGACCTTGGTATGTTGTGTGAGGAGCAATAAGCAAGCTGGTGTGGGGTGATTGTAGAGTGTAGGCAGGGGTGTGATCACGTAGTAAGTCTGGAAGGATAGTCCCAATAGCAATGCTAAAAAGAGGAAGTTTGGATTTAAAGGCGGTAGGAAGTTGCTATAACATTTTGAGCGGGGGAGTGATGTGCACAGTCAGACACATTTAGAAATAATGTAACTGATTTTCATATAGCATTTTTAAAGTTTGCAAAGCACTCTGTGTGTGTGTGTATTTTTGATGTATATTTTAAAGAAGAAATAACCAGCTATCCAAAAGTAAAAGGTAACAGGCAACCCTGAGAAGTACTAAGTTTCCCATTACTGGTTCTAAGTTGTACCAGGTACACTCTGAAGTTCCTTGCAGCTGTTGGGACTCTGGGATTTCCTGAGGCTTTCCATTTCTGGCTTGGGTTCACAAAGACTGATAAGTGTGAGGCAGGTCCCCTGCCCTCAAAGAGCTTATAATTTTGCCAGAAGCAGCAAGCTCAGAATATACTTGATAGGAGAGCAAAGGGAAGCTTCCTCCCCTTTCTCTTCACTCCCCTCCCCCCATCATGGTGCTTAGTTTCTCTTCTCCCCTGCCCTCGCAGCTGACATCAGCCTGGCTGCCTGGGGACGAAAGGCCCTGGACATAGCAGAGAATGAGATGCCTGGCCTGATGAAACTTCGAGAGATGTACTCAGCCTCCAAACCTCTGAAGGGTGCCCGGATTGCTGGCTGCCTCCACATGACGGTGGAAACAGCTGTTCTTATTGAGACGCTGGTGGCCCTGGGAGCTGAGGTGAGTCCACACAGAGTATCAGAGGAGCCAGCAGTGGGATCTGGGGGCAGAAACACATGGGGCTGGGGGTGATTCGGGCAGTTCTGGAGGCCTTTGTGAACAGATACCTCTCTATTCCATGTCGAGGTACAGCGGAAAGAGTCTGAATTTGGAGCCAGAGGGACCTCGGTTCAAATCTCCTCTGGTCATCTGTGTGACCTTGGGGAAGTCAGCTTGATCTCTTGGGCCCTTGGTTTCATTATCTGTAATAGTTAGACTAGTTAGCCTTTGAGATCCCTTTTAGCTCTAAATCTATAAATGATCTTTCCCTTTTGTATAGGCATTTATACTTGTCATAGGTTTTTTGGGGTTTTTTTGCCCCCACAATGAGATTTTTGCCCCCCACCTTGAGATTCCTCACGACAGTATATGATGTAAGTGGGGCAAGATTTAACCCCATTTTGTCCTCGGAAAAGGGAAAGTGATTTGCCCAAGGCTTACATAGTGCTGGCAGTCAGGACTAAAACCTGCTCTCCTGACTCTCAACCCAGGGACCCCTGCTGTGAGTTGACCTTCTTGACCCATCATGTATACTGATTGATAGCTCTTTTGGCCTCTGTCTTTTAAGTTGACTTCTCTACATTGACCTTGGGCTGCTGTTTTCTCTGTTTTCGTGAATGACCCCTTGTTTCCTGATTCTTCAGGTACAGTGGTCCAGTTGCAACATTTTCTCCACCCAGGACCACGCAGCCGCTGCCATTGCCAAAACTGGAATTCCTGGTAAGGCCTCTTCTTCTGGGTGTAGCTCCCACCTAGGCCAGGAACTCTCTTGGGTAGCAGGGAGCTCAAGCAAAAGGCCTCCAGGATGGGAAGACTTCAGCTACTTAAAGGGCTTAATTTAAGCACATGGGAGAGACCACAGGCTTATTCTGTGTGGTCCAGAGAGAATAATGAGTACCAACCAGAGAGAAGTTACAGGGATGTAGATTATGATGAGATTGAAGGAAGAACTTCTTAAGAATAATAGGTAGCATTTATATAGTGCTTTACATGTGTCATCTAGAGCTGCCTCAGTAGATAGTGGTGCTGATAACTTTGGAGATGCCATTCAAGGGGCTTCTGCCCTGGCATGAGACTGGGGGTGGGTGAGAGGGCATGGGTCATAGGATCATTGGATAGAGCTGGAAGGGACCTCAGGGGCCACCCCCTTCTTTTGACAGATGAGGAAACTAAGGCCCTGCCAGGTTAAGTGACTCCCCAGGTAGCAAGAGATGGATCTGGGATTTGAACTTAGATCCTCTAACTCCAATTCTAGCATTTTTTTTTTTACTGTGCCAGGCTGCCCCTTTCCAGGGGCCATCCAGCTCTAAAATTCTGGGACTGTATGATTCTGTGAAAGAAGTAGGATTGGAGTGGCCAGGGGAAGTTGGGCCTGGACAGTGGGAATGTTTCTTGGAGGGATGGGTGGGAGGGGTACTGTGTTGGTATTAATGATGACTGTCCAGCCCATGGGGAAATGACCATGATGGGAGCCTGGGTGAAACCACAAGGAACAAATTTAGGCTTTCGGTTGGCCTTCTGATGAGAAGGGATCAGGTCCCTGCTCTGCTCTGGTCTGGGTGAGCTGGGAGGCTGGTAGAGGCTTTCTCAGAATAGGAAGAAAACAGAGTGGTGTTTCATTTTCTCTGTCTGTGAGTGTGGCTTAACATAGGCAGGCTCTGGGGATGAGAGTTCTGTGTCTGAGGCTCATGGCTTTGAGCAGAGAGGCTGATGACATCCTTGGGAGGGTGAGGGGGCGCGCGAGGTGTGTACAGTCGGCCGCCCTCTTTGGTTTTCCGTCTCTGTGCTTTGAGGTACTGGACTTTGAACTAGAAGGAAAAAACTTTGTTTGCAGAATGTTTCTTTTTTGCCCTTTGCCCAGGGTTTGCAACATTAGTAGTTTGGTCCCTCTACTGAGCTCAGAGGAAAGCTGATGCCTTGCACTGCCTTTTTCCCAGACCAGAAGTCTCCCATGTGTGCACTGAGACAGGGGTTGGCATCATGACCTGCCATCCACTTTCCTTCCATGAGCTTCCTTCTTGGTGGTGTCTTATATAACACGTGTAAAGTGCTTTGCAAACCTTAAAGCACAACATGAATGCTGGCTGTTATTATTACAACTATTCTCTGGTTATTCTCTACTTTTCTCTCTACCCCACCCCACCCTCAATCCCCCAATACAGACTTTGTGGTAAGTCTAACAGCTCTAGAGGTGGTTAAGCCCTGTATTCAGGGGCCCAGGAGCTCTCCCTTGGGGGTGACCAGGGCAATCCTTGGTTCTGAGATTGGAGTTGGGTGGAGGATTTCCCCCCTGGCTTGGCTTCCTCTCATAGGTCTCTGATACTGCTAGAAAAGTCAAAGAAAAAAATATTGGGGATACTAAGTTTCTGGGGGGGGGATACTGTGACTCTTCTGCTTTTGGGAGCCTGGTGTAGAAACTAGAGGGAGGTCCCTGGTAGGAAAGCTCCCCCTGTCCCCTGATCTGGAGGTCAGGGCCTGGGAGATCTCCTGGTACCAGCCACTAGTTGGGTGGGCTATGTATGAGGCCTGGCCCTGATTCATCTTTTAATTGCTCCTTATGCTTGTAGAATTAAAAAAAAATGTCTGATAGTGATTTGTGTCCAAGGTTCTCCATAATCTGCCTGTCCAGACTTGTCTCATCCCATTCTCCTGGCTTCTGTGCTCCAGGCAAACCGAATTGTTGTTTTGTTATGCTGGAACAGATGCGAGACGGAGACCCAATCAGAAATGTAATGTGGAGGTTTATTGAAGCGTGTGGCTGCCAGGGGTACGCACACCCCAGTCAAGCAGCCCCAATCAGGGGTTGAGCTAGGGTTTATATGGAAAAGAGCATGGGAAAGAAATGCCAGGAACACTGGTGAGGTAATCCAAAGGTGCAGGTGTCAGGGGTGGGGGCTATGGCTGGGAAAGTACAGGGAGTATACCGGACATGGAGGGAGAAGACAGAGGTACGGCTCTTTGGAGTCTGGCAGGAGAAAGAGTCCTTGGGCAGGCCAAGGACAAAACTCCTTGGGCTGGCCAAGGCACCCCTCTCCCTCTGTCTTGATGAGAGAATGCTCTGCAATAAGGGAAAGCTTTCTCACAAGACAGGAACTTACTAAGGAATTGGGAGGCTTCCAGAGACATGATCTGAGGGCTGGGGCCTGAGCAGCCCAGCTCAGTGTAGCTGTACCAGGGAGAGAGGTAAGGGTCGTGCTGAGGCCTATGCATGAATAACTGCTAGGCACAGTGTTCTTGGGCTGGGGAGAAACTGTCAGGGACAGTGTTTCTGAGACTAGGGAGAAATTGGGGTACAAGTACAAGCACAAGCACCTGAGCACCCCATCATTACAGGTCAGAGATCACACAAACCAGACCAGGTATCCTGGTCTCTGGTATAAACATAATTATCTAAAGCAATTATATTGCAAGCTTTCTTATCCATTTGTGTTGGAGGTACGGGCTGTGCTGAGCTATGCAAGAGTACATTTCACTATTGTTTAGATTTGGGAGGAAAGAGGTCTGGGGCAAGATTAAGCAGTAATTTCTGTTTTTTCACGGCTTAAAGGGCCCTACTACCTAAAATGGTAAAATAATGTTCTGCATTACAATTTGTCCCCTAATCTCGCCCTGCCTGCCTTCACACAGGCCTGGACCCCTTTTCTGTCCTCATCTGCATTTGCTGAAATCCTCCTCTTCCTTGAGGACCTCACTTAAGTGTCACCTCCATGCGGATGCCTTCCTTGATGCCCCAGGTGAAAGTTCTGTCTCCTGCAGTTTCCCTAAAGCACTTTGTCTTTTTTTTTAGGCAGTTGGGGTTAAGTGACTTGCCCAGAGTCACAGAGCTAGTAAGTGTCAAGTATTTGGTTGAGACCGAATTGAACTCAGGTCCTCCTGACTTCAGGGCCAGTGTTCTATCCACTGTGCCACCTAGCTGCCCCTGAGCACTTTGTCTTGATCTCTCCTCTGCCTCCATCACATGCTTCCTTATAGCATTCTTATTTGTGCACATGTTGTATCCTCAACTTGTCAATTGTAAACTCCTTGAGGGACTGGCCTGTGTGGTGTCTCTAGCTTTGGACTTCCTGTACTGAGCATAGGGCCTTACGCACTCAAATGTTTGGTCAGTTGCGCTGAATTCCTCACACTCATTCTCCTACTCTTGCCTCAGTGTACGCTTGGAAGGGGGAGACCGATGAGGAATATCTCTGGTGCATCGAGCAGACCCTCTATTTCAAGGATGGGCAGCCCCTTAACATGATCCTGGATGATGGTGGGGACCTCACCAACCTTGTTCATACCAAATACCCCGAGCTCCTGAAGGGTAAGGAGGAACATGGGGGAACGGGAATGGACAAGGGTAGAATGCTGGGGGTGTTCGGGGTGGTATATGGGGTCTTGTAGGGAGTCTGGTTAGGAAAGAGGCTGCCAATCCCTGAAACCTTGGCTTCACCAAGACAGGGTGGCTGGGGGATGTCAGAGTTTCCCTGATAAGGAGGCTTCAGTGGCCGTTTTTGATGCTTGGAGGGAAAAGGGTGGCTTTTTCAACACTCCCAAGGGTAGTACAGTACTAGACAATGGAAAGAGCCCTGAAAATGGAATTAGAAGAACAGAATTCAAATCCCAGCTTTCTTATTAGCTCAGTAACCTTGGACTAGTCATTTTCTTTAGCTGAACTTAATTTATTCATCTGTAAATTGGGAGAGTTAGACTAGATAATATTGAAGGTCTCTTTCTTCTCTGTGATCCTATGAAAGGAAACTCAAGGATCCCTTTTTTCCCCTGGAAATCAGGGCCAGCCTAAGGTGGAGTCTGTGTACCTGGCCCTGAGCAGAGTTTAGTATGACCAGGCTTTGCCCTCCTGGGGAGCAGGCTGGGCCAGGATGGTGAACTGACAGCTCATAACAGAGCCCTTGGGGGTGCTTTTCCTGGGGAGCCTCCTCCCACATAGAACCATCTTCATGCTAAGCCTCCCCCTGAGGCTAGAGTGGGAGGGAGAAAGGGAGGAACCATCCTAATGGCCTTGGGAACTTATTCTGGACACTGCTATTATGTCAAGTTCTTGGGGCTTAGAGCAGAGAGGGAGGAAGGGCGCCCTTCTGGCTCTGACCTGATCTCAGTTTGGAGTCTGGGTCTCCATTCTGGAATAGGGGCCTCCTTTTTTTTGGTGGAGTTTGTCCAGGAAGAATTGAAAGGAGAAGTAGCTATAAGAAATATCTAAGGAGTTATGGCTGGGGTGCAATGGTAGGGCACCCTGTGTGTAGGAATGCTGGGGATCCTGGATTCCTTTCCCCAAATAACCCTGATCCAGGCCCCTTTCCTCAGCCTCAGGCCTGAGGGACTTTGGGTGAAGCCATATACAATTTAAAAAATGCTTGGATTGGGGGAGAAAAATCTGGTGACCTGGAGCTGAGGTGGGTGTTTCTCCTGTTTTGGTCATCTGGACCATAGATCAGAGATTTACTGCTTTTTGGGGCCAGGGAGTGTTCCTTCCCAGGAACCTTTTGCCCATGTACCTCACCCACCACCAATACCTGAAAGTCCGCTCTTAAAGCTGTATGTCTTATTGTTCCCTGTTAATAAAGAGATGCCCTATGGAAAGGAAAAAGCAGTGGCCTTTGTTAAGCCACTGGGTGATCCCTGACTGCTGCTGACATGCAGGTTTGAGGGGCAGGGAGAATGATGAAGTGGCAAGAGGAATGGATTTGGAATCAGGACAGCAGGGGTCCAGGTCTTGGCTCTGCTAGTAATCTGCTGTGTGACTCTGAGTCTCAGTTTCCTCCTTTTTAAAACAAGGGTGCTCAAAACTCCGTCCCAGCCTCATTTCCAAAGTCCAAAAAAAATGAGAATATATAACTCCAAGCCATGGTTTCCTGGCAACACAGTGAATGGAGTAGCTCTAGGGGAGATAGAAAGGCATGAGGCTTCCTCTGCCTACACTAGTACCACATTAAATGACTTCACTTGGGGGGAGCAGTGTTGGCTTACCTCACTGCTGGGCTTCTCCTTCCCCCCCCCCCCAGCCAGGAGTGGACTGTGATGGTGGGAGGACAACATTTCCTACCACCACCCTCCCAAGCTGCAGGCTATTAGCAGGGTGACACCTGTTAAATGGATGATGGGGATTTAATTAAGGGTGGCTCCAGAGGGCTTGAACTGTAGGGGACTGGTCCTAATGGAGCATCCCTTGGCTCAGACATCAGAGGCATCTCAGAGGAAACCACCACAGGCGTCCACAATCTGTACAAGATGAAGGCCAGTGGAGTTCTGAAAGTGCCAGCCATCAATGTGAACGATTCTGTTACCAAGGTATTACTATCCTCTCCTGAATTTCAAATCCCCTCCTCTCCAGGGACTCAGCTGCCTCTCCACCCTCACCCCAGAGTGTAGCATTTGCCAGGCTCAGGTAACCACACTCACAGTGTGCAGGGCAAGATTTAGTTTAGGCCCTCCCATGGTTTTCAGGATAGTTTTATATATATTTATATATATATATATATATATATATATAATACTATGTGTGTGTGTATATATCCACACACATATATGTACACATATGTATATGTGCATATGTATATATGTATGTATATCTGCACATACATACAAAGCATTATACATTGTATATAGTATTTATTCATTCTCATTTGAGCCTCAGAAACAACCCTGTAGGCAGGCCAGGTGAGGTGGTAGTCCTTAGGGACCAGCGTGATGTAGTGGACAGTGTGGGACTTGGAGTCCATGAGACTTGAATTTGTATACAGGTTCCTACTCTGTCACATGCTGGCTGTGTTACTTTAGGTAAGTCACTTAACCACTCTGGTGTTCGTGCCTTCATCTGTAAAATGACTTCTGAGGTCCCTTCCAGCCCCAAATCCATGGTCTTAGGACCCTGTGATTTATCAGCCCTGTGAGCAGAGACAAGGCATGTGAACCCTGTGTTTGTTTCCACGTCTGTAAAAAAGGGATCAGAATACTTGCACTGCCTGCCTCATGGGGTTGTTGTGATAAAAGGGCTCTGTAAATCTTAAAGTGCTTTGGAATGAATGTTGTTAGTTACTGGTTTTCCCATTTTATAGATTAGGAAAAATTAGACATTCCAAGATTTATGGAGTTACAGAATGTTTGAGTTGGAAGGGACTTTAGAAATGAGGAAACTGAGGCCCAGAGAGGGCGGTAACTTACCAACGGCCATATCATGCTAATAGTAGAACTGGAACTAGAATCTAGGGCTCCTGGATCTGGAGAGCAGTAGGGAGTCATTCTGAGTCCTTGAGCTGGGGAGGATCACAATGAAAGCTTCCTGGTTTCTGTGGGGGGATTGCTTCCTCCTTTCCTTACCTCCCTTCAGAGCAAATTTGACAACCTGTATGGCTGCCGTGAGTCCCTCATCGATGGCATCAAACGAGCCACAGATGTGATGATTGCAGGCAAAGTGGCTGTGGTGGCAGGCTATGGTGATGTGGGCAAGGGCTGTGCTCAGGCTCTTCGGGGCTTTGGTGCCCGGGTCATCATCACTGAGATAGACCCTATCAATGCACTGCAGGCCTCTATGGAGGGTGAGTAAAGGGCCAGAACAGGCTATGAGGGTCACGACTTGGGGTCCTCAAGGGTGGTCACTGGGCTAATGTCTGTGTGTGTATGTGTGTGTGTGTGTCTGTGCTCAGGTTATGAGGTGACCACCATGGATGAGGCCTGCAAAGAGGGAAACATTTTTGTCACCACCACGGGATGTGTGGACATCATCTTGGGCAGGTGGGGCCCAGCTCCTTGGGGGGGGCCTCCATCTGTCCTCCCAGTGTCCTTGCCCATCTCCCTGTACATTCCCCTACCTTTTCCTGTCCTACTCTGTATTTTCCTTCTGACCCAGCACTCCTGGGCTCTTCCTTTATTGCTCCCTCCCTTCCATCTGTCCTTCCCTGGGCCCTCAGGCATTCCCTTAGCTTTGTTGCTCCTCTTCCCTTTCAGCCAAGAGTTCCTGCCTGCTTTGTTCCCTAGCTCCTGCCCCACCTCCCCCTCAGCCCATGGCCCATTTCCTACCCCCACCACAGGCACTTTGAGCAGATGAAGGATGACGCCATAGTGTGTAACATAGGCCACTTTGACGTGGAAATAGATGTCAAGTGGCTGAATCAGAATTCTGTGGAGAAGGTGAACGTGAAGCCTCAGGTGAGGGCCTGGGCCTGGGTGTAGGGACTCAGTGGGTTCTTTCTGTATTCTCTGGTGGGTGGGTGAGCCAGCTGTGGAGTGTGCAAGGTTCCCGTCTGAGGCAGAGGGAAACAGCACAGTGGAGATATCGTGGGCTCTGGAGTCAGAGGGTCTGAATTTGAGTCCCACTTCTGATACTACTCCTTATGGCATCCTCTCACTTGTCTTCCTTGGATCTCCATTTCCTCATTTGTAAAATGAGAGCTTGGATCTCTTGGAAGGCCCCTTGCAGCTCTAGATCTGGAATCTTGTGACATTAGGCTCTGGAGAAAAGAGATGGAAGGACCTTCCCACAGCACTCTGGCTTAGGTGGGAAGATGGTAGGGGTGAAGTTGTCCTTGGCTAGTGTTCAGGGAGTTGGGGTTGGATGGAGGCTGGGGCAGGTTTCAGGTGGGTAAGAGTAGAGCTGTGTCTGCTGTGGAGCCCTGGCCTCCTTCCCTTCCCTTTTGGAGCTTGTGCTGAAACACTCCTGTATACTGACACACAACCACGTAGAACTACTTTCTCTGCCCTCTGGTCCACTTAAAAGGGACACCAACAGAAAGGGTCACTGTTCTCGATGGATGCGTTAGTTGAGGGAAGGAAGACAGGGACTATACAGTGTTGAGCCTGGTTGCTGACATTCACTGGAGAACAATTTCTTCAACCTCCTCGAACTGCCACAGCCCCCAAGACCACTTGGATCTTTCTTGGGTTGGAGAGAAGTAGTCTAGTCCCGTCTCCCACCCACCAGTGTCTGATACACAGCTTTGCATATAGCGATACACGTGTGCGCATGTATGAGCAGTAACGAAGGGAAACGTGATTATTGGGGAATGGCACAAGTCCAGGGACCCACAGTGCCTGGCTCTGTCCTTAGCCCACCCAGTTTCCCTCTAGCCTGGCTCCATCCATTGGGCTGCCTCCTTTTTTGTGTAATTTTAGCCCTGGAGTCACTTGGCACTGGCCCTTACCACCTCTGTCCATCCCTGGGAGACTGAGCCAGAGTGAGGGAAGAAGGGAGAATGAGGCATTTATGTGGGCAGAGACATGGCCAGGGTAGGAGGTACTTGGCTAGACAAGTGACTAGATGACCCTTTGTTGACTATTCTGTCAATAATGGACTCCTATTTAAGTGTGGTTAGGCCTAGGTGACCTTTGGGTCACTTCTAGTCTTAAGTTTCTGTGGTTTTTGGAAGGTAGAGGATACGGGGGTATTGTTGGGGAGAGGAAGGAAGAAGGAGGTCTGTTCTTGGTCTCTAGCCCTCCCCTCTCTTGCCCACCCGGCCAGGTGGACCGCTATAAGCTGAAGAATGGGCGACGGATCATCCTGCTGGCAGAAGGCCGTCTAGTCAACCTGGGCTGTGCTATGGGCCATCCCAGCTTTGTCATGAGCAATTCCTTCAGCAACCAGGTGTTGGCCCAGATTGAGCTGTGGACCCACCCGGACAAGTACCCTGTGGGAGTGCACTTCCTCCCCAAGAAGGTCAGTGGCTTTGGTGTGGGTGGGTCCAGGGGACACATCTAGACCAAAAGGGATAGCTTCCTGTCACTTCTCTCATTGGCCTTTCCCCCATCACATCCCTGAGCATCATGATTTCCAAATTCTAGTCCTGACTCTTGCTGTGTGAGTGCAAAGTGTCACGCAGATGCTTGCTCCTAGAGAGAAACAGGCGAGATTATGGCCAGGCCAGCCGCGTGCTTAGGCTTCTCTGGGTGGCTCTTCACTGTGGATTGTTTTCCTGCCCCCAGGCAGATGATTCTGACAGAGCTGCAAGGAGCCTTTGACACCCTGTGGTCTCTATCCAGTCCTCCCTAGCAGGCGCTTGAGCCCAGTGTTAAAAAAGAGGAAACCAGGCTCACACAGGGTGAGGGACTTGCCTTAGGTCATGCCAAAAGGTAGGGGCAGGTTTAGAAGGGTGCAGAGCTTTTGCCTCCTCCAGGCTCTTTGCACCTCACGTTCTGAATTCAGCATGAATTTATTAAGTGCCTGCAGTAGGCTAGGACTGGAGGATTTAATTAATTGGAGTAATTTGGCTTTGGGAAAAGTTGCTGCCCAGCCTTACCCAGCATGGAACTGGGCCGCCTTCTTGTTTGCAGGTAGCTGTCTTCTGTCCCTGGTATTGGCTGACTGCCCCCAGTAGCTTTTCCATCCTGGGGGTCGGGAAGGCTTGTCTTCCCCTTTAGTTTCTACCCAGTTCTCTGGGGACCAGACTGTGCTTTTGAAGTAGTTGAGTCAGGCCTTTCTTGGTCAGCAAGCACTTACCATTTACCTGCTCTGTGTCAGGCATTGTGCTAGGTGGGGCAGGTAGGTAGCACAATGGATAAAGTGCTGGGCCTGAAGCCAGAGAAACCCAAGTTCAAATCCAGCCTTAAACATTTAATAGCTATGTGACCCTGGGCAATTCACTTAACCCAGTTTGCCTCAGTTTCTTCATCTGTAAAATAAGCTGCAGAAGGAAATAGCAAACCACTCCAGTATCTTTGCCAAGAAAACCCCGAATGGAGTCATGAAGAGTTGGACATGACTGAATGACAACAACAGATACGATAATATGTATTATAAAGTAATAAGGATGGAAAGGTAGGTTGAACCAGGTTGTGAAGGGCTTTTAATGCCAAACTGAGGAGTTTGTATTTGATTCTGGTGAGCTGCTGGAGTTTTTATTGAATGTGGGCATGTGGCATGATCAGATCTGCAGTTGAGGAAAATTACTTTCACAACAGTATGGAGGTTGGAATGGAGAAAGGAGAGCCTTGAGGCAAGGAGTCCCATTAGGAGGCTCCTGCAGTAGTCCAGGTGAGAGGTAGTAAGGAGCTGGATTAGAGTGGTAGCTGTGGGAGAGAAGGGGATGGATCTGAGAGAGACTGTACTCTTCCAGCCTAGTCAAGGAGCCCAAGGTTGGGGCTCTGGGACACAGGGCTCACGTTCTCTTGTTCTCCCCTTACAGTTGGATGAAGCTGTGGCTGAGGCCCACCTTGGCAAACTCAATGTGAAGCTAACAAAGCTGACGGAAAAGCAGTCCAAGTACCTGGGCCTCCCCACAGAGGGCCCCTTCAAACCTGACCACTACCGGTACTGAGTCCCGCCCAGCTCAAAGACTCCACGTGACCAACCAGCCCCTCCTGCATAGAGTAATAAATGGTATCTAGGTTTAGTCGGCCATCTCTGCTGCGTCATCCCTGTGGCTACCAGCCAGCCTGGTGTTTTTTTGATCATGTTTGTGTCTAGCATGGTACTGGTTATTGGGGTAAGGGGTGGGAGGAGGAGGAGGAAGCAACCAAAGAAACAAGCTGCCTCACAAGGCCAGCCTGGCATCCTTGCTCTGAACCATGAAGAGACTGTGTCCTATGTTGTCCGCTACAAATTGGGCCCCATAGTCACTGACCTTAGACCTCTGACCCCTAGACAGTTTGCACCATGGCAGCATTTAGGATGTTAACTCTGGAAAGGATATGAAGAATATCTATTCCAACTTTATCTTATTGTGGCTAGGGAAACAGACTTAGAGAAGGAGTGACGTGCCCAGCTTATGCCCCATTAGTGGCCAAACCCGGGTCTCCTTGCTTCTAGGTCAGAGTGTTTTCCACAACCCCCACAGCATCAGTGTGCTAGGTTTTCCCAGCACCTGAAGTCAGCTTATTATCATTCAATCAGCAAACATTTATTAAATGCCTACTATGTGCCAGACACTGTGTTATTCGCTGGGGACACAAAAAGAGGCTCAAGGAACTCAGTCTAATGAGGGAGACAACATTCAAGCAAATCCATACAAAACAAGCTGTATACAGGATGAATAGGAAATAATTAACAGAGGGAAGGCAGTGGAATCATCTCTGCTTTTGTCCTGGGTTCTGCCAGCTTGATGCTGTGGCAGTTTGGGCTGGGGCAGTTGAGAAAAGAGGGTGAGAGGTTAGTGCTGGGCACAGCTGGAGGTGATCAGGACAGCCTTTTACAACTGGAAAGGTAGGCTCATTGTCCTCTGTTTGAAGAAGCAGGGTTGGGAGGGATCTAAGTGAGGCAGATTTCCCTCTAGCCGTGGTTAAAGCCAACAGAGCTGAGCTTCCAGGTGTCTGAGACGTTCACTTCATTCTGACAGCAGTTGACACTTCTGTTTCAGATAGTCTAAAGATTCCTCCGTTTTACAGCGGGGGTGCGGTGAACTGAGGCGAGGTCCCTTCCTGATTTAATGTTCTGTGCTTAAGAGCCCTCCTGTGATCAGGATGCCCAGTTCAGATTGGATTCCTTTCTGCTCCCACCCCTGAAACCACACTCAAGCAGGTCACAAGTGACATAGGGAAAGTGTGGCAGTGTGAGTGAAAGGAAAGGGAGGGAACCCGAGGCAAGTGGATGGTCTCTTTTGAGAGTTCATTGGAGTTGGTTCAGACACAAAGCCAGCTGGACGCCACTGCCACTGACTTGTGCTTTGGAGGGCTCGCGCCTCTCCTCTTTAGTCTTCCCATGGGTTCCGTAAATGAGGTGGACTGGAAGGTCTGTTACACCCTTGCTTCATCTATAAAGTGAGGGTCGGTCTCAGGGCCCTGCTAGAGGCCTCTCCCATTCTGCAGACTGTCACCTAAGCTACCTCAAAGGCTGCTCTGGCCTTTGGAGGGGAGTCTGCACCATCTAATCCGAGTCTTGGGTTCCGTAGTTGGGGCAGGGGGTTCCCTTTCCTCATGAGGACAGCACTCAGCTCCAGTGCTGGAGGGCTCGGGTGGGAGTGGTGGGAGGCAGCTTAGTGTAAAGGAGAGAGCACTAAATGTGGAATCTGGAGACCAGGATTTGAATCCCAGCTTTGATGCCGAAGGGCAACTAGGTGGCCAGTGTTGGGCCTGGAGTCAGGAAGACCTGAGTTCAAATCTGGCCTCAGACACTTAGCTGTGTGACCCTGGGCAAGTCACTTAACCCAGTTTGCCTCAGTTTCCTCAACAGTAAAATGAGCTGGAGAAGGAAATGGCAAACCACTCTAGTATCTCTGCCAAGAAAACCCCAAATGGGGCCACAAAGAGTCTGACAGGACTGAGACTGAAACAACTGAACAACAGAAGCCTTGGGCAAGACTTTCACGCTCTCAGCCTCAGTTTACTCATCTGCAGAATGGGAGCCAGGGGGTCCTGCCAGCTCTAAATCCTGTGATCCTAGACAGTTATATGTTTCCTAGGAATAGAGATCCCAATCCCAGCCCTGCTACTCTTATTAGTTGGATGGCCCTTCCTGTCTCTGGATCTTAGTTTTCCTTGTTTGTGAAGGAGGTTAGATTAGCTGATCTGGGAACTCTAGATCAGCTCTTGAGCCTGTGATGCTTCCCCACTCTGGGCATCACAGAATCTCAGTGTTGGAAAGGTCCTTATCAATCATCTGTCCAACCCATCCATTACCAGGAATGTTCTGCAGGCGATTACCCAGCTCCAGCTTGACGATTTTTTTCTAGCAGTTGGAAAACACTCCATCTTGCAAACAGCCCATTCATTCCACTTCTGGCCAGCTCCCATCATCAGCAAGTTTTTCTTTTGTTGCAAGTTGAATTGTTTCTTGTATTTCCCCCCCACTGGTGGTTTCTTGTGCTGTCCTGTGGGCCAAGTCAGATCCCCTTCCCCGTGATAGCTCTTCACATGCTTGGAACCAGGCATCATCACGGCCTGCTTACCTTCACTGCAGCCAGGCCCTCCTCTGTTCAACTCGTGCCCGTGGACTGTAGGCTCCTGATCCGGCTGGGTGCCATTTTCTGCTTGTGCTTCAGTTTGCCAGCTTCTCACTACCTACCCTATGCCTTGCTTTTCTGTTCTACAGAATTATTAGACACTCTAAAAGTTCATTTCAGCTCTAAATCTCAGATCCTGAGGTACTCCTAAACTCAACTATTCACATACCTTCCTACCGCCCACCTCTGTTGTGAGGGCCACTTGAGAGGAGGGCTGTGCTATGTGCCTATTGATAAGTGTGGGTAGAAGTAAGCTGCCAAACCAGGTAAGGTGGGGGAAGAATTTTGCCCTCCCTATCCCATGGGGTCCCTTTGCACTAAGAAGGTCTTGGCTGGGAAGTGTGTCTACCCTTTGCCAACATGAATGATGGGAGTCCTGTGGGCAGTATCAGTGTACTATGGAAATTCCAAGGGAAACAATGTGTGGTCCTACAGGTAGGCACAGAGCCTAGAAGGCCTCAGGGTTCTTGGGAATTTTATATTGCCTTGAGTTTGGAAGTGTAAACTGAGCAAGCCCAGCCTTTAGGTGGAGGGAGCCAACCTGGCACCATTCAGTGCCAACCTGCTGGGTGGCTCAGCCCTTCTCGCTGATCTTCAGAATCTAGGCTAAGCCTAGATTTTGGGTTTCTAGGTGTACAGGAAGGTTCATCTAGGGCTTCTCGTCCCAAGGAGAGGATTTAGAAAAGCAATTGTCATTTCTCCAATGGGGCAGTATCACTGGATTAAAAAAATTTAAAAAGGACTTTAGAGGTCATCTAGTAAATTGCCCTCGCAACAGAATGGGGGGGTGTCATTTAATCCAATCTTTTTCTCTCCATCCCCCCCCCTTTTTTTTAACGGAAGAAACTGAAGGTCCTTAGAGATAACATGATGAGCCTAAAGCAGTGATTCTCAAACTTTTTGCTCATAGCAAAGTCTTATTCTTTGCCTTGAGGAATGGGAGAGTCTCAGATGCCCATGGGATTTGCAAATCTAAGTTCCTTACAGGACAACACAAACCTCACAAACCCACCCTTTGAGAACCATCGGCCTACATGCAACAAGAGGCAGGATTCACACTGAGGTTGTCCAGCACCCAAATTCAGTGCTCCTTCCACTCTGCCACACTTCCCCCTGCCCACCCCTGTGCCTTTCCCTGCTCTGGCTAGAACCTGGAAGTCTCAGCCCTAACCTACAGTACTGAAGTCAAGGCAAGGGAAAAATCCCCGCCTTTCTGTGGGAATCAGTAACCTGGGTTAGTCTCCTGGCCCTTCCATGGCCTTGCAGTGATAAGTTAGATGGATCAATCACTTCCTGTTGTGCTTCCCATCTTTCCATGAAATGATCATACTATGGCGATATGGGAAGAGCCTTTCCCACAACAACCCTGTGTGGCAGCTGTTTGTCTCCGTCTTGTGTGAGACTACCGTGGCGAAGACATTTAACCTGCGCCTCAGCCAAATGGCTGGTACCTGCCAGGGTGCCGGCCTCCTGACTCCATATTCACCAATGCTCTGCACCGTCAGGCTGTTGCGTGGGGCTTGGGCTCAAGGCTCCTAACCCTGAGGCCAGTTTAGTTCACTGCAGGAATTTATTAAGTGCCTGCTCTGTGCCAGGCATGGATCTTGGCCATGGAAATACACAGAAGGGGGAGTTGTTATTTTTTCCCTCAGTTCTTTTGAGTTTCACATCAAATCCTTTTGGGGTTATCCCCACTTTACAGATTAAGGGAACTGAGGCAGATTACTTGACTCAACTTTGCCTGAAACAAAGATTAAGAAAAATAGCTGCTTTGCCGAAGGACTGAATAGAAAGAAGCACTTGAAGGAGGCACCTCTTACTTGGGTTTCCCATCCATGGGAAACTACTTTCTTCACTAGTGGATAACATCTAAGCCACAGGGACGTGGGTTTGGGTTTGTGGCTTCCAGTGTCTCGGACAAATAGTGCCCAATGAGGTCTTCTCCCTCCCCATAGGGAGCAGGGTCAGTGGCCACAGCGCTAGCTATAGTCTCACTCCTAATGACATTTCCTGCGCAATGGTCCCAGAACACATAGTCGCCACCCTGGGGGCTGACGGCCTAATGAGAACACCACAGGAAGTTCTGGCCCTTGCCTGGCCTTTGGATTGTGTAGAGAACATAGTGTTTCTTGCATCTGAAAAATGTAAAGCAGACATTTTTTAACATTTTACAAACGAAGAAAATGACCTGGGGTGGGAGTGGGGGAGGGAGGGACGACCAGGTTTGTTTGTAAATTATTGGCAGAGTGGGCACTCCAACCCAGGGCTCCTGATTCCCACCCAGTCCAGGCTTCTTCCAACCTGGGTCTGTTTTTTGTTTTTTCCTCTGGTTTTAGAATTGGAAGGAACCTCTCATCAACCATCTGGTCCAGGAGCTCTTAACTATAGGAGTTTGTTCTTTGTATCCCAGGCCCCTTTGGCTGTCTGCTGTGGCTTATAACCCCTTTTCAGAGCAGCCTAGGCTTCACATTTAAACATATAAACTAAAATATAGAGCATTGCAAAGAAAACTAAAAACTACTGAAATACACTTGTAAGGTCCAACCGATACCTGAAAGAGCCTCCTCTATAACAGACCCAACATATAGGCCTCCATATTACTTGAAGATCTCCCACCTCCCATTTTGCAGATGAGCAAACTGAGGCTGAGAGCGTGAAAGTCTTGCCCAAGGCTGTGTAGGTGTTAAACGTCAAATCTGTTGTTCGGTTGTTTCAGTCTCAGTCCTGTCAGACTCTTTGTGGCCCCATTAGGGGTTTTCTTGGCAGAGATACTAGAGTGGTTTGCCATTTCCTTCTCCAGCTCATTTTACTGTTGAGGAAACTGAGGCAAACTGGGTTAAGTGACTTGCCCAGGGTCACTCTGCTTTTTAATAACTAATTATTAGGAACTTTTCTTCTTAGAACAGCCTAAATTTGCTTCCCTGTAGCTCCTACATGTTGCTCCTAGTTCTGCTTTTTGGGGTCCCTGTGGGACCAAAGAAATCTAATCAATCCGTCTTACATGTGACAGCCTTTTTAATACTTGAAGACGAGTCTGAGCCCTTTCTTCAGGCCATACATCAGTGTCTTCCATAGATCCTCAGATGACGTGGACTTGAAGAGCCCCTCCATCTTGCCTGCCCACTTTTGGGTGCTGTGTAGTTTATTAATGGTCTTTTTAAAAATGTGGTGACCACACAATTGCACATCACACTCCAGGTATTTCCAGAAATGAAAGGGAACTCATGTGTTCAGTTCATCCTTAAAAGATTTTGAACTGAAAGGGGATTTAAAGATCTCTAATCCAGTTCCCTACAGAGGAGGAAAGTGGGGACAAGAGAGGGAAGGTGGCCAACAGTCATAGGTTGTAGGTGGCAGAGCTGGGGTTTGACCTTGGGTTTTGTAAATCGATAGCTGGCATGCTAATAAATGCTGCTATTCTGGGTCATAAGGGGCAGTCAGAATTTGAATCCAGATCTCCTGTGTTCAGATCCAATGCTCTTCTCAGGGCTTCCCTCCCCTGCAGACATTCTTAACATGATCATCCAGGCCTTCAGTGGTGAGCTCACTACCTTGTGAGTTAGTCTATACTGCTTGTGGTCATTTTGAATAGCTGAAAAATGTTTCCTAAGGCAATGTTGTGGGAGTTTTATCTGGCTCTTGGGCCAACAAACATTAGTTTTGTCTCCTTCCCTGACCAGACTTTTTTGCAGATTTCACAGATTATCAGAGCTGGGAGGAACCTTAGAAATTATCTCCTTTAACCCTCCCCACCATGCTTTTATTTTAAAGGCAGGGAAAGTCAGGCTGCCATAATGAATGGGGAGTGACTTTGGATTCCAGTGGATGTCCTTAAACTCTACAAGTAGAAAGTCATTACACTGTCAATTCAATATAACATTTATTGAAGGAGTGCTATGTGTTGGGCATTATAGGAAATGAATATGAATAAGATGTAGTCTCTGCCCACAAGGAGCTCACAGTCTAGTAGGGAGATAAACTATATACACAAATAGAATAATACAGGACAAGAAGTGATCCAGGCTATAGAAGAAATACGTTTCTGGGAACAAGAGACCACTTCCAGCTTGGGGGGCAGGGAGGTGTGGTTGAGGGAAATCAAGAAAGGCTTCCTGGAGGGGGTGACACCTTAGATGGGACTGGTAGGATGAAGAGGCTTTCTAGAGGAGGAGCAAGAGGAAAGGTGGAAAACGTAGAAGATTGGTTGATTTAGTTTGACTAGAGGATGGGAAAAGTATTGGGGAGCTTTAGACATCTGGAAATTGGGGGATAGGTGGGATACAGCCTTGTAAGACAAACTGAGGAGTTTGGACCTTATCCTGTAGGCAGGAGGGAGCTGTTCAGGGTTTCTCAGTTTGGGAATGAAATGATCATAGTAAAACAGGAATCCCTGACAGCCGGCAGCTCTTGAAGCTATCAGCCACATACACCTTAGGATGAGGGATAAGATACCCAATCCAAATACAAGAGTTTGCGAGGAGGGACAATGGGGGTGAAAGGGACAAAGGGCACAAAACTTCAGGCCTGAAACCAGACACTGTTACTGTCACAATTTGGGGCAGGATTACCCCCGTTTTCCCTGCCATCTTGGGAGCTTCTCTGTTTGAATTCAGGGCCCTGAGATGAGGCTGAGACAGCAGCTACATCCAGGGGGAGGCTACTTAGAAGTGAGCATAGGGGAGGCATAACTGGGCTTCTGGCGCTGTGGGGTCCTGCTTGAGCAGGTCAGGGTGGAGCAACCCTGGGTGAAGCCTTGGAGGCCCCTGAGAGGAGGTTCCCTAGCGTCTCCCCTCCAGGGCACTTGGAGTTCAACATCTGGGCCGGAACAGGCGGCAGGAGCAGACGCTGCGAAAGAAGCGGCAGTGGCACATAGCGCACGGGTGGCAGCAAGGCCGCGCCAGAGGCTGGCAGTTGGACCAGGTGGCCACACAGTTGGCTGGAGGTGGGGGCCGAGGATTCTTCTTCACCAGGGCCGTTTTCTGAGAATAAGGAGGTAACCAGTGACTTTAGAGTCACCTTCTCCATCCCACTAAACCTCGGGCTTACCTTCTCCTGCTTTCCTCCTTAGGTGTTCTCCCCACCACTTACCCCCGCCATCTACCCACTCCCCTTCATCCCAGCATCTCCAAACTGGAGCTTCCCTGACCCAGCCTGGCCCCAACTGATGGTTTTTCCCAGTTAGAAGCCTAGGTCTTTGCTTTTATTTTTATTATATATTACTATTAATCATATTTCCATAATAGGGCTTTGAGATTTACAGAGTGCTTCCCTTATAATGTCCAAATGAAGCAGGTTTTATGAAAATTATTTCACCCCATTCTCCAGCTCTCCTCCCTCGAACAGAGAGGTCAGGTAATTTGCTCAAGGTCAAATAGCTAGTAAACAATAGTCAGGGCTTAACTGGCATCCTTGGGGACTCCAAATCCAGAATTCTACTGTTTCTTTTCCTTTAGGTTACAATCACAAATCATCAATGCTGGAAGGGCCCTCTTCTGTTAGAGATGTGGAAACTGAGGCCCAAAAAAAGGGAAGTCACATAAGAGGGGACTAGAACCCAGTTTTTTTAATTCCAGCCTGAGACAATTTACGTTGTGTTGAACTACCTGTGGGACGCATGGGTTTTAATAGAATCCTCAAAGCCTTATTCCAAAGAAATGACTCATGGTAGAGCATGAGGTCTACTTGGGAGGGAGATATTTTGGGGACAAGAGGACATTTTAGCATGCCTTGAACCATATGACCTGGATCTGTAAGGGCCTTGGAGATGTTCTCAGGAGCTGTGGGCTAAAGAAGTCATTAGTAGTAGGAGTCCTGGACCTGATGGCGAAGGACCAAGGTTCTAATCCTGCCTATACTATTCGTTAGTTGTGTGACCTTGGGCCAGCTATATAAGTTCTCTAGGCCTTAATTTCCCCATCTGTAAAGTGAAGGGGTCAGACAAGGTGACCCCTGTCATAAGAGCTTTTGAATTCCTTTTCCTCTGTTACTATTTTGGGTCCAGCATGGCCACTTTAATTGTGAGGATAGTCACAGTTGTGAAGTCAGTAGCCAACTGAGATTTTTCCTAAGACTCCTATTTAGATCATTCATAAGAAACTCAGAGAGGGTAAAAGAATTTATGATGCCCATCCTGTGTTGTAAATCTCAGAGTACTCCCTTGTTAGTGATTTTTGGGGTAACCTAGATATAGTGATTTTCTTCTTCAGTTATCTTTGGAATGTAAATCCCACAAGTGTATTGTTGTACTGTAAATCTTTACTTTTTCCTGTCAGAATCTTCTTCATGTCTCTGATGTAATTGGAGGCTGTGTAGATTTTTCAGAAATCTCTGTTTGGGGTTCAGAGTTATTTTCTGAACTCCAGTCCAAACTGAAACATATAATAAACTTTGGTTTTGCCTTCTAGGTCTGTGTGTGTTGATAAGTATGATTGGCAGCAATAATTTTTCAATGAATTATTGGATATTTCAAAAATACCCTGTGACATATAAAAAGTTCAGGAGACATAGTTTCTAGGTAATTAATCATTTTATTAATCATTTTATTAATTAAGCAGTAATTAATAAAAGGGGTCAATGGCACTCTCACATGCCAAAGACCCCTCAGGGAATCAACTCAATGCTTATATGTCCTTGGAAGAGTGGGTATTCCTGGGGGTGGCAGTCAACTCTGATTGGGTAACAAGTAATAAGAGAATGAATATTATAATGAGAGGTAGGCTTATTCTAATGTGGGCCTGGGGGACATGACTCTTGAATGGGATGTCCCAGTGAAGACTTCTCAGTGTAATTAAGGTAATGAGTTCAGAAGGTAGGATAGGGTTAAGAATAGATTTCTGTAAGTTACTTTTTTAGCGCAATATACCAGTAGTTAAAATTTGTCTAGTGGTTAAGCCTTAACCTACTTTTTAATCTTATTCAAATGCGTCTTTGCCCCTAAAAAGAATCTGGCTCCAGAAAACCCTTAAAGGGTTCCTTATCTACTCCCCTTATCTCCCTTTGACTGGACCTTACTCAGATGTGTTCCAGTTCTCTTCATTGTCTGTTCAATCTCTAAGACCTTCCAAAACAATTGTAAATTATCTTTTATGGTAAACTGGTTCCACAGTACAAAGTCTAGCCTAACTGCACATTTTTCATTGCTTCTTTGACATTACCTCAACCAACTAAGAAATCTAGAGATGTATGCTATGTCCTTTGTCTTATGTTAGAGTCTCACGTGTGAGCCAAATTAACGGACAGTTAGGGGAAGAAGGGGGAATTGAACCTTCAGAGTTATATAAACTGACTTCTACTTCTTTGGGTTGTCTCCTCTAATCAGAGCCATCGGTGTGAGGACACCCAAATCTTGAAATTTGAAATGATAATAATAATTATAGCTATAATAAATTAACTTTCTGTTTCTCCTTGGACCCCTCTGTGTTTTGTTTTATTTTTAATTTGAGTGGCATCCCACACACTCTGATTACTCAATCTTGGTCAGAGAGATTTATCTATACCCATGTCACCCCGTCTAGAATCTAGACAAAAGGAAGAATCCACTTTTCCCCAGACCTGTTTGAGTAAAACATAATGGGCTGGAATCCATCAATTCACTTAAGCTAAAATGTCATTACCTTTTGAACAGACCTGAGTTTTACCTCTCATTATCAGGCCTGCACTTCAAAGACTGCCCTGGATAACCTACAGGGACTGATTTCTGAATGAGGAAGTAAAAAAGGGGAAAAACCTTAGTCCTAATTCAATAGTTGGTTGTTAACTGACTAATATGGAAATGTTTTACATAATTGCACATGTATAACCTATATCTGATTGCTTACCATCTCCCTCCGGGAGGAGGGAGGGTAGGGAGGGATCGAATTTGGAACTCAAAACCTTAAATAAAAATATTTTTAAAAATTGGGAAAATAAAGTTGGTTATTAATATAAGAAAGATATAGTCATTTCTCTCAACCCATAAGATCCTTTTCACCTTTAAAGCAGTGACATGTTTCTTGAGCTGGGGGTAGAGAGCTATATTATTATTTGACCCTAATATCACAAGAATTCTGGACAGAGTGAGTCATAAAACCTGAGAATATGAGTCTCATATCCAATGGTTAATGGCATGATTTTAGGCAAGTCAGTCTTTCTAAGCCTCAGTTTTGTATCTGAAAAATGGTGGTAGTAATCCCTGTCTCTCTCTCCTATTCCCACCAAACTTGCCCCTTCCCCTGCTTCACCAGACTATTGTGGGGATCAGAGGAAGTACTATGCATAAAGTGTGTTGTAAATACAGACTATCACAAGTCAGTCCATCATGTTGCTATTCTGAAGCAGGGATGGATGGACATCCTCTCCCACTCCCACCTCTCCCCCTTCCATCCCTCTTTCACCTCTGTCGAAGTCCCACCTACCTCAGAAGATTTCTTGGTTTCTATCTCTTTCCTGATGATCTTCTTGGATTTTTTGTTCAGTGCTTCAAAAGAAACATAAAGAATAGAAGATATGTCTGACAGACAGGGGCTGAATTGGGAAGAGGGAGGCCTCTGGGAAGGTGGCCTGCTGGAGGCTGGGGCGGGGAGACATTTTGCATTACCATTTCAATGCCAGGGGCCCTAAAGAGCAAGAGCCACGGATTGGGGTACATGCATCACAAACGAGGAGGAGAAAGCCAGAGAAAACCTAACAGGCTGTGTGGGACAGCTATCCTTATTTCCAATAAATTCAGAGGTTTCTCCAGGTAGAAGCAGAAAGGAATTTTTATGAAGGTCTCGCGAGAAAGGGCGACCCGCACTGAAAAACCTCTCAGTGTCAGAGCTCGCCGAACATAGATACAGCAGGTTTCTATAGGTCTCTCCCCAACAGTTCACCTCCCCACCCCCTTCCCTTATCCCATAGTTACAAGCCTTGAAGGTAAATCTTCCCAGAGACAGTGACAAACAAATAGAGATGTTTGAATTCTGCAAATCCCCTTCCACCAGGGTCCCCTGCAGACTCAATACAACCATTTGTTCACACAGTTGGGCGAAAGGCCTGTATTTTGAGTTTAGATTTTATGAGGGGTTTTCATCACATTCCATTCAAGGCTAGACCGAACAACTTCGATTCCAGCCTGCTTGTGGTACTCCTCCTCCGCCTCCCAGGGGAAATTTCTTCAATTGCTCCCTCCCTCACTTTGGGTTCTGGGAACAATTGAGACAAAGAAGTTTGTGGAACACTCAGAACTGTTTTTAGGGAACGCCTCCCTTAATCTCTCAACTCCCAGCACTGTGTAGACCAAGAGCTCTTAACTTTTTTTATGTCCTGGACCCCTTCGGTAGTTAAACCCTTTCCCAGCATAATGTTTTTCAATACATAGAATAAAATACACAGGATTACAAAGAAAGCCAATTGGATTGAAATAAAGTTGCATTTTCCCCACCTCCACCCCCATTCAAGTTCATAGACCTTACTGAAATACCACCGGGCTAGACCCTGTTTTTCAGGTAGAATCAAAGGCCTCACTAAAGCCCAGCTCTCATATACTGAACATTGGCTATAGAAGGAAATTAGATTCATCTGCTTTCCCCCAGATTTGATTAGTATGGCTCTGTGGATTAGTACGGATCTGTGGCTCTGTTGGGGACTTAAGGCTGATAAGGGTCTGAAGGAAAGGCAGGGGAGGTAGCCATTTAGTAGAACGGGCCATAGGATTTTTAGCTCTGGAAGGGACTTAAGAGATCATTTAATTCCCCCCTCCTCATTTTAATAAAGAATTCTAAAATGCAGAGAGTGGATTTCAGAAGTGATTTTCTCAAGATCACACAGGTATTTGAACTCGGGTCCTGTGGCTCCAAATCCATAGATGAATAGGTGTGACCACTGCTATCCAGAACAGCGAGGGTCAGAACTTCAGAGAGGCAGCTGCATTTGAAGCAGGGCACTGGAAACCTCAGAGGATGGGGGAATGAAATAAATGCAAGCCTTCTGAGTAAGGGAGTAGGAAAAAGAGTTCACCGGCATGCCCTGCCCACTCAGACAAATTGCTCCCTGCTCCCTCTGGTGGCTGGCCAGGCTACTCACCCACGATGGAGACTGAAGGAGAGTCAGGCAGGTTCATGGTAGAGTTTCTCCCCAGACCCTTGTCCTTACTCCATTTCTCTTCCTCAGCCAGGTGGCAGTAGACAGCCAGGAACCACAGGCAGGCCAGAAGGAAGAGAAGGAGCAGATGCTTAGATGTCATCCTGGAGCTTCTGAGGAGGACAGAAAAGCAGAGGTCAAGAAGGGTTTGGGATGTCTGAGGACTGGGGAGAAGGGAGGAGTGCAGGAGATCTGTCCTGGATGGTAATCCCATGAGCCATGGGAGGCCCTAGCCCTAAAGCAGAGGAGAGACAAGTGGAGTAGGAGACAAGGAAGAAAGACAAAAATTGTGGGGGAGACAAGAAGAGGTTGGGAGGGTTGGGAGAGGAAGACAGAAGGATGGAGATGTGTTGAATTGACCTTTGCTTTGCAGCATTCACTGCTAGGGGTGGATATGCCAGGGCAATAAATACAATTAAATACCTTCTATATCTCCTTAATAGGGAGCCCATAGTCTAGAAGGGAGATATAGTACCCACACGGATAACTGTGTAAACAGTGTTACACAATACATGCATTTAAAAGAACCAAAATAAATAAACCACTGTGGAGGATGCGAGGAGGGGCAGTCAGTTACAAGGCAATAAGCATTGATTAATTGCTTAGTGTAGTAGACAATTAATAAATGTTTATCGATTGATTGATTGATTGTGCCAGGCACTGTGGGGATTCAAGTACAGGAAAAAGCCTAGTTCCCTACTTTCAAGCAGTTCACTTTCTAATGGAGGCAGCAACTTGCAAATACCTATGAAAACACCAGATATAGACAGTATAAAAAGGAGACTATCTTAGAGAAGGCTTTCTAAAGGACTTGTTAAAGAAACTCAGTGAGGATGGGATTCAAACTTACATGTGCAGGACCCAGTGGATTCCATCCCTTTAAGTACTCAGTCACCTCCTCACCAAGGTGGTGTATGCTGGGTGTACGGAGGGCTCAGGGAGGACTAGCACCTCTGCTATGAGGGCTTGCCAAACCCTTTTCAGGGCTCCTCATCCATCTTTAGTGTCCACCTGTCACCCAACTCTCACCTGTAACTCCAAGAAGCTGTGGCATGCACCGCTGCCACACCCCAGTGAAACCATCTTGGCAGATAGGCTAAACTAGGTTGAGGATAACGGACAGGCCTCAAACCCCTCCGTGAGTAAGGGGGATATCTACCTCAAGCATATGAAGACTTTCCCTAGTAGAATGGGCAGATGAGAACAATTTATTTCAACGGCCATCAAGGCAGCTGAAACAGGTGCTGTGGGGTGTTTAGAGCTTGGTCAGACATCAAAGAAGCCAAGGTCATCCATTGCATCCTGAACCATCGCCAGCGGTCCTGACCTTGGTCTTGCCACTGGACTTTGATGGCTCAGGAAGACAGAGTGAGGATGATTACTTTGTGCAACTCTGCCTCACTGAAATCCAATTCACGAGCAAGTTGACATCACCTGTGATGTCATTGGTCCTCAAAAAATGAAGGATAAACAACTTAATGTAGTGGGGGTTGGGAGTGGAGTGGTGAGGGTGACATATGGAAGAAGACTGAAAAGGTAGGGTGGTGGCAGATTGTGGGGGGTCTTGAATGCCAGTCAGAAGACTTGGAATATTACTACCTGATAAGTAATAGGGAGCCATGGAAGATTTTGGGGGGGGTTGGGGGGAAGAGGAAAGGGTGGATCTGTGATTTAATTGGCACAAGGAACTCTGTCTTGGGAAATTCCCTCTCCTAAAGCAGACCCAGCAACTTCTCTGCAATATATTGAGTTGCCTGGGGAGACAGGGAAGGGTTAAGCCTCTTGCCCACGGGTCACTGCTAGGATGTACCTATCAATGATGGTACTTTAAGCTGGATCTTCTTGACTGCAACAGTTGATACTCTCTGCCTCTGCCACCAACAAGTCTTGAGTTGGCAGAAAGGATAGAACGACTCCTATGGTGAAGAACATTGCAGATCTCTGGACAACCAGGAGGTAGAAGGAAGAAGTGGAGAGGTCATTAACATTTTGTGATTCTCTTCACCTGAAGAAAAGAAAAGGGAGACAGAGAGGTGGGGGCGGGGGAAACAGAGAGACAGAGACAGACAGAGAGACAGAGAGAAAGAGAGAGACAGAGAGAGAGCTAAGAACTGGAGAAGAAAGAAGACTCTTGGAAAGGAATCTTAGCAGAACTGGGTGACCTTGACCCAGGTAAAGAGTGGATCCAGGGAACTGGCACAAGTTTCCATCAAGAGAAGGAACCAGGGAGAAATGTCCCTAAGACTGGACTCAGTATTCATTCTCTGTACTTGTGATTGCATGATTTATAAATAATCTTCCTAACTATGCCCAAAGGGCTACAAAAATGTGCATACCCTTTGATCCAGCAATAGCACTTCTAGGGCTATATCCGAGAGAGATCAAACAAATGGGAAAAGGACCCACATGTACAAAAATATTCATAGCAGCTCTTTTTGTGGTGGCAAAGAATTGGAAATTGAGAGGATGCCCATCAATTGGGGAATGGCTGAGCAAGTTGTGGTATATGAATGGAATGGAATACTATTGTTCTATAAGAAATGATGAACAGGCTGACTTCAGAAAAACCTGGGAAGACTTATATGGTCTGATGCTGAGTGAAGTGAGCAGAACCAAGAGGACTTTGTATACAATAGCAGCCACATTATGCAATGACTAAGAATGTTAAACTGAACCCTTCTCAGCATTACGTGGATCTAAGACATCTCCAGAGGCCTCGGGATGGAAAATGCTGTCCACATCCAAAGAAAGAACTATGGAAGTCGAATCGCTCTCACTTATTTTTACCTTCAGTTGAGTTTTGTTTTATCTTTCTGATGGTTCCTCCTATTGGTTTTAATTTTTACTTACAACTTCACTAATGTGAAAATATGTTTAATGGGTATGTAAATGTAAAGCCTATGTCAGATTGTGTGCTGTCTTGGGGAGGGGGGTGGAGAAAAAGGGAGAAAAAATTTTCAACTCAAAAGCATATGAAAAAAAAATTAAAAAAAAGAAAAGAAAAAAATAATCTTCCTAAAGCATAACTCAGACCATCTCATCTATCCAAGAAATTTCAATGACTTCTTATTGCTTTTACGTATGTAATCTTTGGCTTGGCATTTAAAAGCCCTTAACAAGCTGACTACAGTAACCAGGCTTTTAGAATATTGTTCCTCTTCACCTTCTCTTAAATTCCAGCCCCACTGTCCTACTTGTTAGTCAATCTCAGCATTCCACCTACACTCCTGTGCCTCATTTCGAGAGTAGTTTCCCTGTTAACTGATGTCTCTTAGAATCTCCAGCTTCCTTCAAGGCTCAGTACACAGGCCCTATCTTATAGGAAGCCTTTCCTGATTTCCTTAGTTGTCAGTTCCTGCTCTCACCTCCTCCTTACACAAATAAGCATATATGTAAACATATGTATGTACTTAGCCATTTACATGGTGTGTCTCTTTTATTTTGAATAAGATTTAATTTTTTCCCAATAACATGGAAAAACAATTTTTAATATTAATTTAAAAAAATTTTGAGTTCCAAATTCTCTTCCTTCCTCTTCCCCTCCCCTCCCCCTTCCCTGAGACGGTAAGCAATTTGATATAGGATATATACATGCAATCATGCAAAACATATTTCCATATTAGTCATGTTGTGAAAGAAAACAAAGACCAAAAAAAAACCCCCACAAAAAAAGAAAGTGAAAAATAGTATGCCTTGATCTGCATTCAGACTCTATCAGTTCTTTCTCTGGATGTGGATAGCATTTTTCATCATGAGTTCTTTGAAATTGTCTTGGATCATTGTATTGCTGAGAATAGCTAAGTCATTCACAGTTGATCATCAAACAATATTGCTGTTACAAAGTTCTCCTGGTTCTGCTCATTTCACTCTACATCAGTTCACGTAAGTCATTCTAGGTTTTTCTGAAATCAACTTGCTCATCATTTCTTATAGCACAAGAGTATTCCATTACATTCATATACCACAACTTGTAGTAGGAAAAAACTGGGGGAAAAAAGTAGATAACCATCCATTGGGGAATGGCTAAATAATTTGTAGGACATGAGAATAATGGAATATTACTGCCTTATAAGAAACACTGAATGTGAAGAATACAGATAAATGTGGAAAGAAGAGATGCAAAAGAGAACTAAGCAAGACTGGGAAAAAATATACACTACAGGAAAAAATGATTACAACATTGTAAATGGAAAGAGCAAAAAAAGACAAAACTGAACACTAATTTTACTGACCAAGTTTGGCTCTGATGAAGAGATGAAAAAAATGCATCTCTCTCCCTTCTTTGCAGAGGTGGGGAATTTAATAAATGCTTTTTACATCCATTCATTCAAGGGTTCAGGACACTGCCTATATTGTCAGACGGCGGATATATTGGTTAGTTTTGCTGAACCACTTCCCCCCCCCCCCCTTTTTCTATTCTTTGTTGGAGGAGTGGCTCTCTGGGTAGAAGAGAGGGGAGGACTGTATTTGTAAATGAAAGTGATATAAAAACAATGATCTCATGATATCAATGCTTTTTTTTAAAAAGAAAACTCTTCAGGAAAAACAGAATATAAGATTCTGGAAGGCAGGAACTAGTTTTATTTCATTTTATTTTTTTTGTATCTGAAGTGCCTAGCAAAGTGCCTTGCCAATTGTGGGTGCTTACTAACTGCTTGTTAGAATAGGGTGGATTGGATGAGGGGCTATTGATGAGTACTGTAGGAGGTCAGAGTAGGGGGAGAGCAAAGAGAACTGTAACATTCAGGGAAGGCATCAAGGAGACAGTAGAACCTGGGCTGTCTGGGTCCTGAAGGAAGGTGTGGGGGAGCAACATTTCAGGTTATTTAAGTCAGTGGTGTCTAACTCAGATAGAAACAGGTGCCACTTAACTATACATAAGGATCTCTGTGGGTAGCACATTGCGTATTAACATTACCTATGTTCTACTGTATTTTTAAGAACTTTGTTAAATATTTCCCCATCACATTTTAATCTGGCTCAGGGATCTGGGGAGTGTTGCCAGTCACAATATGGACCTTGGCCTTTGTGTTTGGTATCAATGAATTAAGTGATATTTTGATTCCATCCCTAACCTGTTGAGGCTGACACATGCCCTCCTACAAATTCATTCATAAAGTGTTTACTGTTATACTCTGCGCTTTGCCCACCCAGAGGCTCCAATGACCTAGACTGAACTTGAAGGTAGATGGTCCAATGGTCTCACTCAGGTCAACGTTAATGTTGTC
The DNA here is from genome assembly GCF_003287225.1 of Phascolarctos cinereus. Lineage (NCBI taxonomy): Eukaryota > Metazoa > Chordata > Mammalia > Diprotodontia > Phascolarctidae > Phascolarctos > Phascolarctos cinereus. The sequence continues at coordinate 327,285,522 of NW_027555625.1, forward strand.
ATGCTTACGCCATCAGTCCTACCCTTCCATTCCAGTCCTCTTGCTCCTGCTCCTCAAACTCTGTTTCCTCCAGGCTCTTTTCTTTTGTCAGTCTTTTCTCTTATCTTCCTGTGCCTTCAGTGTGCCAGGCTACCCCCTCCTCAGGGTCCTTGGATTGTTTGTATGCAGTTTGAATGATCATCCTTGCTTCCCAACATATTAACAAGACTAATTACTTTTACATCTGGGCAGTTGTGGCAAGATATAAACAGCTGGAGTGAATTCCCAGAATCTCTTATTTTATTTTCATCGCTTCAATCAATTTCATTGAGCTTGTTTTGAGGAACATAATCTTATTTTTGGGAAGTCAAGTATATCCCGTGGGCAACAGAGGAGAGGGCTGGACTATATGGGCCTCAGCTTCCTTCTTGCTCTGTATTTTTGAACCCATGAGGAACCTCATAGAGGCAGGTAGGTGGGGCAGTGAATAAAGTGTGGGACTTTGAGTCAGGAAGACCTGAATTCAAATGTGACCTCAAACACTTAATGGCTATCTGACCTTGGGCAAGTCACTTAACCTCTATTTGCCCCAGGTTCCTCAACTATAGAATGGGAATAATAATAGCACCTACCTGCAGCTTCTTATGAGGATCAAATGAGGTAATACTTGTAAAGTACTTAGCACAGTGCATGGCACATAGTAGGTGCTGTATACATACTTCCTTTTCTTTACTTCTCTCCTTCCTTCTTATGATCTTAAGTCAAGCAAGGGAGCCCTAGGTCTTGTGCGTGTATATGTGTGTGTGTGTGTGTGTGTGTGTGTGTGTGTGTGTGTGTGTGTGTATGGAGCAGGGGGGAGCAGCTCAGGGTCCTCACTGTGGCAGGCAAAGGAGGCTTACGGACCTGATCCTAGAGCCAAATAGGTCTATATTTTTTACAATTCTTCAGGGGTTATAAAGACTTCTATACCAGAAGTAAGAAGTACAAGTATTATTGTCCCATTTACAGCAGAGGAATTTGAGAAGGGGAAAGTGACTTACTTGCCCAAGGTCATCTGGTTAGCATTTAGAACTCATCTCTTTTCTCACTGAGAATGTCATTGCTCCCTTTCACAAAAGTGGAGAGAGTACTCTTTTCTCATTCTCCTCTCTGGGCACAGTTAGGAGGCTGCTCTCAGTGCCTCTGAGTGTGATTAGTAGAAAGGCTGAGCTGGTGTACTTGGGAAGCAGGCATTTCTTAAGTGATAGAAGAAAAAAATACCTGGACCCTGGGAACTTGGCCAAGGGTGAAAAGTTCCAACACCTGGGAGATTTCCCAAGTTCCAACCCAGAGTACAAGAGGGAACTCTTTATAGAGAGCTCAGGCAGCCCAGTTAATTGACCAGAAACATGGCTTCCCAGAATGCTCCATAACTGTACTTCCTTAGTGTAGTATAGTAGGGTAGCATGACCTTGGGGTTGCATGATGAAGGGGCCTTTCTTCCAGCTTCAGAGCAAGAAGTTATCTTTTGACTGCTTCCTGTCTGCCATGAAGATGCTTTTAATTAGCTTCTGAGCTGAAACTCTGGAGATATAATAAAGGCATAGGAAGAATTCTAAGGACATCTCCTGCTCAGAAGTAAGAGGGGAGCTTCCATCATGCAATCCCAAGGACAACTACAGTGGTAAGAGTACTGGACTTGAAGCCAGGAGACCTGGGGCAAAGTCCTGGCTCTAACTCTTACTCCTTGTGTGACCTTGTCCAGGACCCTTTGCCTCTGTAAGCCTCAGTTTCTCCATCTGTAAAACTGAAATAATTTACTGCTTACCTCACAGGTTCGTAGTATCACAGATGTAGAGCTGGAAGGAAGGGACCTTAGGAATCCAAATCCCTCACTGGCTCCAGAGTCAGTGGGTCTGGGTTCAAATTCCACCTCAAAAAATGATACTCAGTCTCTGATCTCCTTTGCTGATAGCCTTTTCACTTGCTGCTCCCCACACCTAGAATGCTCCCCTTTCTCCACGTATTGGTTTCCTTCAAGACAGCTCAAATTCTTCTTTCTGCTGGAGACCTTTCCTGGTCCCACAAGCTACAAGTACCTGTTCCTTTGAGAATTACCTTCCTGTGAATATAATTGTTTGCATATTATCTCCCCCAAGTAGGCATGTAGGTGATGTAGTGGACTGATTCCTGGAGTCAGGAAAATCTGAGTTAAAAATGCCACCTGAGTTACTTACTGGTTGTGTGACCCTGGGCGAGTAATTTAATCTCTGTTTACCTCATTTTCTTCAACTGTAAAACGGGGATAATAATAGCACCTACTTCCTAGGGTTTTTGTTAAGGACCAAATGAGATAATGGTTGTAAGGTGCTTAGCTTAGTGCCTGGCACAGAGTGGGTGCTTTATAAATGTTTAGTATTAATGTTGTTGTTGATGATGATGATGTTGTCCTGTGTGACTATAGGCACGTCACTTAATCTTCTTAGGCCTTTTTTCTTATGTGTAAAATGAGGCATTGTTAATTTCACAATAGTCTAGGGTGGCAGAGATTTCTGCTCTGCTCAGGAGCTTTCTGCTGCTCTGGATTCCAACCTTGTTCATTCCAATTCCACTTGAGTGAAGTATGTTCTTAGCCATATGTAAGTGAGTGAGAGGCAGGTGGAGCGATGTCTAAGGAGCTGGCCTCAGAGCCAGGAAACCTTGCACAAGCCCCATCTCTGATATGTACTGGCTCTGTGACCCTGGAGAAGCCGCTGACCTCTCAGGCCTCCAGGCAGCTGGCTGAGACTCTCCATTGCAGAGAAGCCACTAATTTGCTTTGGTAAAGGAAGTTAATCACGGGGAGCTTCCAACTCCAATGGAATCATAGGTCTATCTATCCCTATAGGAGTGAGTGATCCTTTGGGTCACAAGAAGTTGGGAGATTAGAAGCTCATTGTAATGGGAGGCCAAGCCAGGAGAGATTTCTTAGGCATTATAATTATTCATATGAGAATGACATATGTGGATAGATGTCCACGTATGACATGTCATAGCGCATAAAGAGCAAATCTTAAAGCCAGAAAGACCTGGGTTCAAGTCCCACCTTGGACACATATTAGCTATGCAACCCTGGTTAAGTCAATTAACCTCAAAGTGTGCAAATTTGTTTTTATGATCAAATAAATTTATTTAAGGACAAAAATGTTCTACAACCTTTGAATTCAAGCAAGTCTAGGGAATACCCTTGAAGCTTTCCCAAGATCTACATGAAACCTTGCTGTCAAGTGAGCCCTGAGATCTAATTGAGCCTGTGAGTTAGTTTACTTACTGTATTGCCGAGTCTACTAGACCAGAAGTAAAGAACACACACGGGAATACTGAAAACATCTTGAATCGCTGGTGCTGCCTTACTTTGGTAAAGGGAGTTTCCTTACCTGGAATTTCCTATGCCAATGTAATCACAGATCTAGGCCCTATTTCTATAGTTTTTCATATCTATAGACAGAATCTTGGGTTTCAACATTAAAAGGAAAGGCTGGGGGCCATGACACCCAGGTAGGAAGAAAGTAGGATTACGAATAGTGAATAAGTGAATGACTGAAGCTGAAACATCTTAGTAGAGTATCCTCAGACAGAAAGGATAGTGCTAATGGGTCTTCTGTCTTATTCAGCCCATAAGCAGAATATCATGCTGAGTTCTGGACACTACATTTTAGGAAGAATATTGATAACTGGACAGCCCCAAGGATAATGAAGGACCATAAGAGCATGATAGATAAAGTTTGACTGAAGAAACTGGGCATCTTTTGCCTAGAGAAAAGAAGACTTAGGGACAAGGAGAATATGGTGACTCTTTTCAGATATGAAGGACTGTGACATAGAAGAAGAATTAGTACTGTTCTGTTTGACCTCAAAGAGCAGAATAAGCAGTGATGCATGGAAGTTGTATAGTAGATTTAGGCTTGATAAAAGGGGAAACTTCCTAAAAATAGGGAGTGTTCAAACACGGAATAGGCTACCTTGGGAGACAGTGGGTTCCCAAGTGGAGGTGGATGACTACTTTTTAGGGATGAAATAAAATATTTAGATCTTTAAGGGACTTGGTCTAACCTAGACCATCTACTCCAGCCCCTTCAATTTTATAAATTAGGATACTGAGGGTGAGAGAAGGGAAGGGATTAACCCATTGTGACAAAGGTAGTAATCAACAGAGCTGGAATTCAAAGCCAGTACCTCTGATTCCAAAGTCACTACTTTCCCCCTCTATGTCATTGTATGTTTTTGAAAGGATTCCTGCTTAAGTAGGGATTGATCTAAATGACTTCTGAGGTTCCTTTCAGCGCTGAGATTCTGTGTTTTCATTCCATGGACACAACTGACTGGAAGATCCAGGGAGAGGCTAGAAAGAGCTGGCAGAATTAGGTTAGTTCAAATCCTCTGATTTATTCTCTACAGCCATCATCTGAGACCCACCTTGGTGATCACTTTCTGTCCACCTTGCCCCAAAACTCAACAGTTTCACTTTCTTTTGGGTGGTCCCCTGCTCATTTCCATAGCCAAGAAGTGGAGCTAGGAGTTCTGATGAGTAGCTTGTTACTCAGTTTAAGAATCATTACAGCAAGGGGTGGCCAGGTGGCTAGGTGGCGTAGTGGATAGAGCCTGGAATCAGGAGGACCTGAGTTCAAATCTGACCTCAGATACATAATACTTATTAGCTGTGTGACTCTGGGCAAATCACTTAAACCTGACTGCCTCACCAAAAAAAAAAAAAAGAAAAAAAATCATTACAGCGGAGTAAAGTAGACTGATTTTATGTAAGAGATTTTCTATAGAAAAGAACTAAGAAGGAATCACAGAAAGATCAAGGAAGAGGCCTAAGAATCACAAAATGTCAGAACTGGAATGGTCCCTAAAGATAAAAAGGTCCCTAACCCTCTTCTCACCCTTATTTTACAAGAGGAGAAAATGAAGCCAAGGGAAAGGGGAAATCCTAGTGATAAAGCCAATACTTGTTTCTTGGTCTTCCAATCCCCAGGCCAAGGCTCTTTTCACTGCACTGCCTCACCTGTGTGACCTTTCCCTTTCTACCTACTCCCCACTCTACCAACTCTCACAAGCACTAGCAATATGCATCCACAGAGGGTAATGACTATTGCTCTCCTCAGGGTGTTACCAATAACTGTGAGGGGATAAAGTGTCTAGTATTGTGGCTCCTGGGTCCTATCAGTGTGCTTCCCCATTGATTCTCAGCCTGTAAACTCAGTTAGGAAAGGGTATTTATGCTAAGATGGCATAGTAAGAACATTGACATAAACAATACCCAGAGAAGTCAGGGGCACGCGTTCCCATAAATCTATCTCATAGGGAGAATGGGAACAGACTTAAAAAACAAAGCTGTTGAGGCACCCATGCAGGGAATCTGTGGCACTTGGTTACTGGAAGGCCTTTCTCCCTTTGTGAAATCCTCGTGAAGTTTGTGCCCAACCTGTGGTAGAGCTTTCTGAGCTTGTTTTGGACTGATCAGCCACAGTCCAACACACTTTACCTTGACCCCAGCATCTTGATGTCCTTGGCCCTCTTAGAGTACTAAGGACAAACAACAAAGCCTTCTGTGTTTCCAGTAATTGGAATGGGGGTTAAAACTCCTACCCTTACACATATTAAACACAAATTTTCAAATCCTTTAAACAAAGGATGAGAGGTAGACACACATAAAAGGAGATTCCATGCAGCTAAAAGTTCTTTCATCTATCTGAGACTCAAAAATAGCCAAAAGAAATCCTGAGTGAACCAAAATACCCATTCTCATTGAGTCTAATCAAGGAGCACACAATGAGTTGCCGAAGTTCTCTCCTGTGGGACATAAAGTCATGACAAGAAAACAAAGTCACTGACAACTGGGCACAGAAGCAACAAGGTAGACAAAAAAAGGGCACAAGATCTGGTGTTAGAGGACCTGGGTCTGAATTTCATCTCTTAGCCTTCCCAGCTTCAACAAATCACTTTACTTCCCAAGGTCCAAGTTTCTTTCTCAGGAAGATGAGAAGATTGGACAAGGTTTTCTCAGAGCCCCTTCCAGCTCCAGCTGATGAGCTTACTTGTAAAATGAGAAACCTTAATGGTCTAATAGTAGGAAAGATTTTAGGGGGTTAGGTTTCCACAGCAGGATAAGAAATTCCAAGATCTTGTGGATAGCCCCTCAATCAATCAGAAATAGCAAAGTTCTTTAAGAAAGAGCCCTGGGGGCTAAACCACTTGCAACTCGTTGGGTTCAAGGACTGGGCTTCCACTGGGCAAAGGCTTTTCTCCACTGCACTTGCTTAATAAGCATATTAAATATTAACTGAGGCACCTCAAGGGCGGAGATAACTGCCATTTTTGAACATGGGACCCACAAAGTGGGCAGAGTTAACAGAACATGGAAGAACATGCAATGGGCTGTCCAGGAATAGTGAACTAGACCAGTCATAGCCCTGGTGGGTGGAGTATGGATCTTACTAATGGTTTAAAAGTTGATTCTACTACTGAACTAGCGCCCATGTGCTACTAAAGTGCGTTGTGCCCACTTCTCTCTCGGGAAGCGTAATAAAGGCTTTCCTTCGCTCTCACTCACTGTAGTAGATTTTTATTTCAGATTTTCCTGACATAATGAAACAAGCATTGGACACAGAGTCAGAAAAATTGGGTTCAAATTCTGCTTTCCAAACTTGCTAGCTAGGGGACCTTGGGCAAATCATTTTACCTCTTTGTGTCTCAGTTTCCTCCAATGTAAAACGAGGATGATGCCATCCTAGGAACATAGATCTAGAGCTGGAAAGGACCTCGGAGTCCGTCCAGTCTAGCTTCCTCATTTTGTGGAGAAGGAAACTGAGGCCCAGTGAGGTCGTATCACGAAGGTAGACAATAGTATACTTCCTGCTTCATAGGATTGTTGTCTTCCTCTTCAGCCATTTTTCAGTTGTGTCCAATCTTCATAACCCCATTTGGGGTTTTCTTGGCAAAGATACTAGAGTGGTTTGCTATTTCCTTTTCCAGTTCATTTCACAGAGGAGGAAACTGAGGCAAACAGGGTTAAGTGACTTGCCCAGGGTCACACAGCTAGTAAGTGTCTGAGGCCAGATTTGAACTCAGGAAGATGAGTCTTCCTGACTCCAGGCCCAGCACACTGTGTCACCTAGCTGCCCAGGATTGTTGTCAGGGAAGGACTTGATAAACATTAAGGTGCTTTGGAGGTGATACTATTATTATCCTCATCATCATCAGATTAAAGTAAACACAACTAGAGTTAGTAGGGACCTCAGACAATTTCTTCTAATGACAATTTCTTCTTTTTACAGATAAGGAAGCTGAGGCCCAGAGAAAGTGAAGTGACTTGCCCAAGGTCATACAGATAGTAACTGACAGTTATTTCAATTTGAACCCAAATTCTTTGACTCTAGAACCAGCCCGATGCTCTTACCAGGTAAAGAGGTGGCCTGGCCTAACATATAGAGTTTTGATCTTTGAGTCAGGAAGACCCAGGTTCAAGTCCCCCTCCTGCCACTCTCTGTGTGACCCCAGGGAAGGCACCTAACTTCTCTGTGCCTCAGTTTCTTTATCTTTAAAATGAAGAGCTTGGAATCCTTGGCCTCTGAGGTCCCTTCCAGCTCTAAATCTATAATCCTATGATCCACACTGGGGAAAATAAAAACAACCCCAACACTTTCAAAGAAAATCAAGTTTGAAATTATCATTGCTTGCTATGCTTCACCCACAGACACATGTGCCAGGAGCCACCCTGAAGCTAGAGTCAAACCCCTAAACCTCACTCCGCAGGAATCCCTGGAAATCTTAAACCAAAAGAGACTTTCCCCAGACCTCTTAAAAGGGACCAAAATGTGACTGAGCAACTGGAGGAGGAGGGAGCTGCTGCTGTTTGGGAGGCTTCCCACTCCTTCCTTGAGAGAATCACTGGATCTCTGCTGCGTTAGAAGGGATTTCAGAGTGCATCTGATCTTACCTGTACGTGAGTAAACAGCCTTCATTTGTGAAGATGCCTCTTGAGGAATTAGAAGTAAAGTGGCTATGGTACCTGGGGGCAGGGAGACGCGTCCAGGCAGAAGGTAGCCGAAAACCCTTCCTTCCCTCACATGCTTTACTTTGAATGAAACTAAAGGGCAGCTAGTCACTACCCTGAGGCTGGGACAGGAGTGACGGAAGAAGAGGATGCCCAGGAGCATGGAAAGGCAGACGCCGCTTCATTCATTCTGGAGGCAAAGTCAAGTTCTTGCTGCTGAAGTCCCCCAGCCCCACTAGGAGCCCTGAGGACCTCAGTACCTCTATCGGTTGGAGAGAAGGCTGGATGGAGGCTTCAGCAGCAAGTTAGAAGAGAAAGAACAGGAAGAACAGAAGAAAGTTTTTTCAAACATCTCTTGGTCTGTGGGACAGGAGAATTCCCTGGGGGTCTGTGCTAGGAAACAGAACCCATCCTAGCAGTCCGTCGGCAGGACACTCTGGGCTAAGTAGGTCCTCTCTTCCCACATCCCATCCTTCCTGGAGAGCCTCTCAAGGAGGCAAAACCTGGTTTTGCAATTGGAAGAGAAGCCCAGGAGAAAGAAGTTTCTCTTTGTGTATCTCTCTGTGTGACTCTATGTTTATGTCTCTTTGTCTATTTCTGTTTCTCTCTCTCTCTCTCTCTCTCTCTCTCTCTCTCTCTCTCTCTCTCTCTCTCTCTCTCTCTCTCTCTCCCTGTCTGTTTCTGTCTCCATTTTTGTGACTGTTTCTATCATTGTCTCTGTGTGTCTCTATGTTTTGTCTCCCTATTTCTGTTCCCGTCTTTTTCTGTTTCTATGTCTATGTTTAACTCTCTATCTGTCTCTCTTTCTCTCTCTCTCTCTCTCTCTCTCTCTCTCTCTCTCTCTCTCTCTCTCTCTCTCTCTCCCTGTCTGTTTCTGTCTCCATTTTTGTGACTGTTTCTATCATTGTCTCTGTGTGTCTCTATGTTTTGTCTCCCTATTTCTGTTCCCGTCTTTTTCTGTTTCTATGTCTATGTTTAACTCTCTGTCTATCTGTCCCTCTTTCTCTCTCTCTCTCTCTCTCTCTCTCTCTCTCTCTCTCTCTCTCTCTCTCTCTCTCTCTCTCTTCTGTCTCTCTGTCTCTACGTTTATGTCTCTGTTTATTTCTGTCGGTGTCTCTCTGTGTCTCCGAATTTCTCTGTTTCTGTCATTCTGTTTCCTTCTCTGTCTGTCTTTTGCAATCTGTTTCTGTCTCTCTTTCATCACAAGCCAAAACTGGATGCAAACCTCACAAGGGCAAAGAGGACAGGGGACAGAAGACAGGGACAGGAAACAGGGGATAAAGGACAGGGGATGGGATCCTTCCCTGAAGGCAGACAAAACAAGTTTCCCTCCTACTTACAGTACCAAGGACTATGTCACTCTCTGAACCTCCGGCTCGCAGGAGCTCTGCTTCTTCCCTGTCCCTGTGGCTGTGATCCAAGCTACAATTTTGGGGCTAGAGCTGGGAACTTTCTCAGAGACCCCCCAGCTTGCTGCAGCTATCCTCCCTTCCCCTCTTTTCCTTCTATTTCCCTCCCTTTCTCCCTCCCTCCCTCCCTGGGAAACATCTGACTTCCTATAGCCAGCCTGATGGCTACAGATTTTGTGGTTTAGCCTTGCTATGTCTCCGCCTAGGCTCTGGAGCTGAATTGGTGTTGACCAGCTGGGGACAATGGTAGCTTTGGGGGGAAATGATTATAATGGGTCTTCCTCCACCCCAGTGTCATTATTGTAAGTTTATTGGAATCATCAGGTCTGAGGCAGAATGATGGAACCGTCTTTCTCCTGACAAATTAGCATGGAAAAACCAAGGCTATAGAGCCTAGCCTGTCTGGGGAACACAGACTGGGCCTCAGGCAGCAAATCTGCTGAAATTGGTCATGGATGATTTTACAAATCTCTTGGGGGACTTTGAGAGGTGGCTCATAATTTATAGATTTCAGCAGCAAACCTTTGCCAGTGGGCAAGCCAGCCAACAGGCAGAAGGGCAAAAGGTCATCCAGACCCCACTGCAGACTCCCAGGGCAGCGGGGTTGGTGCTCTCCAACATTACTTTCTTCTTACTCAGTTTCTTCCCCAAGATTGTGCAAGTTTTTGCTTATGACTGTGAAACACAATTTTTGCTACAGGCTTAGGGATGAAATCTTTAAGGTCTTGCCCCTTGGAACAGCTTTCTGCATGTTTAAATTATGCTGATTTCTATTTGTGTGACCTTGGGAAAATCACTTGGCCTTTCTGAGTCCATTTCCTCATCTGTGAAATTGGGGGTGGGTGGGTGGGCTTAATTCCTCTCTAAGGTCCTTTTAAGCTCACCCCTTTTCAGGGTGCCATCTCTGCTTTTGTTCCAAATGGACTCATGGATTACTTCCTCATTGGCACTGACGACGAAACAAAGCAAGTTCATAGAATCCTAAAGCGTGAAAGCCAGAAAGGCCCTTAGACGTCATTTAGTCCAATTGTCTTACTTTACACAGAGTGGTGGGGGGTTGGGGAGCTGAAGCCTAAAGAGGGAAAAGGATTCAAGATCACACAGCAAGTCAGTGGCAAAACTAAGACCAGAATAGCAGTTCCTTTAGTAGCTTTCATAACTTTTTGAGAGATGAAATGAACCAAGAGAGAGCAGTACCATGGAAGCCTAGGGAAGAGAGTGTCATTTTTGAGAGATGAAATCATTATTAAGGCAAGCCAATAAATTATTTACTAGAGCAGATATCTGAATAATTGAAGTTCCCATCATAACAGCTATAACATGCCTGGATTGAGATCTGATTCCCAAACTCTTCTGGTATTAACTTGATCTGTCCAGGTGGTCGCTAGGATACTTCTCAGCATTATCACTCTGTCTCTTCCTCTGCTGAGTGTCATTCATCTTTTTTCCTTTATGCATCTTCCTTCTGACTCCTGGAATTCCTCATTAGTATGTGTGGGTTTTTTTCTTTTTTTAAGGCAATTGGGGTTAAGTGACTTGCCCAGGGTCACACAGCTAGTAAGTATCAAGGGTTTGGCGTCAGGCCAGATTTGAACTGAGGTTCAGGGCTGGTGCTCTATCCACTGCGCCACCTAGCTGCCCCTAGTATGTGTTTTTAATAGTCAATGCAACTCTGCTTCTCCCCTCTCTGCCTCCCCTAGCTGCCTATTCCATTTCTGTCTTTTTTTTCTTCGTTTTTGGTGAGGCTATTGGGGTTAAGTGACTTGCCCAGGGTCGCACAGCTAGTAAGTGTCATGTGTCTGAGGCTGCATTTGAACTCAGGTCCTCCTGACTCCAGGGCCGGTGCTCTATTCACTGCACCACCTAGTTGCCCCTATCTTGTCTTGACTTAAAAACTTAACTTATCCTTGGCTACTGTCTTTCTCTCTCCCTACAAATCCATTCAGTCACCAAATCTCGTTTCTACCTCTACAACATCGATCCCTTTCGCTCTCCTCACAAGGCTACCACTTTAGCATGTGGTGCCCTTATGAGACCTTTGTGTTATGGCACAGTATCCAGTACAGAGTGTGTGCTTACTAAATATTTATTTATTGATTGATTATTGATTGGCCTATTGCCTCTGTCTCAACCAGCCCCAGACCTTGATCAAGCTGTGCCAGCAGTGCCCTGGCAGGGCTCCTTGAGCTGTGCTTGAGGAAGAAAGTACAGGTGATAAAATCCTACCTACTGTGTCTAAAATTAAAGCAGAAGAAAGAATCAAAAAGGGATGAGGAAGGCTGGAGCTGGCTGAGTATCCATGTCTAGGAGAGCAGGGGCAACAGTTGAGGCAGCTTGACAGGTCTGCCGGGGCACAGATTTCCTGTGACGATTCACTCTCAAGGTTATCAAGGAGAATTAAGGCTTCCTTTTAAAAAATTCAAAACAACTTCTGGCTAAGATAACTGCCTAGGGGTAAACAGGCTGCTCAGCTGCCTATCTACTACTATCTACTCTGACAAAATCTGGAAGCTGAAGCAAAATTCTTGGGTGCCAAGGCAGCAAAAGCAGAAGACATGCCTGAGAAAGCTGCAGGATGGTCAGAAAACTCCAGGCTCAAGACCTTCTTTAGAAGCAGCAACAGGCAATGGCTAGTGCTGTGCCACAGTGTTCTCAGATCAGGACAGTCCAGGCCTAGTGGCTCTGAGGACTGTAAGCTCTGGCACTGTCAGGAAACATCATAAGGATCCAGAGATCTGAACCTCAAAGATCCAGTTTAAAAACCTAGGGGACTCAGGATGAAAACAAACATTGCCAACTGCCCCACTCAAAAAAAGTAACAGGGGCTAGACCCTGGCATAAGGCCCCAGTTCGGATACTGAAGCTAGAGAAAATGAATGAAAACACCAACCAGCATCAAAAATTATTGCAATCTAACTCCACAATAACTGCAAGCAGAAACTCAAAGGGAAAAAAAAGCTGGATTTTCCATAAGACCTACAAGGATACCTAGAAGTAATGAAGCAAGACATAAAAAATGAAATAAAGACTTTGGAGATCAAAACTGGAAGGAGAATCAGCTTAGAAGAGGTAAGTGGTAAACTCTGTTCAAGAAATGAATTCCTGAAAACTAAAATAAACCAAGTAGAATTGAATCCGCTAGATAGCAAGAAATATTAGACCCAAATCAAAAGATTTAAAAAGAAGAAGAAAATGTAAGGTGTTTGATATTAAAAATAACTGAAGGGGAAGCTGGGTGGCACAATGGATAGAGTACCGGCCCTGGATTCAGGAGGACCTGAGTTCAAATCTGCCCTCAGACACACAACACTTACTAGTTGTGTGACCCTGGGCAAGTCACTTAACCCCCACTGGCCAACCAAAAACAGAAACAAAATAACTGACTTGGAAAACAGGTCATGGAGAGATAATTTAAAAAATCATTGAATGTAGAGGGCCGGCTTTGGGGAATTGGAGGGCTTAGGCCAGCCTGGGTCTTACCTGTAGTTTGTACTAAGCCCGACAGCTGTGAAACTCAGGATGTCAGCTCACCACCCCCCTGTTCTGTCTCTTGAGAACAGGATGCAGGAAGGGAGGAAACGGATGCGGTACAGGACAGGATGCAGGAAAGAATGTAACAGACAAGGTACAAGGAAGTAAGGAAATCACTTAATTAGATTTGTACTTTTCATGAATAATAATGTTACTATTGCTTGACCCAGTACTATATAAGCCTGAGCCCTCAGATCAATAAACAGAGTTTGTTCTTCACTGCTCTCACCTGGCCCGTGTTTCTTTCTCTCTTCACACTCTGCCGGCACCAGACCACAGCCGGGGACACAGGTGCTCCCGGCAATTGAACAACCTCAAAACCATGATTTGAAAAAAAAAAAGCCCCAGTACTATATTTCAAGAAATCATAAGCAGAAACTCCCTGGATCTATTAGAATTAGGGGACAAAGTAAAAATAGAAAAAATCCACTGATACACCAAAAGCCAAAGTCCCAGGAATGTCATAGCCAAAATTTAGGACTGCTATGTCAAACAAAAAATGCTGCAAGTGTCCAGGAAGAAACAGTTCAAGTACCAAGGAACCACAGTCAGAATCACAAAAGATCTGGCAGTTTCTCCTAAAAGTGAGAAGACATCTTGGAATATAATATCCCAAAAGGCAAAAGATGGGAGCCGCTAGAATGCACAGTAGATAGAGCACCTGCCCTGGAGTCAGGAGGACCTGAGTTCAAATCCAGCCTCAGACACTTGACACTTACTAGCTGTGTGACCCCATTGCCTAGCAAAACAAACAAACAAAAGGCAAAAGATAAATGGTTACAACTAGGAATACCTTACCCTAGAAAATTTAGTATAATGCTGTGGGGGATGGGTGGTGGGGGGCAGGGTGGGAGAGCAGACCTTATTGGAATAGAGAATTTTCAAAAAATTCTGATGAAAAGACCCGAGATTGGTAGGAACTTTGAAGCAGAAAAAAAGGAATCTTGATAAACCTAGAAAGGTAAATTTATTTGAGTAAATGGAGGGAGCTGTACGATGATGTTGTGCTAATATTCTAATAGGCTAGGGAGAAGAAACAAATATCAAGACCTTAACGTCAGGAGGTAGAGCAAAGATGGCAGACTGAGAGTCAGTATTTTTGCCTAGTCCTTTCAACATACCTCTTCCACAACAATCTAGAAAATATGCCAGACCAAATTCTGATCAAGAAAGCCAAGAAGTCACAAACGAAGTCACAGTAAGTCATTTTTCTAGCCCAGGGCAGCTTAGGAAGATAGACAGAGAGGTCTCTCTGCACAACCAGTGGCAGCAGCTTTGGGACTGGAAGTATTTCTGTGCCCAGGAATAGAAAGGGAACTGAAATAGAGAACCATGGTAGGAAGAACTGAGGCAGAAAGAGATCTGAGCTGGAAGGAGGAAGAGGTGCCATCTGGTAGCTCTGTCACCAGTTGCCTAGTTCTAGGCCATAGATCCAGGGTAGAAAGGAGTGACTGTGACTGACTCTGGGACCCTGTTGAGTACTAAACACAAAAACAATTCCAGAAACTGAGCTGTGTGGCTCTGAGCCTAGGGGAAGAGTGGTGACTCAGTTCTAACCTTTGGCACAGCACATAAGCCTACAGTGGAAAAACCAGTGCAGGAAACCAAGACCAAAGTGGAGTCACTATGAACCTTCAAAACCTCACAGCAGGCTAACAGTGACTGAGTCCAGCAATAATTTATTGAAATTTAATTACACACAAACTAACAAACCCAAACTCAGGCCAAGAATCTGCAGGGCACATGGGGCAGCTAGGTGGCGCACTGGATAGAGCACCGGCCCTGGATTCAGGAGGTCCTGAGTTCAAATCTGGCCTCAGACTCATAACACTTACTAGCTGGGTGACCCTGGGCAAGTCACATAACCCCATTGCCTAGCCTAAAAAAAAAAAAAGAATCTGCAGAGCTCAGACCAGAAGGGTTATGAATAGACTTCTCCACCGATCACACCACTTCAAAAGCACCAAAAACTTGCAGACCTCCAGACTGAGCTATGAAAGCAATAGAAACCCAAACCATACATCCCTCCTCCCACCAGAAGTGAGTTCAGCCCAACACTAACCTAAAACCCAAAGTCAAGTAGTAGGTTGGAAGAATGAACAAACAAAGAAACAAAAAAGGAACCCAACCATAAAAAAACTGCTATAGTGATTGGAAAGTTCAAACACAGAAGAAGTCAATGCCCAACACAAGTCCAACAATGATTCCTAAGAGTTAAAACAAAAGCCAAAGAAAGATCTTGTGAAAAGAGAGTAAAACTTGACTTGAAAAGTAAAATGAGTGGTAGGAAGAAAAATGGCAGAAGAAATGAGAACTATCCAAGAAAGTTATGAAAAGAGAATTAACAGCTTGGTAAAAGAGGTACAAAACCTTACTGAAGAAAGTAACTCCTTAAAAATTAGAATTGGCCAAATGGATACTAATGATCCAATGAGACATCAAGAAATAAAACAGAAGCCAAAAGACTGAAAAAAAAATAAAATATGAAACATCTGACAGGAAAAACAACTGACCCGGAAAATAGATGAAGGAAAGATAATTTAAGAATCATTTGTATAATGATCCAAGACAATTCCAAAGGACTCATGATGAAAAATGTCATCTACCTCCAGAGAAAGAACTGATGAAGTGTGAATGCATACTATTTTTTACTTTCTGTATTTTTTTCTTGATTCCCTCCCCCCCCTTTTTGGTCTGTGTCTTCTTTCACAGCGCAACTAATACAGTAATATGTTTTGCATGATTGAACATGCATAACCTATACTGAATTGTTTAATGTCTCAGACAGGGGGAGGTGAGGGAGGGAGAGAAAATTCAGAACTCAATATTTAAAAAAATGTTAAAAATTGTCTTTACATGTAACTGGGGAAAAATAAAATATATTTTAAAAAAAGAATAATTTATATACCTGAAAACCAGGAACAAAAAAGGAACCTTGACATATTTCAAGAAATTATAAAGGAAAATTGCCCAAACATCTTCAAACCAAAGAGCAAAGAAATGGAAAGAATTCACCAGTCACTTCCTGAAAGAAGTCCCAAAATAAAAACTCCCAGGAATATTGTGGCCAAAATCTAGAATTCACAGACCAAGGAGAAAATACTGCAAACAGCCAGAGAGAAATAATTCGAGTATCAAGGAATCAAAGTCAGGATCACGTACACTAGTGTGCTGTAAGGAATTATGAAGGGATAGTTTTAGAAAAACCTAGTAAAACTTATATGAACTGATGCAAAGTAAAGTCAGCAGAACCAGGAGAACAATT